>NC_030831.1:39396133-40021133 GCF_001704415.2 Capra hircus | reverse complement strand
AACTACCATTTTACTGGCAGTACAGGTGATGGAGGGTCAAACCTGTTGATTGACACCACGAGGATGCAATCAGCAAATCCACACAGTCGGAAACTGTTCTGGACTAACAACCCTGTTCATGAGATAAGGGTTGGGGAGTAGGGAGCTTATAAACAGAGATTTCAATAACTGCTAAGTCAAGTCTTAGGGTTTGATCCCTGGGTTAGGGAAGATCCCCTGGAGAAGGGAAAGGTTACACACTCCAGTATTCTGGCCTGGAGAATTCAGGATAGTCCATGGGGTCACAAAGAGTTGAACACAACTGAGCCACTTTCACTCACTCACTCAAGTCAAGACAAGTCTTCTGTGTGAACCTTACCTGGATCCTGATTGAAAAAAACAAACTACAAAAACCATAAATAGAACAACTGTGTGTGTGCTAAGTTGCTTCAGTTATGTCTGACTTTCTATGACCCTGTGGACTATAGCCCACCAGGCTCCTCTGTCCAGGGGATTCTCCAGGCAAGAATACTGGGGTGGTTCCCATGCCCTCCTCCAGGGGATCTTCCCGACCCAGGGATTGAACCCTCCTTTCTTACTGTCTCCTACATTGGCAGGTGGGTTCTTTACCACTAGCGCAACCTGGGAAGTTCCAAATAGTTCAGTTAGGGGAATGTGAATACTAGCTGTGTATTTGATAATAATGTGGAATTACTCTTTGGCAGGATGGGGGAAGGTGGCAGTTATTGATATTGTGATTATGTTTAAAAAGGGAAGTCCCTGTTTTTTTTAAAGATACATGGAGAAATACTCACAGATAATATGACATGAGATCTGAAATGTGCTTTAAAATAAATCAGAGCGGGTAGGTATTAGGTGGGAACACAGAGAAAAAAGATTAGCCCTGAGATGATAATTACTGAAGCTAGGTGATTAGTGACTGATGGATTATTATCTCTACTTTTGAACATATTTGGAATTTCCCCAAATAAAAAATGTTAAAGGCATGAAAACAAAAAGAAAATACTGTAAATAAAGCACTCAAAAAAGAAACTACTAATAGCAATTAGTTAAAAGATTAAAGACTTAATAGTTATAGGAAAATATTACAGATTTTCAAATAATCATTTCAAGAGTGATAAACCATATGGCGAACAAAATTTATCCATCTAAGAAACACAATGAAATCTTTGTTTATGTTAACTATGTGCCTGTTGGCTGACTTTTTGAAAAAGCCATTTTGAAAAATCCGTGCAAAGTAACTAGAGAATTGAATATGGCAAAAAGCATGACGAACTACGAAGTTGGACCTTTGCCAAGTCAGACATAAGATATATAATCCAAGCTCCAGCAGGAAAACTAACCTAATCACCTAAATGGATGAGACATGTGATATTTTCTGTTATATTTGCACAATCAAAAAAATTTTAAAACAGATGTATTTATTTGTGTAGTTCCCTTTGAGACTGATGGAAAAACACAGAAGGACTTAAACATGCATCCCTGACATAAATATGGTTCAGAATCTAGAGATGCTCTTGCATTCCTGCAGATCAAGGAACTCATTCATTCACTGGTCCGCCATCAGCCCATTGCTTAAAACATGGCTGTCAGGACTGCAGGAGCCTTATACAGCAAAACCTCGGAGACAGTCCATCCCCACTGAGATTTCGTAAACTAAACTTCCTTTAATAATTCTTTCACATGCCTAAAGAATTCCCTCTAGAATATTGACTTACCCAGTTGAGAGAAAGAAGACAGACAAGCATGCCGTGTTTTATATTTATTCAGAGTCACTTGGAAAACCATTAAGTGGTACCACATGGGGATGTGGGCATGCTACAATGAAGTGGTCTTTGTGCCTTTATGTCTGTAGGAAGCAGAGCCATGGAAAGCACTGGATGGACAGTGGGATGCTCTGCTACTTAACTAGCTGCTTGATCGTGAGTGGGTCCCATTTTCCTCATCTGTAAATTAGGACTCCAAGAGTAAAACAGGAAAACAGAGGGAGGGTCTTGCAATTTAACCATTCATTGCAAGTTTTATGCTAGTGAGCTGAACCATGCATGGCTCAACTTTTTATCAATAATAGCAAATAGTCAATGTCTATGAATTTCCAAGTACTATGTTCAGTACTAGGATGGAGAAAGATAAGTAAAAGCACTCATTCCCTCAAACTCATTCGGGTAAACAGTCAGTTAAGTCATATAGAACAATGTTTTAAAATAATATCTCTCAGGGTAGTGTTTATTTGCTCTAGATCTTCACGAATGAGTAGAGTATTGCTGGCAGAGACGAAGGGCTTCCCTGGTGGCTCAGACGGTAAAGAGTCTGCGGGCAATGTGAAAGACCCAGGTTTGATCCGAGTCAGGAAGATTCCCCTGGAGAAGGAAATGGCAATCCGCTCCAGTATTCTTGCCTGGAAAATCCCATGGACAGAGGAGCCTGGCGAGCTACAGTCTATGAGTTTGCAAAGAGTCGGCTACAAGTGGGTGACTAACACGCAGAGCAGAGAAGAGGGGATGGGTATGAGATGGACAAAAGGATATTCAGGGGCAAGGAAAGGCTCTGAGACAAAGTTTAAGAAAATCCAAGGCTTTGAGTAAATATCCCAAAGTAGGTTACAAGTGGCGAGAAGATGCTGAGAGGAGGTAGGTTGAGAACATAGTGAAGGGCCATGGCTGCCCCGTGAGGAATCTGTGGCTTCCTGGGGATCGGCTGAGACTTTAAACCCAGGGAAGTCCATAGTTGGTTTCTTGTCCTCTCACTGTCGTCACCCTGCACCAATGGAGTCCTGTTGTTTGTTCCCAGCCAACGGTGCCAACAGGACCCAACTTTTCTTATTCAGAAAGGTCTGGGCAGCTTTATACAGAGCACTGTGGGCTCCCTGTGTGACTAACCTTGATTAAACGTAGTGGAAATTGTTCAACTTATGCAATTGCTATTTAGGGTTAATTTTCATTTTAGACCTTATGTGCACAAAATAGAGGAGAATTCCTTCTCCAGATTCTATTTGGGCAGATTTATTCATTTTATAAACTCCGATTCCACCTCCTTCAAACCATTAAGGTGAGTTTCTGTTCCTGGGCTATAGATGATGTATTTGTTTGCTGAAAGAGTTAACGTAACTCCCAAATGTGTCCTTGAGAATATATGAATTATCATGGAAGTATCTTTCCTATTTAGAGCTGGGAAAGTCAGCATTTATCTAACATCTTCTTCAAATACAATACTATATAAGTTATAAGCTTCTTAGGAATTACAAAGAAAAAAAAAAAAAACAGGAGAAAGGCTGATTTCTGCCCCTTGTGGAGGTGACAATCTAAGAGGCCGCATAAGCACAAATGAAATGATTGAAAGCAGTTTTTAAAAAACACATTATGGCAATATTTAAATGTGACACACTCAGAACAGACCATTTCCCCAAAACAAGATTCCCATATCTTTTAGGTGACATCTTTCCTGGAACATGCTATGATGCCTCTATCAAAGCTTTTACAATGAAGCTTGCCAGGAAGAGAGATGTAAAATATAACTTTACCTGGTAAAAGCTATCATTGTAATTTTGAGCTCTTAATGTCTGCTTTAACGTAAGCTTCTTTTCTTCACCAAGAGTTCAAATCCTTGGGTACAGAAAATTACGTATTTTTTCCTGCTTTTTATGTTGTCGTTTTGTTAGGGGCAAGTTCTGAAAACAAAGTCATTTTTTTTGTTGCTGTTGAACTATAGCTGATTTACAATGTTATGTTAGTTTCAGGTATAGAGCATAGTGATTCAGATTTGTAGATATATAAATAGATACTGATTCTTTTCCCTTATAGGTTATTCAAGATACTGTGTATACTTACATAGAGAGAGTAGTTGGCATAATAGTTTACCCAGATGGCAACTCTATGGAAATAAGAAGAATCAGCTCAACATTCTTACCAACCCTCACTCAGCATGTTCCTGTCGGTAGGCTCAGTAGCAAGGATATAGGACCATCAGAGATGCTTTATACATGGAGGGTTCAGATCCTGAGGCCCTTATCTAAAATTCCAAAACCCCCCAAAGCCCCCCAAATCAAGCATTTTTCCAACTCATTGTTGACAATGAGTAATTTTGTAGATTACTTATCCCATATAGTATGAACTTATTTTCCTACAAAAACGTAAATATTCCATTGTGAATGCTGCCACTGAGCACAGATATATCATTTATGCTTCATCATTAAATCCTGTGAAAATTCTGAATTCTGAAACAAACCTGGCCCCAAGGGTTGACATCATGGCCCTAGAAGAGCAGGGATTGACTTTCATGTGCACGGTGCTGTACACAGAGCATTTCATTTGATCCTCACTGTGCCCTATGAATGAGGTACTGATTTTACTGCTCTAATGATGGCTGTGAGAGCTGGACTGTGAAGAAAGCTGAGTGCCGAAGAATTGATGCTTTTGAACTGTGGTGCTGGGGAAGACTCTTGAGAGTCCCTTGGACTGTAAGGAGATCCAACCAGTCCATTCTAAAGGAGATCAGTCCTGGGTGTTCTTTGGAAGGACTGATGCTAAAGCTGAAACTCAAATACTTTGGCCACCTCATGCGAAGAGTTGACTCATTGGAAAAGACTCTGATGCTAGGAGGGATTGGGGGCAGGAGGGGAAGGGGACGACAGAGGATGAGGTGGCTGGGTGGCATCACTGACTTGATGGATGTGAGTCTGAGTGAACTCCAGGAGTTGGTGATGGACTGGGAGGCCTGGCGTGCTGCAATTCATGGGGTCGCAAAGAGTTGGACATGACTGAGCAACTGAACTGAACTGAACTGAATGATGGAGAAACTTGTGTTTAGCAAAGTTAAGCAATTCATCCAAGATTGTGTATCTCACAAGTGATGGAGCCAGGACCCAATCTGGATCTCCCATGCTCATTTCACTCTGTCTGAGGCTTCTCTCTGCTCTTTTTTTAATTACATCCTTATTCACCAGCCCCATCAAACCACCCTCAATGGTGGTTATGGATTCTAGGATCCTTCCAGGCTGTGTAGATGCCAAAGGAGAGAGGGTATTGAGTAATATCTCCTTTCTCTTCTTGCCCCTTTGAACTAACAATGAGTGTCTTCCTGCAAGACCTACATTTTTACGCTGATTCATTGCCACCTAGTGGTTATTTTAAAGATGAGTTTTACATAAAATATGAGGATGACGTAGCATTGTTTTAACAGGTGGGAGACTTGGTCCTTGGATGCTGTTGGAAAAAAACAAGATCTGCAGTAAAAAGGAAGCTAACCTAAAGAACGGAGAAGGCGATGGCATCCCACTCCAGTACCCTTGCCTGGAAAATCCATGGGTGGAGGAGACTGGCAGGATCACAAAGAGTCGGACACAACTGAAGTGACTTAGCAGCAGCAGCAGCAACTTAAAGAAACATCCATAAAATGAAGTAAATTTTCATTTCTACATTCTTCAGGTGAATGACTAGCAAGATGGATGGGTTTTGCTAAGGCTTTATAAAATCTCATCTATAAAAACTGACCTAAATAATCAGATTAAATCTCGATTTATGCTGCTTAAGAAAATAAAAGCTTTCTTTAAAACTGTTTCTTCAGTCTTTCTCTAAAGATTGCCAGGGATCATCTCTGTTCTAATGATAATATTTACAATGCAAACTAATAGTTGCAATGTATTCCTCTTCATGAAATTAAACATAGTCATTCATGCTGTCATTTCCATACATTCCTCTGCCAAGCAGATGAACTGTCACTTATCTTTAGTAACCGTGAAATAATTTATAAACTTGAAGGTGGATTCAAGGAAATGATAACATTGTCCATCAAAAGAAAAGTGTTTGGGGACTTCCTGGTGGTCAAGAGACAAAGACTCAGCTCTCAATGCAGGGGGCCAGGTTCATCCCTGGTCAGGGAACTAGATCCTGCATGCCTCAACTAAAGATTCTACATGCCGCAACTAAGACCTGGCGCGACCCAATAAATAAATAAATAAATATTTTTTAAAGAAAGTAAAAGAGAAAAGTCTTTATGTATTGTGTGTTTTAGTCGCTCAGACATGTCTGACTCTATGTGACACTATGGACTGTAACCCACCAGGCTTCTCTGTCCGAGGGATTCTTCAGGCAAGAATCCTGGAGTGGGTTGCCATTCCTTTCTCCAGGGCATCTTCCTGACCTAGGGATCGACCCATGTCTCCTGCATCCCCTGCGTTGCAGGGAGACTCTTTACCGTCTGTAGTATTTTGTGACTTGTAAACATTTCCACAGTTATATATACAGTCATGAGCCTCCTAAAATTGTTTTGAAGTGACTTTATCAGCCTTGAACAGTATCATCTGGCAGGATTCCAGTGGAGAAAGGACAAGAAGGGGAACCAGACAACTACTCGTGTGGATTGCTGAGTGGAGACAAGGTGGCTCATTACCGAAGGTTAAAAACAAAAACAACTCCAAAAGTCATCAACCATCCCTCCAAGGCCTGAAAGGGACAAAATCTCTTTTATTTTTGCTCCCATTGTTTAGAAAGTTCACTCCGTGCAGGACAAAGAGGTGCCACCCTGTTTTAACCGTTTTGCTGAGGGGTATGGTAGAGAGAAAGACAGAAAAGAGAGATAATGACAGAGACAGACACTGCAAAAAGCATTTTAGGTATTGTAAATACTTACTTCAAGTATTTCAGGTTAATATTAATCAAGCTTCTGGAAAGTCCTATAATAGATTCAAATATGAGCTCAGCAGTTTCTTGGCTTCCAGTTCCTTAGAAACTAGAGAAGGAAGATTGGCAAGTAGATGTCAAGGAGAAATACAGACTGGATGCAAGAGGATGTGTCCAATATATCTGGAGATGGGAACAGTCCAGGATCAAAGCACTGAAGACACCCACTCGCTTGTTAGTTTCAGAGGTCAGGCCCTGGGAACTTCATGACACTAAAGCGTTCTCAGATAAAATGAAATCAAGTGTAACTACCTAATTAATGGACCCATGAGAGAATTCAAATAGCTTAGGGCTTAAAAATGGGCACCTTTGGGGACTTCCCTGGGGTTCCGTGGTTAAGGCTCTGCACTTCCAATGTAGGGGTTGAGGGGTTGAACCCTGGTCAGGGAACTAAGGTTCCACATGCAGTGTGGACAAAAAAAAAAAAAAGAATTCATAAGTATATACTGAAAATTTTAATGGGCAATATCCTCAAATAGAGTATTTTGAAACAAGCAAAAAAATGTTCTTTGAGTAATTTTTCTTTTTTGGTGAATATCCTTACTGATATCCACCTACCCAAGATTATTTCTAGAAGCAGTACAATATGATGACGTATTCTACTGTATGATGACACGTTTACTGTATGATGACATGTAGATATTGCATAGCTGTCATGTGATTTAGCTTGCTTCAAGAAGTTTGGAAACCTTAAAGGGATGGATTTAAGCACATCCTTTGGAAAGCTTTTCCTCATATATACTTTCTTGACTGGGGTTTCTTCTGGTCAGTAATCAGTTTAACATTGAGCTCTCAGAAAAAATGGCTAAAGTATGAGGGAACTAGGGCATAACTGTATCAGGATTCAGCGTAACTTTTTTCAAATTTTTTTTTATTAAAAAGTATTTAAAAAATCCCAGCACTCACCAACTGTGCAAAGAAAAATTCATAAAAGCAAAACTCCCAACCCCCAGTGTGTATAAGAAATGGAGAGAAAAATTCAATAAAAAAACCAATTTCAGATTTTGGCTTCCTTGGGTTCCAATGCACCATATGTACTTGGAAATCTTTTAAAATGATGAAATCAGCAATGTGTGTGAGACTCCTAATAGTACTCTGGTTTATTGGAAACCCAGGACAGTACACGAACAGTGGAAAAATTGTCACAGTGAGAATGTGAAGACAGAGTTAATGTTTATAAAATGCTTAGAACTTTGAAGGCTAGAAAAATGGTAGAAACAAAGCATTTGTGCTTTGCTCAGCTTTTTGCTTATTTTTAGCTTCTCTCCAATCTTGGAGGAAGTGTTCTCATACACAAACTCCCACACACTGTAAAATGTCCCACTCTGTGTCTCCTGAATTCATGTACTCAACTACCCGCTTGACATCACTTCAAAGGACAGCATGATAAGAACTGAGCAACCTGCTTTTGTCACAGTCCCCCCATTGAAATACAAGGCAACTTTATGCTCCCAACTCCAATTCATGCTGACAAAAAGTTTTGGAATCATCCTTGGTTCCTTTCTTCCTCCCAAATCCATATCTATTATGTCAGACCTCCTCAGCTTCACCTTTAAAGTCTATCCAGCACTGGGACATTTCCTCACAAGCAACCTGAGACAGCCTGGAGCTCTTTGCTGCAGTGCTCACACCTGGACAAACGTCTCTTCCAGCAACAAAATACAAAGAAACCATGTGAGACTACACAGTCAACGGGTCTCTAGGCGACCCGTCCCTGCTGGCTCACTGCGAGCATTGTTTTGGGGAAAGGAAGAGATACCGAAGACTCATCTGATCAGTTGCTGTTGTTTAGTTGCTAAGCTGTAACCACATGGACTGTAGCTTGCCAGACTCCTCTGTCCATGGGATTTCCCAGGCAAGAATATTGGAATGGGTTGTCGTTTCCTTCTCCAGGGGATCTCCCCAACCCAGGGATGGAATCCGCATCTCCTGCATTGGAAGGCAGGTTCTTTACCACTGAGCCACCAGGGAAGCCCCATCTGATCAGTAATTACAGACAAAATAATTCACAGCAATGAACGACAATGAAAAAAGCTCTTAAAGTAGATGATGTTCTTTGGGAATCACATTTGAAAGCTCAGTCTATTTTAACCTAATTGCATTCAAAGCGCTTTATTCATTTCTTTCCTGTGGTGGAACAGCCCCCGGTTTACACAGACGGGGTCTTATCCAGTGGCCACTGCAGTGGGGAAAAAGGCAAGCAGGGAAGTGTGGAGCCATGGCCAGTGGCAGCACCAGACGGCTGGCTGCACCATCATGGTTACGCTGAAGCTTTCCCCAGCACGTGTAGTTCTGCTACCACAGGATGTAACTGGATACAAATCCCTTGAGAAAGACACTGGCAGGGGCAGGGGTGTGGGGGGGTCCTATCTTGGTGATAAAACTAAAAGCCATTAAACTAGTACCTGAGATGGACAGGAGGAATGTGATGATTTCATAAGAAGACAAATTCTTCAGAAAGTAGAAACGTGTGCTCTCAAAATTGTCTCTGGAATTTATATAGATTTCGAAGCAGATACAGAAACCTATTTCAATCAGTGTCAATTGTGTCGACCAGGAATTTTAACTTGAAATGATCCTTTCCTTTAGTACATTTGACATCCATCCATTAAATCTCTGATTTCCTCATCCAATTTTGTACCCATTTGCTGGCCTACAAGCTGAACAGTCACTTGATCTTGACAGTTGCCCATGTTCTTCTGAAGTCAAGTGCATTTTCTCCAGGTCCATTATTTTTTGCCTGTTTGTTTTTTAGACAATTTCATGATCAACTTTGACCTCGATTATGCACTTTCCAAAATCAATGAGGAGTTATTACTCCCTTCCCTGGATATAGACATACAGATTAGAGAGACAATACTCTAACCTAATTTTATACGTATTTTTTCTTCCCTGTATTATTGATCACCCCATTTTTCTCACTTCTCTTCTGTGAAAGCCTGGCAGGTTAGGGGGTATTGGTGCTGGACAGCTCATTTGTTAAATGAGCCCCATGACAGATGAGATTAGTTTCAACTTCTTTCCAGAGACCTTCTCTGCCAGGGTTAAATTCATTCTTCTTACAAAGCACCACAAATGACAATAATGTAGTTTAGATAAAATGAATCCCAAGACCAAGGATGACAACTGTTATGATGAGCTTGCGTGTGATTATGTACAATTATTTATTCTGAGGCTTAGACTTTATTCCCAATATAAGATTTCAAAGATACTGCTAAATTAGGACAGATTAATTACTAATTATAATGGTCTATTCTTAGACCCCTTGGTAATCACACACTAGGCTCACAGTCTGGAAACCCATTAATCTGTGTTCCACAATAGCCTGAGAATATCTGGACAGTCATGGGTGAACAGATAATCTTTCTCATACAATAAACTTTTAGACAGACTGTGGATTACTCCTCAAAAGACAAGACTAGTGTTTTAAGGAATATCTATGCATTCTAAATATTTCTGTCCAAGGAATCAGTTTTTCTATCATCCTATTAAAGCACAGGTCTCATATATAATGTAATCAATCGTAACAACTTTAAAACTTATCTGCTACAAAGACAGGAATAATCAATAATCCTACTCCTGACCCATAGTAGAGTCTCTTACCCAGGACTACCAGATCAAATACAAGATGTTCAGTTAAACTTCACTTTCAGATTTACAATGAATAATTGTTTAATACAAATATGTCACATGTAATATTTGGGACATACACTAAAAATTTATTCCTTGCTTATCTGAAATTCAAATTTAATTGGGTGTCTTATAATTCATTTGCAAATCTGGCAACCCTATTGGTACCTCTTGTTCTAAAGACTCAAAATGTGTCATTAACATTTAGAAAATATTATGCATCTATCCAATATCAATATAGGGGAGTTAAACCCAAATAGCATTGACATATGGAAGGACTATTCCAGTTCAGTTCCAACATGTCATTTGAGCAGTTCCTAAAAGATCTAGGTCGTAAGCCAATATTCCATTCTCCTTTTTAACAGTTACAGCAGACACGAAGGACCTACGATGCACAAACCATTCACAAATGCTTGTATCCTTGTATTCCTCTATCACGTGGGTTGGGAAGATAAAAGACTTATTTTCCCAGATAGTCTATAGTATAGGGTAGGCATACGATTCATTTCTAGAGGATGAAAGGCAAGTTGGAGACACTGGGTGAGGTGTACAGAAAAGCTTTTTTAAATAAAAAATTTTTTTGTGATGTATACCTTTGTTAAAGTCTTTATTGAATTTGTTACACTGTTGCTTCTATTTCATGTTTTGGTTTTTTGGCTGCAAGGCATGTGGGAATCTTAGCTCCCCGATCAGGGATTGGACCTGTACCCTTTGCATTGAAAGCTGAAATCTTAAGCTGGAGTGCCAGGGAAGTCCCCTTCCAGAAAAGTGTTTATGAATGGTTCTGCTTTGCTGGCTGGAAAATTGTCCCTTGGGATTTAAAACTGTTGTAAAGTCAGATAATGATTGAGTTCAACCATAATCCCTCCTATTCCTTGCTTCCCAACCTTGCCTTCCAACCTGCCAGGCTTGGCCTTCATCCCAGCTACTGTCCTCTATGTTCAGGAGTAATTAGGTTAACCTCCCAGATTAGCTTCACTGATGACAGACTGGTGCTCATGGGATTATTCAAGGCATTTGATGCCCCTCTGGTCCTTTTGTTTTATTTGACTCCATATCCACAAGCTGGACTCTTTCCTCTAGCCAACCAGGTTAGAAATGCAAATGTTTTTTGCTCTCAAGGAAGACTGGGCAAGATTAGACATTGGAAATACACCACTCCTTAGGAAATTAACTCAAGGCGCTAAAGCAATGGTGGGCCAGAGGCGTTAACCCAAGCCCTCCTTAAACGCAGAAGGAAATCCACTCTGCGTATCCCACCAGCCCTCACTGGGCATCTTTGTATTCTCAGAGGAAGTAAAACTTTCTGTGGTGTTTATTTGTGTCCTTAGTTTTCTGTTCTGGAGCAATGTCGTCTTGACCTTTGAACACAAGGAGGAAAGAGCCCAAAGATGACAGTGCTGATGCAAATTTGAACAACCCAATTTACTCGAGTTCACATCTCTGCCTTTGCAAATTCAACCCCATTTAAATAAGAATGTTGTATTTCTTCTCTAAGATAAGAACTTGTGCACAATGCTCTTATCAGAAGCCAGGCTTACCAGATGGCTTGGGGCCAAGCGGAAAGGTAGCCAAGTTGCATTATCATTCTAAAATCACCCTATTCTTTTCTAAAGTTCATGGTAATTTTTATAATATATATTCACATCGCACCCTCATTTGAGATTGGTAAAAATTCTTTTCTCTAATACATTTGGGGGGGAACAAAAGGAAGAAACCTAAGGTGGAAAAACTAAGTTAAACCTCGTATCCTGGTAAGTTGGGTGGGCTTCATTCACTCACTCATTCTTTTGTTTGTCTATCTTCTTGTCCATTCATCATCTATTGACAATTTTTTGGGTGCTTCCAATATTCAAGCCAGACTCTAGGTGTGAAATAATATTCTTGGCATGTGTGTGTGTATACATGAGCAGGTTGTACTTTAAAAATAATTTTAGTTGTTAATGTACCTATGTTTCATAGTCTTGTGAACATTATTTTCATTGTTTTGCCATCAAGAATAATTTTTAAAATGTTTAATTGGAGGATAATTCCTTTACAATGCTGTGCTAGTTTCCGGTATACAATGAATCAGAAGTATACATATATTCCCTCCCTCTCATCAAGAATAAATGTCTTATTCCCATATATATGAACTTAAGAAAACGTTGTCTTAGAAATGAAGCTTCACCCAACCACTCATTTTTAAATGTCACAGTGTGTTGAAAGGCCAAAGATTCCTTTAAGGAGTGTGAAGGCAAACACCAAGGTGGCACAAAACAAACACTACTGCAGAGTGATGAATATTTCATTTCTTATTGTTCTTTTAGGTTGGCTGGTGCTTGTGTGCAGCCGACGTCAGACAAATGGACTCGACAGAGGGGAAACTAGCACTTGAAAAATGGAAAAATCCTGCTTGAGTAACACTTAGTCTCCCGGGTCTCAGGCTGTCAGGCCAGTCAGTCTGCAAATGAAATGTTCTTGAGTTTCTCAGTCAGTCAGTCAGTTCAATCGCTCAGTCGTGTCCGACTCTTTGCAACCCCATGGACTGCAGCACACCAGGCCTCCCTGTCCATCACCAACTCTCGGAGCTTGCTCAGACTCTGTCCATTGAGTTGGTGATGCCATCCAACCATCTTGTCCCCTGTCATCCCCTTCTCCTCCCACCTTCAATCTTTCCCAGCATCAGGGTCTTTTCAAATGAGTCAGTTCTTCGCGTCAGGTGTACAAAATATTAGAGTTTCAGCTTCAACATCAGTCCTTCCAATGAACATTTAGGACTGGTTTTGCTGTCCAAGGGACTCTCAAGAGTCTTCTCCAACACCACAGTTCAAAAGCATCAATTCTTTGGCACTCAGCTTTCTTTATAGTCCAATTCTCACATCCATACATGACTACTAGAAAAACCATAGTTTGACTAGACAGACTTTTGTTGGCAAAGTAATGTCTCTGCTTTTTAATAAGCTGCCTAGGTTGGTCATAGCTTTTCTTCCAAGGAGCAAGTATCTTTTAATTTCATGGCTGCAATCACCATCTGCAGTGATTTTGGAGCCCCGAAAATAGTCTTTCACTGTTTCCACTGTTTCCACTCTTTCCCCATCTATTTCCCATGAAGTGATGGGACCAGATGCCATGATCTTCATTTTCTGAATGTTGAGCTTTAAGCCAACTTTTTCACTCTCCTCTTTCACTTTCATCAAGAGGCTCTTAAGTTCTTCTTCACTTTCTGCCATAAGGGTGGTGTCATCTGCATATCTGAGATTATTGCTATTTCTCCCAGCAATCTTGATCCCAGCTTGTGCTTCCTCCAGCCCAGCGTTTCTCATGATGTACTCTGCATATAAGTTAAATAAGCAGGGTGACAATATACAGCCTTGACATACTCCTTTTCCTATTTGGAACCAGTCTGTTGTTCCATGTCCAGTTCTAACTGTTGCTTCTTGACCTGCATACAGATTTCCCAAGAGGCAGGTCAGGTGGTCTGGTATTTCCATCTCTTGAAGAATTTTCCACAGCTGTGATCCACATAGTCAAAGGCATTGGCATAGTCAATAAAGCAGAAATAGATGTGTTTCTGGAACTCTCTTGCTCTTTTGATGATCCAGCAGCAGATGTTGGCAATTTGATCTCTGGTTCCTCTGCCTTTTCTAAATCCAGCTTGAACATCTGGAAGTTCACGGATCACATACTGTTGAAGCCTGGCTTGGAGGATTTTGAGCATTACTTTGCTAGCATGTGAGATGAGTGCAATTGTGTGGTAGTTTTGAGCATTCTTTGACATTGCCTTTCTTTGGGATTGGAATGAAAACTGACCTTTTCCAGTCCTGTGGCCACTGCTGAGTTTTCCAACTTGGCTGGCGTATTGAGTGCAGCATTTTCACAGCATCATCTTTTAGGATGAAATAGCTCAACTGGAATTTCAACACCTCCACTAGTTTTGTTCATAGTGATGCTTCCTAAGGTCCATTTAACTTCGCATTCCTGGATGTCTGGCTCTAGGTGAGTGATCACACCATAGTGATTATCTGGGTCATGAAGATCTTTTTTGTATAGTTCTTCTGTGTATTCTTGCCACCTCTTCTTAATATCTTCTGCTTCTGTTAGGTCCGTACCATTTCTGTCCTTTATTGAGTCCATCTTTGCATGAAATATTCCCTTGGTATCTCTAATTTTCTTGAAGAGATCTCTAGTCTTTCCCATTCTGTTGTTTTCCTCTATTTCTTTGCATTGATCACTGAGGAAGGCTTTCTTATCTCTTCTTGCTATTCTTTGGAACTCTGCATTCAGATGGATATATCTTTCCTTTTCTCCTTTGCCTTTTGTTTCTCTTCTTTTCTCAGGTATTTGTAAGGCCTCCTCAGACAACCATTTTGCCTTTTTGTGTTTCTTTTTCTTGGGGATGATCTTGATCCCTACCTTCTGTACAATGTCAGGAACCTCCATCCATAGTTCTTCAGGCACTCTGTCTATCAGATCTAGGCCCTTAAATCTATTTCTTACTTCCATTGTATAATTGCAAGGGATTTGATTTAAGTCATACCTGAATGGTGTCGTGGTTTTCCCTACTTTCTTCAATTTCAGTCTGAATTTGGCAATAAAGGAGTTCATGATCTGAGCCACAGTCAGTTCCTCATCTTGTTTTGCTGACTGTATAGAGCTTCTTCATCTTTGGCTGCAAAGAATAGAATTAGTCTGATTTCAATATTGACCATCTGATGATGTCCATGTGTAGAGTCTTCTCTTGTGTTGTTGGACGAGGGTGCTTGCTATGACCAGTGCATTCTCTTGGCAAAACTCTATTAGCCTTTGCCCTGCTTCATTCTGCATTCCAAGGCCAAATTTGCCTGTTACTCCGGGTTATTCTTGACTTCCTACTTTTGCATTGCAGTCCCCTATAATGAAAAGGACATCTTTTTTGGGGTGTCAGTTCTAGGAGTGTATGTAAACTGTCCTAACCAGATCTTTCTGAGAAAAGGCTTCCCCATAGCGAACAGGGGCACAGAGAGACAATTCTCAACAAGAAGAACGAATGTAAATTAGGCTGTGTGTTGGGATCCATTGTGTGTGGCTTCTCAGTCGTGTCTGACTCTTTGTGACCCTATGGATGGCGTAGCCTGCCAGGCTCCTATGTCCATGGGATTCTCCAGGCAAGAATACTGGAGTGGGCTGTCATGCTTTCCTTCAGGGAATATTCCTGACCCAGGGATCAAACCCAAGTCTCCCGCATTGGCAGGTGTGTTCTTTACTGCTGAGCCACTAGAGAAACCCCCAAAACCTTATAGCATCCTAAGAAAACCTGCGCTATCACCTTCCCCATTCTCCCAGCCAACCTCACTGCCCACTGCTCTCATCCAGCCCTACGATCTCTGCCCACACTGGCCTCCTCCTGCTCCCCAAACCCTCCACACAGCTCCTCTTGTGAAAAGTTTGCCCTTGGTTGCCAGGAGCCAGCACGAGGAGTCCTGCCCATGGCAAAGGTCATGAGGTTAAGGGGCCCAACAGGCAAAGGCGAGTCAGGCCTTAAGGGAGCCTCGCTGGATCTGCCCGTGTATCTGTCCCAAAACCAGAGTCTGCCTGCCTTACTGAACTGTGCTTTTCACCTACTCTTCTGACATTATACGGGGGGCTATCCTCCACCACCTCTCTCTGAAAAGGAGTTAACTTAGGACTCCAGTTAATAAATCTCCTGGGTGTGACAAGGGTGTTTCAGTCCAAAAACCTCTCTGCTGGCAGACTAGCTTGAGTGACAGGATTATCCACACTCTTGCTACTACATACATGATTGTTTACAACCTCTCAACCATAAACAGCACAGGGAGTTTGGAGTATTTTGAAAGTCTTAGTTAGCTAAGGTTTTTCTAAAGATAAAAATCATGTTGGTGAAGGGTTTCATTGCTGAGTTAATGATTGCCACCAGGCCTCCATATCCTTAGGCACCTAGGAGTATGTTCAGTTCAGTTCAGTTCAGTTCAGTCGCTCAGTCGTGTCCGACTCTTTGCGACCCCATGAATTGCAGCATGCCAGGCCTCCCTGTCCATCACCAATTCCCGGAGTTCACTCAGACTTGCATCCATCGAGTCAGTGATGCCATCCAGCCATCTCATCCTTGGTCGTCCCCTTCTCCTCCTGCCCCCAATCCCTCCCAGCATCAGTCTTTTCCAATGAGTCAACTCTTTGCATGAGGTGGCCAAAATACTGGAGTTTCAGCTTTAGCATCATTCCTTCCAAAGAAATCCCAGGGTTGATCTCCTTCAGAATGGACTGGTTGGATCTCCTTGCAGTCCAAGGCACTCTCAAGAGTCTTCTCCAACACCACAGTTCAAAAGCATCAATTCTTCAGCACTCAGCCTTCTTGACAGTCCAACTCTCACATCCATACATGACTACTGGAAAAACCATAGCCTTGACTAGATGGACCTTAGTTGGCAAAGTAATGTCTCTGCTTTTGGATATGCTATGTAGGTTGGTCATAACTTTCCTTTCAAGGAGTAAGCATCTTTTAATTTCATGGCTGCAATCACCATCTGCAGTGATTTTGGAGCCCCCCCAAATAAAGTCTGACACTGTTTCCACTGTTTCCCCATCTATTTCCCATGAAGTGATGGGACAAGATGCCATGATCTTCATTTTCTGAATGTTGAGCTTTAAGCCAACTTTTTCACTCTCCTCTTTTACTTTCATCAAGAGGCTTTTTAGTTCCTCTTCACTTTCTACCATAAGGGTGGTGTCATCTGCATATCTGAGGTTATTGATATTTCTCTCGGCAATCTTGATTCCAGCTTGTGTTTCTTCCAGTCCAGCATTTCTCATGATGTACTCTGCATATAAGTTAAATAAGCAGGGTGACAATATACAGCCTTGACGTACTCCTTTTCCTATTTGTTAATTGATGTAATTGGAATGTAGAAAAAGAAATATAGTAGTTTTGATGTTAGCAATACTAGACTTTTGAGTTAATGAATTTTCTCTTTTGTTGTACTCCTCTTTCTTTGTTATAAATCATTGTGTCCTTGCTATGTAAAAATGTAACTTTGTCACTATCTTAAGACTTAATAGATCTTAAGGGGAAACAAGTTTTCTGATCGATTAACCTTTATCAATAGAAAGAAAGGTGGGGCCATAAAATGTTAATTGATCTCCAGACCAGAAGATATTGTGAACAAACGTAAGACCCTTGTACGAACAAAGATATGCTGAGAACACATTTATCTCTATGTACAAAAGTGGACCTGGAAAATAAAGAAACGGACCAATTCCTGGAAAGACTGGTTTCCCCCGTGTGGTCTTTTCTCGTTCTCTTCTTTTCTGGCTGAATTCCCATCTGGAGCGTGGAGGCTCACCAAGCCTACTAATTTTGCCAGGGCTTCTAAGATCTGACCGGGGAGGCCTTTGTGTCTCCTCTCCTTCGGGAGACCAGGAAGATGCCTGTGGCCTACATAGGTGGTGCAAACTCCTTGTCTCAGAGTTTTATTGGTTCTCCGTGTAAACCAAGTTATTCAGCCTCTTTTCTCCACTAATTTTCCTACTACACTATTCTTTCCTAATCTGTCTTTATATTTCTAATTAAATAGTTCTTTCTTAGGATGCCGACTCCATCCCAACTTCGAATTTCCTGGATCTACCAGGGCTGGACCTGGGCACTTAGTATTCCTCTGCCTGGAATACCTACCCCCACATCCATATGTACCTTACTCCTTCACTTACTCCAGGTCCTGGCTTAAATCCACCAGTTCAATGATACCTTCCCTTGACATTGGATCTCAATTTCACACACACACACACACACACAATGAAATAGGACCTCATACTCACTAGAATGGTTACTATTAAAAAAAAAAAAAAAGAACCCAAACCCAGAAAATAACACGTGTTGGTGAGGATATGGAGCAACTGGAATGTTTTGCATGCACTGTTGATAGGATTGTAAAATGGTGCAACTGCTATGGAAAACATTTTGGAAGGTCTCAAAAATTAAAAATGCCACATGAACCAGCAATCTTACATCTGGGCATTTGCCCAAAGACCTAAAAGCAAGGAATTGAAGACATACATACACACCCATGTTCCAAGCAGTATTATTCATGATAGCCAAGAGGTGGAAGCAACCCAGCAGATGAAAGGATAGACAGACCTGTTACCTGCAGTGGAATATTATTCAGCCTTGAAGAGGAAGACACTTCTGTTACCTGCTACAGCAGGGATGAACCTTGAAAATATTATGCTAAGTGAAATAGGCCAGACACACAAAACAAATACACAGTATGATTCCACTTACGTGAGGGGTCTAGAGGACTCAGTCTTAGAGACAGAAAGGAGAGTGCTTGTTTATAGGGTACAGAGTTTCGATTTTACAAGGTAAAATATTCTGAAGTCTGTTTCACAACAATGAGAATATGCTTAATACTACTAAGTCTTAGACGCTCAGTTATGTCCAACTCTGTGACCCCATGGCCTGTCCATGTGATTCTCCAGGCAAGAATATTGGAGTGGATAGCCATTGCCTTCTCCAGGGTATCTTCCCAACCCAGAGATGGAGCCTGGGTCTCCTGCATTGGAGGCAGATTCTTTACCACCTGAGCCACTAGGGAAGCCCTTTAATACTACTAAACTGTACACTTAAAAATTGGAAAGATGGTAAAATTTATATAGTTTTTACCACAGTTTAGAAAAATCCTAAACAAAGTGTATACCTTCAAGGGACTAATACCAGTTTACTGTTTTTCTTTTGAAAGCAAACAGAAAAGAGAGGCAGACATTCTCTGAAATAATGACATGTCCAACTCCAATGGATCAGCTTCTGGTTGCTTTCCAATCACCTTTATTCAATTTCTGTTCATTTTGGAGTTACTGAGACAGAGTGAAAAAGCTGACTTAAAGCTCAACATTCAGAAAACAAAGATCATGGCTCTGGTCCCATCACTTCATGTGAAATAGATGGGGAAACACTGGAAACAGTGGCGACTTTATTTTTTGGGGCTCCAGAACCACTGCTGATGGTGACTGCAGCCATGAAATTAAAAGATGCTTGCTCCTTGGAAGGAAAGTTATGACCAACCTAGACAGCATATTAAAAAGCAGAGACATTACTTGCCAACAAAGGTCTGTCTCGTCAAGGCTACGGTTTTTCTAGTAGTCATGTATGGATGTGAGAGTTGGACTATAAAGAAAGTAAGCACCAAAGAATTGATGCTTTTGAACTGTGGTGTTGGAAGAAGACTCTTGAGAGCTCCTTGGACAGCAGAGATCCAACCAGTCCATCCTAATGGAGATCAGTCCTGAGTATTCATTGGAAGGACTGATGTTGAAGCTGAAACTCCAATACCTTGGCCACCTGATGCGAAGAGCTGACTCATTTGAAAAGACCCTGATGCTGGGAAAGATTGAAGGCAGGAGGAGAAGGGGATGAGAGAGGATGCAACGGTTGGATGGCATCACTGACTCAATGGAGACAAGTCTGAGTAAACTCTGGAAGTTGGTGATGGACAGGGAGGCCTGGTGTGCTGTGGTCCACGGGGTTGCGAAGAATCTCATGACTGAGTGACTGAACTGAACTGAGCTGAACTGAGACATCTCTCATCAGCTTCCACGGTCCAGCTCACAGCCTTCAGCCATCTCGTGATTTTGTGTCAGTTTCTGGGAGTGTATGAAGAAGCATGATGCTAATTCTAGACATTTTCTGTGCAGAACGAAACAAAAGCAGAGGTTACTCTGGGTGGGGAATGAAGACTGTAAGCAACACCTGGACCCACTGGCATCAGGGGACTCTTTCCAAGGAAGCTTGGGAGCCCAGAGCTGCCTGGAGTCTGAAGGATCAGAGGAGTGTCTTGGGGACAGTCCCTCAGCTCCTGGAGAATGGGTGGCTCCCTGTCACTTTTCTCTGTAGCCACCATCACTGATATCTTTTGGGGAGCCAAGGCAAACAGTGAGCTCTTTGCCAAGTATGTAAAACCAATCCCTTCATTTCTGATGATCAGCCTGCAGACTTTTTCCTGGAGCGGGCAGGCTGTGTACCTGGTGGAAACCGCTGTTTAATTCACTTTTTCTCCCCTGGGGAAGGGCAGCTTTGCCAAGAAGGCTACATTCTGAGCAGATTAAATTAGTTTGCACTGAAGGCAGTCAATTTCTGGGTCATTTGTTCAGGCGCCAGTGTGCGCCAAGGGGACTACTTCCCCAGGGGTGCAGGGTAGTCTTAGAAAGGTCCTTGGGGTCTGTGGATTCGGTACCTCACGCTCCTAAAGACCTCATCCTGGGATGATGGGTCCCTCCAAAGGAAACGTGATTTTAGCAGACTTTTGGATGAGATTCTGCTGGTTAGAAAGTTTTGAGTGTTGAGAAAACTCGTCCTTATTTAAGGTATATATCACTCCTTTGTTGTTGTTTAGTTGCTAAGTTGTGTCCGACTGTTTTGCAATCCCATGGACTGTAGCCACTAGGCTACTCTGTCCATGGGATTTTCCAGGCAAGAATACTGGAGTGGGTTGCCATTTCCTTCTCCAGGGGATCTTCCAGACCCAGGATTGAATCCATGTCTCCTGCATTGTCAGACAGATTCTTTACACTACACCACCTAAGAAGCCCAGGTTGAACTGAAATTACAGCCTTTTCCTTGGATTGCAAGTGGAAAAAAAGAAAAAAGGAAACCAGGAAGCAAAGTTGAGTCATCTAGGCTTATATAAAAGTCAGTTCTTTACTCACTCATTTGTTCAACAGCTTGGTTTGAACTCCTAAGTGCCAGGCATAGTCAAAGTGCCGAACATGTGGTCCAAACAGAACATGGGAGGTGAGCAAGGGGGGAGGATAAGCCTCCTGAGTGTCATCTTGTCACCTGGCCATTGACCTGCACTAGGTGAGCAGTAACTGTGCGCAGCTCTGCAGTCTGTGCCTCGCCCATACCCCTGCCCCTCACTGCAGCTTTCGTGATTACTTGTGACAATGCCGCCGAGAAGTTTTTTCTGATATAGGAACACCCTTGACTCTCAGCTCTCTCTCAGGGCTATCTGTAGTGCTGGCAACATCAACTCCTGGAGGCAGCCCTCAACCAATGAAGACCGATGAAGCAACGAGACAACTGGTGAATCAACATCCCCACCATCTCACTCTCTCGGGAGTGCTTTCTGCTGCCCTTTAGTGGCCCGAAGACTTTTGCTGTTTTTCAGCCCCTAAGTTATATCGGGAGAAATATCAATAACCTCAAGTATGCAGATGACACTACCCTTATGGCAGAAAGTGAAGAACTAAAGAGCCTCTTGATGAAAGTGAAAGAGGAGAATGAAAAAGTTGGCTTAAAGCTCAACATTGAGAAAACTAAGATCTTGGCATCCAGTCCCATCACTTCATGACAAATAGATGGAGAAACAGTGGAAACAGTGGCAGATTTTATTTTCTTGGGCTCCAAAATCCCTGCAAATGGTGACTGCAGCCATGAAATTAAAAGACGCTTACTTCTTGGAAGAAAAGTTATGACCAACCTAGATAGCATGTTAAAAAGCAGAGACATTACTTTGCCAACAAAGGTCCATCTAGTCAAGGCTAAGCTTTTTTCAGTAGTTATGTATGGATGTGAGACCTGGACTATAAAGAAAGCTGAGCAGCAAAGAATTGATGGTTTTGAACTGTGGTGTTGGAGAAGACTCTTGAGAGTCCCTTAGACTACAGGGAGATCCAACCAGTCCATCCTAAAGGAGACCAGTCCTGAATGTTCATTGGGAGGACAGATGCTGAAGTTCACTGAAGCTGAAACTCCAATACTTTGGCCATCTGATGTGAAGAACCGACTCACTGGAAAAGACCCTGATGGTGGGAAAGATTGAAGGTGGGAGGAGAAGGGGACAACAGAGGATGAAATGGTTGGATGGCATCACCGACTCAATGGGCATGAGTTTGGGTAAACTTCAGGAGCTGGTGATGGACAGGGAGGCTTGGTGTGCTGCAGTCCCTGGAGTCACAGAACTGAGTGACTGAACTGAAGTTATGTCTGACTCTTGCCACCCCATGGACTCCAGCATCAGGGTCTCTTTTCCAATGAGTCAGCTCTCCGCATCAAGTGGCCAAAGTATTGGAGCTTCAGCTTCAACATCGATCCTTCTAATGAATATTCAGGGTTGATTTCCTTTAGGATTGACTGGTTTGATCTCCTTGCTTTCCAAGAGACTCTCAAGAGTCTTTTCCAGCACCACAATTTGAAAGCATCAATTCTTTGGCACTCAGCCTTCTTTACGGTGCAGTTCTCACATCCATACATGACTACTGGAAAAACCATAGCTTTGGCTATGCAGACCTTTGTTGGCAAAATGATGTCTCTGCTTTTTAATACACCATCTAGGTTTGTCATAGATTTTCTTCCAAGGAGCAAGTGTCTTTTAATTTCGTGGCTGCAGTCACTGTCTGCAGTAGTTTTGGAGCCCAAGAAAATAAAATCTGTCACTGTTTTCACTTTTCCACCATCTATGGGTTTCCTTGCTTTCCTGTCTCCCTTCCTCCGTTCCCATCAACATTTCCTTGTTTCGCCTTCTGAGTAAACTCTGTATTCAGATCTTGTCTCTGAGTCTGCCTCTGAGGAGCCCAAAAGAAAAGATTGTATTACTTAGATTTTTCCAGATAGTTTCAGTTTTGACAATCTCATCCCACCAGCGTGTGGCACATCCTCTGTTTGAGAAAACCTGTTTGCCAACTTCATGGGCCACCTAAGATCTCTTGAAAAGGGTGATTTTTGTTTGCTAGGAACCAATAAATGCTCCTCCATACCCAATGTTCTATCTCCATCTATGGACGCTAGAAATGAAAATAGGATAAAAAGAAGATGATTTTCAATGTCTTTTTTATTAAGACATTCTCTTTATATTTTGATTTCTAAAAATAGAGTCTGATTTCTTTCTCTTGATGCCTAGGATGGTAGGAAGTTTTCTGTTATAAAGTTCCAGGTTCACCTAGGGCCATGTGAAGAGCACTGACTCAGCCCCGTCTTGCAAGATCAGCAGAGCCCCCCCTCCTATCGGGGTGCTCCTCACTCTCCCAGGTGACTGTTGCCAGCAAGCACCAAGCTTACAGAATACCCTCAAAGGCAAATAAAAAATAAAAAATAAAAATCATCCCCTTGATTGTAGACAATCTAGAAAGAAGTGCACGTCTGGGATCCAAAACAGAAAAAGGTAAACAGTGAACTTCAGAGTTTGCTTAGTGTCATGTCACTTGGCTCCCCAGTGTCTTGGTTTTAGCTAGACTTGCCTCAGGCCAGTTTGAAATAAGGACATTTTGAACTATTGAATCGTAGCCAAGCTGCATAAAAAGGCTGGTAAGTGCTATTTCTATATTTTATACAAGTGATACTGGGGGGATAAAGTATTTTCTAGCAGCTCTATGTAACTGTAGCTCAAAGAAGTCACAAAGCTTTATGAAAATCTACTTAAGATATTTGGCTAAATGTCTGGTCCTCTAAGAATTCTGTATATTAGGAAAAAAAAGAATAAACACACACATACACACTCATGCATCCACATCAAACACCCCATCTGTCTTAACATTTTCTGAGGTGCATTTATCAACCAGTTGTTTGCTCCTTGGAAGAAAAGCTATGACAAATCAGAAAAGTAGAGACACCACTTTGCTGACAAAAACCCCATAGTCAAAGCTATGGTTTTTCCAATAGTCATGTACAGATGTGAGAGTTGGACCGTAAAGAAGGCTGAGTGCTGAAGAATTGATGCTTTTGAACTGTGGTGCTGGAGAAGACTCTCAAGAGTCTCTTGGACTGCAAGGAGATTAAACCAGTTAATCTTAAAGGAAATCAACCCTGAATATTCATTGGAAGGACTGTTGTTGAAGCTGAAACTCCAATACTTTGGCCACTTGGTGCAAAGAGCTGACTCACTGGAAAAGACCCTGATGCTGGGAATGATTGAGGGCAGGAGAAGAAGGAGGCGACAGAGGATGAGATGGTTGGATGGCATTGCCAACTCAATGGACATGAGTTTGAGCAGACTCAGGGAGATGGTGAAGGACAGGGAAGCCTGGCATGCTGCAGTCCATGGGGTTGCAAAGAGTTGACACAACTGAGCTACTGAACAACAACAAAGTTGGAGAGCAACGAGAAACCAAAGTTTCCACTGTTGTTTAATAACACTACATCAGTATGCAAGAATCATTTATTTTTATCTTTACTTTATGTTGGAGTATAGCTGATTAACAATGTTGTGATAGTTTCTGGTGGGCAGCAGAGACACTCAGTCATACATATACATGACCCTGAAACCCCTCTCCCATCCAAGCCACCACGTAACATTGAACAGAGTTCCCTGTGCTACACAGCAGTATCTTCATTTAATATTTTAATGTCTAAGCTTCAGTTTTAAATTTTAATTGAAATGTCTTATTTCCTTCCTCATCTCCATCCTTCCTTCCTTCTCCTCCTTTTCTCTTCCTTTCCCCCTTCTCTCTCTCCCTTTCATTCTTAAAATGCCTACTATACATGACTTCATTTCTAAAGTGCACATCATTTATGACTTATAGAAAATTAAAAACAGAACCTGTGAGTAATGTATTCATTGTCACAATTTCATAACAGATGCGACTGTTCCAAACCACAAGACATTGCGGACTCTGCTGGCTTTCCAATCACTGTCTTAAAGTCAGCCGAATGGAACGGGGCCCTAGGATAGATGATCTTCAAGGTTAGAAACCCGCCATGCTGGTTACAAAACTGTGTGTCATAAGTAATATTGCATTTACAAATAGATGCAAGAAAGGTCAGTGCATTTTGTCTGCTCTTTGAAAGCTGTTCTCTTTGTTTACTAAAAGGTTTGAGTTACAGATTAGTTTTCTGCCCATATTAATGTCTCTCCTGCCTGGAAACCAAAACTGTGCTTGGAAAGAAACAGTGAATGACTGGCTTATCTCATTGCCCTTTTATGCAGCTTTAAAAATCATTCCATTTGTGAATTTGATTACTGTCTCAAGGTGGAGGGGGAGAATACTTACTAGCCAAGGAGAGGATTTGGGAGGAGACAGAATCTAATGTTTGGAGAGATGTAAAGTCTTGTGCTAGGAAAATATCAGATATGATTTGAACCTCACCTCTTAGAAAAATGGAATCCATTTTTTGAAGGACTCATTGTTCGGAAAAAAGTTATATTATGAATAATTAATATTAGAAGTTGAAGTTTCTACTTTTTTGTAAGCTGTAGTTTATTAGCATACTTCTGAAGAAACACCTTGAAAGCAGAAAAAAGGGGGCTCCTCTGAACACATGCAGGCTTCTCCAGTGGCTCAGTGGTAAAGAATCTGCCTGCAATGCATGAGGCAGGGGTTTGAATCCTGGGATGAGAAGGTCCCCTGGAGGAGGACATGGCAACCCACTCCAGAATTCTTGCCTGGAGAAACCCATGGACAGAGGAGCCTGGCGGGCTACTGTCCATAGGATTGGGAAGAGTCAGACAGAACTGAAGGAACTTAGCAGGCAGGCTCTGAATACCTAGCTGCAGGTTTTCCTTTCCAGGGACCAGCTGATTCACTGAGCATCTGAGTCACTCAGCCTGCCTCCCTGCACTTGTCTGCTCAGAAGCAGAGGTCAGGGCTCCAAGAAGGCACTGGAGCTTCCTCCCCTGGGAGGGCTGCACTTAGGGCTGGGGCCTGAAGGTGGCTTTGTGTTCTCTGCTTGTCTTTCTTCCTTCAATCTCTCTCTCTCTCTGTCCTTTCCTCCCTCTCGCTTCTTCCTTTCTTTTAAATTCTCTTCAAATTTCTATCAGTTAATACTTAAGAATCACTTAACACAGTGCTTTGGAGAAGGAAATGGCAACCCACTCCTGTGTTCTTGCCTGGAGAATCCCAGGGACAGAGGAGCCTGGAAGGAGGCTATCTATGGGGTCACACAGAATCAGACACAACTGAAGTGATTTAGCAGCAGCAGCAGCAGCAACACAGTCAGAGTCTTTTATTTTAATGCATTGATCACATATCTGTTCCCATCACCTCATGGCAAATAGATGTGGAAAGAATTGAAACAGTGAGAGAATTTCTTTTCTTGGGCTCCAAAATCACTGCAGATGGTGACTGCAGCCATGAAATTAAAAGACGCTTGCTCCTTGGAAGAAAAGCTATGACCAACTTAGACATATTAAAAAGCAGAGACATTACTTTACCAATAAAGGTCTGTCCAGTCAAAGCAATGGTTTGACTAATCATGTATGGATGTCATGTATGGATGTCATGTATGGATGTCATGTATGGATGTAAGACCTGGACTATAAACAAAGCTGAGCACTGAAGAACTGATGCTTTTGAACTGTGATGTTGGAGAAGACTCTTGAGAGTCGCTTGGACAGCAAGGAGATCCAACCAGTCCATCCTAAAGGAAATCAGTCCTGAATATTCATTGGAAGGACAGATGTTGAAGCTGAAACTCCAATACTTTGGCCACCTGATGTGAAGAATTGACTCATTGGAAAAGACCCTGATTCTGGGAAGCATTGAAGGCAGGAGGAGAAGGGGATGACAGAGGATGAGATGGTTGGATGGCATCACCAACTCCAGGGACATGAGTCTGAGCAAGCTCCGGGAGTTGGTGATAGACAGGAGGCCTGGCGTGCTGCAGTCCATGGGGTCACAAAGAGTCAGACATGATTGAGCGACTGAACGGAACTGAACGGATAATTCAAGTAGAGCTAGGATTAAAATGAACAAAATTACAAGCCACTCAGTTTAAAAAATTATCAAAGCTTTGCAGGAAATTGTATTTATGATATATATTTTATCATATTTTCTTGCTTTATGGTTTTGCCACTTTACTGTATTCAACATTGTCAATAAATTTTTATGTTGTAATTCACATTTCTTCAGTTCAGTTCAGTTCAGTTCAATCACTCAGTCGTGTCCAACTCTTTGTGACCCCGTGGACTGTGGCACACCAGGCCTCCCTGTCCATCACCAACTCCCGTTTACTCAAACTAATGTCTATCGAGTTGGTGATGCCATCCAGCCATCTCATCCTCTGTCATCCCCTTCTCCTCCTGCCTCCAATCCCTTCCAGCACCGGGGTCTTCTCCAATGAGTCATATCTTCGCATGAGGTGGCCAAAGTATTGGAATTTCAGCTTCAGAATCAGTCCTTCCAATGAACACCCAGGACTGATCTCCTTTAGGATGGACTGGTTGGATCTCCTTGCAGTCCAAGGGACTCTCAAGAGTCTTCTCCAACACCACAGTTCAAAAGCATCAATTCTTCAGTGCTCAGATTTCTTCACAGTCCAACTCTCACATCCATACACGACCACTGGAAAAACCAGAGCCTTGACTAGATGGACCTTTGTTGACAAGGTAATGTCTCTGCTTTTCAATATGCTATCTAGTTTGGTCATAACTTGCCTTCCGTGGAGCAAGCGTCTTTTAATTTCATGGCTGCAACCACCATCTGTAGTGATTTTGGAGCCCCCCAAAATAAAGTCTGACACTGTTTCCATTGTTTCCCCATCTATTTCCCATGAAGTGATGTGACCAGATACCATGATCTTCATTTTCTGAATGTTGAGCTTTAAGCCAACTTCTGCACTCTCCTCTTTCACTTTCATCAAGAGGCTTTTTAGTTCTTCTTCACTTTCTGCCATAAGGGTGATGTCATCTGCATATCTGAGGTTAGAGTTATTATTTCTTCCAGCAATCTTGATTCCAGCTTGTGCTTCTTCCAGCCCAGCGTTTCTCATGATGTGCCCTGCATATAAGTTGAATAAGCAGGGTGAGAATATACAGCCTTGACATACTCCTTTTCCTATTTGGAGCCAGTCTGTTGTTCCATGTCCAGTTCTAACTGTTGCTTCCTGACCTGCATACAGGTTTCTCAAGAGGCAGATCAGGTGGTCTGGTATTCCCATCTCTTGAAGAATTCTCCACAGTTTATTGTGATCCAAACAGTCAAAGGCTTTGGCATAGTCAATAAAGCAGAAATAGATGTTTTTCTGGAACTCTCTTGTTTTTTCAATGATCCAGGGATGTTGGCAATTTGATCTTTGGTTTCTCTGTCTTTTCTAAAACCAGCTTAAACATCAGGAAGTTCATGGTTCACATATTGCTGAAGCCTGGCTTGGAGAATTTTGAGCATTACTTTACTAGCACGTGAGATGAGTGCAATTGTGTGGTAGTTTGAGAAATCTCTGGCATTGCTTAGATTGACATTAGTTTTATTTAAATTAAATTTACCAAGAATTAGACAAACATTTTTATCTTTAGTTGAGATCACTGTTAATTTTTTTTTTTTTGCTGTAGATTTCCGCTGTATATATATTCCTTGATGCACATCTGAATATAAATATATCTATGATATTTAAGCAGACCAGGCTGGCCAATGGGTATGCATATTTTCAACTCAGGGGGAAATAACACATGGTTTTCCAGATTGGCCAGTGCAAGTCCCACCCTACAAAGAGTGTGAAAGTGTTCTGTTAACTCCATATCCTGCCCAACATTAGGTCATGATTGGAGTTTTAAATTTTGGGATTTTTAAATCTGGTGGCTGTGAGATGGCACCTCACTGCTCTCGTTTTTATTTTCCTGATTGCTAACATCACTGATCATCTTTCCCTCTTCTTTGAACAACTCATTCACAGTTTGGACCGATTTAAAAATTTTAACGTAGCCCAATGAGGAGAGATAAGAAAGCCTTCCTCAGCGATCAATGCAAAGAAATAGAGGAAAACAACAGAATGGGAAAGACTAGAGATCTCTTCAAGAAAATTAGAGATACCAAGGGAACATTTCATGCAAAGATGGGTTCAATAAAGGACAGAAATGGTATGGACCTAACAGAAGCAGAAGATATTAAGAAGAGGTGGCAAGAATACACAGAAGAACTGTACCAAAAAAAGCTTCATGATCCAGATAATCATGATGGTGTGATCACTCACCTAGAGCCAGATATCCTGGAATGTGAAGTCAAGTGGGCCTTAGAAAGTGTCACTACGAACAAAGCTAGTGGAGGTGATGGCATTCCAGTTGAGCTATTCCAAATCCTGAAAGATGATGCTGTGAAAGTGCTGCACTCAATATGCCAGCCAATTTGGAAAACTCAGCAGTGGCCACAAGACTTGTTTTCATTCCAATCCCAAAGAAAGGCAATGCCAAAGAATGCTCAAATTACCAGACAATTGCACTCATTTCACACGCTAGTAAAGTAATGCTCAAAATTCTCCAAGCCAAGCTTCAGCAATACGTGAACCATGAACTTCCAGATGTTCAAGCTAGTTTTAGAAAAGGCAGAGGAACCAAAGATCAAATTGCCAACATCCCTGGATCATCGAAAAAGCAAGAGAGTTCCAAAAAAACCATCTTATTTCTGCTTTATTGACTATGCCAAAGCCTTTGACTGTGTGGATCACAATAAACTGTGGAGAATTCTTCAAGAGATGGGAATACCAGACCACCTGACCTGCCTCTTGAGAAACCTATATGCAGGTCAGGAAGCAACAGTTAGAACTGGACATGGAACAACAGACTGGCTCCAAATAGGAAAAGGAGTATGCCAAGGCTGTATATTCTCACCCTGCTTATTTAACTTATATGCAGGGTACATCATAAGGAACCCTGTGCTGGAAGAAGCACAAGCTGGAATCAAGATTGCTGGGAGATATATCAATAACCTTAACCTCAGATATGCAGATGATACCACCCTTATGGCAGAAAGTGAAGAGGAACGAAAAAGCCTCTTGATGAAAGTGAAAGAGGAGAGCGAAAAGTTGGCTTAAAGCTCAACATTCAGAAAACGAAGATCATGGCATCTGGTTACATCACTTCATGGGAAATAGATGGGGAGGCAGTGGAAACAGTGGCAGACTTTATTTTGGGGGCTCCAAAAATCACTGCAGATGGTGGTTGCAGCCATGAAATTAAAAGACGCTTGCTCCACGGAAGGAAAGTTATGTCCAAACTAGATAGCATATTGAAAAGCAGAGACATTACTTTGTCAACAAAGGTCCGTCTAGTCAAGGCTGTGGTTTTTCCAGTGGTCATGTATGGATGTGAGAGTTGGACTGTGAAGAAATCTGAGCACCGAAGAATTGATGCTTTTGAACTGTGGTGTTGGAGAAGACTCTTGAGAGTCCCTTGGACTGCAAGGAGATCCAACCAGTCCATTCTGAAGGAGTTCAGCCCTGGGTGTTCTTTGAAAGGACTGATTCTGAAGCTGAAACTCCAGTACTTTGGCCACCTCATGCCAAGAGTTCACTCATTGGAGAAGACCCTGATGCTGGGAGGGATTGGGGGCAGGAGGAGAAGGGGACAACAGAGAATGAGATGGCTGGATGGCATCACTGACTCGATGGACATGAATTTGGGTGAACTCCGGGAGTTTGTGATGGACAAGGAGGCCTGGCGTGCTGCGATTCATGGGGTCACAAAGAGTCAGACATGACTGCGTGACTGAACTGAACTGAACTGAACTGAATGTATCGATATTTCCCTTTTAAATTTATGATATCTTGCTTATTTTATTTTCCTTTCAATGAGATTACCAAAAGAGTTTCCTCTATGTCTTCTATGAATTTATGCTTTTGCCTTTCACATTTAAGTTTTAAATCTACTGGAGTCACTTCTGTCCTATGAAAAATAAGATTCAATTTTCATTGTTTCCATGTGGATAATCACTTGACATGGCTCCATTTGTCGAAAAGTCCATTCTTTGCCTGTTGATTTGCAAAGCCAGCTCTGCAGTAACTCATGTTTTCACATGCCAGTTCCTGGGCTTGATTTTTTTTCCCGCATTCTATGATTTTTTCCTGTGCAAATACCACTTAGTCTTTTTTTTTTTAAATTCTTTTATTTGGTTGCACTGGGTCTTAGTTGCAGCACGCGGGATCTTCAATCTTCACTGCTGCACGTGAACTCTTAATTGCAGCATGTGGGTACTAGTTCCCTAACCAGGGATCAAACCTGGGCGCCCTGCTTTGGAAGCATGGAGTCTCAGCCACTGGACCACCAGGGAAATCTTCCACTCAATCTAAACTGTTATATATTTATAATAAGTGATATTCAGTAGAGCAATCTCCTATCTTATTCTTTGCTCTCAGAGGTGTCTTGTAATTTTTTTTATTCTCCACTTCAGGATCACCTTGTCAAGTTCCAGCAAAAGAATCACTCTTCCACTTCCTAAAAAGAAAAAACCATTAGCATTTTGATTGCAATACACTGAATCTATAGACTGTAGAGGTAAAAACTAATACGCTTGCGCTATTAACCATCTCAACTTACCAGCATGAACTATAGCTCTATTTTGGTCGGCTTTAACATGTCTCAGTTGTGTTTTATTCTGTTTTCATTAAGTTCTTTCACATCTTTTGTTAGGTTTATTTCTATATGTCGTTTTCGTTGTTTAGTTGCTAAGTTATGTCTGACTCTGCGACCCTCTGGACTGTGGCCCACCAGGCTCCTCTGTCCATGGGATTCTCCAGGCAAGAATACTGGAGTGGATTGCCATGACCTCCTCCAGGCGTTCTTCCCAACCCAGGGATCTAACCCATGTCTCTTGAGTCTCCTGTATAGGCAGGCATATTCTATACCACTGTGCCACCTGACTGCTGTACCCATGAGCTTGCACAAAACAAAAACTAAAACAAGGCTCAAAAAAAAAAAAAAAGAACGCACACATGCCCTCAACACAAAACCCTAATTCTCAGCTCTGTTACCCCTCCATCTTCCACATTTGTGTAGCATTTTACTGAGGATTCCTTCACACTTGCTGGCTCATCAGTATGAAAGATTTATATCTGCGTCATTTGCAGAATATAGGGTTCTTCTGGGCACAAGGATCCATGCCAGGCTGTTAGCGTGTGTTAGTTGATCAGCCGTGTCTGACTCTGTCCACGGAATTCTCCAGGCAAGAATACTGGAGTGTGTTGCCATTTCTTACTCCAGGGGATCTTCCCCACCCAGGGACTGAACCCAGGTCTCCTGCATTGCAGGCGGATTCTTCACCATCTGAGCTATTGCCTTTAGCAAAACCAACCAAAGCTTAGTACACATTGAGGGTTTATGTTATGCCAGAACTCGGCTTTGTGGACTAACTCACGTATGCGTCGCACCAACCACTGGAGACAGTGGGATTGTTTTAGCTATTTCACAACTGAGTTTATAAATACTCATATGAAAGGGTCTCATCATGGGGACTCCTCTGGTGGCCCAGTGCGTAAGACGTCATGCTTCCACTGCAGGAAGCCTACCTTGCTTGAGGAACTAAGATCCCATGTGCTACACAGGGCAGCCAAAAGAGGAAAAAAACAAAAACAAAAAAACACTGTGAATTAACAAAAAGTGGGTTCCCATCACGAGGTCAGTTCAACTTCATAATGAGTCTGGAAAATGTGACTCTTGGACACAATTCTCTGTTCAGAATTCTCTTCTTCATCAGCACACAGAGAGCAGCCTGAGGATGAGTTGAAATCTTGGGAGAGGGTCACCTGGGAGTGATTTCATAGTGTGCACTCATTTGAGATAATTATTTGACTAGATGGAAGAGAAGGACAGTCCCTGAGTAAATAACAAGAAACAAACATCACATCTCGGAAGGAGACTTCCAAGATCTGCTCATAGCCCTCAGATGGAAGGCCTTTAGATTGTTTTGTTATACAGGGAGTTGTCTGATCAAGTGTGTCCCTGGCAAATGGAAAGATTTAGTCTCCAAATGTCTCTGTTATGAAAATTTTTCCAGTTAAGCTTTGCTAGAAAACTCACCATAGATATTTTCGTTTCATCATTTTTTTTACAGCATTGGGTGACTCTTCATTAAAAATGTTTTTGTCCCTTTAAGAATATCTCTGAAAAGCAAAACAAAGACACAAATATGTCTCTGAGAATTCTGTAAGCTATCAGGAGTAAACAATCCCTTCACAGAGACACCGGATTGGACCACGTAAACAGGCATGATTAGTTATCTTTGTTTAGGGCTGTTTTCTGTAGAACCTTATTCTAGAAACAAAAATTTCAAGTAAAATATGACACATTTGCTCTGTTTACTATTCCTTAAGGCATTTCAAGTCCAGCTATGATTTGACAAATTCTTAGACTTCACAAATAGATTTCTTTGTGGGACTCTGAGGATTCAAATGTTGTCAAAAGGTTCATTGGGATAAAGCTGTTTTTCAATTCACTAGCGAAGTGACACAGGAATGAAACGTGCCTTGTTTTTCTGGCAGTCATTTTACACATTCAACAGGAGCTGCATTTAGTACATACGCTGCAGTGCAGTTTAAATTTCTATGTGCGTAGCCTGTGAGGTATGTGTCCCTCCCATATTGGGATGAGTACATTTTAGCTCAAAGATAAAGCAACATTTTCACTGTCTTCTCTTCCCTATTTTGTGTCATGCCACTGTTACAGTCAACACAGGCCAGTTTCTTATAAGGAAAAAAAAAATTCAGGCATGGAATTTTTCAGGAAGGTGAAAAACAATATGTGACTGGATCCACTCATTCATGAGGTTAGAAGGTGACAACAATACAAAATGCAAGCATTTTCAAGGATGTACTTTCTCATACTTTCTCACCCTGCTTTCATTTGAAGGAAAACCGACCACCTGGATGGCCTTCTAACTATAACCTCACAGCTCATTCCCTTTATGACAGGCAGAACCCTGGCACTTGGAGGATGGTGAGACTTTAAGAGCTTGGCTTCCATGCTTATCTGGTAAACAAATCAAATGGAGTTCAGTTTCGAGATCATTGGGAACCCTTGGAATCATTTCACCTGTTCATCTTCCATGCACGGTATATTTTGGTTATTTATTACATTGTAGGTGGGAGCTGCTTGAACTCCTTTCAGGAGTGTAAATATGTTTACACACACACACACACACACACACACACACATGCACACACAGTTGCATTTATATAACATAGTTGCATTTGAATCCAGCAGGAGAGCAGGCTCAAAGTGCAGCCAAAATAATTTTTTCAGTTAGAATTCTTATATTTTGATAAGAATTTTAAAACATTTTTCAGTTATGGTAAAATAAATCACAACATAAAATTTACCTCTTAATCATTTTTAAGCATACTATAGCTCAGTGGCATTAAGTACATTCACATTGGTGGGCAACCATCACCATTTGCTAATCATTTTTTTGTTTGCTACTTTTTTTTTGTTATTTGTAGTTGCTGTCATTTTCCTTTAAACCTTTAAGGACTTGGGTCTTTTTTTGTAGGAAGTTTGCCAAAGGAAGTATCTTCAAGGAAACAGAGATCGGGAGTTTCCTGGTAGTCCAGTGGTTAAGGCCCTCTGCTTCCAGTGCAGGGGGTCTGGGTTCCATCCCTGGTAGTGGATGCAGCCAAAAAAAAAAAGAAAAAGAAAATGAAAAGCTTATGTGCAAATTCTGGGTTGCAATGTGTGCTGTCTTGGATCCATAAAGAGGATCCCACTGAACCATCAACAGAGTTAATGTTCTAAGTTGTTTTCCAGAAACAGTGAAAATTCTGATTAATTCCCATTGGGACTAGTAGCATGAGTTCTTTAAATGGTCCGCTGGAATTTGGGGCTTTCAGTTGCTGCCATTATGGGACAAAATCCAGGCCTTCTCCGAAAACCCTTTGGGAGACCTTTGCACCAGGGCACTCTGAGTGAGTTGCCATCTTTGCTAGAAAGATGCTGAGGGAAGTCTAATTGGTCCAGTCTTCAATAGATGGCTGTGAGTGCCCTCTCCCAAAAGCTGAGGGTTAAAGGAAGGGAAATTCTCTTTGGGGAAAGAGGGGTTGTGGGGTTGGGGGAGTTGTGTTTAGCATCAAGACTTCTTGAATGATTGGTCACCCCCTTCCCAAGGGATAACAGGAGTCTAGAAAGAGCAGAGTGTAGATTAAAGCAGGTTTTCCAGATTAGCTTAGGAGTCAGTCTTTACTGAAAAAAATCAAAAAGGAGAAAGGGTGATGGGAGAAGGGGAAAGAGAGAGAGAAGGGGGCCCTGTTCTTCCCGTAAAGAAAGCAGCCCACTCCCCAAGCAATAGCCAGACAAGGGTTTTGATACCACGTGAAATCACAGAGCCTAGAGCTATACAGAAGTGTAGAGGTGGTTGCTAAGGCCTGGGAGACGTTGCTAAGGCTTTCTCTCTTTTTGAAGCCATAAAGGAGGAGAAGGAGGCCTCATAATGCTGGGGGATTAGTGAGCAAAGTACCAAGCTCTGGCTCACAGCCAAGATGCTCAAGTGGTAAGATACACACGTCCCTGGAGGGAGTAGGAAAAAGATTCACATCATGTAGTTCGTCGAATGACTTAAAAAAACCCTTCGATGGTTTCTAGCTGCTTCAGAAGTAAAATCCAAATTCTCGATCGTGGCCTCTGGGCTGAGCAGGAGTGTCTCTAACCTTCCTCCAAACTCCTCCCTCTCCTCTCTGAGCGCCTGGAGAGCCTCGTGTTCACCCTGCCTGCTGTGCCCACCGCCCTTCCCACCCAGTACCTCTGCCTCTTCTTCTCCAGTACCAGCTCTCCCTGCTGCCTTGCCCCGGATGTGGAGCTGTACCACCGATATCCTTGCTCTGGGCTTGTCACCTCTCCCAGAAGGTTCCCCTCCCGCCAGTGAAAGTGTTAGTTGCTCAGTTGTATCTGACTTTTTGCAACCCCATGGACTGTAGCCAGCCAGGCTCCTCTGTCCATGGGATTTCCCAGGCAAGAATACTGGAGTGGGTTGCTATGCCTTCCTCCAGGGGATCTACCCGACCCAGGGATCAAAGCTAGCTCTCCTGCATTGCAGGCAGACTCTTTACCATCTGAGCCACCAGGGAAGCCTTACTCTCTCATCACTCAGCGTTTGGTACAACCTGGAATTATTTGGTTTCTTCATTCGTTTGCTTGTTTATTTTCCCCTCTTAGAATAGTTATCCATAACCAACAAGGACCTACTGTAAAGCACAGGGAACTCTGCTCAGTGTTATGTGGCAGCCTGGATGGGAGGGGAGTTTTGGGGCAGAATGGATACATGTATTTGTATAGCTGAGTCCTTCTGTTCACCTGAAACTATCACAACATTTTAATCAGCTATCAGTTCAGTTCAGTTCAGTTCAGTCGCTCAGTCGTGTCCGACTCTTTGCGACCCCATGAATCACAGCACGCCAGGCCTCCCTGTCCATCACCATCTCCTGGAGTTCACTCAAACTCATGTCCATCGAGTCGGTGATGCCATCCAGCCATCTCATCCTCTGTCGTCCCCTTCTCCTCCTGCCCCCAATCCCTCCCAGCATCAGAGTCTTTTCCAATGAGTCAACTCTTCTCATGAGGTGGCCAAAGTACTGGAGCTTCAGCTTTAGCATCGTTCCCTCCAAAGAACACCCAGGGCTGATCTCCTTCAGAATGGACTGGTTGGATCTCCTTGCAGTCCAAGGGACTCTCAACAGTCTTCTCCAACACCACAGTTCAAAGGCATCAATTCTTCGCCGCTCAGCTTTCTTCACAGTTCAAATCTCACATCCATACATGACCACTGGAAAAACCATAGCCTTGACTGGACAGACCCTTCTTGGCAAAGTAATGTTGCTGCTTTTCAATATGCTATCTAGGTTGGTCATAACTTTTCTTCCAAGGGGTAAGTGTCTTTTAATTTCATGGCTGCAATCACCATCTGCAGTGATTTTTGGAGCTCCCCAAAATAAAGTCTGCCACTGTTTCGACTGTTTCCCCATCTATTTCCCATGAAGTGATGGGACCGGATGCCATGATCTTCGTTTTCTGAATGTTGAGCTTTAAGCCAACTTTTTCGCTCTCCTCTTTCACTTTCATCAAGAGGCTTTTTCATTCCTCTTCACTTTCTGCCATAAGGGTGGTGTCATCTGCATATCTGAGGTTATTGATATTTCTCCCGGGAATCTTGATTCCAGCTATACCTCAATACAAAATAAAAAGTATTTTTTAAGAAAGAATAGTTATCCATTCATATGGTTATCCTCTCAAGCAATATTTGTTGAGCCTAACTTGTGCCTAGAACAATACTAGCTTTTAGGGTTTATCAGTGAACAAAACAAAGATTCCCACCCTTAGGGACCCTGCAGGAGATAAAGGACACAAGAAATCAGTGAAGCACCTCGTGCATGTATCAGATGGTGACATTTGCTGTGGACATTATTAATGCCAGGGAGGCCAGTGCCCAGTGTTGGGGAGGGACTCCCTTTTGAGTAGAATCTGCACTATTTCAGGCCTGGTATGCAGCCCTGGGTAGCTGTTCCACATGTGTGGGTGGGAGCCAGAGAAAGGGAAGAAAAAGCAGCATCAACCTAAGAGTCTTTTAAAATTGCTATCACACCTATAATCATGGTCCTATCCTAAAGTACGCTAGAGAGGAATTTACTGAGAAGCACGACCTTAAACTTCTTGGCTTTTAAATTCCCTCTCTGCACCAGAAAGACAATGATCCGTGTGCTGTTTCTCTGCTTTAGCGCAGTGTTTCCTTGGTTTCGTGACAGCATTGATTGGAAATGGCAACCCACTCCAGTATTCTTGCCTGGAGAATCCCACGGACAAAGGGGCCTGGTGGGCTACAGTCCATGGGGTCACAAGAGTCGGACACGGCTGAGCGACTAAACCACCATCACCCACATTGATTGCAAAGCTTGCCAGATAATATATTAACGTTAAATACTCATGTCACATCTAAGATGCATCTTGAGTTAAGACCCATTAAAATGTTGGAAAATGTTCATCTTTTAATCAAGGAACTCTTTTAATTGTACCTCTACAAGTGATCAGTGGGGAAACCATCATTTTAATTTGGATTTTGGCCAAAGCATTTACCTTGTAATTCAATCCACCAGAAACTCTTGTTGCCTGCAGGCAGTAAATAGTCATTACAGGAAAAAGCGCTTAAAGAGGGAGAGACAGCCTTGGTGGTTCATATGAAAACCCAAGAGACATGCTAGCAGCAGATGGTGAAGTTCCCTGGTACTATAAATCAGTGGTATGCAGGAACCCCACCATGAGAACATAAAGTGAAGTTTTCCTGTGGAAGAGAGTTTTAGATATTAAATTACAGAGCGAAACTTACTGAGAGTGATGCCCATTATAGAAAAATCCTAGTTTATTTTGCATCTAAAATGTCCTATTCGCATTTAAAACCAGTGTAATAATCTCCAGAAATGTGTGGGATAGATAAGCCAATAGCTTTGACTCTCTTTCTCTGCCAAATGCCACACTGTTAGTGTGGCACACTTATTAAGGAGGTGATAAAATTTGCTGTTGGAATAACACTTCTTGGGGAACAAGAAGTGAATGGACCACAAAATGTATCCAGTGATGGTTGTTTAGAGTGGAAACTTCTTACCATCGTCTTCAGGAGGATCTGCATACTGTTTGTGTCTCCTGCCAGTGGGTTGCTCTGAATGTTGCTTTACATATGCACTGGGATTAGCCTAGAAGTCTTTAATCATAGTGGAATTGAGCTACGATATTCCTTGGACTTCTTAATGATTCATGTTAAATAGAGAAGTCTATTAATCATTCAGTTAATCCCTCTTTGTGGTAAAATGGTCTTTGGATCCTTCAGTCTAGGTCAGTTCAGTCGTTCAGTTGTGTCCGACTCTTTGCGACCCCATGAACCGCAACATGCCAGGCCTCCCTGTCCATCACCAACTCCCGGAGTTCACCCAAACCCTTGTCCATTGAGTTGGTGATGCCATCCAACTATCTCATCCTCTGTTGTCCCCTTCTCCTCCTGCTCTCAATCTTTCCCAGCATCAGGGTCTTTTCAAATGAGTCAGCTCGTCGCATGAGGTGGCCAAAGTATTGGAGTTTCAGCTTCAACATCAGTCCTTCCAATGAACATTCAGGACTGGTTTCCTTCAGAATGGACAGGTTGGATCTCCTCGCAGTCCAAGGGACTCTCAAGAGTCTTCTCCAACACCACAGTTCAAAAGCATCAATTCTTCGGTGCTCAGCTTTCTTTATAGTCCAACTCTCACATCCATACATGACCACTGGAAAAACCACAGCCTTGACTAGACGGACCTTTGTTGGCAAAGTAATGTCTCTGCTTTTGAATATGCTATCTAGGTTGGTCATAACTTTCCTTCCAAGGAGTAAGCATCTTTTAATTTCCTGGCTGCAATCACCATCTGCAGTGATTTTGGAGCCCAGAAAAATAAACTCTGACACTGTTTCCACTGTTTCCCCATCTATTTGTCATGAAGTGATGGGACCGGATGCAATATGTCTACCAAAAAAATGCACAACGTGAGAGTTGCAAGTTAAGTGTTTTGGGGAGCAATGTGAGGACTGCTGCCCGGGAGATAACACCTCTGAGAGCTCTGAGAAACTGCTCCACAGAGGCAGGGGGAGGACAGTATAGATGTGATTTTCGTAAAGGGAGAGTACGTGTAATCAAGCCCACAGTTTTCTGAGAAAGTTTCTGCTGGTCTCGTGGGGGTCAGCAGTTTCAGTGACACATGATTTAATCCTTATTGAGGTAGGTGGCCCATTTCTGTTTAACATTCATACATGTTAGCTAGACTTCTTTAGACATAATCAGCAAATAATTAGACATTATTAGCAAACAAATGGGCTTCCCTGGTGGCTCAGAGGGTAAAGCATTTGCCTGTGATGCGAGATCCCCTGGAGAAGGAAATGGCAACCCACTCTAGTATTCTTGCCTGGAGAATCCCATGGACAGAGGAGCCTGGTGGGCTATGGTCCATGGGGTTGCAAGAGTCAGACAAGACTGAGTGACTACACCTACTTAGCAAACAAATGATAACTCCTTTTTTTTTTTTTTGTTTAGGAATCATTCATGCATAGCCTAAGTTTCAAGAATGGATTTCTAAATTTAATATTATTATTTGCAGCAAGACTTCTAACCTAAGGGTCTGACCTAACGGTCCTCAAAAATGACCAGAGATACCCTTCTGCCAACTTTACAGGCTGAAAGAAGCATTCAAATTTCCCCACCTACCCAGCCAGTCAATAATGTTTTAATAACTTAGGCGAGGGTCAGAAATCATTTGTGATATGTCCAAAATATTTTATTGCTAAGTCGAAATAGGATCATACTTTTCACAGCCTTCCAGGCCACCTCTTGAGGACACTGACTGCTTCTCACAGGTGCAATCTCATACCTGTGCTCACCTGCCCTGGGCCTGCTGGAAGCTGCAATGCAGGATGCCAGGAGGGGCCCCCTCTGTGTTTGCCCCTGTGTGGTCCAGAATCTGGGGGATGTGGGATGGAGCCCAGCCTCTATTTCCTGTGGAAGACAATTCTAAGATGCAGCTCTCAAAGCTCCTCAGAAGCTCTGGGCTTCACAGGACATCAGCAGCCATAGCAGAGGCCCTTGGAGGACACATCCTTGCATTTGCACCCTCTCCTTCTCTGTTTGGTGTCCCCTTGTGCTTCATGCCCTCCTGAGAAAAAAACACCCCACACACAAGCCTCTGCCCCAGGCTCTGCTGTGTGGAGGGACCCAGAGGGCACAGCATTATTTAATCTGTATCTTTCTACAGGAACAAATAGTTCATTTTCTGTTCAAAGCCAAAATGGATGCAGTCCTGATAGTAAATCACTAAGCCACTGGACTGGAAGAAACACAAGCTGGAATCAAGATTGCCGGGAGAAATATCAATAACCTCAGATATGCAGATGACACCACCCTTATGGCAGAAAGTGAAGAGGAACTAAAAAGCCTCTTGATGAAAGTGAAAGAGGAGAGCGAAAAAGTTGGCCTAAAGCTCAACATTCAGAAAACGAAGATCATGGCATCCGGTCCCATCACTTCATGGGAAATAGATGGGGAAACAGTAGAAACAGTGTCAGACTCTATTTTTGGGGGCTCCAAAATCACAGCAGATAGTGACTGCAGCCATGAAATTAAAAGATGCTTACTCCTTGGAAGAAAAGTTATGACCAACCTACATAGCATATTCAAAAGCAGTGACATTACTTTGCTGACTAAGGTCCGTCTAGTCAAGGCTATGGTTTTTCCTGTGGTCATGTATGGATGTGAGAGATGGACTGTGAAGAAGGCTGAGGGCCAAAGAATTGATGCTTTTGAACTGTGGTGTTGGAGAAGACTCTTGAGAGTCCCTTGGACTGCAAGGAGATCCAACCAGTCCATTCTGAAGGAGATCAACCCTGGGATTTCTTTGGAAGGAATGATGCTAAAGCTGAAACTCCAGTACTTTGGCCACCTCATGGGAAGAGTTGACTCATTGGAAAAGGCTCTGATGCTGGGAGGGATTGGGGGCAGGAGGAGAAGGGGATGACCAAGGATGAGATGGCTGGGTGGCATCACGGACTTGATGGACGTGAGTCTGAGTGAACTCCGGGAGTTGGTGATGGACAGGGAGGCCTGGCGTGACGCGATTCATGGGGTCGCAAAGAGTCAGACACGACTGAGCGACTGAACTGAATTGAAGTGAAGCCAATATATATAGCCTGGGAAGAGTTAAGAGAAGCCTTAAGAATCAGAAAATAGAGGCCCAGAGGCAGACCCAGCCCTCGTTTGTCTGGTGACTATGCACCAGGGATCCGTCAGCACCAGGGTCTCTGCCACGGTGAGTGCACAGGGGAGCAAGGAGGTGCAGCCTTGGCCGCCATCCAGGGGGCATCTCTGTGTAGGACACATATTGCATGGAGAGTCAGAACCAAGACTAGCGTTTCACTTCTAGGTTATGTGATCTTATTATTGTTACTGGTGTTAGATACCCTGCTCCAACAGAATGATGGTTCCTCATGACACAGAGAGCAGTCATCTCGTTCTGTTTGTGTAAGATCCTACTGTGAGGCTGAGAAGCTGTGTTAACACTCCTGTGTTAACCCTTCAGGCCCCACATCCCTTCCAGCTGTCCTCATCACGATGGTCCATCCCACCTCTCAGCCCATGAGGTGAAGCCTTGGACTGGGTTGGGTGGACATTTCCATGGAAGCCAGTAGGTGGTGCTGAGATGGCATGGGACCTTGGGCTAAATTCACATTTAGCACTTCCTGAACTCTGGGAGTTGATGATGGACAGGGAGGCCTGGCGCGCTGCGATTCATGGGGTTGCAAAGAGTCGGACACGACTGAGCGACTGAACTGAACTGAACTGATGTAGCAGAAATGAGATGTGAATCCTCCCTCAAACATTGAGCATGGAGTGGATTTTGTAACCCTTGGCGTTTTGCAATCAAAATCTCCAGGTCATTTGTCTTGAACTCATTTCTGGCTTGAATCATCCCAAAAGTTCAACATAGTTTCCATGTTCTTTGATAACCTACTAAGCCAGAGGTCTTAACTCACCTCTGCGTGGTCCAGATCTAGCAACCTAGTTGGAGCTTAGAAATGCTTCTGGAATGAACACAGCATCCACACAGATGAATCACTTGTAGATGAGTCAGGCAAGGCGCTCAGGGGCAAATGGCTTCTTCAAGGCCACACCAGCAGCCTGAACTGACTCCTGACCTGGCACAGGGCCCTGATGTCCCTTCTGTTGTTCATCTACCTGGATGCCAACTCCAAGAAGCACTGGATTATTTTTTTTTCAAACCCTAAACTTTTTATTTTGTTTTGGCGTTTAGCCAATTAATGGAGCTTCCCAGATAACTCAGTGGTAAAGAAACTGACTGCCAATGAAAGAGATGTAGGTTTGATCCCTGAGTTGGGAAGATCCCCTGGAGAAGGAAATGGCAACCCGCTCCAGTATTCTTGCCTGGAGAACCCATGGACATAGGAGCCTGGTGGGCTATAGGCCATGGGGTACAAAGAGCCAGACATGACTTAGTGACTAAATAGCAACAATAACAATAACAAAGCCAATTATAAATGTTGTGGGAATTTCAGGTGAACAGGGAAGGGTCTCAACCATACATATACATGTATCCATTCTCCCCCAAATCCCCTTCCCATCCAGGCTGGTACATAACATTGAGCAGAGTTCCTTGTGCTATCCAGTAAGTCCTTGTTGGTGATCCATTCTGAACAGAGCCGTGTGTACATGTCCATCTCAGACTCCCTAACTAGCCCATCCCCTTGGCAACCACAATTTCATTATTCTAAGTCTGTGAGTCTCTTTTCGAAGAAGCACTGGATTATTCTCTACATTTTATTATTACTTCCAAAACAGTTTTTAGTATATGCATTTAACATATAAATCGATGAGAAATTTTGATTCCATCTACAGAGAAATTCAACTCTGAGGCATAACTGTTTATTAATATGTATATGCCATATTTAATTAAAAAAGAAATCTTCATGTCAAGGTTCAAAACCTTCAATTTCCATCTAGTTCAGATTATTCAGCGAGGCATCATCACCTACAGCAGGGGGACTGTATGACAGTAAAACTTCATTTATCCAAAATTAGTGGGATTACAGGAAGCCGACTTCACTATACTATACAAGAAGCCGATTCAGAATGTGAAGTCACTGAATTCTCCTTTTACAGCCCTCAAAATATTTGTGGAAAATGCTTACCATCTGGATGGATAATTTCTTAAATGTAGTATCAGTGTCTCATCAGGAAAAATATGGCATGTAATCTAAATGATTCTTTGTGGCTGAGGATCCCCACTGTGCAGTGATACCTTTGGGCTGAAAGGGGGTCTGCTTGACCACCAAATCGGATTGACCAGAGCGACTCTGGGTGCTCCTCTCATGCTAGTCCTTATTTCTCCCTGTTGGGCTTCTCTTCTTTTCTTTACTCTCATGCTGTCTACTTTTCCCTGCCCTGACTTCTTCCCACCCCTGTCTCCAATGGATTTCTTCACCTTGTCCACAGTCACCCAAAGCCACATGCACACAAATACTTCCAATTGATTGTGGGCTGGATAATTCCGTTCAGTTCAGCCACTCAGTCATGTCCAACTCTTTGTGACCCCATGGACTGCAGCATGCCAGGCCTCCCAGTCCATCACCAACTCCCAGAACTTACTCAAACTCATGTGTGTCGAGTCAGTGATGCCATCCAATCATCTTATCCTTTGTTGTCCCCTTCTCCTCCTGCCTTCAATCTTTTCCAGCATCAGGGTCTTTTCAAATGAGTCAGTTCTTCACATCAGGTAGCCAAAGTACTGGAGTTTCAGCTTCAGCGTCAGTCCTTCCAATGAATATTCAGGACTGATTTCCTTTAGGATGGACTAGTTGGATCTCCTTGAAGTTCAAGAGACTCTCAAGAGTCTTCTCCAACACCACAGTTCAAAACCATCCATTCTTTGGCACTCAGCCTTCTCTCTGGTCCAACCCTCACATCCATACATGACTACTGGAAAAACCATAGTTTGACTATATGGACCTTTGTTGGCAAAGCAATGTATCTGCTTTTTAATATGCTATCTAAGTTTGTTATAGCTTTTCTTCCAAGGAGCAAATGTCTTTTAATTTCAAGGCTGCAGTCACCATCTGCAGTGATTTTGGAGTTCAAGAAAATAAAGTCTGCCACTGTTTCCATTGTTTCCCCATCTATTTGTCATGAAGTGATGGGACTGGATGCCATGATGGTCTTTTTTTGAATGTTGAGTTTTAAGCCAGCTTTTTCACTCTCCTCTTTCATTTTCATCAAGAGGCTCTATAGTTCCTACTCGCTTTCTGCCATAAGACTGGAAAATAATTGTCTGTAAAACTAGAAGAGCGGACTCATTAGCAAAGACCCTGCTGCTGGGAAATATTGAAGGCAAAAGGAGAAAAGGGTGGCAGAGGATGAGATGGCTAGATGGCATCACTGACTTAATGGACATGAATTTGAGCAAACTCCGGGAGCTAGTGGAGGACAGAGGAGCCTGGTGTGCTGCAGTCCATGGGGTCACAAGGAGTTGGACACGACTGAGTGATTAAACAGCAGCAGCAGCAGCAGCAGCAGCAGCAGCAGCAGCAGCAGCAGCAGCAGCAGCAGCGAGTGCTTGCCTAAGCACTTGTAAAGGGCATCACAGCAGTGGTAGAGGCAATTGAAATGCCAGCAAAGACTATGAGTTTTAAGCCCAGAAGAAAAGAGAAATTTTGTGATTTTCCAAGAAAAGAAACAATGCAATATTTACTTGCCACAGTTCAGGAGAAAAGCCAGTATTTCAGGGGTAGCTATCTCTGGGGCTGCCATCTTCGAGTAGGGGCTGGGAGTCAAGGTTGCTGGCTGAAGACAGGACATTCTGAAAGTATCCAGATTTTCAGGAACATGGGTATATGTGTGGCCCGACTCCAAACACCTTCCCTCTGAGTAGGACTTCTCTTTGTCTGAAGACCGATTTGGCTGTTGTGTAATTACTGGCCTTTTTCTATTGATTGTGGAACCACGTCTAGTCTTTCTCATTACAGGTCATGTCACATCCCTGACTTAATTGCAAAAATTTCCATTGTGAAAAAAATAAGCCTTATTATTAAAGATACTATTCAGCCAAATACGCTAAACTCAATATTGTCTATACTGCCCTTACTTTTAAATTCTCTGGAGAATATAAAAATCCCTGAAAGAACATGATTCTAATACCGTATACTTAGCTTCTCTGGTCCTTCACTGGCTGGTTCTCATCCAACCGCTCCTTCGGTTCTTTGCTTTGCTTTGGCATCTCTGTTCTCCCTGCCTCTGCCCTCCGAATGGGGAGGCTCTCCATGTGCAGCCCCTGGCCCTCTGCCTTCCTTGTCCATGGCCTCTGGAATGTTCCTCCACATTCAAGACTCTACCGACCATCCGTGCACAAAACCCCAAGGCACACTGTATGCCAGGCACACTGGCTCACCATCGTTTCAAGGTCACCCCAATTGTCTCAAGCACCCAGACTCCAACTCTGAACTAATTCTTGACTCTGTCAGCTCTTTCAATAGCACATTAGGGGAAAAAAAATCTCGTGTCAATTTCCCCTTCAAAAGCTCTACAAATCCTGCCCCTTTCTCTTTATTCTTCCCTACATCTGGGCCCCCATAGGAACTTCTGGGTAACTTTGCTTGCTTTCAAATGAGTTCTCTGACTTCAGTTTCATCCCACTTGAATAACAGAGTCACAGATGCTGAAAACCACATTGACCACCAGGGAGGAGAGTGGGGAGGGGGAGAGGGTGGGGAGAGGGGCAGGGTAAACCGGAGACTGGGATTGACATACACACACTACTGTACACAGAACAGATAAATAATAAGAGCCCACCCATAGCCCAGGGAACTCTTCTTAATACTCTGTAATGATCTATATGGGAATAGAATCGAAAAAAGAGTGGATGTATATATAAAACTGATTCACTTTGCTGTACACCAGGAACCAACAGAATTTTTTAAATAATTTTATTTGTTTGTTTATTTTTGGCTGTGCGTGGTCTGTGTTGCTGCGAGGGCTTTTCTCTAGTTTAGGAAAGCTGGGATGACCCTTGGTTTCAGTGCGAGGGCTTGTTGCAGAGCCCGGGCTCTAGCAGCGTGTAGGCTGCAGCAGTTGCAGCTCCGGGGCGCTAGAGCCCGGGCTCAGGAGTTGTGGCGCCTGGGCTTCGTTGCTCCTTGGTGTGTGGTGTCTTCCCAGACCAGGGATTGAACTTCTGCACTGGCTGGTGGATTGTTTACCACTGAGCCACCGGGGAAGCCCTAACACAAGACTGTAAATCAACTACACTCCAGTAAAAATTAATAAAAGTTTTTAAAAATATACTCCTTTAATTATATTACTCTCCTCCTTAAAGATCACCATTGGTTCCTTTAGGTTTACTAAGTAGGTTCCTTTTCATTTAGTTCCAATGTTGAGTGTACCTCGGTCTGCCTGCCTTGCCAGGCTGTCTCTCATAGGTGGGAATGGGCTCCAGTGACAGCAGAGGGACAGTCATACCTGCCTCAGGGGATGTCCTGAAAATTAAATAAGGTTTACAGCTTCAAGAACAGAACCTGAAAAGATGGCGGATGTTAAAGAAACACACTCCATTTCCCACCGGATTGTTTCTCCATGAGATTATAAACAGACGAATGATTGACACTGAAGTGAACCAGGCAGGACACTTGGGAAATGTGTTTGCTGAACGCATACATGAGGCTGGGGAGGTTTACTGGAGTGAGTAGTTTGGAAATGGCTCTGTTTCAGAGATGACAATTTCCACATGAAGATGGTGGTCATAGGTAGCCAAAGGGTAAGGGGCAAAGTCACTGGTGAAGAAGTTTGTGATCCACGGAGAGAGTCCTTCAGGGGTGAGACTGTTGCTGACTAAACCCAGGAATCAGTATGATCATCATTAGCTGCAGGGTTACCAGATGTCCTGAGGTTCCTAAAGTGATGTAGTGGGAGGTCTATGACATTGCAATGATCCATGCTAGCCAACAATTCTTACATTCCTTCCATGAAGTCTTTAGACAGAATTTCTTTCAGATATAACTTAGACACAATGTCCAGGAAACACAGGTGAGGCAATGGTGCAATGGAGGGGCTCAGATCTCCCACTGTAGGTGGTATAGTTGACAGAAGACCTCTGGATCGAGACCTTCCCCACCCGCACTCCCCACCCACCAACAGCTAGGCACGCCTGGGCACTTGGTGCAAGCCATTCCTGTGAGATGCACATTTGTCGCTGAGGGTCATCATCGGCTCAGCTGGAACTTTCCTGGAAGTGCACTGTGATGATACTGTCCAATTTCTTCTTTCCCTTATTCATTCACAAGGTTCAGACCTGCATCTGGGCCGAGTGTTCACCACCTTCCCCTGTTCCCTCCCATTTAGAATTCAAAGGCATTTGTGCTCAGTCACTCAGTCATGTCTGACTCTGAGACCCCATGAACTGTAGCCCACATGTAGTCCATCTGTCCATGGGATATCCCAGGCAAGAATACTGGAGTGGGTTACCATTCCCTTTTCCAGCAGATATTTCCGACCCAGGGATACAACCTGGGTCACCTGCAGGTGGATTCTTTACCATCTGAACCACAAAGGAAGCCTCAAATGTCAATATTTTGCCCATTGAATCCCATTCTGATGTCTGCTTCCCAGAGGATCAGAACCAACACTAATGGTGCCAGAAGCTGTTCAAGAAAATGGACAGGAAGATTGGGCTTGGAGTCTGCTCAGTATCTCCCAGTGGACAAAGAGAATGTCATCCTGAGTATTATGGGAGGTGAAGGTAGTCCCTGGCACAAAGAAAGACCAGTTGCTAAAAATTTTACTGGTTGTGACCAGGGGAAAGTGCCAGGGAAGAACACCCTTGTAGGCAAAATTATTCAGATATTTGAAAAGTATGGGGGAAACAGTGCCAACAAGGATGGCCTAGATGGCTCAGTTGTTTTGCTGCGGAGACTGAGGGTCATTCACAAGCTAAGGGTGAGAAGCAGGTGGATGATAAAGACACTCTCATTTCCTGCAGCAGAAGACCAGACACAGCTGTGCGGCAGACACAGGACTTATGGAGTCCCCAGCTTGAGAGATGATGGCTAGGTATTTACTTAGACTTCAAGGTCCGGTGGCCTCTGGACAGGACCAGGGGGTGCTGGGCTCAGTTCTTCCAAGTTCACAGGAGCAGATCATTAGTGTCTCTTCAGAGTGCCATGCTCGATGATGTTGTATTTGTAGCTTGAAATCAGCCACAGAGTCAGACACGACTGAAGCAACTTAGCACGCACACACACATCCATGCATGCATGCATGCTAAGTCCCTACAGTCATGTCCAGCTCTTTGCAACCTTGTGGACTGTAACCCACCAGGATCCTCTGTCCATGGGATTCTCCAGGCAAGAATACTGGAGTGGGTTGCCATGCCCTCCTCCAAGAGATCTTCCTTACCCAGGGATCAAACCTGCATCTCTTATGTCTCTTACACTGGCAGGCATGTTTTGACCTCTAGCGCCACCTGGGAGGCCCATTCATCCCATAGAAAGCAGCAAATATGAAGATTCTGGGGGATTTTCTCCTTCTTTTCAGAAAGTTTGTTGCCAAACACTTACCAGCACTCCATTAGTGAGGATCTTGGCTGGCAAAGCCTGGGATTCTGAAACACGGGAGGAAAACTTCAGTATGTAAGTTCTGAAAGAGTCTGGCTCTGCAGAGGCTGGGAGCCCCCAGAACTGCAGAGGTGGCCGTCCTTCCCTGAGGAGTACAGGATTGCCCCATGCTCAAAGGTGCCAGGGAACCCTGTAAGGATTATCCTTAGAGAAGTAACTGAGTAGTTCTTAATTTTAACAAAGGTGAGTAGAGTGACTCAGTTCTAATAAGAAGCTGAATATCATTTTTTTCTAATTAATTTTGTAATTAACTTTTTACTTGGGATACAAAAACTTTTTTTCTTAGTCTTTACATGACTCATAAGAAAACTCCATGGGATTCTACAAGTGAACATAGATTAGTTCTGATTACACACTGAAGATCTTATATTAGATTTAATCATAAAGCTAATTAGAAAGATAATTAACAAATCATTATTGGGCCCATATATAACAGAACTGAAAATAGCTCTCACTTTTTATCATGACTGAAGTCTAGGGGTTCCCTATCCATTGACCAGTTTTTTCCTGACCTGATTATGTAAACCAAAAATAAATGCAAACACTGAGTATTATCATAGTCTTCTAAGAGGACATGTACAGCTGTGAGTCAACGGTCTAGTGATCTGGGATCACCTACATTTAATATTAAGCTTGAAGGGCTGTAAGGTTTTTTTAAGCTATAGGCTGAATAACTCTGTTCCATTCATCTTTGTTCTTATATGACGCACAAAAGAATCTAAGTTTATTCCAAAGTAACAAACCTAAGTCTTTGCTCATGAAACAAGAGCTAAAGTTCACCAGCCATGACAGGGAACCTATTTCACTCCTGTTGAGTGGTTGGCCTTCTGTGTGCTCACTCGGTCACATCTGACTCTTTGGCGACCCCATGGACTGTAGCATGCCAGGCTCCTCTGTCCATGGGATTTCCCGGGCAAGAATACAGGAGTGGGTTGCCCTTCGCTTCTCCAGGGCATCTTTCTGAACCAGGGATCAAACCCACGTCTCTTGCGTCTCCTGCATTGGCAGGCTGATTCTTTACCACTAGCACACCCGGGGAGCTCTGTGGTTGTCCTTGGGTAGGCATAAAGGGAGCACCCTAAGGGGTCTTCAGGGTGACAAAATTTGCTCTAAAATGTTTCCTTTTAAGCCAATCAATCATCTGTTACAGATTGAATGTTTGAGTCCCCCTCAAAACGCTGGGCCCAGCTCTGCGGTTTTCCTCCACTTGTGAACTGCCCTCACCCCTAGTCTGCAACAGGGATGACCAGGCTCAAATAGGTAGGTATCATCTGGGCACAAAATTCGTGAGTGGCTGATGGGAACGTGGGGTCTCATCACAGAATATCCTAACAGATGCTCTGACATTTCTATCTTGGACATTTAGATTTTGCTTTAGGGTAAATGTGTAACGGGAATGCAGCCAAGAAAACATCTCTTGGCAAGCCTGCTTTGCCAGGGAATTACATCATGAACTCTTTGGGGGCTAAGAGAACAGAGGAAGAGTCAAGACCTCACAAAGTGATTTTGATGGAGCTGGTTTGGATCCCCGCAAAGAAATGTACAAACTCTTGTCTAGGAACTGACAGCTTCTGGGGCTTTCTGCCACTTGGGCTGTGCTCAGAGCTGGAAGACAGCTGCTCGTTTAATTTTTGGTTGAGTGGGAACTGTCTTGCTTCTGAAAGGTTAAGAAGCCATTTCGTCAAGGCTGTGAGATCACCTAATTCCAAAAGTGCATGCACTTTGCCTGGTAGTAAATCTTAATCAATTCCAGAACAGGTAGAAATGGCAAGCCATGGACCTTTTAATAAAATTAAACTTAGCTATCAGATAAACTTTTATTCCCAGGCCATAATCACCAGGTTATAATAAAAACTTTAATTAGCCAAGGGTTTTTTCTTGGGAACAAGAGGGTGAACAAGATTTTCCTTCTTAGGGATGCTTTAACACATATTTACAAAAGAGGATGGGTGGAAATAGGCCCCACGGTTCTTTTCATGGAGCTATCCTCACATTAAAAGCAGGAATTTGAGCAGCAGACAAGTATGATTTTTGTAGGACCACAAAGTAGACAGGGCATCCCAGGTGGCTCAGTGGTAAAGAATCCGCTTGCCCATGCAGGAGATGTAGGTTCCATCCCTGAGTCAGGAAGAGCCCCTGGAGGAGGACATGGCAACCCACTCCAGTATTCTTGCCCTGGAGAATCCCATGGACAAAGATGTCTGGTGTGCTGCAGTCCATGGGGTTACAAAGAGTTGGACATGACTGAGTACGCACACCCACACACACGAAGTAGACAATGTAAGACAGAAACAGCATAAATAAAGGACATATTATCGTGTTGCCAGAAGGACCATCTGATTCGGAGGGGCCCCAGGAGACCAAAGTGAGGGAGGAGGCAGTCGGTGCATTCCGGGAGCCCAGGCCAGGTGCTGAATCTCAGATCTCAGCCATATGGCACTATGTTCTGCAGAAGCAGGGCACGCAAGGATAGTCACGCAGAACAACAAAACCTTGCTCTGGCTTGTGCAGCTGCTCCATGATAATTTTGGGTCTTGGTGCTGCCTTGGGCATTTTGGGTTGGTGCGACCCAGCTTCTGAATGTTCAACTTTGGAGAGATGCATTCTGAGCTGACATGGGGATATTTGTCATCTATATGAGGCCTGGTCACCTGAAGTCACTGCAGATGGGCCCCCGAGCTGTGAAGTAGGATGCTTCTAGCAACAATTCCAGAGTTCCCCAAAACTGCTTGTAAAATGCTGCCCTCTGGCCCCAGAGATCTCAAAGAAATCCCTCCAGGGAGACGATTAGCCTGCTCTGTGGTTACCTAACAGGTTAAAAAAAGTTCCCTGCTAAAAGTAAGAAAAGGAAAAAAACCTCTGATTTATTCAAAATTGGAATTCCACAGAGGCTCCTGCAATTATCTGTTAAATACGAAGCTCCGTGGGGAATATGTAAAACATTTCCCACTAAAATCTGTGAAGAGTTACCTTCTCAGGCTGTGTAAATTCACTTCCTGGGGACATCACTATTTCTCTGCTATGCTTTGTGTCACAATAATATCAGAGAACATTACTGAGCACTTACAAAGTACCAAAGACATTATCTTGTTTCATTTTGACCGATGTTGGTACAGGAACTGAAAGTGTTAGTCGCTCAGTCCTGTCCGACTCTTCACAACCCCATGGACAATAGCCTGTCAAGCTCTTCTGTCCATGGAAGTCTCTAGGCAAGAATACTGGAGTGGATTGCCGTGCCCTTCTCCAGGGAATCTTCTTGATCCAGGAACCAAACAGAGTCTCCTGCATTGCAGGCAGATTCTATACTGTCTTCCCCACCAGGGAAGCCCCAGAGATTCTATAATCATAATCAATTGATAAATGTGATTCAGAAACTCAAATGTGTCAGTTACATGTCCCTTAGTTGCCTGGCTGGAAAGCAGGAAAACTTGCATTGAAAAAAAGTTGATTGCTGGGAGAGTGGTAATATAAATGGCGAGAGGGTAAGCTGGATTAATCCAATCCAGCGAACACTCCTTGAATGTCTAACATGAACCAGGCATCATGCTAGACTTGGGGGGGAAAGTCTAGACTCTGTTCATGAAGTGGGCAGGCGTCTTCCAGGTCTTCACTCACCTTTGTGTCTCTTTCTTACCCATCTCTTTTCTTTCTCCCCTATTGCAGGCTCTTTCTGACTTACTACACTTTAAATTTCCTCTGAGTATGCTGTGACTAAAAGACAAAGGTAATAACGACAGCAACAACAAAAGAAATAATCACTAAGTTTTTCTTTTCGGCCACACCACGTGGCACACGGAATGTTAGTTTCCCAACAGGGATCGAACCCACGCCTCCTGCATTGGAAGTGCAGAGTCTTAACCACGGTACCGCCAGGGAAGTCCCACTAATATTGAATGCATACTTTGTTTCAGCCACTGTTCTAAACACATGAACTCATTCACTCCCCCAACAGACCATCGAGATCAGGGCTACACAGCATTAAGTCACCTGTTCAGGTTCACAGAGATGGAAGTATCAGAGTCAGGCTTTGAACTTGATCTTGGTTTTTCTAGCTAACAGTCTATGAGCCAGGCCCCAGCTCTCAGTGTGCTGTGAGCATGTACTAGGATGTTTTGCAGGAGGAATGCACTGCTACTGCTACTGCTAAGTCGCTTCAGTCATGTCTGACTCTGTGCGACCCGGTAGACGGAAGCCCACGGGGCTCCTCTGTCTCTGGGATTCTCCAGGCAAGAATACTGGAGTGGGGTGCCATTGCCTTCTCCAATGCATGAAAGTGAAAAGCGAAAGTGAAGTCGCTCAGTCGTCCCGACTCTTAGCGACCCCATGGACTGCAGCCTACCAGGCTCCTCCGTCCATGGGACTTTCCAGGCAAGAGTACTGGAGTGGGGTGCCATTGCCTTCTCTGGGAGGAATGCACAGTGAAGGTTAATTCATGAAGAATTACATAATTAACTGCAGAGAATTAATAACATGAAGACATTCAGCTGAAACCAGAGAAAAAAATGTCAGAATTACAGAGCAATGAAAAATTAGGTTAGTGTGAATTATCTGATACATGGAAAAGTCAGCGGAGGGATGACCTGCGTGTTTTCAAGTATGGACAGTGCTGCGTGAAAGGGTTATGCCCAGTGATGAGCTATTTCTATGGAAGGCACATTGGAAGAAACAAACATCTGTAAATAGAAGAGTTAGGTAAGATGCAGGGTAATACTTCCTGAGAGTTAAGAGAGAAGCGCTAGAAAATCTGCAAAAGGGACACAGGGGAATTAATGAGATTTAGAGAACAGGCCGCAGATTGCAGATGGTTAAAGTGTCATTCTGTTAGAGATCTGGACAAACGTGTGCTTTTCAGGGTGTCCTCTAGCAGTAAATGCATTCCCTCGGTCTTGACTGAGTATCTTACCACCAACCCGTTACTGTGCCTGGTTACAGCGGTGAAGGGGAAACCAATGTGGGTTCAGCCTCAAAAGAATTTACAGTCTAATGGAGCAGACAGATGAAAAATCAAGTCACCGCCTAATAAACGGGAAACCGCTTGACTAGCTATCATGATAGCATCCTCCTTCTTCCCCCTCTCCCACATTCCGCTTCCCTGGCTCAGCTGCGATGCTGGGAGCACAGCCCAGCTCAGGCCTCAGAGGAGGCCGATTGTTGGGACAGAAAACCCAGAAGCTTCCAAGGCTGCTGCTTCTGTAAAGTAAAAACAGGCACCCTCCAGGGATGAAGATTCCCTTGCTGTTCAGTCGCTAAGTCCTGTCTGACTCTTTGTGACCCCATGGACTGCAGCAAGCCAGGCTTCCCTGTCCTTCACTAATCTCCGGAGTTTGCTCAAATTCATGTCCATTGAGTCGGTGATGCCATCCAACCATCTTATCCTCTGTCACCCCCTTCTCCTCCTGCCCTCAATCTTTCCCAGCATCAGGGTCTTTTCCAGTGAGTCGGCCCTTTGCATCGGGGTGGCCAAAGTATTGGAGTTTCAGCACCCTTTCTTCTAATGAAAATTCAGGGTCGATTTCCTTTAGGATTGACTGATTTGATCTCCTTGCTGTTCAAGGGACTTCTTCCTGGACAAGAAGCCCAGGGGTGTTCCATTTTGAGGTCAGTTGTGGAGTCCCGAGCCTGGGGATAAGGAGGGACTGGATGTATTGTATTAAATGCATACAATTTACTTAGTTTTCTCTTAAAACTTCACTTTTGTTCATACTGAAAACTTCAGAGTTAGAAAGACATTTAAAACTTCTAGCTATAATTTTCTAATTTTGTAGGATAAATTGAGAGTCAGAGAAGTTAAATGACTGGCACCAGGCTATTCAGAAAATAAATCTTCTGTTTCCCCGGGGCTAAACCTCTTTTTACTATACTGTGCTGCTTCTTATACCAAGTCGAGAATGTTATTTATAAGGAAATGTCATTTAAGGTATGTTTAAACAGAGCTGCCAAAACAGTAGTTGTAGGGTGCTTAAAATAAGGACAGAATTCAATTTATTAGCATGCTTCACCATATATTCCACTGACACAAAATTCCTCCGAAGTGTGGCTCACAGCCATTCTCAGCCATACTCTAGGTCTGCATAAAATAAAGGATAAGCATTTCATGGTAGTTTTTAAAACACAGCCGAGAGTAAAGCAAAATTGAGTCATTTTCCCCATACAGGAAAGTAAACCAGATTGAGCTATTTGATGTTTTCATCCACTTTCAAAAATAATCTGTGATGCAACTCTGAGGCTGGGGAGGGGACCCCATATTACAGTATGATTATTTCTGGAAGAATTATTAGCACATCAGATAATGTAACATGGGAAGGGTAAGTCCACTTGTTAAAAAAAGAAGAAAGATTATATTTAAATGTAGACAAAGGGGAGATGCTATAAGGAGAGGAGCCAGGGAGGATGATGGGCAGTTAGGTTTCTGAGATGGTTATCACATCCCTGAGAGATGGTAAATTTGGAGTAAGTGACCATAACACATAGGTAGCAGGAAAGAAAAGAGTTCAAGGGTTTCAAAGGGTGGAAAGGATGTGTTCTGCTGAGGAAACAACAGTTTGAGCACAAGGCGCATCTTTTCTAAAACAACAAAGCCCTTTTCCTCCAGCCCAGCAGATGAAGGAGAATCTTCCTGAAGAAGGAACTTGGAGGCAAGGACGACAGACAACGTAAAGATGCGCAGAGCAGAGACACGCAGCTGCGCAGAGCATAAACACGCAGCTCCGCAGCGGAGGAGGGGGCTGAAGGCAAAGCTGATGCTCACCAATGAGACCCCCTGGACCCTCCCAGGAAAACCAGGGGCCGGCGGGGTAGCACGGCACACAGCAGTGTCTATCTTCCAGTCTGGTTCCATCACCTTCCAGCTGTGGGATCTTAGCAGATCACTTCATCGGCAGCTTTATATGAAGGATTTAGCGGAATAATCTATGTAAAGTGCTTAGCTGAACGAAGTACGTTCTCAATAAATGTTCCCTCTTACTGGTTTCTAGCACAAAATAGGCATTTTATGGATGTTAATGTTCTTCCTAACCTTCTTAGGGGGAGTTTTCTCATCACTACCTAGTAGAAGGCTGAGGAACTCAGAAAGCCTAGAGCTGGGCTCTTAGGAAAGTTTATGGATCTCCTGCAGTGCGATTGATAGTCTCTGCATCTGTGTGCATGCTTAGTCGTGTTTGACTCTTTGTGACCCCGTGGAATTTAGCCCACTGGGCTCCTCTGTCCTTGGGATTTTCCAGGCAAGAATACTGGAGTGGGTTGCCATGCCCTTCTCCAGGGGATCTTCCTGACCCAGGGATCAAATCTGGGTCTCCTGCATTGCAGGTAGATTCTTTACTATTTGAGCCACCAGGGAAGTCCCTCCATACATTTGATACTCTTTTAAAAAACATGCTTGCCTTCTAAAACATACAAATAATTGGGACAAATTTATAACAGCTCACACTCAAATTCCACTTGATAGCTAGTTAAAGGAAACAACCAAACTTTCAATAATAGAGAACTACAATTAAAAAATCATCACACTGGTTAATCCATATCTCCAGTATTATTTAGTAAATATTAGCAACATTAAGATATCATTATACACCGATTTACTAAATACATAGAAATCATGAAATGCCAATTTTGGGATTTGCTGGATCTGAGACTGACATAAATTGTTTTAAATAAAATTTTAAACGTTTCTGGTCACATTTTCAATTGTTTTAGTTTCTCTGGGGGGAGAAAAAGACATGGTACCTGTGAAAGTACTGGACATAATTTGGCACAATAATCCTACTCTATGGAATGTTCTAAAAGGAAATAAACAGATTAAAGTTATTTACTTAGAAATATTTATAGTAGTGCTATAAATATGATTACAAAATGAAAACACAACTAGGAAAACCCAAATGGCTAAGAATAAGAGAGAGCTTAGCAAAGGCGGTCCCATGACAACAGATCACTGCAGGACTATAAGAAGGTCAACTGTGTGACTGATGCATGAAAATGTGAAATAAAATTAATTTTCTAAAGCAGAGTGATAAAAATGTCAACTGTGAAAACTCTGTTGACATATGGAAATAAAAATTAAAACTAATTTTAAAGAGCAGAGCACACTCTTTCCTGATTTCCTCCACGAGAAAACAACATCCCGCAAAGATAGGAAGAGAATTTGGAGGGAAATAAATGAATTGAGTTGGGTTCATTGGATTCTTGTTCTTTCCTTGAAAGGTGCTTAAGTTGACCTGTATTCATTAATAAAACAAGACCACAGGAATGATATGGGCAGCACGTGAGCTCTGAATAAACAGACAAGTTCAGGCCCAGGCAGTGTAGTTAGGAAACACTTGCCTTTTCTCCTCTGACATGGCCCATCCTCAAGGCAGGTGACCACATGGTTTACTGGGGAACAACATTTCTTCCTAATAGATACGCCCAGTCTGGATCATGTTATTGTTTTAGAATGGTAATAGTTGCTAATAAGTTTCTTATGTTATAAAGAAGATAGCTGATGCACAATAAAATATTAAATCAATTTATATAATAGCAGTTTTAAGAGTTTATAACAATCATGTCATCATGAATTATAAACCCATGTTTCAGTTATGACTGTAGCTCGTTCTGCACTATGGCTAAGATCAATCTTCTAGCTGAGTCAGGATACATACAGGTCAAAGAATGCATAACCCCCAAACATTCTAGCTCAGTTCCTCCACTGGAAATATTTTGTTACAAATGAATGCATGGATGACATCACAGAGGAGGTAAAATTCTAACAGAAAGATAACATAAGAAAAATAAAATTAGCTCTCTGGGATGCCGATGACACAAACAATTCTTTTTCAGAAGAACAAAATTGTCTTTGAAGTCACCTTTTTTAATCTTAAAAACCCAGGCACATTTTGTCTCTGCTCCATAATAAAACCCCTGTTTATTTTGATGTAAAAATAATGTTTTTTAATCATAAGTGAAATAATTTAAGTCTCTCTCCTGTCAAAGCTAGAGACAAATTGATGTTCCAGGAAGATGCCCATGGTTTTGTGTACTTTCAGTGCCTGCTTGCCTGCTCCTGGGGGAGGACTAACCCCTACTTGTAAAATGGGGTTCAAGAATACACCCTAAGTGAGCACAATTGAATAAAAACACTAAAGTCACGAAAACCTGTCTGCTTTGCTTATCAGATTGTTTTTTGCATTTAAATTTGTCTTATTTCAAAAAGAAAGTGAAATCAGTAAATCCTTCCTAAGGTAAAGGCTGTATAGGCTTATTATCAGAAAGGAGTTTGTACACAGTTTAACAAATTATTTCCCAAATACTTTTTAGACTTGGTGAAATATAATAAATAATATTAACTTTTGCTTTGTCATATCTTTACTGCGGATTTATGGGGAAAAAATGCCGCTAGATGCTTTCTTACTCAATATCTTGTTATTTAAGATACGATGTTCTCAAGGCTGGATTGTCAGAAACCAGTGAAACCTAATTAACAACATTGTAAAAAGAAAGGAAAACCATAGAAATAATACTTATTTTTCCATTTGTAAGCTAAGAAAAATGATACTAATTACTCAAGGTGGTGAGAGATGATATTAAGACCGAGTGAAAAAAGCACTAAAGGGGAATTGACAGTATGACAAAAACCCAATATTGTACAACTATAATTTGCATAATTTGCTACTTAAAAATCTTCCTTCAGAGGTTAAAATGAAACATTAACAATGATAAAGAAGAAACACCTGGATAAATGGTTACCAGAGGCTCTAACAAAGAATATTATTGCATAAAAATTTTGAAAATACTATTGAAATATAGGACAAGTACAGTAAAATTTAAGCAGGTTGTAAGACATCATCTACTTGCTGAGTAGACAATGAAACAATTAAATGAACACAAATCAGTGCATGGTACTCTGGCTTAATGGCACTTATACACATGAAAAATTAAATTTGATTATTAAAATTGTGACAAAGTAGAACATGGGTTTGAGCAAGCTCCGGGAGCTGGTGATGGACAAGGAGGCCTGACATGCTGCAGTCCATAGGGTCGCAAAGAGTCGGACACGACTGAGCCACTGAACTGAACTGAGAAGTCCCACCTTTGGATTCATGTTTGCTGTTCATTTATCTTGGTGGTGGTTTATTTCCAGGCTTAATTTAAAGCATGGGGAAGAAAGATGAGAGCTGAGGACTGGCCTATGGATTGGAGCTCTTTAATAGAAACCAGCATGAGCCTCAAGATTGATGTGCTGCGCTGGAACCCAAGGTAAGATAATGGAAGATTCAGAAGGGCAATCAGATTTTGTAAGATGGAGTTTATCAAGTTGCATGTTTAGAGCTCTGTTTAATAGCCTCTCTGGGTCATTTTAAATGTCAGAGTCTGAAGAGTTGGCACCAAACAGAGATAAGGACTAAGGGCAAACGATATAAGGGGTGGGGGAAGTTAATTTAACTTGGGAAATGAGACGGTGATTGAAGTAGGACAGGGACTTCCCTGGTGGTTCAGCAGGTAAGACTCTGCACTTCCAGAGCGGGGGCCTGGGTTTGATCCCTGGTCAGGGAGGTAGATCCCACATGCTGCAACTATGATTTCACATGCCACAACTTAAAAAGATCACACATGCTGCAACAAAGATGCAGCACAGCCAAATAAAGAAATAAATGAACAAAATAAAATACTAAGAACAAAATGAAGAGCAGAACTACAATCCCAGACAGATGGGCTGCTTACTTGCATACCTTTCACTCTAACAATGATAAGTGAGGGCAGAGAAAGAAGAACTGGAAGATACGGAAATGAAAACACGCATAGGAAATACTCAATAGCTTCCTGGGGTTGAATTGTAGACACAGTAACTCTTGTCATATCAGCCTGGTCACCCTGCAGGGTTTACTGAACAGTTGGTAATAGTCTGTTCCGGCGGTTCTTCCAATGTGCCCATCCTTCTTTAGAGCCGCTCCACATGTGTAAACAGAGATGAAGTCTTGGGATGCTCAACACAGGAAGGTCTGACTTTCATCCTGTCGAAGCTGTGTTGAATGACTCTCCTCTGCAGTATGTTTCTGATGAGCATTCATTCAGCTTCCCTTTGCACAGGATGAAGTGATTTCAACTCCAGAAACTTCTATTGAGCACTTACTCTGTGCAAAGAACTGTGTGCGGTGCTGAGAAGGAGGTCAAGCCCAGTGAGAAACTGGAACTTGGAAAAATAACTGAGTTCATGTTTGAAGGACCTATCCTGAGCCAAACAAAGCCACTGAAACAGATTAAAATGAGGCAGCTATTTCCATATCCTAGAAACACATGAGCATATAGTGCAATGCCAGAGCTGAACTCAGGAATTTCGGGTCTGGATATATGAAAGATGAATGACTGTCACATTTTGTAGAGAAAGAAATATTTCCTGCATGATGGAGGTCTGCAGCCAGTTGCTGTTGTTCAGTCGCTAAGTCGTGTCCAACTCTGAGACCCCATGGATGGCAGCACGCCAGGCCTCCCTGTCCTTCTCCATCTCCTGGAGTTTGCTCAAGCTTACGTTCACTGAGTCAGTGATGCCATCCAACAATCTCATTCTCTGTTGCCCACTTCTCCTCCTGCCCTCAGTCTTTCCCAGCATCAAGGTCTTTTCCAATGAGTTGGCTCTTTGCATCAGGTGGCCAAAGTATTGGAGCTTCAGCTTCAGCCAGAGTCAGTATCTAAAACTAGGGCTAGACACTCTCTCAGCACCAAATGAGCTGGAAAACAGTTACTTTTGCTTTATTCTTGCAGTGCAGCCAGAAAGAGGAAGGTGTGGGAGCAGGGCCAAGGCCCTCACGGCTTTGGTGACTGTGCCTGCATTTTCCTCGCATTGTTGTAGGATGTCAGCCCAAGGCTGCTGAGAAGACACCTCATTCTGGACAAAACGGTGAGGCCCAGGCATAGCAAAGGATGGAGAGCAGAGCAGAGAGGGAGAGGAGGCAGCACACCTCACCCCAAATTATGTGAAGATGATGAACAGCGACGAGATGACAGCCACACTGGGAGATGAGTTATGCAGCGCAGCGTGTGCTCAGGTGCTTCAGCCGAGTCTGACTCTTTTGTGACCCTAGAGACTAGCCCACCAGGCTTCTTAGTCCATGGGATTCTCCAGACAAGAATCTGGAGTGGGTTGTCATTTCCTCCTTCAGGGGATCTTTCCGACCCAGGTACTGAACCCTTGTTTCCTGAGTCTCTTCCACTGTAGATGGATTCTTTACCCATTGAGCCACCAGGGAAGCCCACAGGTAGGAGAACATCAAAATAAACTCTAACTAAGTATGCTTAAGACCCTCCCAGAAATAAAGGAATCAGTTCAGTTCAGTTCAGTTCAGTCGCTCAGTTGTGTCTGACTCTTTGCGACCCCATGAATCGCAGCAGGCCAGGCCTCCTTGTCCATCACCAACTCCCGGAGTTCACTCAGACCCACGTCCATCGAGTCCGTGATGCCATCCAGCCATCTCATCCTCTGTCGTCCCCTTCTCCTCCTGCCCCCAATCCCTCCCAGCATCAAAGTCTTTTCCAATGAGTTAACTCTTCACATGAGGTGGCCAAAGTATTGGAGTTTCAGCTTTAGCATCATTCCTTCTAAAGAAATCCCAGGGCTGATCTCCTTCAGAATGGACTGGTTGGATCTCCTTGCAGTCCAAGGGACTCTCAAGAGTCTTCTCCAGCACCACAGTTCAAAAGCATCAATTCTTCGGCACTCAGCCTTCTTCACAGTCCAACTCTCACATCCATACATGACCACTGGAAAATCCATAGCCTTGACTAGACAGACCTTAGTCAGCAAAGTAATGTCACTGCTTTTGAATGTGCTATCTAGATTGGTCATAACTTTTCTTCCAAGAAGTAAGCGTCTTTTAATTTCATAAATAAAGGAATAAAGTCCATGAAATAAGTCATTATGAACAAGAAAAAAAGTGACTATCTCATCCTTGCATGAAATGTTCCCTTGATATCTCCAGTTTTCTTGAGGAGATCTCCAGTCCTGCCCATTGTATTGCTTTCCTCTATTTCTTAGAATTGTTCATGTAAGAAGGCCCTCTTATCTCTCTTTCCTATTTTTCTGGAACTGCATTCAGTTGCCTATTATCTTTCTGTTTCTCCCTTGCCTTTTGCCTCTCTTCTTCCCTAAGCTATTTGTAAGAAGTTGACTGATCATCAGAGAGTATCCAAACTTGTTCATGTAAAAGAAAATAAGCAAAAACAAGGTCCCATTGTATAGCATGGGGAACTATATTCAAAATCTTATGACAAACCATAATGGAAAAAATATGAAAAAGAATGCTGATGTGTGTATGACTGAATCACTGTGCTGTACAGCAGAAATTCACACAACATTTAAAGTCAACTGTACTTGAATAAAAATTAACAAAAATAAATAAAGACATAAATAAACTTTGAGTTAGCTTAAAAAAAATAAAATGCCTAGTAACCATTAGTGTTCTAAACCACATCACTCACAATGGACTATTTCTAGTGTTAGACTAAGCCACAGTGTAACTATTTCATTTCAATCTGCAGCTGTTCAATTAGAGGGATTTACTACACCTGCTTTTGAAAAGTTCTATAATAAGTGTACCAATGCATTCCTGCTTATATTTCCATAGTTTGAAGAATGGTATCATTTAAAACAGATGTCAGCTTCTTTGACAACAATCGTATGTTGCTCTCAGCACTGTGCACCCATAGGTTTATACTTAAGTAACCCAAGATGAGGTTTTATGCCTATATCACCTGTTTTATTGGTACGTCGTTTTTCTTATTTAAATCTAGTCCCTGAAAGCAGTGTTTTTGTTTTGTAAATATGTACATGTATGTTAAGTCACTTCAGTTGTGTTCGACTCTTTTTGACCTATGGAGCGCAGACCATCAGGCTCCTCTATCCATAGGATTCTCCAGGCAAGAATACTGGAGCAGATTGCCCTGTCCTTCTCCAGGGGATCCTCCTGACCCAGGGATCAAATTGCATCTCATGTCTCCTGCATTGGCAGGTGGGTTCTTACTACTAGCACCAACTGGGAAACCCCTTTGGTAAATATAAGCGAAATACGTTCAATAAACATGTTGTAAAGATAATTGTTTTCCCCCAAACGTGAAGAAAAGGATGGCCTGGGTTACACTGCAGTCATGGAAGCTCTTCACCAGAAATCCTTCAGTGCCCAGATGAGCAGCAGCTTGGGGGATTCTCATCCACTTGAGCCCATGCTCATTTCATGTAGAAAGGTGAGCAAGTATGCAAAGGTCGCACCCTGAAGTGTGCCTGCTGTCACAGAAATACATCCCAGCTCCATAAGATCTTTAGCATAAACATGTTAAAATGGTATGAAAAAAAGTACTCCATTAGATCAGCTTTAAATATTCGTTCTATACCAAAGCCTCTGTTTTCCTTTTTCTCTGGCTTAAATCTCTTTTTCTTAAATGATTAGAGCACAGAACACAGTTTGCATGTGTACTTTTCTATGATCATCAGTCAGTTCAGTTCAGTCGCTCAGTCGTGTCCGACTCTTTGCGACCCCATGAATCGCAGCACGCCAGGCCTCCCTGTCCATCACCAACTCCCGGAGTTCACTCAGACCCACGTCCATCGAGTCAGTGATGCCATCCAGCCATCTCATCCTCAGTCATCCCCTTCTCCTCCTGCCCCCAATCCCTCCCAGCATCAGAGTCTTTTCCAATGAGTCAACTCTTCCCATGAGGTGGCCAAAGTACTGGATCTTCAGCTTTAGCATCATTCCTTCCAAAGAAATCCCAGGGTTGAGCTCCTTCAGAATGGACTGGTTGGATCTCCTTGCAGTCCAAGGGACTCTCAAGAGTCTTCTCCAACAGCACAGTTCAAAAGCATCAATTCTTCAGCGCTCAGCCTTCTTCACAGTCCAACTCTCACATCCATACATGACCACTGGAAAAACCATAGCCTTGACTAGACAGACCTTAGTCGGCAAAGTAATGTCTCTGCTTTTGAATATGCTATCTAGGTTGGTCATAACTTTTCTTCCAAGGAGTAAGCATCTTTTAATTTCATGGCTGCAGTCTATGATCATAGCTCCTAATGTAAACATAAACTGATTAGTAAAGGGTTTTGTCACAGAGCATCTGGTTGAGCTCCCCATGTTATACAGCAGCTTCCCACTAGCTATCTGTCTTACATATGGTAAGGTATGTTTCAATACTACTCTCTCAGTTCATCCTACCCTCTCCTCCCTCAGCTGTGTTCATAAGTCTGCTCTCTATGTCTGCATCTCGATTCCTGTCCTGCAGACAGGTTCATCACTATCATGTCTCTAGATTCCATAAATGTGCATCAATATAGGGTATTTGTTTTTCTCTGACTTCCTGCTGCATAACAGGCTCTAGGTTCATCTAACTCACCAGAAGGGATGCAAATTCAGTCCTTTTTATGGCCGAGTAGTATCCCATTTAAAATTTATTTTTAATTGAAGGATAATTGCTTTACAATATTTTATTAGTTCCTGCAGTACAATAAGGTGAATCAGCTATAAGGATACCTATCCCCCTCAGCAACTTTTAACTGTAAGTGCTAGCCGCTCAGTCGTGTCTGCCTCTCTGTGACCCCACAGACTGTAGTCTGCCAGGCTCTTCTGTTCATGGAATTCTACAGGCAAGAATACTGGAGTGGGTTGCCATTTCCTACTCCAAGGGAATCTTCCTGACCCAGGGATCTAACTCAGGTCTCCTGCATTGGTAGGCAGATTCTTTATCGTCTGAGCCACCAAAGAAGCCCTAGTTTTAATGAGTAAATCAGCTTAAACTATTAATGTGAAACTATTTAATGTGAAACTATTTAATGTTCCTCCCCAAATGAGGACAAGGCTTTGTGACCAGCCAGTCGTTAGGATCCCTAAGGGCAGGGCCTCAGCAGCATCTCCTGCTTCTGCTCCATTTCAAGCATCTACAACAGGGTCCCTTGACATCTGGGGCCAGGGGGAAGAGTCTCCTTTTATTTTGAAGGAGAATCCTCTTTTCTGCGGATGCAAGAGTAGCAAAAGTCAAGGGCGAGAATGCGGGCAGCCGAGATGGGGTCGCCACATCGGAGGAGTGGCCGGACAGGGAGGACTCCGGAGGCAGCAAGTGAACCCGGAAAGCCAGCAGAAGCAGGGTGCGCGCGTCGGCTGGGCGCGGGAGGTTGGGGGCAGGCAGACAGAAGTGAGGTTTGGGACCTTCCTTCTCGAGCATCCACGCGGAGCAAGCCGCACCCACCCTCCCAGCAGGTGGGAGCCGGACCCACGCCCGCCGCGCTCCCCTGGGCGAACCGGCGGCGGCAGGTGCGGCGGGAGCATGCGCCCGGGCGGTCCCAGGCCCCGGGCCCCCGCCCCGCGCTCCCCCTCTCCCGGCGCCCGGCGCCGCTGCCCCGTCGCCCAGAGCCCCGCGCTGCGGCTCCGCCCAGGCCGGTCGCCCGGTCCGCCCGGCGGGCGGCGCGGCTCTGCTACGGGTAAGGAGGGCGCCGCCGCGCGCGCCGCGTGCCCGAGACCGCGAGGGCGACTGCCCGCCGCCCCCGGTGTCCCCGCCAGCCGAGGGGCAGGCGCGTCGCCCACGGTGGGCCACCGGGCGCGAGGCGGCGGTTGGGGGTCGCCTCGCCCCGCGCCGCCTCTTTTTCTCTGTCCCCACGGGGCGCGCGCCGGGCTCCCCGGGGAGGGGCTGCCCGCTTGTCGCCCACTTCGGACGCGAGAGGGAGGACTGCCGTGGCCCTCTGGCGCTCACCGGGCGTCGATTCCTCCCGGGCCACAGTCCTGTGGACCGAGACCCGCACCCCGAGTCCGCCCGGCCCGGCGATTGGGGTGGTACCTGCCTCCCTGCGCGGGACTCCGCCCAGTGCGCGGCGGGATGGGCTCACCGGGACGGGGTTATCTGCTCGGTCGGTGCGGGCCTGTCCCCCGTGGGGGCGCGCTGGCAGGCTCTGTCCCCGGCTTTTGCATCCCCTTATCGAAGATGAAAGTCCGCAGAGTGTGCTTTATTCCGTATATGCTTGCAGCCACTTAGAGGGGCGGTCTTGATCCGCCCATGGCCGGGTGTAGAAACTTACTAAAAGGATGGTGTGGTGGTTGTTGAGGCTGCAGCGTGCGGAACCCCTGAGAAGACAGCCCGGCGGGGATCCGATGGGGACCCCTTCGCTGGGCCACATCCCTGCCCACGGCTCACTCTCCCTGCAGGTTATTCGGTGTCCAGCAGGGGCACCAGGTTCGAGGTCCCAGGGTTGGAGCTTGTCTAGAGGATGCTTCTGGTGGGCTCAGGTTACAGTCCTTGACCTACAGAAGCCTGGGAGGGTCTCCTGATAGTTTCAGAAAAGGTTGAAGTGGGAAATGGTGGTGGAGTTTATTCTTCATGCTTGGTAATAGAGAGATGTTGAATGTATTTAGCTGTTCACAAGATGCTAAGTAACCTCAGTTACTGCTTCTTGCACTTTAGAATCTGGAGAAAGTGGTCAGAGTAGAGATTTTTGGAGTGCACAAATGGATTCAATTCTGCCACACTCACTTATGTTACTGTTGAGCAGGAAGAAAGATGAGCTTAGAACTGCTAGTTACTATGTTCTCGGATTGCCAGACGCATCCATGGATTTATATTGCAGGTGACCTTGACTGTGGAATTGTTTCCATAGCACTGCTGGACAGTACTGGGGTCAAGAGAAGAATTAACTTACTCTGCCACTGCAGCGAGCTCTGGGTCTGTGCAGATGGACAGAAGGAAGGAGGGAGAAAGGGGTACCTGCCCATAAAAAGATGATAATGGTTTAGAGCCGAAAGAAATCATCTGCAGGGCCCAGTTTGGGAGGTGTGGACATCATGCCCTCCCCGGCAGCCCCCACCCTCCCAAACTAGAAAGCGCTCCTTCGCCTTTCATGATTCAGCATAATTTCTCCTCTGTGAGGGCTTCCCTCATTCTTACAGCCAGAGTTCCTCCCTTTGACCTGCACTTTCCTGGTTCACCCATCAGTGCAAGTGTAGAAAGAGGTTCTCTTTTAATAACCCTGACTTTAGGTTTTGCCATTAATTAAAAAATTGAGGTATTTAGTCGAACATTATTTTATGTTCCAGGTGTGCAACCCAGTGATTTGATATATGTGTGTTATGGACTGATCATCATATAAAGTTTAATTAACATCCATCATCTCAAATAGTTACAACTTTTTTTCTTACGAGTGGGAATTTTTAAGAGCAACTTTCCCAGCAACTTTCAAGTGTGGAGTGCAGTATTATTAACTACACTGCATTGCACACTTGAAGTTGCTGGGTGGCTCAGAGGTGAAGAATCCAACTGCCAGTGCAGGAGAGGCAAGAGACGGGGGTTTAATCCCTGGGTCGGAAAGATCCCCTGGAGAAGGGAATGGCAACGCACTCCAATATGCTTGCCTGGGAAAATTCCATGAACAGAGGAGCCTGGTGGGCTGCAGTCCACGGGGTCGCAAAGAAACACAGCTGAGTGACTGAGCATAAGTGCACACACACACATGCACACACACACCTGTTATTAAGTATGGTCATCATTAACAATAGTCATCAAAAAAGGTTGTATGTATTCTTCAAGACTTAGTTCCTGTCTTTAAGGAATATATGTATGTCCTTCAAGGGTAGGAACAGGTCCTCAGATCTCTTTATTCAGGGTGTTCTTGCTCTGTGGTCGTAGCTTTTTAACGTCAATGATGCTAACCCTCTGGCAACTGGTATGGTACCTGCTTCAATGTACTCTTACCAGGTGTGTGGAGAGTGGAATCCAGGTGGGAGCAGAGGCTGGGCGGGGAGGCAACATTCAGGAAGCCCCTCAGATGATGGAGCAGGAGCTGCTGCTGGAAGCCCTGGTGTTGTCATGATGAAGGGCAGGGAGAGCGAAAGCCACCACAGGGATGGGGAGGGCTCTGTGTAGGCAGCCCAAGCCCCCTGTTCCTTCCAGTGTGACTTAGGTTCCCTTCTTCAGAGCAGAAGGAGATTTGAAAACCACCATTAGACGCGTGATGATTGCTTTGACTAATTATTTTAATGAGGAACACCGCTGCTGGGAACTAGGGACTTGGCGGGAGAGCCAGGTTGGCGAGTTGGGAGCAGGGTAGCAGCCAGGTTCAGTGTTTAGAAAGCTGCGTTCACAGAGATGCTGAGATGGTGACTTTGGACAGAGGAGCTGTGATGCTGGGTCAGGAGAAAGCCGGCCGGGAAGTGTTCAGCTGTCACGGAGGAGGGGGTGACAGGAAAAAGCAGGGGAGGGAACGGTGAATTACACAGAGAGGAGGGAGTGGTTACCTCCCTGGTGGCTGAGGTTCCACCCAGTGAAGGAGACCCCAAGAGAAACCAGGAAGGTCAGATGCGGGGAAAGCAGGCGGCCAGTGACAGGGGAGCTCATGCAGAGCTAGAGGGGAAGCTCCTTGTTAGGTGGATTTCAGCTTGGCTAGGAGGAGGTGGTGTTGGCTGCAAGGCTCACTGTGAGTCTTTGGTCGTGTTTTGCTTTTCTGTTAGGTGTAGACATGCTCCCCTTTCATTTGAATAGTGTTTTGTAGTTTACAGGGCGTTTCCTCCTTGTAGCATCAGTGAACATTTTTTGTTGTTTAGTTGCTAAGTCCAATGTCCAGCTCTTTTGCAACTCCATGGACTGTTACCTGCCAAGCTCCTCTGTCCATGGGGTATCCCAGGCAAGAGTACTGGAGTGGGTTTTCATTTCCTTCTCCAGAGCATCTTCCTGACCCAGGGATTGAACCCGTGTCTCCTAAATTGGCAGGCAGATTCTTTAGCACTGAGCCACCAGGAAAGCCCATGGTGAACATTTTGAGGGTAGTTTATATTGTAGGAACAGATGTCCAAGTGAAGAAAATGCTTTAGGTCCATTAAAAAAAAAAAAAAAACAGTTCATGTAATTCCCAAGGACCCATGTAACGAGTATTATTAGTAGTATTATTATTAATATACATATAGTTAGTATATTGTAGTTAATAAAACAAAAACAATGAATTAGGATATACTAGAAATAAATAACGGAGAAAGCAATGGCAACCCACTCCAGTACTCTTGCCTGGACAATCCCATGGACGGAGGAGCCTGGTGGGCTGCAGTCCATGGGGTGGGTTGCTAAGAGTTGGGCACGACTGAGCGACTTCACTTTCACTTTTCACTTTCGTGCATTGGAGAAGGCAATGGCACCCCACTCCAGTATTCTTGCCCGGAGAATCCCAGGGACAGAGGAGCCTAGTGGGCTGTCGTCTATGGTGCTGCACAGAGTCGGACACGACTGAAACAACTTAACAGCAGCAGCAGCAGGAAGAAATAAAACTAATTACTACACACACATAGACTTTTTTTTTGAACGTTTGTTTGTTAAAAAAAATACTCTTTTTTTAGCATTTAGAATAATGTATCTCTATTTTAGAAGAATGTATCCCTATTTTGGGATACTGGGGGTTTCCCTGGTGGCTCAGTTGATAAAGTATCTGCCTGCAGTTCAGGAGACCTGGGTTTGATCCCTGGGTCAGGAGGATCCCCTGATCCTCCTGACCCAGGGGAATGGCAACCCACTCCAGTGTTCTTGCCTGAAATTCCATAGATAGAGGAGCCTGGTGGGCTACAGTCCATGGGGTTGCAAAGAGTTGGACAGGACTGAGCAACTAACATCCCTATTTTATTTTGCAAATACATTTTTCCCCAGTACCAATGGAAAAACGAAAGCTTTGCCCTGAACCCATGGGAGCTGTCGCTCTGCTCGCCGGGCCCCTGTACGCCTTCTGGGTGGAGTCACTGCAGGAGGGCCCCCGGCCCTGGGAACCCCCTGAACCTCTCTGCTTCCTGTTGAGTAGATTTCAGCTCATGTGTAAGCTGTTTTCTTAATGAACCTGGACGCTGGGGAGAAGGCTTGTGCACCCATTTCGACGATGAATCTTTCAGTGATGACAGTGCAGTGGCTGCCACAGTTACTAAGGGACTGATAACGTGCGTGGAAGGTGCCCGATGGGGCAGTGGGGGACTGGCAGCAGTGGTACCTCTGTTGTCGCGGTGCCTGGCCGGAGAGGCCGCACTCAGCCCCGGGACAGATGGACAGTAGGGCCCTTTCTTACATAGCATTTTGGTGTGTGAGCTCTTACTATGGCTTTTAAGATTGTGACAGCTTTAATTTTTTTTTTAATTGAAGTGTAGTTGATTTACAATGTTGTGTTAATTTCTGCTGTGCAGCAAGGTGACTCAATTACACACATATATACATTCTTCTGCATATTCTTTCCCACTATGGGTTATCTCAGGGTGTTGAATATAGTTCCCTGTGCTATACGGTACGACTTTGTTATTTTTAATACCTTTTAGATTGAACCATGGTTTCCCAACTTACTCCTTGTTTTTTCTCTTTTCTTTTTTTGAGAGAGGTGAGTGCAGTTCCTTTCAGTTCCTCAGTGTGTCCAACTCTTTGCAACCCTATGGACTGTAGCATGTCTGGCTTCCCTGTCCATCACCAACTACCGGAGCTTGCTCAAACTCATGTCTATCGATTCGGTGATGGCACCCAACTATCTCCTTCTCTGTCATCCCCTTCTCCTCCCGCCTTCAATCTTTCCCAGCATCAGGGTCTTTTCCAATGAGTCAGTTCTTCACATCAGGTGGCCAGGATATTGGACTTTTAGTTTGCATTAGTCCTTCCAGTGAATATTCAGGACTGATTTCCTTTAGGATGGACTGGTTGGATCTCTTTGCAGTCCAAGGGACTCTTAAGAGTCTTCTCCAACACCACAGTTCAAAAGCATCAATTCTTCAGCACTCAGCCTTCTTTATGGTCCAACTGTCACATCTCACATGACTACTGGAAAAACCATAGTTTTGACTAGACGGACCTTTACTGGCAAAGTAATGTCTGCTTTTTAATATGCTGTCTAGGTAGGTCATAGCTTTTCTTCCAAGGAGCAAGCATCTTTTAATTTCATGGCTGCAGTCACTGTCTGCAGGTTTTGGAACCCGAAAACCTAAAGTCTGTCACTGTTTCCATTGTTTCCCCATCTATTTGGAGCCTAAATGGGGACAAGGCATTTTTGCTGGAAGTCCACTTTGTGTCACTCGTGTGCTGTGTGCTTGGGGTGACCAGTACAGACAACTCCTGCCTTCCTGGACGGTACAGCCCAGCAAGGGTGTGGGGCAGACTTAAAACAATCTCTCATGTAAGTGTCTGAGGACAGACTTGAAGTATATTATGGGAAAGACCGATTGAAGTCCCTAAGTTGGGTGTGTAGGTAGAAGCAGCATCTCTGATGAGACAGCTGCTGGCCAGGCGGGGGCAGGGCAGGGAGAAGTTCAAGGAGAGAGGATGCGCGTGTGTGAAGGGGGCGGGAAGGGCACAGCTCAGGTGGACAAGGGGCTGCGGGGGGAGAGGGCGTGGGAGCCAGAAGCCCAGGAAGGCCACACTGAGGGCCATGCGTTCTCTTTTTCTTGCCACAAGCGAGCTTTGCAGAGTGTGAGCAGGCGCGACAGGATCTGCTTTGTGATGGGTGAGGCCCCTGTGGGCTGCTGTCTCTAGAATACTGTGCGGTGGTAGGACCCCATAGGATGCCACCACGGGGTCCAGGTGAGAGGAGGTGGGTGTGGAGATGGGCAGAGATGGAGGGACTTTTGGGGTGCTTTGCCGGCAGAATTTACAGAATTGCTTAGGGATGGGAGGGTAAGATTACTTCCCTGAATATTCTCATGAGAAGCTGGTGAATGTTCATAGATGGAGGAAGGCTGGGGTGAGGTGGACTTTATGAACTGACTGTAATGTCAGTTGCTATGACTGTTTTTCCAGTGTGTGACCTGCTGGATGTCGGTTATTTTTAAGGAGACAACTTGGGAGGGCTTGCTCAGTTCACTGCATTTTTCTAAAACCCAATGGCTGCCTGATGCGTGTTAGACACTAGGAAATAAAAGATGAGTGATTTGGATTCAGTTAGTGACAGACTCAAAACAGGAAAGAAATTCCACAAAAATGTGAACTTTGGGGGATTCAGTGACTATCCATCTTAGACTCTTGGTTTGATTGAAAATGTAAACCATGGACCTTTCAGCCACTCCTTTTATTGTTATTATGGTCACATAACGAAGCAAATATAAGAGTTCTCCTCTTGCTTTTTGGCCAGGAGTATCCATTAATTTCTGATCATTGCATCCTCCAGTCCTGGAACTAGAAATTTCTCTTCCAAGGTGGGTTATTAGCGATGCCGGCATGGTGCTTTCACATCTATATATTTTGCTCTCAGATTCTGAGGATGGTTAGAAGAAAGTCTTTCCCCCCCCGCCCCGTTTCTCTTCCAGAACAGTGAGCTTGCTATGATTTTACTCCCAGAAGATAATGTGGATATCTTTCCGGCAACTTAACGCATGCAGTTAACCTTGGAATGGGATCCGTTAAGAGTAACAGACCAATAATTTGAGATGAAGTCACTAGCAGAGGAGGGCAGATCCCACACTTGGAGCTGATTTCCAAGTTGATAGAGATTTTATTTTCTTGGGCTCCAAAATCACTGCAGATGGTGACTGCAGCCATGAAATTAAAAGATGCTTGCTCCTTGGAAGAAAAGCTCTGACAAACCTAGACAGCACATTAAAAAGCAGAGACATCACTTTGCCGACAAAGGTCTGCATAATCAAAGCTATGATTTTTTCCAGTAGTCATGTATGGTTGTGAGAGCTGAACCATAAAGAAGGCTGAGTATCCAAGAGTTGATGCTTTCCAACTGTGGTGCTGGAGAAGACTCTTGAGAGTCCCTTGGACTGCAAGGAGATCAAACCAGTTAATCGTAAAGGAAATCAGTCCTGAATATTCATTGGAAGGAAAGAATACTGAGGCTGAAGCTCCAGTACTTTGGCCACCTGATGTGAAGAGCCAACTCATTGGAAAAGAGCCTGAAGCTGGGAAAGATTGAGGGCAAAAGGAGAAGGTGGCCAACAGAGGATGAGATGGTTGGAAGGCACATCAACTCAATGAACATGAGTTTGGACAAACTCTGGGAGATAGTGAAGGACAGGGAAGCCTGGCGTGCTGCAGCGCATGGGGTTGCAAAGAGTCATATGCGACTTAGTGCTTGAATAACAACAGCAACCCTTATGACTCAGCCTGTGGCCTGTGCAGCAGGTCTGTTTCAGCATCTTACATGTCAGGGAGCTCGTGGGCAGAGGGAGAAACTTGCCTGAGGCCTGCTGCTCTGAGGTGACGGAGCCCAATTTAAGCCCCAAGATGCTGGTTCTAGACAGTGCACGGGGGCTGTGAGAGGAAGCCGAGTGTCCATGGAGTACACGGGGCCGCCAGGAAGGGCTCTTGTTCTATTTTCATGCTTTGGGAAATTAGTGATGCGTATGGGAAACAAAAGATTAGAACGATTTAATACATCCTCTTTTCAGACACTTACTTTTGTTTCTGCTCTAATTCTAAGACTCTCCTTTAAAGAAGAAAATAATTCTGTTTTCATCTGTCACCTTGGAAAACAAACACAGTATCTACTTGGATTAGCTTGTCACTTTCCAATTTACTTTATTTGAAAAATATTTGAGTCTATAGAAGCGGTAGAGCGAGTGTGTTTTGTTGTTAGTTCACTTGACATTTGGGCACATCTGAAGCAGTTTGGAAACCAAGGGCTATGCTGTGATTCCCTGTTGCTTCCTCTGGCCTTGTCCTCTGAGTCCGGGGGGCGGGGCGGGACGTGTTTTGTTCAGTGATTGTCTTGCTTTGCAACACGGGGTCAGTGTCCTTGTTTACGGCAGGAATTCCCACAGTTTGGAGTAGAGGGACTTCTTTGTGGGCTTTTCAGGTGGTGCTAGTGGCAAAGAACCTTCCTGCTAATGCAGGAGACGTAAGAGATGCAGGTTCGATCCCTGGGTTCAGGAAGATCCCCTGGAGGAGGGCATGGCATCCCACTCCAGTGTTCTTGCCTGGAGAGCCCCGGGGACAGAGGAGCCCCCAGGGCTACAGTCCCTTTGGTCACAATGATTTGAACATGATCGAAGCGACTTAGCATGCACGACTTCTTTGTTTCATCACCTCTTCAAGTCCTCGTCTTGTGTATAGGAGATGGGCAGGGCAGGCAGAGTGGGGTTTGCTGGAGAGTTGTTTTCAGCAGCTGACCCTGAAGTGTGTAAACGAGACAGGACCTCCCATCAGGGGCCCTGAGTAGAATGACTGCCTGGTTCTGTGAGGCGAGCACCCAGACGGTACCTCGCCCCTCTCAGGTGGAGGAGAGCTCGCTTCTCTAAGGTGGAAAGGTGAAGCGTTCTGGCTGCCCTTTGGGAAGGTCTAATAAAGGGCCTCTCTGTGCAGATTGTGTGTTTGCTGTGTAGGAGGCAAGCTGTCCTGTTTCTGGCATGGATGGGGTTATGGAGACATGGATGCGGGAACTGGAGTGCTTCCCAGAATCTGCAGAGGCACGTCTGCATGGTACGGCCTCATTAGTTTTCTAGAGGGATTTCCCACACACCACCGCCCCCCACCCCCAGAATACTGTGAGTGGAGGGACCCAGGTTTAAATATTAACATAAAATGTTATCAGATGTGTAGAATTTTTGCCTCATTTCCTCTTTTAGATGACGAGTCCCTAAAAGGAAAAATAGTGCCTGTATTAATGTGCTCTGCAACAATAACAAGCTTAACTAACATTCCGTGTCATCTTGTGTTAGGAGGACACTGAATTCAAAATTTTCTTCCCAGTACTTGCAAAATGTACTTATAGTGGGTTAAATTCTTGGAGGAAAAGGTTTTTAGGTGAAAGAAATAAGTCAGACCACATTTTTATTTTTTTTTTTTAAAGAAAAATGATTCCAAACAAAAGTTGAAGCAATACATACATACATATATAGAAAATATTTTATATCTGTCTACTGGGTTTATAACGAGGGTGATCACTGAGTAGTATACAAACCAGAACACTTTGGAGAGTGAAAGGAGAGCCTGTGGACGAGGAACAGCAGGTCAACAGGTGTGACCAGACTGTTCTGTGCAAGCCAGGAGCTTTGATCCCCCTCAGCATAAGAACACTCACAGAAAAATAAATATTTTTAAAAGGAGAATAAAATGAAGAGTTGCAAATTTTTATTGAATATTGAAGAGAACTATAATTGGTTCTGGAATTTGACTTTCCTTTCCTTAGAAACTGATGGAGGCTGAGATGGTTGGATGGCATCACCAACTCAATGGACATGAGTTTGAGTAAACTCCAGGAGATAGTGAGGGACAGGGAAGCCTAGAGTGCTGCAGTCCATGGATGGCAAAGAATTGGACATCCCTGAACAACAATTGTGACCGAACAACAATGCACTGAATTCACAGAGGCAGATCCCACCACAACCTTCACCCCCCGTCCCAGAACGGAAGGGGCCCGGAGGCTGTGCCTTCCATGGTGCCCTTGGCCAAGGCCTGGTGACGGTTCCACAGCTTGTCCATCGACAGTCTCCTCTTTATTTAATACAAGAGAATGACCTTGATTAAGACAATTTAGCTAGTAATTGTAAAAAATAAATGACTAATGGCAAAATCTGATGTCCCTTGAGGAACTAGTGATAATGTGAAGATCTTTTTATTTGCAAACATTGCAGCATTTTGGGTAACATTGTAAAAGCTGGTATTTTTGTGCAAGGTGAGCGATCCAGGAGGCAGCTTATTATAAGGAAATAGCTGCCTGAATTTTGTTTTTTCCTTGACTTTACAGGTCTGACCCTGGTGGCTCAGCGATAAAGAATCTGCCTGCCAATTCAGGAGACTTGGGTTTGATCCCTGGGTCAGGTGGATTCCCCTGGAGAAGTTCTGTGGGCATTGTTTTCTTTATCTGAAATATGGGATCTGACAATTCAAACCTTGTTGCTGCCTTATCTTTGTAAGAAGAGTGAGTAATTTTCCTCATTTAAATGGCTGAAATGCCTGTTCTCAAATAGGAAGGCAACAGTAGGAAAAATCCTCTATTTTTTTTCTTCTTTTGAGGAAGAAATAGACAGAATAATTCAGACCCAGTTTAAAGTAGCCTCTGTAGCTGTTATATGCATTAATGATTAACTTACTTATATTTCTTTTTGACTTTATAAAGTATAACTTGATTTCACAAAGCTAAAAGGAGAATAGCAGCTCCTTAGACATTCCACTGGACAGTGTGTTTCTTTGATCTCTTTGTCTTTGTGTGTGTCTTTTTCTTTCTGTCTCTCTCTCTCTCTTTCTTTGCCTGTGTGAAACAGCATTGTGCTTTGGGGTTATACATTTTGGAATCTTTATAAACTCTATCTAGAAGGAAGCATTCTGCTGCATTAAGCATTCGCACAAACTTTGCATGATGATGTAATCATCTCAGCCTCTAATAGATGTTTTTGGTAAGGATGATTGTAATTGCATTGATTATAAGTTTAAATATTCAAGCCTAAGTTTTAAAAGATATATAAACACATCTTAGTAACGGCAGCATGAATCAACATTTTATTTAATTTGAAAACTTACATTATACTTATGATTTTTCTTGCCATAATATATCTCTAAAAAGCCCAACAACTGTCTTCATACTTGGTTGCTAGCATGGAAGTTAGGAATGACTTCTGCATGGCTGCTTTTGAAACATGCCATACATTTTGTTTATGATATAAGCCATCCACCTGAATTGCTTAGATGTTAAAGACACCTTCTGAAGGCTAAGATTACAGTTATGAAGTTATTAGGTGTTGTATAGAGTGCATATATGATTGATAACATAGTGTTATAATTGATACTAATTAACTTTAAATATAATTAGTTAATCACAGAAATCTATTCTGTTGATTACATTTGAAAAATATATTCTTTTGATTATACTTATGGGTAAATTTATGGTGTAATTTGATTTTGTCAGGTTTGAAGTTGAGCAGCTCACTTAATCATGAAGAACTCAGTTAAAAACAAGACAGTTCCCAATGACTCTTATCATCCCCTCACAAAGTAACACCTAAGCCTTTAGGTTTGAATTGTGGACTCTCTGTCCACTGTAAACATGAAGATTCGATTTTTATATTTTAGAATGGGCATTCTTAGACTTTTTGGTCTCAGGATGCTGCTATACTCTAAAAAAATTATTAAAGACCCTGCAAGTGTTTTTATTATTATGTGTGCATGCTTAGTTGCTTCAGTCCTATCTCTTTCCCACCCCATGGACTGCAGGCCATCAGGCTCCTGTGTCCGTGGGATTCTCCAGGCAAGCATACTGGAGTAGGTTGCCATGCCCTCCTCCAGGGGATCTTCCTGATGCAGGGATGGAACCTGCATCTCCTGCATTGGAAACGGATTCTTCACCCACTGAGCTACGTGGGAAACTCTGTTATTGTTATGTATGCTTTATATATATCAGTATTTATTGCATTAGAAACTAAAATTGAAAAGTTTAAATATGTGTGCATTTATTTAAATAACAGTAGTGACTTTATAAACATATTATATTTGCATGGAAAATAACTATTTTCTAAAACAAAAATCTTTAGTGGCATTGATTTGCTGTCATTTTCGTTCAGTTGCTAAGTCATTTCCAAGTTCTTGACCCCATGGACTACATCATGTCAGGCTTCCCTGCCCCTCACCATCTCCCAGAGTTTGCCCAAGTTCATGTCCATTGATTTGGTGATGCCATCCAACCATCTCATTCTCTGTTGCCCTCTTTTCCTTCTGCCTTCAGTCTTTCCCAGCATCAGGGTCTTTTCCAATGAGTCCAATGCTACAATGCTCTAAAATGTAGTTGGTATTAGAGGGATATGCCTTGGACCCGTGGTAACATTATTAACATCTCAGGGTTTAGAGGAAGCTCCACCTGAGGCAGTGGGGCTGGAGCAGTGGCCATGTCCAGGGTTCCAGGCCGGGGTCTGCCCTCAGCAAGCTCCGTGACCTCTACTCTTATTTGCTTGGGCTTCATTTTCTCTTTAAAGTGAAATGAAACGGTTGGGTTGACTTGGATCAGGATTTCATAAACTGCCTTCCATCAAACACAAATTCATTGAATCGGCTTTCTGGGACAAAAAGGATCTGTTTTCAACAAAATTAGAAATACAGTTTGGATTAAAGTTGAGACTCTTCTATCAATTGTACATCTCGCTACTTTTATTTTGTTAAAATTCATCAAGAGGAGAGAGTTCGTGTCTGGGCTTCCTCCGCCTCCTGAGGTCACAGAGCACTAAGGTTAAGAGCCTGGGCTTTGGACAGAGTTCAGTTTGAACCCCAGCGGTGCTCTTTCTTGCTGTCTAACCTTGCATAGGTTACTCACACTCAGTTTTCCCATCTGCAAGGCAGGTACCCTGAAGATTACATAATGTCTATAGATCAGACGTTTTGTGAAATTCCTTGCAATTAGTCAATGCTCAATATATGTTAGCAAGTCTTAAAAAAGAACAGGTTCTGATTCCATGATTGACTTATATCTCACTTGATTCTTACATTTTTCTCTGATGGTGGTGTTTTGTAAGAAACATAATTAAAATTTCCTTCACTAGCTTCCTTGGTGGCTCAGATGGTAAAGACTCGGCCTGCAATGCAGGAGACTCGGGTTTGATCCCTGGGCTGGGAAGATCCCCTGGAGGAGGGCATGGCTACCCACTCCAGTATTCTTGCTTGGAGAATCCCAGAGGAGTCTGGCAGGCTGTAGTCCATGGGGTTGCAAAGAGTCAAACATGACTGAGCGACTAACACTTTCACTTTCATGGTGAAATTTTATAGAGAGTGGGTGTCTTGCTGAAGGTGACAGTATGAAGGGGCTGTAGAGTCAGCGCTGGGAGTACTGATCCCTCATCCGGAGCTCTCCTCCTCCCGGGACTGCTTTTCCAACACTCATGGAGGTGAGCCAGACTCTCTTAGGCTGGGATTCCGCTCTGGAGCCTTGTCAGCTTGGCAGACCTTTATCCAATCATCTGGTGTGGATGGTTCAAGAGATTGCCCGGGGTAGAGTTATAGAAGTGTAAATTAAACCTAGCAGAGCTTGCCTACATCGTCTTCTAGGTAGTCTAACCCATTTTATCTGACAAATGAGGTCACAACTTCCAGAGCAGTGAAGTCCCTGCCTTCAGTTAAGCTGTATAATTTGTAGTGAGAGTCATGTTTCTACCTCGAAGTGGGGCGGGGGGAGGCAGGTGAGGACAGACACCCTCTGTGAAGTCTGTCCTGCTCTATCTTTACCCGCTTGGGGCTTCCTTGAGGACATTTTTTAGTGGCTGCAGTTTTTTATCTTCACATGAGCAGAGAGTCTGCCTTGAACTTGGCAGCACTGAACAGAGTCAGCGAAAGGATGAAGCTGCTAAATGGATGATGCAAGTCCGTGTATCCTGACGACTACATGTTACACAGCCTGTGGCACTTAGCAGCTGATATACCCTTCTAGTCACCAGAGAACGCTGCATCTCTGTCCATGTGCATGTGCTGTGACTTTAATGCTTTTTTTTTTTTCAAAAGACCTGATTATGATAATTGGAGCCCAATAGTTGAAGGAAATTTTCACAGTTGCTAATGTGTAGGTGGCATTTTGATCAAGGCAACTTACAATCAGGCAGTCAGCATTCGGAAGACTCCTGCATTCGTATTAGAAGGGCAGTCTCCTGTTTTTCCTCTTAAACCTTCACCACTCAGAATCAGAATAGTTCTTCGGTTGAGGGTGGTGGGAGTAGATGGTTTAACAGACAAGATACCGAAGTTAAATGAGCTGCAGGATGGAAAGAAGGCATCTCACTCTTGAGGATATTTTGCCTAGTGCTATTACATGCTAAATTTTCTCTTACGAAGTTCCGCTCCATACAGACTTAGAAATTTCACATAATGTTTGGAGGTTTGGTGAGAAAGTAACAAGATACGAAGTGGCGTCAAAGACTCCAGCTTGTTATCACCATTTGCATTTAAGATAAATGGTGTTTCTTAATTATAATTTTTTGGGGTAGACTTAAGCTAAAATGAAGTTTCAAGTAGGAACTGGTTTGATATGCGATCAGTGCTTTGAATGGGTACAGAAAAGTAAAATCTGTTTAGATTGATCTAGAATATCAGAAAAATGATCTGTATGCAGGGATACATAGACAGACACTGACGTAGTGCATGTGGGGTTGGAAGAAGGCTGGTCTGTGTTACCTTGGTTCCTGTCTCCTCTCTTGGGTGGGCCCGTGGCTTCCTCCTGAGCATGGGAGGCATCCTCTGCCTCCTCTGAGGCTGTCTTTGGGGTTTTAATGTCATCTTGCACCACGTCCTGTACAAACGCAAAACCATTTTGGATTTAAAATGTATAGACAAGAAAGCCCAGATGGCTCCTGTGGCTTTTATTAGTAACTAGAAGGAGAGTTTGGAGCAGATGGCATGAGGGTGAGGTGGAATCAGTGCTTTCTGTGGGCTGTGAGCCAGCTACAGGACAGTGGGGGGCTCTGGAGGGCCCCACCTGCTGCTTACTCACAGGGCCTTCGGTTGTCGTCACGTAAAGTGGGTGAGGCCACCTCCCTTGTGATGAACCCGACAAATGCTCGTGAGTCACTTTCCATATGCATGGTTCCAGGGTAGGGGCTTACCATTGTGATCTTCATGAATTTGGATTAAGAAAAGTAATTCAAATTAAGTTAATACGGGAATGATAAAGTTCATCTTTGCCTAGAGCTTCCCAGGTAGCAAGAGTGGTAAAGAACCCGCCTGCCAATGCAGGATGCATAAGAGACAATCCCTGAGTTCAATCCCTGAGTCAGGAAGATTCCCTGGAGAAGGAAATGGCACCCCACTCCAGTATTCTTGCCTGGAGAACCCCAGGGACAAAGGAGCCTGGCGGGTTACAGTCCATGGGGTTGCACAGAGTTGGACATGACTGAAGCGACTTAGTACTCATGCACAGCTCACTGCTTAATCAAAAATGATGTACGTTGATAGACTTTAATTTTGCAGGAAATGGACTTGCATCCAATTTACAGATTTTTAAGTCATTGAGATTAATTCATTAAATCTAGCCCTATGTTCTTGAATGTAATCAAATGATAATTCTTTAGAACTATTCCATTTTGCAGACCTTTGGCATTCAGATACTTGCTTCTAGCTGGTGGAGTGCTCCTAGCTGATAAACTTACAGTAGCATCTATTTCACTCGAGTCTTAGGTTCTCAGTGGACAAGATGGAAGGTGGTTATTGTTACTCAGCATTTTGGCTTTCAGTCTAAAAGACACCCCCCTCCCCGCAATATCCTTGCCTAATCATAGTACTACTGAAATCATGTTGAGCAAATCAAGAGTTAATTTATTGAAAGTATCTTGAGAAATTTGCGTAGTGTGTTTTTGACAAAATTCGTTTTAAGAAACCCATGTGACTTGTATTTCTATACCTTTTATTTTATCACATCTGCTTAACTGAAGTCCATAGAATTCTTGCCTCATCATGCATAACATTTTCTGTAGTTTTGCTGATTGAAAATAATGAATGGAATACATATGTGATTGTTGTTGTTGTTCAGTCACCGAGTCATGTCCAACTCTTTGCAACCCCATGGACTGTAGCACACCAGGTTTCCTTGTCCCTCACCATCTCTCGGAGGCATATGTGATTAACAGCAAACAAATACATGCTGTGTTTTTGCTGTAATCATTTTCTTTTGAGAGCTTGCTCGTGAACAGTCACTCTTGATGACTTATATCATACTACGAGTATGTCCATGGCAACAGGCCAGTGTCTGTTCTGTCCTCATTTTTCAAGTATGTGTTTGTTAGAGGCAGAAATGTGGGAAGCTTGTAAAACAGAATGTGACTGTTTGAAAAGAAACTGCATTAAGTTGTATTTGTAGTAAGTTAAAACTTACGTGTTTTAGTTGAGTGTATTGATGAACTTTGATTTTTTTTTTTTTAGCTGTACTACACAACTTGTGGGGATCTTGGTTCTTCAACCAGGAATCAAACCTGTGCTCTTGGCAATGAAAGCTTGGAGTCTTAACCACTGGACCACCACTGTGATTTTGTTTTCTTTTTTTTCTGGTTTATTCTAGGAGGCCACAGGAAGTATTTAAGAGAAAATGAAATGTAAGAAAGAATAATTTTGACAAAGTACTCCTTGAGAGAAGTCTGTTTTCAGTTTCTTCCAGCTTTGAAGCTGGTAACTAGATCTCCTTTTCTTTAATTCTTCAGCGTACAGGGAAGCAAGTAAATAGATGGAAAAATCTCTGTCCATGATGTCGCTTTCCTGTGCATTTCACTGGCAGAAGCAGGGTCACTGACTGCATCCTACTTTCAGGGGAGTCTGTGGTTCAAGGCTTTCTGGCCTCTGCCCTGGGGAAGGAAGAACTCATAATGTGGAAGATTGCCAAGATGCTCAGTTCAGTTCAGTTCAGTTACTCAGTCATGTCCGACTCTTTGTGACCCCATGAATCCCAGCACGCCAGGCTTCCCTGTCCATTACCAACTCCCAGAGTTCACCCAAATGCATGTCCATCGAGACGGTGATGCCATCCAGCCATCTCATCCTCTGTTGTCCCCTTTTCCTCCTGCCCACAATCCGTCTCAGCATCAGGGTCTTTTCCAATGAGTCAACTCTTCACATGAGGTGGCCAAAGTGTTGGAGTTTCAGCGTCAGCATCAGTCCTTCCAATGAATACCCAGGGCTGATCTCCTTTAGGATGGACTGGTTGGATCTCCTTGCAATCCAAGGGACTCTCAAGAGCCTTCTCCAACACCACAGTTCAAAAGCATCAATTCTTCGGTGCTCAGCCTTCTTCACAGTCCAACTCTCACATCCATACATGACCACTGGAAAAACCATAGCCTTGACTAGACAGACCTTTGTTGGCAAAGTAATATCTCTGCTTTTCAATATGCTATCTAGGTTGGTCATAACTTTCCTTCCAAGGAGTAAATGTCTTTTAATTTCATGGCTGCAATCACCATCTGCAGTGATTTTGGAGCCTCCCAAAATAAAGTCTGACACTGTTTATTCCACTGTTTCCCCATCTGTTTGCCATGAAGTGATGGGACTGGATGCCATGATCTTCGTTTTCTGAATGTTGAGCTTTAAGCCAACTGTTTTACTCTCCTCTTTCACTTTCATCAAGAGGCTCTTTACTTCCTCTTCACTTTCTGCCATAAGGGTGGTGTCATCTGCATATCTGAGGTGATTGATATTTCTCCTGGCAATCTTGATTCTAGCTTGTGCTTCTTCCAGCCCAGCGTTTCTCATGATGTACTCTGCATATAAGTTAAATAAGCAGGGTGACAATATACAGCCTTGACGTACTCCTTTTCCTATTTGGAACCAGTCTGTTATTCCATGTCAAGTTCTAACTGTTGCTTCTTGACCTGCTTATAGGTTTCTCAAGAGGCAGGTCAGGTGGTCTGGTATTCCCATCTCTTTCAGAATTTTCCACAGTTTATTGTGATCCACACTGTCAAAGGCTTTGGCATAGTCATTCAGGTATGACCTAAATCAAATCCCTTATGATTATACAATGGAAGTGAGAAATAGATTTAAGGGACTAGATCTGATAGATAGAATGCCTGATGAACTATGGACAGAGGTTCCTGACATTGTACAGGAGACAGGGATCAAGTCCATCTCCATGGAAAAGAAATGCAAAAAAGCAAAATGGCTGTCTGAGGAGGCCTTATAAATAGCTGTGAAAAGAAGAGAAGCGAAAAGCAAAGGAGAAAAGGAAAGATATAAGCATCTGAATGCAGAGTTCCAAAGAATAGCAAGGAAAGATAAGAAAGCCTTCCTCAGCGATCAGTGCAAAGAAACAGAGGGAAACAACAGAATGGGAAAGACTAGAAATCTCTTCAAGAAAATTAGAGGTACAAGGGAACATTTCATGCAAAGATGGGCTCGATGAAGGACAGAAATGGTCTGGACCTAACAGAAGCAGAAGATATTAAGAAGAGGTGGCAAGAATACACAGAAGAACTGAACAAAAAAGATCTTCATGACCCAGATAATCATGATGGTGTGATCACTCATTCACATCCTGGAATGTGAAGTCAAGTGGGCCTTAGAAAGCATCACTGCAAACAAAGCTAGTGGAGGTGATGGAATTTCAGTTGAGCTATTTCAAATCCTGAAAGATGATGCTGTGAAAGTGCTGCACTCAATATGCCAGCCAATTTGGAAAACTCAGCAGTGGCCACAGGACTGGACAAGGTCACTTTTCATTCCAATCCCAAAGAAAGGCAATACCAAAGAATGCTCAAACTACCGCACAATTGCACTCATCTCACGTGCTAGTAAAGTAATGCTCAAAATTCTCCAAGCCAGGCTTCAGCAATATGTGAACTGTGAACTTCCAGATGCTCAAGCTGGTTTTAGAAAAGGCAGAGGAACCAGAGATCAAATTGCCAACATCCGCTGGGTCATCGAAAAAGCAAGAGAGTTCCAAAAAAACATCTATTTCTGCCCAGATGTTAGGGAGCTACAAATGACACATGGTCGAATAGAATTAATATTAATTTTATCTACCACTTTATTTTTCCAGATCAGAAGCTACAGCATGCCATTCAGAAGTTTTCTTAGCTAATGTGTGAGAATTTGTTTTTGTCATTATAGGTTCTCAAACTATTTGAACAAATAATAACATTTAACATTGATTGAGCACCTATTTGTGAATGGACTGTTGTAAGTGAATGCATTAAGTAATAGACGTAGATTAAATTAAAGATTGACTACATATGGCCTTTGGAAGTATAAGTCAAATTTGATAGGGTATTTTTAAGGCATTTCTAAAGAATAAAGAAACATGCATTGTTTTGGTTTGTAAGCTCCTATTGATTATCAAGCAGTCAAGAAACTCTAATACCGATATAATTAGTGTGCTGTGGGAACATATTATTTTTTCTCCAAGAGAGCAATTGATTTCTGAGAACCTTGATACCTTAGCAAGATAATTGTGGAGAGACAAAGGCAAAGCCTCAGTGGTTCAGAAGAGGAATTAGTAGATGCTTTTTGTGGTGCTGTTGAGATTTTATTTTCCTTTCAGTGATTTTGACCGTATTCCAAGAAGGCATTTCAGAAACAAATGAAATGGTCTTATTTAACCCCAGGTACAACTTTGGCAGATCAGCAATACAAAGACCCACGTCAACAGGGAGGTACAATTACACGAGCAGTATCATAAGGAAATCATCTTTTTGGTGATCACAAAATTCCTTACCCCAGAACAAGCCACGCTTTCCACAGACTAGACAGTAGACTTGCTATGTGTGACTTCTTCGTGGAAACGACTGCGTTTCGTCTCAGATAAGACGCATTGATTGTAAGCTACTCCACTGTTTTACTGGCTTCCCGGGTAAAGAATCCGCCTGTCAATAATACAGGAGACCCAAGAGATATGGGTTCAGTCCCTGGGTTGGGAAGTTCCCCTGGAGAAGGAAACAACAACCCACTCCAGTATTCTTGCCTGGAGAGCCCCATGGACAGAGGAGCCTGGCAGGCTACAGTTACGGGATTGCAAAGAGTCAACACAACTGAGCAACTTAGTACAAACATACCACTGTTTTAAGGGCCAGTGGAAAGGGAAAAAATGCCAAAGCAGAGAGTTATATAATGTTTTCTCATCACTAAGAATTTGTATTTTATTGAAAGGATTCTTCTATTCTTACTTTAGCATATTTTTTATTATTTTTATTATATATGTATATATTATTTATATTTTTAATTATTTATATACTATATATATATATTCAAAAAAGAGGATATTAGCTTAGTAAGTTGGATTGGGCTTTTCTAAAGCCCGATCACCCCCACTGTCCACCTCTGCTAACTCGTGACTCAGTTATCGTTCTGTTTTCCGTACGTCAGCCTGTGCCCATATCTCACCTACTATTGCCTCTGCACCTCCCAAACCCATTCATTATCATTATTATTGATTCTCAATCTTTTCAACTTTAATCAATACCTTTATTTTGTGTCATCTCTTAATTTCCCTAAAGTTAAAAATGTCATATTTTCTGAAGTCCCAAATAATGAACTAAAAAGTATTTTGTTTTGAAGTCATCATTTATAATTTTACGAAGTTTTTGAAGGTGGTTGGAAGAGCTGTAAGACTTTATAAAACCCAGGCTGCATTCAGAGCATCAATATGATGGATGAGTTGGAATAATGTTGGGATTGCAATCCAGATCTTCCTCGTGCTTCAAACTGGGGAGCTGTTTGGAGAGCAGCTGTCCACTTTCTGTTGCTGCTGCCAGTGCTGCTTCCTTGCTTCTAACATTTTTATTAGTCTTGACTCTTTCAGTTGCAAATGACAGAAATCCAACTCCATCTGGCATAAGCAGAAAAGAGGCTTTTATTAGCTCATAAAACCAAGCGGTCTTGGTGTGGTGTTGGATTGGATATGGTTAGATTCAGGGGCTCTTCACTCTCAGCACTGAATTTTGCCTTCCTCTCTGGGTTCTTCAGAAGAAAAGCTGTGACAGACCTAGTGAGTGAAAGTCCCTCAGTTGTGTCCAACCCTTTGTGACCCCATGGATTGTAGCCCACCAGGCTCTTCTGTCCATGGAATTCTCCAGGCGAGAATACTGGAGTGGGTTGCCATTCCCATCTCTAAGGTAACCTCCTGACCCAGGGATCACACCCAGGTCTCCGGCATTACAGGCAGATTCTTTACTGTCTGAGCCACCAGGGAGCAGAAACATCACTTTACTGACAAAAGTCCGTCTAGTCAAAGCTATGGTTTTTCCAGTAGTCATGTACGATGGGTGTGTTAGACCATAAAGAAAGCTGAGTGCTGAAGAATTGATGCTTTCAAACTGTGGTGCTACAGAAGACTCTTGAGAGTCCCTTGGACAGCAAGGAGATCAAACCAGTCAATCCTAAAAGAAATCAACCCTGAGTATTTATTGAAAGGACTGATGCTGAAATTGAGGCTCCAATACTTTGGCTACCTGATGTGAAGAACCAACTCATGGGAAAAGACCCTGATGCTGGGAAAGATTGAGGGCAGGAGGAGAAGGGGGTGACAGAGGATGAGATGGTTGGATGGCATCATTGACTCAATGGACATGAGTTTTCACAAACTCTCGGTGATAGTGAAGGACAGGGAAGCCAGGAGTGCTACAGTCCATGGGGATCGAAAAGAATTAGACATGATTGAGCAACTGAACAGCAGCAACTGTTAGCTTTGGTCTCAGTGAAGCTCTTGGTGGCCTCTGCAGCTCCAGACTTACTTCTACTAATTTTGAGAATCTCAGAAGATTATCAAATATATCTGCCCAGGATTCCCATCAGAGTCCTGAAATCAAATCTAATTAGTTTTTCTTAGCTTGTGTATCTGTCCTTGAAATGCTTGCTGTGGCCAGGAGGGTTTAATTGAATTGGCTTTTTCAGGGTTATTGCCTACCCTGGAACTGTGTGGCCTTGAAATGAGGCTCTCTCGGATAAAGATCAAGAAGCTGGACAAAGGAGGAGGAGGATGTTGGGCTGGCCAAACCAGTGATTCTCTTACTGGCACTCTAAGCAGAAGCCTAGTGGTCTCAACATGTGTTAATCATTTGGCTTATCTGAGCAAGAAGGGAAAGTAAAAACTAGAGTACTGAACCTAGAACCAGGTCTCTACCCTCAGCTCTGACTCTATCAGGCTTGTAGGGCAACGTAACTTTTCCACTTCAAAATTATATCCACCAGGAATGAAGAGTGAGACAAGCTGATGGCACCCGAGGGAGGCAGAGGGTCAAGTTTGGAAGAGTCCTTCCCAGGATCCAGGGGTGCCTGATGTACTTTCAGCCCCAGCTGTACTTTTCTGCTGAACTTCCAGCTCCCAGAGACCAGCACCTGCACTGGATCTTGCATTTTAAACTTCTTGTCTCTAGTTTCATTTTCCTAGTCCCTCCTTCTGAGTATCCTTTTACATGTATGTTGGTGCTTCTTAAATTATCCTTTATGTCTCTTCTCTTTTATACTTTTTAGCACTTGTTTTCCTATTTGGGGTGATTGTTTTAGCTCTAGATTCCAGTTTTCACTTTTAAAAAGTATGCTTATTTCTATCCACAGAGATTTTCTTACCCTATTATGTATTTTGTTTCTAGATTTTCTTTTATCAAAACTGCTTTAAAAAGAAAAACAAACTTGAGCAATGTTCTATTCTTGTCTTAGAGAGTCTATTTTTATTTATTTAAGAGTTTGTACATTCTTATTTTTATATTCTTCTAGGCTTTTCCTGTTATGAAGACTTCCGGGGTGGGGGGGTTCATTCTTGCTGTTTGTTGTTTTTGCGCGTGCTCATGTGTTTCCTCGTGTTCTGTTAGTTTTAGTCTGTGAGCTCACCTCCAGGGAGAGTTTCATGTGAATTCTGGGGGTTGCCCTGGGTGGTCGAGGTGTTGCTATGGGGCAGTTTTGCTGTCACTGATTTGAGGGTTGAGGGCGTGCACGCATGCCAAGTCGCTTCAAGTCGTGTCTGACTCTGTGACCCTATGGACTGTAGCCCGCCAGGCTCCTCCGCCGCTGCCGGCTCTGAAGGTGGAGGGAGGGCTTCAGGTCAAAGCAGGTGGGCAGTTCCCTAAAACTTGGGAAAAAAAACAGACAAAAAAGGATTCTTCCCTGGAGCCTCTGGGATAGAATAAAGCCCTGTTGACACCTTCATTCTCAAAATCCATCTAGGATTTCTGACCTCCGTAACTGTAAAATAAATTTGTGTTGTTTTAATGGCCTGCGTTTGCGGTAATTTGTTAGGATAGGAAAGTAATGCACACAAGGATGACCCAGCAGTTCCTACCAGAAATGTGCCCCAGGAGATGTGCCGTAGAGTGTTCAAGACCACCATCCGTAGCGCCCCACACCTGGAAATTACCCAGATGCTGGTCCGAAACAGATACGTTGTGACACAGCCTGCATACTCTTCGGCGATGAGAGTGAGCTGTCTGCATCTCCATGTGACAGTCCAGAGAAATGTCACAGATGCGATGGTAAGAAAGTGAAAGTGTTAGTCGCTCAGTCCTGTCCAACTCTTTGTGATTCCATGGACTGTAGCCACCAGGTTCCTCTGTCAATGGAATTCTTCAGGCAAGAATACTGGAGTGGATTGCCATTCCCTTCTCCAGGGGGTCTTCTCAACCCAGGGATTGAACTTGGGTCTCCTGGATTGCAGGCAGATCCTTTACCATCTGAGCTGCCAGGGACGCCCAGAACAAGGTGTACTATGTAAGTCCATGTGTATAGAATATAAGAGACAGAAGTAGTGCATTGTGTAGAAAGTCAGGATGACCCTTGAGATCATCCTGGCAGGGGGGCTAGTGATTGTAAGGGGACATGCTTGTAACATTCTGTTTCTTGATTCGGGTGCTAGTTACATGTGTCAAGTATGTGAAAATATATTGAGCTACACTCTTATCTTTTATGCATTTTTCTGTGTGTCTGTTCAGTTCAGTTCAGTCGCTCAGTTGTGTCTGACTCTTTGCAACCTCCTGAATTGCACACTTGAGTTAAAAAAAAAACGTCCCAAACATAGTATTGTTTTCCACAAGAGCTCTGCAGTCTGGTCCGTGTGGATGGGGCGTGATCTTCTAGGCTGTGTGCGGGAGCATCAGACCCAGAACCTTGATCGGATGACGGGCCTGCTGCTGTCGACTGACTCTCTCCTGTTCACTGTATTAGATTAGAGGAAGTTTCTGTAGTACTGGGTTTTAATTTGCCCAGCAAAAATTCCGATGACTAGAATTCACAAATACCCAGTGCAATCTCGAAATGCTTGTCATAGAGACATGCACTAGTAACCAGTTTGATTTATTTCTGCTAATAATGTATGTTCCTGTCATTTAATGTGGCATGTCGTTTCAGGCAGCTGTACCAGTTGTCGTGATGTGAGTGCCAATGTGTTAAGGCCACCCCTAGAAGGAGGCTTATTTCGAACAGTGCTCAGTGTTCTGACATCAGAAATTTGATCTTGGCAGGGCTCCAAAGTGGCATTTGCTGGAAAAATCTGTCCTAACGCATGTAGCCTGTTCTCCTTGGTAAGATGTGAAGTGGTCTGTTGCCCAGATCTTGGATTCTAGTCCTGGCTGTGCTATCAGCCAGCCACAAGAGCTTAGGCAAGTCATTCATGTACACGTCTTCCCATAGATATTAACATTACTCCTTTGCTTTAAACACGTGCTTTGCCTCCATGGTGTAGCCAGAGTCAGCAGCAACAGGTTTTGGAAAAGGAGCCGTTCATTAAGGTGTAAACTTTTGGAGTAAGACAAGTTCTAGCTGTGCCCTGACTGGTGTGTCACCTGGGGCTCATTACTTCTGGAAGGGCTGTTGAGAGGCTGCCCCGCAGGTCTGGCACATAGAAAGGGCTGCCTCGATAAATAGTGTCTGCTGGGATGATGGTATCTGTGGTTTGTTGAGTCCCTGATGTTGTTTGAGGCTGATATTGAGGGAGCTTGTAACTTTGTTATTGGATGATAGCATTCACGGGTAATGAAACCCGCACAGAAGTTAACTATGGGGACACAGAAAATTCCTCCTATGAAAGTACCCTTGAAGGTTGCTTTTTTATTATAAATATTTCAAATTTGCACTGAAGTATAGAGGAGCTACCCCGTGTCCAAGGTCAGGGGCCGTGGCTGAAGTGCCAGGCTGCAACAGTGCAGGAGCAGCCAAGAGGAGCTAATCCACGCCCAAGGTCAGGGACGGAGGCCGAGAGGAGCTAACCCACACCCAAGGTCAGAGGTGGCGGCCAAGAGGAGCAACCCCACGTCCAAGGAGCAGGGGTTGCGCAGGCACAGGAGGGCCTAGAGGAGCTACTCCACGTTCAAGGTCAGGAGGGGTGGCGGTGAAGAGAAGAGAAACCCAAGTAAGACGGTAGGTGTTGCAAGAGGGCATCAGAGGGCAGACTCACTGAAACCATAATCACAGAAAACTAGTCAATCTAATCACACTAGGACCACAGCCTTGTCTAACTCAATGAAACTAAGCCGAGGGGCCACTCAAGATGGGAGGGTCATGGTGGAGAGGTCTGACAGAATGTGGTCCATCGGAGAAGGGAATGGCAAACCACTTCAGTATTCTTGCCTTGAGAACCCCATGAACAGTATGAAAAGACAAAATGATAGGATACTGAAAGAGGAACTCCCCAGGTCAGTAGGTGCCCAGTATGCTACTGGAGATCAGTGGAGAAAACGCTCCAGAAAGAATGAAGGGATGGAGTTGTCACGTGAGTGTATGTTCCTCGGTTCTTTGTCTCATCACAACAAAGATTTGGAGCGACGGACATTAAAGCCCTCGGCGCGTCACAGCTCTCAGGTCTTGGACAAACCGTGGTATAGCTCTTAAGCAAATCAGTGTTACAGCTCTGTTTTATTTAGAAGATAGCAGGAGAATCCATCCTCAAAGCATGAGGGCATGCCAACCCAAAGACTCGAAGAGAAGAGAGTGGAGGAGTGTGTGGGGGAGGGAGACAGAGAGGGAGTAAGAGGGAGAGAGAGAGAAAGAGCCCACACACGCGGGAGAGAGAGAGAGAGAGAAAGTGCTTCGGCTCCTCCTTTCACATCTTTTCTTCCTCCCCCTGGGCCTGCCCTCTGCAAATTGGGCTCAGCCAGGGGTGCTGTTTGTTCTGCCTGAAGTCTTCACTCTGGTCCTCGGACCGACTTCCTTGTCTTTTAACCACCGCCACTTTGGACTCCTTTTCCCTATTCTACCTACCTAACAGAGCCAAAGCAAAAACAATACCCAGTTGTGGATGTAACTGGTGATAGAAGCAAGGTCCAGTGCTGTAAAGAGCAATATTGCATAGGAACCTGGAATGTTAGGTCCATGAACCAAGGCAAATTGGAAATGGTCAAACAGGAGATGGCAAGAGTGAATGTCGACATTCTAGGACTCAACGAACTAAAATGGACTGGAATGGGTGAATTTAACTCAGATGACCATTATATCTACTATTGTGGGCAGGAATCCCTCAGAAGAAATGGAGTAGCCATCATGGTCAACAAAAGAGTGTGAAATGCAGTACGTGGATGCACTCTCAAAAACGACAGAATGATCTCTGTTTGTCTCCAAGGCAAACCATTCAATATCACAGTAATCCAAGTCTATGCCCCAACAAGTAATGCTGAAGAAGCTGAAGTTGAACAGTTTTATGAAGACCTACAAGACCTTTTAGAACTAACACTCCAAAAAGATGTCCTTTTTATTATAGGGTACTGGAATGCAAAAGTAGGAAGTCAAGAAACACCTGGAGTAACAGGCAAATTTGGCCTTGGAATGCAGAATGAAGCAGGGCAAAAGCTAATAGTGTTTTGCCAAGAGAACACACTGATCATAGCAAACACCCTCTTCCAACAACACAAGAGAAGACTCTACACATGGACATCACCAGATAGTCAACACTGAAATCAGATTGATTAAATTCTTTGCAGCCAAAGATGGAGAAGCTCTAATACAGTCAGCAAAAACAAGACCGGGAGCTGACTGTGGCTCAGATCATGAGCTCCTTATTGCCAAATTCAGACTTAAATTGAAGAAAGTAGGGAAAACCAAGACCATTCAGCTATAACCTAAATCAAATCCCTTATGCTTATACAGTGGAAGTGAGAAATAGATTTAAGGGCCTAGATCTGATAGATAGAGTGCCTGATGAACTATGGAATGAGGTTCTTGACATTGTACAGGAGACAGGGATCAAGACCATCCCCATGGGAAAGAAATGCAAAAAAGCAAAGTGGCTCTCTGGGGAGGCCTTACAAATAGCTGTGAAAAGAAGAGAGGCAAAAAACAAAGGAGAAAAGGAAAGATATAAGCATCTGAATGCAGAGTTCCAAAGAATAGCAAGAAGAGATAAGAAAGCGTTTCTCAGTGATCAATGCAAAGAAATAGAGGAAAACAACAAAATGGGAAAGACTAGAGATCTCTTCAAGAAAATTAGAGATACCAAGGGAACATCATACAAAGATGGGCTCGATGAAGGACAGAAATGGTATGGACCTAACAGAAGCAGAAGATATTAAGAAGAGGTGGCAAGAATACACAGAAGAACTGTACAAAAACGATTTTCACGGCCAAGATAATCACAATGGTGTGATCACTCACCTAGAGCCAGACATCCTGGAATGTGAAGTCAAGTGGGCCTTAGAAAGCATCACTACAAACAAAGCTAGTGGAAGTGATGGAATTTCAGTTGAGCTATTTCAAATCCTGAAAGATGATGCTGTGACAGTGCTGCACTCAATATGCCAGCCAATTTGGAAAACTCATCAGTGGCCACAGGACTGGAAAAGGTCAGTTTTCATTCCAATCCCAAAGAAAGGCAATGCCAAAGAATGCTCAAACTACCAGCCAATTGCACTCATCTCACATGCTAGTAAAGTAATGCTCAAAATTCTCCAAGCCAGGCTTCAGCAATACATGAACCATGAACTTCCAGATGTTCAAGCTGGTTTTAGAAAAGGCAGAGGAACCAGAGATGAAATTGCCAACATCCGCTGGATCAAGGAAAAAGCAAGAGAGTTCCAGAAAAACATCTATTTCTGCTTTATTGACTATGCCAAAGCCTTTAACTGTGTGGATCACAATAAACTCTGGAAAATTCTGAAAGAGATGGGAATACCAGACCACCTCACTTACTCTTGAGAAATCTGTATGCAGGTCAGGAAGCAACAGTTAGAACTGGACATGGAACAACAGACTGGTTCCAAATAGGAAAAGGAGTACGTCAAGGCTGTATATTGTCACCCTGCTTATTTAATTTATATGCAGAGTACATCATGAGAAATGCTGGGCTGAAAGAAGCACAAGCTGGAATCAAGATTGCCGGGAGAAATATCAATCACCTCAGATATGCAGATGACACCACCCTTATGGCAGAAAGTGAAGAGGAACTAAAAAGCCTCTTGATGAAAGTGAAAGAGGAGAGTGAAAAAGTTGGCTTAAAGCTCAACATTCAGAAAACGAAGATCATGGCATCCGGTCCCATCACTTCATGGGAAATAGATGGGGAAATAGAGGAATGTGTCAGAGTTTATTTTGGGGGGCTCCAAAATCACTGCAGATGGTGATTGCAGCCATGAAATTAATAGACACTTACTCCTGGAAGGAAAGTTATGACCAACCTAGATAGCATATTGAAAAGCAGTGACATTACTTTGCCAACAAAGGTCCGTCTAGTCAAGGCTATGGTTTTTCCTGTGGTCATGTATGGATGTGAGAGTTGGACTGTGAAGAAAGCTGAGCACCGAAGAATTGATGCTTTTGAACTGTGGTGTTGGAGAAGACTCTTGAGAGTCCCTTGGACTACAAGGAGATCCAACCAGTCCATTCCGAAGGAGATCAACCCTGGGTGTTCTTTGGAAGGAATGATGCTGAAGCTGAAACTCCAATACTTTGGCCACCGAATGTGAAGAGTTGACTCATTGGAAAAGACTGATGCTGGGAGGGATTGGGGGCAGGAGGAAAAAGGGACGACCGAGGATGAGATGGCTCGTTGGCATCACTGATTTGATGAACGTAAATCTGAGTGAACTCCAGGAGATGGTGATGGACAGGGAGGCCTGGCGTGCTGCGATTCATGGGGTTGCAAAGAGTCGGACGCGACTGAGCGACTGAACTGAACTGATAGAGAGTAAGGAAATGAAGAGCTCTATGCTGGCCATTCAGATTTAATAATCTTAGGGAAAAAATGAAAGTGTTAGTTGGTTAGTCATGTCCGACTCTTTGTGACCCCAATGACTGTAGCCCACTAGGCTCCTCTATCCATGGTATTTGGCACTGGAATTTATTTGGCCACAAAGCATGAGGGATCCTAGTTTCTTGACCAGGGATCGAATGTGGACCCCTTCCCCTAACACTGTAAGGAGAAATCTTAACCTCTGGACTACTAGGGAAGCCACCTTGCTTCCCTTTTTTTAAAACATAAAATGGAAACATTGTAATTACAGCTGAAACCTCTTGACCCCAGACTTGTTTATTTCCAGCAGTCCTGAGATGTAACTATGATGCTGTAGTTTTTATCATTCTCTGCCATGTATTTATATCTTCTTAGATGCTGATGTTATGTCAGCAGTCATCACATACATCATCTGCGGCATCCTGCAACTTGATCTTTTTTGTCAAGACGAATTTTAGAGATTTATCTATGATAGAATGTATATCACTCCAGCTCATTTGTTAAATGCTATATTGCCTTCCAGTTATGAATATATTCCAATTTCTTTGTCCATTCCTTGATGCGTATTTGGGGGTATGACCAATTTTTTCTTATTATAAACAATATCAGAATAAACGTGTTTCACTTGCATGCATGCAAGTGTCTCTATACATCTAGAAACAGCTGAAGCTAACTGGTGGTTGCACCAGGTTACAGTTCAATGTCCTGTAATGGTTCCTGCTGCTTCCTGCCATCTCTGACACTTGACAAGACTAACCTTTACCAGCCTCATTCATGGTGTGAAAGGATGTTTATTTTTAATATGCATTTCCTTGTTTTCTTTTTTATCTTGCCATAGATGTTAACTCTCTGAGCCCTGGATATTCTTCCAGCAAATGCCTTTTTGCTTAAGAGAACCAGACTGAGTTTCTCTAATGAGTGATTTGCATCCTCATCTTCTGTCCCTGCTCAGACTTGACTCCATGGAGGCGGAGATGCTGGGTTCAGCGTCTACCCTATGTCCGTTGAGGAGCATGAAGAAAGCTGATGCCTGGTTCACAGACTCCTCCTTCCTCAAGGGCTGAGGGGTTGGAGGCTGGCAGAGTATCCAGGGCTCCTGGCCCACCTGACTCTTACTAACCCACATCACGCATGCTCAGAAAGGGTTTAGGGAGCTCTGCCCCACCCCATGGTTAAGAGGAAAGGGCTTTAGACACAGGGAAAATGGACTGTTGGGTTAAAAAAGAATATGGTGTCCATTCTTCTTCCTCAGTTTATCTTTCCTTATATTGGATGATTAAGGCAACCACTTCACATGTCTAGAAAAATCCTTTAACATTTTAGAGATACAAAACAATACATTTTATAAGTAAGTTATAAAGCCTAGCAGAAAAAGAGACCCAAAGCCAACATCTGACTCAATGAAAACATTATGATAATGTTTGTTTTCCTGTCAACTGCTATGCTGAATTTTATGTTTATCACTTCTTTTCTTCTTCAAAGTAATTTCCCACTTAAGAATATATCTCTAAGGCACATATTGAGTGCTTTTGGATGGTTTTACATTAAAAATGTAGACAGGCTTCTGGTTTCCTTTGTTCGTTCAATATTATTGCTCATATTTTTGTTCTTATAAATGTAATTGCAGTTGTTTCATCTTCACTATGTAACATTATATTATGTGACTGTAACACAGTTAGTTTTTCAGATTCTTGTAGATATTTGGATAGTTCCCAATTACACCCCACCCCTGGTTCATTAATACGAACTTGCCTCCTCAGTTCAGTTCAGTCACTCCGTCATGTCTGACTCTTTGCAACCCTGTGGACTGCAGCAGGCCAGGCCTCCCTGTCCATCACCAACTCCAGAGCTTACTCAAACTCATGTCCATTGAGTCGGTGATGCCATTCAGCCATCTCATCCTCTGTTCTCCCCTTCTCTTCCCACCTTCAATCTTTCCCAGCATCAGGGTCTTTTTAAATGAGTCAGTTCTTCCCGTCATGTTGCCAGTGTTGGAGTTTCAGCCTTAGCATCAGTCCTTTCAGTGAATATTCAGGACTGATTTCCTTTAGGGTGGACTGGTTGGATCTCCTTGCAGTCCAAGGGACTCTCAAGAGTCTTCTCCAACACCACAGTTCAAAAGCATCAATTCTTCAGTGCTCAGCTTTCTTTATGGTCCAACTCTCACATCCATACATGACTACTGGGAAAACCATTTGACTAGAAGGACCTCTGTTGGAAAAGTAATGTCTCTGCTTTTTAATATGCTGTCTAGGTTGGTCATAACTTTTCCTCCAAGAAGCAAATGTCTTTTAATTTCATAGCTGCAGTCACCATGTGCAGTGATTTTGGAGCCCCAAAAAAGGAAGTGTCACTGTTTCCATTGTTGCCCCATCTATTTGTCATGAAGTGATGGGACCACGTGCCATGATCTTAGCTCTCTGAATGTTGAGTTTTAAGCCAACTTTTTCACTCTCCTGTTTCACTTTCATTAAGAGGCTCTTTAGTTCTTCTTTGCTTTTTTCCATAAGAATGGTGTCATCTGCGTATCTGAGGTTATTGACATTTCTCCCGGCCGTCTTGATTCCAGCTTGTGCTTCATCCAGCCCAGAATTTCGCATGATGTCCTCTGCGTATAAGTTAAATAAGCAAGGTGACAATATACAACCTTGACATACTCATTTCCCGATTTGGAACCAGTCTGTTGTTCCATGTCCAATTCTAACTGTTGCTTCTTGACCTGCATATAGGTTCCTCAGGAGGCAGGTAAGGTGGTCTGGTGTTCCCATCTCTTTAAGAATTTTCCACAATTTGTTGTGATCCACATAGTCAAAAGCTTTGGTGTAATCAATAAAGTAGAAGTAGATGTTTTTCTGGAACTCTCTTGCTTTTTTGATGATCCAGCAGATGTTGGGAATTTACTCTCTGTTTCCTCTGCCTTTTCTAAATCCAGCTTCAACAGCTGGAAGTTCATGGTTCACCTATTGTTGAAGCTTGGCTTGGAGGATTTTGAGCATTACTTTGCTAGCATGTGAGATGAGTGCAGTTGTGTGGTAGTTTGAGCATTCTTTGTGATTGCCTTTCTTTGGGATTGGAGTGAAAAGTGACATTTTCCAGTCCTGTGGCTACTGCTGAGTTTTCCAAATCGGCTGGCATATTGAGTGCAGCACTTTCATAGCATCATCTTTTAGGATTTGAAATAGCTCAACTGGAATTCCATCACCTCCACTAAACTAGCTTTGTTCATAGTCATGCTTCCTATGGCCCACTTGACTTTACATTCCAGGGTGTCTGGCTCTAGGTGAGTGAACACGCCATCGTGATTATCTGGGTCATGAAGATCTTTTTTGTACAGTTCTTCTGTGTATTCTTGCCATGTCTTCTTAATATCTTCTGCTGCTGTTAGGTCCCTACCATTTCTGTCCTTTATTGAGCCCATTTTTGCATGAAATATTCCCTTGGTATCTCTGATTTTCTTGAAGAGATCTCTAGTCTTTATCATTCTGTTGTTTCCCTCTATTTCTTTGCGTTGATCACTGAGGGAGGTTTTCTTATCTGTCTTTGCTATTCTTTGGAACTCTGCATTCAAATGGGTATATCTTTCCTATTCTCCTTTGCCTTTCACTTCTCTTCTTTTCTCAGTTATTTGTAAGGCCTCCTCAGACAACCATTTTGCCTTTTTGCATTTCTTTTTGTGGGGGATGGTCTCAAGACACTCACAGGCAAGTCTGGGTCAGTCTCTTGTGGGGTCACTGCTCCTTTCTCCTGGGTCCTGACGCACACATGGTGCCCTCCCAGAGTCTGTTTCCCGAGTCCTGTGTAAATTCTGGCAGCTGTATAATGGGGTAAATGGCGACCTCCTCCAAGAGGGCTTATGCCATACCCAGGTCTGTACCCAGAGCCCCTGCCCCTGCAGCAGGACACTGCTGAACTTGCCTCCAAATGGAGTGGAATAGCTGGAGTCTTGGGGTCACAGAGTTTGCAAGAACATCATCAGCTTTCAGGGTTACACTGCATTGTTTTCCGTGCTCACAGTGCTCCTCAGCCTTGCCAAGGTCTAATGTCTGAGTTCTTGAATCACCGTGACTTGGTGTCTCACTGTGGTTTTTTAGTTTTGATCTCCCTGATCACTAACAAGGCTGAGCTACTTTCCATACATTTCTGTGTGAAATATGTATTCACAGTTTTCCCTCTTTTCCCCCCCATTTGGATCGTGATATCTGTCTGCTCTTGCTACCAAAAATATTGCCTCACAAACTTCCCCAAGCTCGAGCATCTTAAGACACCGCCTGCTTATTAGCACAGTCACGAATCTTTAGGTGGTTTGAGATGTGGCCGATCTGAGCTGGGCCTACCTGGGTGGTTCATGTCAGGCTTCAGGCTCGGCATGCTGGGCCTGGCTGCAGGCTGTGCATCGGCTCGGGTGTGCTTTACCTCTGTTCATTCTGGGGCCTGCTCTGAGGGGGAGAAGGGTAACTCAGCATGCTTTGTGAACAGTGGGTGTTGCACTGCAGTGGGGCTGGGACTGGTTGTCACTGCACATTTCAAGCCTTGGCTCTCATTGTATCTGTCGACTGCCAAACAAGTGTTAGGACAAACCCAAGGCAAGTGCATTTGGTCCAAGTGGAGCCACAGCTAGAGTGAGGATATGACACTAAATTCCAGGAGAGTCGAGAATTCAGGCTAAGAAAAGTGAAGGGACAAACAGAGATAGTTCATGTAAACGGTGAGCAAAACAGAACAGGGGGTAGCTATGCTGATAGCAGACAACATAGGCTCAAGTCAAAAACTCTTGCAAGAGGCAAAGAAGAGTATTACGTAATGATAAAGCGGTCAATCAGCCAGGAAGAAATAACAATTATAAATACGTATGTATTTAACTTCAGAGCACCTCAATGTAAAGCAAGCATGAACAGAAGTGAAAGGAGACCCAGACAATAACAGGTGCAGCAGAAGACTTCAGCACCCACTTTCAGTGATGGGTGGAGGATCTGAGAAAAGGTCAGTAAGGAGACAGAGGCTTTGAACTACACTGTGGACAAATGAACCCAACAGAAAAAACAAACAAACAAACAAAAACCAGAGCTTTCTACCCGATAATGGCAGAATATCCTTTCTTTTCAACTACATATGAAACTTTCTGCAGGATTAGTCATATCTTAGTTCACGAAACAAGTCTTAAGAAATTTAAAATGATTGAAGTCATGCCAAGTACCTTTACAGTCAGAATGGAGTGAAAGTAGAGATCAGTAGCAGGAAGAAAACTGGAAAATTCACAAATAGGTGGAAATAGAATAACAAATTCTTGAACAACCATTGGGTCAAATAAGAAATCTGAAAGGAAATTGGAAAATACCTTGAGAGAAATGAAACTGAAAACACAACATGCCAGAACATAGGGGATACAGCAAAAACAGTACTAAGATAGAATTTATTGTGCTAAATTCCTCCATTAAAAAAGAGGAAAGATCTCAAATAAGCTAAGGTGGAAAAAGGAGAAGAGACTAAACCCAAAGTTAGCAGAAGGACAAAAATAGCAAAGGATTGGGCAAAAATAAATAAGATAGAAAAAAAAACCCCAACTCTTGAATTGATATTTTTGAGAAGATAAACAATATATTGACAAATCCTTAGCTAAAGTAATTAACCAACAGAGGGAAGATTCAAATAAAATCAGAAGTGAAAGAGGATACAACTAATACCACTGAAGTAATAAGGATCATAAGAGATTACCATGAACAGTTATATGCCAAGACACTGGATGTGTGCGTGCTCAGTCGTTCAGTCGTGTCCAGCTGTTTGTGACCCCCATGGACTGTAGCCCACCAGGCTCCTCTGTCCATGGAATTCTCTAGGCAGGAATACTGGAGTGGATTGCCATGCCCTCCTCCAGGGGATCTTCCCGACTGAGCGGTCGAACTGCACTGCAGGCAGATCTTCCCACGAGGGAAGCCCCTTCCTGGGGGATACTGTGTGAATTAATCTTTTACTGTTAAGCTGACTGTGCATTTCTGGTCATGCTAACACTTTCGTATGTTGCTGGATTCAATCTGATAGTCTTTTGTTGAAGACTTTTATACCTATATTCATAAGGGATATGGGTCTGTCCTTTTCTTGTGATATCTTTGTTTGATTTTGAAATCAAGATAATAGTGATCTCATGGAATGAACTTAGAGTGTTCCTTTCTCTTCTCTTTATTTTGGGAAGCGTCTGTGTTGTGTAAACTTGAGCAATGTTTCCTCATCTGTGAAAAGGAGGTGATAATGGCTTAAAGAAAGTTGCGTTGTCATAAGAATTAATTAATACGAATGAACTGAAAGTCTGTCTGTAGAGGAGATCCAGCCGTGCCAGGTGCACATGGGCGCTCAGCTCACGTTAGCTGTTACTATCAGTACAGGGAGTGGGGAGCTGCTGTCTGTGCCGAACTGCCCAGATGCATTCAATTGTAATTACTTATGAATTTATTCAAACACCCACTACTATGTGTTACAGGTTCTGAGAATCAAGTGGACAAACACATTTTAGTCTGTTACATCTTTGGAATAATGGGAAATCAGTGCAGTAACTGGACATTTGTATTGCCTATTTTGGTGCTAAATTCACTTTATATTCTATGCAGCGACCTAGAAACAGCTGAAATACGCGTTTTCTAATCTATGTGGACGTTCTCTCCCTCTGGGAACACCACGTGAATTGCTCATTTGTAATTCTTTAAAGGCATGCATTATATTTCTTGTTAATATATGTGTGTTTCTTATCCATAGGGAGACCGTATGTGATTTACTGTTTAATCAGAAATGTTTTGGGGAGTGAAAGGCAGTGTTATTAGTAGTTATTCTAGGACAAGAGGCATAAGGCAAGACTGTACTGGGTTATCCAGGGTGTATGAACACATGGTTCTCTCCTTCTCCAGAATGTCTGTTAAATCTTTCTTATATTCTGCAAGCATCTGTGACTGTCCTGATGATAGTAGATGATCGAGAAATATTTCTGGAGGAATTACCAAACAGCAACCAGACAGAGACAGACTGTACATTATTTTTATTGTTTATTTACTACTTTAATTTGAAGTATTGAAACCGTTCACAGGCTTTCTGCTTGACAATCTAATTTGTCTGCTTAATTAGGGGGTCAGTAAGACAAGCGTTTGGCCACTTGCAGCCAGAAAATTCTATGAACCGTGAAGGAAAATAAAAGCAATTAAGGAAGAGGATTAATTTGAAAAATCAGCACACTATTTCCACATTCTTCACAGAAATACAGATCATTTCTACATATTCCTGTCTTTTTGTTTAAACATGAAACACTAGAAGTTTCTTTAATTGAAATCGCTTAAAGTGACCTTGTCCTTTGTAGCAGGTGTTTGGGTGCTGTCACAGGAGTGCCCTGGGGCATGGCCCCACCTGCTGCTGCTCACCTTTGCTTCTTGTTTTCAAATCTGATGTTATTCCTCCTCGGTGCTGAAATTTTTTTTTTTTTCTCTAAAGCTCAGCAGGGAGGCATGTGGCTGACATGACATTTGGGACCCCTGGGAGTAGGCTGTGTATCCTGGAAAATCAGAATAATCCATTTATTTTGATGCTGGGGCAACGATATCAGGTTCAGTTTATGTCAAAAGAAGTGTTGTGTTTGATTGCTTAGAATACATGCTGAGAATTGATGATCGAAGGAATTACATCAAACTCCCCGCTGTCTGTCTGTCTTTCTGTGTATCAGCCCGTCAGCCACCTGTCTGTCTGTCTATCGATCCATCTGTCATCTGTCTACATACCATTCCTCTCCTTTGTATTGTATTTGATGGAATTTGTATCTGATTCTTTTTTCTTTTTTGTCTGACAGAATATATGGGCTGTTAAGTACCTTTTATATTTTTGCTTTATTATTTCTAAGTCTGAAGAGAATCTGCTACTAAATTGTAATTTGAAACTTCTCAGCATAAAAAATTTGAATTTTTTCCTCAATACATAATAATATAAATTCAAGCTTTCTTGCTTTCTGAAACAAACTGAAGTTACTGAGATAATTACCAGGTATTATCAGGACAGATCACAGATGGTAAGGAGAAGATCCTTAGTAGCCAGATGATTTCAATTTGACCAGCCACGGGGTATTATTAGTCATATGCAGGCCAGCTTCGGTTGTGCTTAGCATGCAACAATACTTGCTAGAGGCATCAGGTCTAAACTGTTCATTTGCATAGATGTTTGGAGTATTACCCGGAGCTAAACATGATAAATTGTATTTATATCCAACAGAATGAGTACAAAATTGAATTTAGCAGGAAAGTGTCCATTTTAAGGACATAAATATTATCTGGCCAGAAGCAAATGGCTGTGAGGAAGTGGTGTTTGTGGGTTTTTTGTTTTTTGTATACCAAGGAGAAAAGGAGGGGAGTTACAGAGTTTGAGAACATGCTCATACTATTAGTAGTCATACCAGCACTCTAACAGGAGTATCATATGGGTGCAGAGCTAATATCCTCTGGGCTCCAGGCTCTTCTGTAATTCGAGAGATGGGCGTATGCAGTTTGGGGCATGTGGGGAGTTTGTTGAGAGTGGCCCGTGGAGACAGTGAACAGGGGATCAGGCGTCCACAGTCATCAAGATGCTCACAGCCTCATAAGGGAGACACCTCTGCAGATGGAAACAGGAAGTGTCTGAAGTGTTGTGGCTGAGACAAGGACAGGTGTGGTGCGTTTGAGGTAAGACACACACACCTTGTCCATCAGAGCCAGAGATGAGCAAGGAAAGCTTTTCTCAAGGAGGTGCAACTGTTCAGTCACATCCTGCAGAATGAGTAAGCGTGGGAGAGGCTGACAGAAGAGGCAGCGGCTCTGAGGTTGAGGAGCCAGCATTGTGCAGTACTGGGGAGCTGAGGGCACGTGGTGTCCAGAGGACAAAAGACCTGTGCTCATGGGGCATGAGACTGAGGGGAAGGGGGTCAGTGAGTAGGAGCAGAGGGGACAGTGAATTCAAGACACGCTGAGTAGATTCAACACCCCAACCTGGTGGGCATGTCGGGGGAAGGAAGGGAAAGACGAAGCGATGGTGGCTCTGGCAGAGTCAGGGCCACCATTAGCCCAGAGCTGTTTTCGTTTGAATTAGAAAAAGACACATTTTCATCCTGGCAGGTAGAAACTCTGTGGCAGGAGGAATGGCCGGTGTACATGTTACTGAATCCAAGTTCACTATGCTCACTGCATGACAGGCCAACAAGTTGAATGCAAAGTGTTAAGACAAGGAATACAACTTTATTTGGAAAGCTGGCAGACCGAGAAGATGGCAGACTAATGTCTCAAAATAACCATCGTATCCAGGTCTGGATGCTAGGTTCTTTTATGGAACAAAGATAGGAGAGGAGGTAAGACATAAAAAGGCCATTAATCTTGCAAATATCTCCTGGAATGGTCAGCCTCAGGGAGGAAAGGTGTCTGTTTCTTCCTTCCTGTAGCCACCCACAGGTGGACAGGGTCCTGAACAAAGGCACTTCGGTTTAACATTCAGGCAGAAGAGCAGGTTCCCCAAGGCAGGTTATGTTTGGACAGAATCCTTTCAGTGCACAAAAGCAAAGGGAAGCAAAGGTTAAAGTAAAAGAAACAGATCCAACCAGGAGTCAGTTCTTCTCTGTAACATGCAGAGCCCAGGGTGAATGTCAGTTTTCACCAGCCCCTTGGCTCGGTGCTCTTGTACAGTGCACAGTCTGAACAACTGTAGGAGCAGATATGGGCAGATGGGCAGCCACTGTCATCATTAGTGCAAATGGGAAGAGCAAGAGGAACTGGGAGGTCATGGGAGGGGCAGTCGTGTGCTCAATGTGTAGTATTTAGGGTCACTGTTCAGGCTGTGTGTGGGTGATCAGTCACTTAGTCGTGTCTGACTCTTTGCGACCCAGTGGGCTGTAGCCCACCAGGCTCCTCTGTCCACAGAATTCTCCAGGCAAGAATACTGGAGGGGGTTGCCATTTCCTACTACAGGGAATCTTCCCAATGCAGGGATCAAACCCATATCTCTTGCGTCTCCTGTATTGGCAATCAGATTCTCTACCACTGTGCCACTTGTGAAGCCTCACTATTCAGGTGGAAATATCAAATAAGAAGTCAGATATAAGATTCTAAAACACTGGGGACTACAGGTGATTTGGGTCCTTAGACTTAAAAAAAATTACATGTAAATTATAGTTAAAATTATTCATACTGTACAACCTTTTGAATCATGGCTCCAGTGGGACTCATATAATACTAAGTTTTGGTTCTCCAGAAAGGTTAATCTGCTCTGTCAAAAAAGTAATTCCAACTAACTTACTAAAAAATGTCTACTACTGTTTACTAATATACAAAGACTGGTCATGAGTAGCTGGATTGGTGAAGTTTTTTACTTTCTCTGCTGCAGACCACCGGGCTCTGCCTTGTGTGATGGGGACCTAGTGCCTTGACACTCTCAGAAAGTCAGACTGTGTGAGTAGAATCTGTACAGGTAAACTGCAGCCAATCCATATTGGTTAGGTCAGTTAAGCAAAAACCCAAAGTTTCATGAGAGGGAGGACCAAAAGAAATATGTTCTGGGTAAACCAGGCTTCCCAGCTGGCTCAGATGGTAAAGAATCCACCTGCCAGTGAAGGAGACATGGGCTCAATCCCCGGGTTGGGAAAATTCCCTGGAGAACGGAATGGCAACCCACTCCAGTAGTTTTGCCTGGAAAATTCCATGGACAGAGGAGCCTGTACAGTCCATGGGGTTGCAAAGAGTCAAACACAACAAAGTGACTCAAACTTTTTCTTTCACATAAGAGATGTTAAGAAGATCAGTAGATAGTGTACGTTTGGGTGAATTCCACGTTCCACTATCTGTTTGCAGCTCATTGCCTTTTCATTATTTAAGTTAAAAATTTTAACACAGGATGCACGGTCACCTCTGTTGTTGCATTCACTGTGGAGGGAGATTCAGTCACTGAGGTCGTGTCTGAATTTTGTTTGAAATATCAGTGGCATCCTTTACTTTCAATGTTACCCTTCTGGTTCTAAAGTGACATTTCCAGCCAGCCAAGCAAAATAGCACTGGCAGATTAAGCATCGAAAACGTCAAACTAATAATTGGGTGCTTTCTGAACATCTGCTTTTGAGACAGTAATGTCATACATATCTTGGATATGTAATAATTTTTAGATGCTGATATTAATATCTGTCAGTGAACATCTTCCTAGACTAATATTTCCATGTATTTCATTGTAGGATTTTAAAACTATTTATAGTCTTCAATGTTTAGACACCCAGTTAAAAAAGATAAAATAGCACAGACATGTATTAAAATTAAAATTCTCTATTGTACCCCCTACTGCTGTTAAACCCCCAGTCTTTTCATAAAGGAATCAACAAACAAAAAAACAAAACAAAAAAGGTAAAAAACCCAAATCCTTTATGCATGTACACATATGTACTTTATACATACATATATACACAGGCAGCTGTTGTTCTGAATTTGGCATTTTTGCACTTCGTCTTAGAGACGCAGATCATCTCATTGTTTTCAGTGGTGCATAGCCTTCCACTCTGTGATATACTGTAACTTATTTAAACAGTGCCCCCACAGTACACATTTAGGTGGTTTTTATTTTTGGTCATCACACACCCAGTTACACCCAGTGTTCTTATTCCTTTATCTTAGTATAATTTTGCAATTGACTCACAGGTAAACTCTCACCAGTAGAATTCTTGTCTTAAAGAGTTCATGCTTTAAAAATTTTGGTAAGCCTTTCATATCATTCTTGGAAGAGGTCACCCCAGGTGATACTCTGTCTGACACAGTCCAGGAGAGTGCCTCTTGTCCTTGGGCAGCATTTGTGTCTCTTGCGGATGACTTGCCTGCTGATCTGGGCTCCGTGGTGCCGCTGCAGACTCGAAGAGGGGGCTTCCCTGCCCTCTTAGACTCCTTCTCACATCATGCTTTTCATAACATCCCACACAGAGGTGGGTGTCACGTGGGTACCTCTGGTAGCCTTTGCCACCCACCACCCAGGGACTGACTGGCAAAGTGTAGCTACATGATAACTGGGGAAGCTAAGCATTTTTTTCAAAGTGATTTTATGGATGTTTAGCATGTATGTGGGTGTTCTGGGCATAAAACCCCAAAGCATATGTAGGCTGTAAAATTTCAAATTCCCTTCATAAAAATGCAAGTTTCTCAAATGAAAACAGGAAATTTTATTTGACTATACAAGAATAAAATATGTGTCGTCTAATTGTGGATATAAAATATCTGATACTGAATAAATGTTAGTTCCTGTTCTTCCTTTCCCTCTGCAGCTCTAAGAATCTGTGACTCTGATCTAATCAGTGAATTATGAACTTTGAGAAGTAGAAATATGAGGCATTATTTATTCTTATGCATCTCAGAGTATTACTGAATTAAAGAGAGCTCACTAATGTTTAACAACGTATGTGACTTGAATCCAGGGTACATGTAGCCTTCAGAAAAAGAGAGGATCCCTGGGGGTCAGAGCTTGACCTTGAGGGGTGAAGAGGGCCTAAGGTGTCCATATGTAATGCTTTATTTAGTTTATTTAGAAATAAAAATATCTAATGCATATGTGACATTGTTACAACAAATGGCACTTAAATCCAACCTGGTAAAATGTACAATGAGGGAATGAAATTTACTAGCTTAGAGTCTGGCTGTTCCATAAACAGCTAACCTTGGGAGAGAAGGATGTTGAAAGGTCACAGCTGAGATTGTCTGGCCAAAGAGGCAGTGGGATCCAGAGTGTGGGGCTGGAGGCGAATCTGACACCTGTGACGTCTGGTGGGATAGGAATGGCTGTAATGACTTGTCTGACTAGTGGATACTTCTGTCGGCAGTTTTGTAAGTGCATCTTGGGATGGGAGTCAGGATATTTAGATTTTGGTCTTTGGCTCAGATGGTAACTGGCTCTGTGACCAAGGTCAAGCCCTTTCCTAGACCAGGGCTCAGTTTCTTTGTCTCTAGAACGAAAGTCTTAGAGGACTTTGAGTTAGTGTTTGTCGCTCAGTCATGTCTGACTCTTTGTGACCCCATGGACTGTAGCCGACCAGTCTCCTCTGTCCATGGGATTCTCCAGGCAAGAATGCTAGAGTGGGCTGTCAATCTTCTTCATCAGAGGATCTTCCTGACACAGGGATTGAACCTGCTGTCCTGCATTGCTGGCAGATTCTTTACAGTCCGAGCCAACCAGGGAAGCCCTAGAAGATTTTTAAGGGCTTTTTAATTTCAACAAGGCTCAGTGTTGGTACACAGTGAGCAAGTAAGATGAGCGAAGTGCATGTGGGTGGCCAGGCTCATGGGGTCTTGACTGAAGAATAGAGGAAGTTGAACTTGATGTTGTGGGTGCTGGACCCGACATACTGACAGGAGGGAGGCATGGCTGGCTGCAGCAGGGGCAGAGAAATTTTTTTTTTTATCATGTCCTTAGATAATGAAAAAGTGTTTAGAATAGGGTTATTTTAAGTTCTTACTTTTCAATAGCATCAATTTTAAAAAAAATCATTTTGTTCCTCCATATATTGGCTTCATGCCCCATATATGACTTGATACCAGTTTGCATCAGCCAGTGGAATCCATTTACATGTGGAGGAACCATAGAAAGGAGATGTTAATAAAAGCAGTTTCGATTTTTTCTCCCTTTTTTAGTGTGTTAGCAGATGCTGTTTTAAAGTATACCTGAGATTTTGTTTTTGTTCAGGTATAGCTATGTAAACAGATGAAGCCGACTTTGATTGAAAAGATAGTTTGTGATTCACATTTCCCAAGAGTAGGGGTCCCTTCACCGGAGCAGGACCCTGTGGGGAGGCCTCAGAGTCGGGCAGAGGTGGGTAGTGGGAAGGGAAAAACTCAGGCAGGGGCCTTTGTTTGGTTTTCTGGGATATGAATGGGGAAGCAAGGTCAGCAAGCTGAGCAGGTTCAAGATCGGCTAGGCTGGAAAATTCCAGTGGTCCCCGGCTACAAAGGCTGTCTCTGATTGTCCAGTACCTGGCCCTGGGGTTGGTTTAGGGCAAGCGGATAGTGTCCCAGACTGCAGGAGCCGGTAAGGAGAGGGAGTGAGCTATGGAGTCAGGCATGCTTGGCTTGCATGTCAGAGGTGTGACCCCGGCAGGCTGTTTGCCGTCTCCAGGGATTGGCTCACGCTGAGAGGGACAGTCCCTCCCCTGTCCACATGGCCCTCACATGTCAATTATGGAACACAGAAAATAAAAATCATGATGAATACAAATAGGAAGAAGATATTCCATTTAGGATATTTGAACAAAATGAGGGCGTTTTTGCCTCTGCGTCTGCATCTCAGTTCCAGTGGAGCAATGGGAAGCCGTCCTGCCTGTATTTTTGTCTAAAAGGTTAATCTAAGTTATCTTCAGTCTGTGTCCCACTTGGGATCAGAGCAAAAGGGAATTTTGAAAAGCAGACTTGACACGGCGGGTGAAATTCAAAGAGTAGTCTATTACTGGAGATGCTGCATAGGATTTTAGCATTTTCTGTAGTTCTGGAGAGCAGTTGGTACCGCCCTTCATTCTTATGAAAGAGGGATGATGGCAGGATACTTGGACATCCTGTGATCAAGGACTTGTCTGACAGTGAGTGAAAGGAAGGGCATCATCTGACAGCTCCAGGCTTACGGCCGAAACTGCCAGACGCACATTAATGGGCGAAAGTCCTTCAATTTCACTTCCTTGATTGGAATTCTTGGACAGGGAACTCTAGGCAGTGATTAATTGCAAAACATCACTGCAATGTGTCCTAAAAGTATATAATGCATCTGGGGCTGTCAGGAGGGAACAGAATGGCCAGGCTTTTGGGTTGTTTTCCAACCTCTTAATCCTGGCTTCCAAAACCACGGATTTTAAGTTGGCTAATGGAAATGTACCATAGCAAGAGACTCATTTTATGTTCCTTAAACTATTATCTCCCCTTGTTCAGAGCAGTGGGTTCCCCCCCCCACCCCCAAAGCTTTTATTTTCAGAACTAAAGTTGGAAACCTAAGAAGGCACAGTGATGGTTTTGTTTCTCTCAATTCATCCTAATTTCCTGAAGTGTGCTGGTAGGGAGGATAAGGAAAAGTGCTCATTTTTCCCTTAAAAAAAATTAACTCTATTCATAATAGCAGTGTGGATTTGTAACCTTTATGAGATAATTAATTAGTCTCGACAGAAGCAATGAATGTTAAAGCAAGCAGGAGCTTTGGAGAACATTTAGTCCAATACCTTTATTTTTCAGACAAAAAGAAATCAGGCCCAGAGAATACATGTCACTTGTTTCCAGTTACTCAGCTCTTTGTAAGGTTGGGATTCAGCCTTAGGTTACCTGACCCACAACCCAACATTTTTCCTGCTCTATCATATGATGTTATATCATTTTTTATTTGCAAAACTGTTCTAGAAATGAGGTCAGTGTATCATAAGGAAATGTAAATTTTTTTCTGGAATACAAAATCATGATCTTTAATGCATCTATCTACACATCTATAATCTTCAGTTCAGTTCAATCACTCAGTCATGTCCGACTCTTTGCGACCCCATGGACTGTAGCACACCAGGCTTCCCTATCCATCACCAACTCCTGGAGCCTGCTCAAACTCAAATCCATTGAGCTGGTGATGCCAGCCAACCATCTTATCCTCTATCGTCCTGTTCTCCTCCTGCCTTCAGTCTTTGCCAGCATCAGGGCATTTTCTAATGAGCCAGCATATATAACCTTGTTCCATCCTAAAACACACACACACACACACACACACACACACACACACACACACACGAGGACTTTGAGTAATTTAGCTTTGAACAAAGGTAATGTTATTTTTGTGAGGAATAGGCTTCTATCTATCTAGGCAGCATTTCAATAGCAAGAAAAAAAGTGTGAACCAAACATTCTCATCCACTCACTGAATGACAGACAGCATATTATGTATTTCTTTTTATGTTTGAATGATACAGTGATTATACAAATGCTTCAGTAGCTGCTGTGCTCACATAATCAGCCCTGTTTCTTGTTACCATTTCAGTTTCACTGTAGAACCTTTATGAGAAGAGACTTGTGTTGTTTTGAATTATGTAAATTTCCTGTGCAATGACTGGGTAGAGAGGGATAGAGTTGAGGTGAGGAGCTGCCATAGAAAATCATACCTGATACAGTGCATCATTTCACATTTGTAGTGGAGCAGAGGTCGATAGGACTGGATTGCTGACTCCCCACTCCCACCCTACCCTCTGCCTCATGGCTGTGGCCTTGCAGTGCCTTGTGTGGTCCACAGACCTTCGGCAGTGGCTTCATCGGGGGGCTTGTTGGAAACTCCTGCTCTTAGGCTCTTCCAAGATCCATGGAATCCAAATCTGCAAGTAAACAAGCTCCTCAGGTGATTCAAGCTCAGAGGATGAGATGGTTGGATGGCATCACTGACTAAATGGACATGAGTTTGAGTAAGTTCCAGGAGATGGTGATGGACAGGGAAACCTGGCGTGCTGTAGTCCTTGGGGTCACAAAGGGTTAGACTCGACTGAGCGACTGAACTGAACTGAACAGGTGATTTACATGCGTGTTACAGTTTGAGGAGCACTGGGTTGTAGCATGTTTTGTAAGGATGTAGCTATATTACTCGCGCAAAGACATCCAAGATAACTTTGGGCATGAAATCTGTGGGGCACCCAAGTACCGTCTTGAGCCTGGCATCCATGCCTTCAGTCTCCTTGGACCCAACTGGTCTACTTCTGGAAAGTCTTTTGTATGCATCCTGGCATGCGGGCAAAACGCCCCGAGTGCTGTTTTTTTCCACTGCAGCTTTATGTGGTTGGAAAACAAATTGGAGACAACCTAGACATCCATAAGTGTGGAATCAGTTAAATAAATCATGAAATAGCCATTCAGTGTGATACTATGTAACTGCAAATAGAAGGCGTATGCTCTCACAACCTGATACAGACCTCCAAGGTATTTTAAGTGAAAAGAAAGATAGAAAACAGTGCCATCTTTGTGCACAACAATAAGAAAATAAATTCATTTTCTTATATTTTTATAAAGAAAACTTTGCAAGGATATGTCAAAATCTAGTAAAAATGATTATTTAGGTGGAGGTATTATGAGTTAGCCAGATGGGGGAGGATGGGGCAGGGGAAGAGAATTTTCACTATCTTTCAGTTCAGTTCAGTTCAGTCACTCAGTCATGTCCAACTCTTTGCAACCCCATGAATCGCAGCACGCCAGGCCTCCCTGTCCATCACCATCTCCCAGAGTTCACTCAAACTCACGTCCATCGAGTCCGTGATGCCATCTAGCCATCTCATCCTCTGTCGTCCCCTTCTCCTCCTGCCCCCAATCCCTCCCAGCATCAGAGTCTTTTCCAATGAGTCAACTCTTCGCATGAAGTGGCCAAAGTATTGGAGTTTCAGCTTTAGCATCATTCCTTCCAAAGAAATCCCAGGGTTGATCTCCTTCAGAATGGACTGGTTGGATCTCCTTGCAGTCCAAGGGGCTCTCAAGAGTCTTCTCCAACACCACAGTTCAAAAGCATCAATTCTTCGGCGCTCAGCCTTCTTCACAGTCCAACTCTCACATCCATACGTGACCACAGGAAAAACCAAAGCCTTGACTAGATGGAACTTAGAAGGCAAAGTAATGTCTCTGCTTTTGAATATGCTATCTAGGTTTAATGTTTCTCTATTTTTACCTTGAATCATAAGAACTCAGAATAAATTATGTGTATTGACTAAGGCATCTCAAGGAATCTATCATAGTCAGTTCTATATGACTTTATAAGCAAATGGCAGCCTGACACAGTCATCTTCAGCCTTGTTGGTTTGCTCACCAGGTCAGTAAAGAAACTTCGGTCACATGTCTGGACATACACGGATTATTTGTTTACTCAAAGTTAACGTGATCTACTTTTATACAAACTGTATTTTGTACCTTAAAGCCGTAGACTAAAAAATAAACAAAAAGTACAATATAAAAATGAAATTAATAATGTTTATTTTAACATTTAAAAACTAGTTTGTTCTCTTTAAACTATTAACATGCACGATTCTTTTTTGAAGCCTTGATTCAGAGCGTTGTGTTGCTTATTATCTGAAGTCTTCTTTTAAGGTTTAGTTTTAGTGGCTGTCATGCTTGGGCGACCAACCCTCCTGGTTTGTCTTGGACTGAAGGGTCCCTCAGAAATAGGACTTAAGTGCTGTGACCAGTTCAATTCCAGGCACACTAGGACAGTCCATCACCCTGGTCTGAAGGAAATGATTGTTGGCCAAACTTACTAAACCCTGATACTCCTTTACCAGCATCACCCATCAGTTATACAGTCAGCTACTGAATTTTCATCTTCTGTGATGACAATCAGTTTTTCCTAGAAGCTAATGAATAGTGTTGCATATTTATAGTCCCAAAAGTGAGTTGAAAGCCCACTGAAGCTCTTAATTTGAAAGATTCTAAAATTGGGAAACTCTGTCCCTTGAATTATGAGTTTTTAACAGAAGCATGCCTTGTTTATGGGCTTCCCTGGTGGCTCAGGTGGTAAAGAATCTGCCTGCAAAGCAGGTGACCCAGGTTCAGTCCCTGGGTTGGGAATGGCTACCCACTCCGTCTTGTTTATGAACACAAAATTATGTAAATAAGGCACGTATCTGGATAGATGCTCTTGGAGTTCAGTTCAGTTCAGTTGCTCAGTCGTGTCTGACTCTCTGCGACCCCATGAGCTGCAGCACATCAGACTTTCCTATCCAATACTAACTCCCAGATCCTACCCAAACTCATGTCCATTGAGTCAGTGATGCCATCCAACCATCTCATCCTCTGTTGTCCCTTTCTCCTCCTGCCCTCAATCTTTCCCAGCATCAGGGTCTTTTCAAATGAGTCAGCTCTTCACATCAGGTGGCCAAAGTATTGGAGTTTCAGCTTCAACATCAGACCTTCCAATGAACACCCAGGACTGATCTCCTTTACGATGGACTGGTTGGATCTCCTTGCAGTCCAAGGGACTCTCAAGAGTCTTCTCCAACACCACAGTTCAAAAGCATCAATTCTTCGGCACTCAGCTTTCTTCACAGTCCAACTCTCACATCCATACATGACTACTGGAAAAACCATAGCCTTGACTAGAAGGACCTTTACTGGCAAAGTAATGTCTCTGCTTTTTAATATGCTATCTAGGTTGGTCATAACTTTCCTTCTAAGGAGTAAGCATCTATTAATTTCATGGCTGCAATCACCATCTGCAGTGATTTTGGAGCCCAGAAAAATAAAGTCTGCCACTGTTTCCACTGTTTTCCCATCTATTAGCCATGAAGTGATTGGACTGGATGCCATGATCTTCATTTTCTGAATGTTGAGCTTTAAGCCAACTTTTTCACTCTCTTCTTTCATCAAGAGGCTCTTTAGTTCCTCTTTACTTTCTGCCATAAGGGTGGTGTCATCTGCATATCTGAGGTTATTGATATTTCTCCTGGCAATCTTGATTCCAGCTTGTGGTTCTTCCAGCCCAGCGTTTCTCATGATGTACTCTGCATATAAGTTAAATAAGCAGGGTGACAGTGTACAGCCTTGGTGTACTCTTTTTCCTATTTGGAACCAATCTGTTGTTCCATATCTAGTTCTAACTGTTGCTTCCTGAGCTGCATACAAGTTTTTCAAGAGGCAGGTCAGGTGGTCTGGTATTCCCATCTCTTTCAGAATTTTCCACAGTTTATTGTGATCCACACACTCAAAGGCTTTGGCTCTTGGAGTACCTTTCAAAAAAGAAGGGATTCTCTTAGTCGTCGTTGAATGGTTGGCTTTCCTCCAGGTCGCTGTGAGCCTGGCCTGATGCACTGCTGGCTGCCGGAACAGAACCTCTTCGGGGTCACTTTTGTTGTCCATGGTTTCTACACAGGGATTTTTGAAGGCATTTGTCCACTCTGGGAGGATTGGTGGGACTAAACTTGGACTTGGATGTTACCCTAACTGAGCTTGTAAACTGTAGTGTTTAATAGGTCCCAGCAAGCTAAAAACTGTGGGGCGGGACGAGGGGCTTGATGGGGGCAGAGGTGTCCCTCTTCCGTCACCCTGCCTTTGATCCTTACTTCTGTCATGTTTAAGCCCAAAGAGAGTTAAGACAGTAGCAAAGGGTTCCTCTCACGTCCACATGGATGGTGGCGTGGCCCCCACATGCCCCCGCAGGGCATCAGCTACTAGTGTATCACCCTCCATCCACAGCGCTCTTCATGGCTTGTCTATCTGCAGACAGAAAAGTCAGTTTTCAGCGTGTCCAACGATTACCCAGAAATGTGGCCAACAATAACCCAGAAATGTGGTCTAAACCACATTTTTGTGTGTTCTTGGAGCAAGCTGATGAAGAACAGAAGCCTGTGGACAGTGTGACCCTCCCCGCCGCCCCCCGACCCCGCGCCCCGAGTCACGGTAATTGTCACCACACTTAAGTTTTATGTTATAATGAAGTACTTGTTAGTGACATTTTTATGGAGACAGCTGTAGTTGGTTTAGGTTTATTAGGTTAAATCTATGACAATAGTATCACTATTGACAGCATCACATGCTATCCTGTAGACTTCATCAGCGTCAGCGAGGATTCTCAGAGACGTATATCAAAGCTCTTGTCTCTTTTTATTCTTTTTTTTTTAAAGCTTTAAGCAAAGCAACTTCTGATTTGTTAACATTCCCTGTGAATGAGAAAATAAATGATGCTTCTTAGTTGACTTGTAGAACTCTTTGCTTGAGTTTTCCCAGGTTGGTTTGATCTTTTAATGATGGCATTTATACTCTTCTGTTGCAATTACGCTTTAGTGGAGGTTGTACATTTGCTCCAAGATGAATATCCTTCATTATCATTTTTAAATACATCAGTAGGTTTTAGATAACAGCTTTTTAATATTCAACTAATTCTCTGATGCTTTAAATTTCAATTGACAAATTCTGATACTTTTTCCCTGCAATATATGTTCCATACATATTGTATTGATTTCTGCACAAGCAGGCAGCTGTTGTTAAATTTTCTGTAAAATATAGTTGAATGTCAAACAACATTTGTGCTATTCTTATGAGAAATAAACACGTAAATATGATAATTCTCCTCTAATGAAATTTAAAGGTCCATAAGCATTGAATATTTGTTAAGTAAGCTTTTCTTCCCCTCCAACAATGAAAACAATTGAAAATAGTTTTAAAAAATGACAAACAAGCATTGGAGGTTTTCAAAAATATTTGTTTTCTTATTTATTTGGCTTTGCCAGATCTTAGTTGCGGCAGACAGGATCCAGTTCCCTGTCTAGGGATCGAATCCAGGCCCCCTGCATTAGAATCATGGAGTCTTAGCCACTGGACCACCAGGGAAATCCCAGTATTGAGGTTTTTTGAAGACCAATTATAATGCTTAGTTTTGGTACACAATATTGAAAATTTGTGATCTTCTACCTGAGTGACGTTTAAAATAGAATTTGTTTTCTATTAAAAGCAAAACACACTGCTCTAAATTTCTCTTTTTCTTTTGCTGTCACTGCAAGTCACGTTATGTTTTTTGCTGAAAAAGCAAGGTACAAGACACTAATTTGACAGCTACGCAACTTGATGTTCAGCTTCATTGAAATACACTCTGGTTATGCAACACTGGAATTCTAGAAATAAATTTGGCCACTTACCTGGCCCTAACAGCAGGGGGATTTTTAAAAACACTTTTTTTTTTTCTTCTAAGAGAGAGGTTGTGATTTATTATGTTGTTGTCTCTGCCCTGCAGCTCTATTTTCACACTAGTGTAAATTGTTTTAGATTCTCTCATTTCACAGTTGAGGCATTTAATTCTAGAAAAGAAAAGCAGATTAAGTCAACAAATTAAAAAACTTCAGACCCCCAAATTAAAATTTTTTTTAGTAATTTAGTATTTACAGTAATCATTGTACCAATTGTGTGTTTATCTTAGTTGATTTCAGTTTTACCAGGAAGCAGCTTCTCGTTGTTGCTCTCCTGTTGTCAGACTTGTTTTATATTTAGTGGTCCAGTCTGCAGTGTCATCCTGTGGCTTATACTTCTCTGGATCTGACACTAGCGCCGTTGCTGTTTTCCCAGCTGGTAAACATAGCTTAATGTTTAGAAGAAGGATGAGATCTGCTGTGTGTATACAGATGCCAGCAAGATGCTCAAAGAATGAAAATTGAATTATTTGAGGGGCTTTTGAGGATTTGTATTTTTACCACTTTTAATGGGATAAAGGAAACCATTCCTCAAATTGCCTATTGTCCTAGTATTATAATGGAGATTTTCCTCCATGTATTTCCAGAAATAGTTTAATCTTTTCTGCAGGCTGCTTGTTAAACAAAAGAGATTTAGTCACTTACCTTCTGTCTTAAAAATAACAACAAGCAGAAACTGTGAACTCATACATATTTATATGTGAACAGAAAATTATATTGAAAAATAAACACTTTAATTCTTAGTACTGATTTTACAACAAACAGGGCATTTCTTTGCAAATCACCACAAAATAACTTACTGAATGCTCAGTCTCTATCATTGACATTGACCTCTGTGTTACAGATGATGAAGCTTTGAGGGGCCATTTGATTGACTGAGGGTAGACCCAACTTGGTTTCCCGGGGGCTCAGTGGTAAGGAATCCACCTGTCAATGCAGGAGACACAAGAGATGCAGGTTAAATCCCTGGGTTGGGAAGATTCTGTGGAGGAGGAAATGGAAACCCACTCAGGATTCTTGCCTGGAAAATTCCATGGACAGTGGAGCCTGGCAGGCTACTGTCCATGGATTGCAGAGAGTTGGATACTACTGAGCTACTGAGCACAGCACAAACCTAACTAGTTAGTAGTGGATCCAGGATTTGAACCCACATCTACAAATTCTAAAGCATGTGGTCTTTTTACTTTACCATTGCCCCTTCTCTGTAGCTATTAAAACTCAGAGAAAGCTGGAATCTTGCTTAAAAATGGGATGGGAAGAGTAACTGCTAAAATTAAAGTGTCTATATGCTCTTTGTGTCCTTGGGGACTGGCTGAACTAAATTATTTTGACATAGTCATGCAATAAGATCAAATCTTTTGGTTCTTTTGGAAACTCTCAGCTATAATACTATGTTTTAAAAAAAAAATTACTGACTGTGCTGGAGACCCTCAAGAGAAAACTTGTCTCAGTTAGTATTATTTGCTAATAGAGACAGCAGTGGCTAGCTGCCTATCGTCACTTTTCCTGTTGTTAGCCTTTGCTGGGGCTGCTGCTGCTGCTAAGTTGCTTCAGTCGTGTTGGACTCTGCGACCATATGGGCTGTAGCCCATCTGACTCCTCTGACCGTGGGATTCTCCAGGCAAGAATACTAGAGTGGGTTGCCGTGGCCTCCTCAAGGGGATCTTCCTGACCCAGGGATGGAACCTGTGTCTCCTACAGCTAACCTGCTGGCAGGCGAGATCTTTACCAGTAGTGCCACCTGGGAAGCTCATGTTCAGTCTTGAAACCCTCTCTAACCCAGCTGAAACCGACCTGAGGAGAGCCTGCTAGCAGAGCGCCCCGTGTCCTTTCTGGGGAGTACCGTTCCAGGCCTCTCACTGTCTGCACTTGTCTGCTCAGCTGAACAGAGCACGCAGTGTAGACCGCACTGTCTGAAGAACTGTTCCCTCTGCTGGGAGAATTCTTCCTCAGGCCTCATCCAAACAGCTGGCGCCTTCAAAACCCATTGTCTCCCTTACTTGCCTTATTTTATATTTTCCTCCCTACTCTATTTTCTCCCAGCATAGCCCAGGGCATTTGGTTTTCTAAAAAATTTTTAATGCAATGCCTTATCTCTCACTAAAGTTCAGCATCTTTTAAAAAAGGCATATAATCAAGTCCTATCCAGCCCATAGGATCTATTGTTTAGTCTACTGAAGTCATGAATTCCTGAAATCCTCAAGTATTAATTAGCTAGATGGCCTGAAGAAAAATTAACACAGCTTCCAAAAGTGCCAGACTACTTCCAGGAGTAGTTGCTGTGCTAAGGGATGTGGTTCATTAAGTGATTCTGAAAGATTCAGGGGCGCGCCTTGAGCATTGTCCCTGCAGTCTCCTGTTAGAGGAACTGGTCCACTTCCTGGGTATACAGACAGAGGTACTCTCTTGCAAAATAATTATATGTCAGCAGAACTAATGTCTGCAATGTTTTAAGCGTTGTGAGAGATCAGTTCACTTCCACCAAGGTAATCCTCTACCTGAGAATGCAATGTCAACATCAGAAAAGTGAAAACCAAATTGGTTTTAATTTAGAAGATTCCTATCTTTTGATGGCAATTATGGCTTTTAAGGACACAATGAGATATTTAGGCATTTGGGATTTTTTACCCTAAATAGCCTCATTTTCATCAAGCTGAGAAACTGTCACTGGAGAAGAAGCAGGGGAGTTTTTTCCAACTAATGAACTTTTGGGGGGAGGGAACATCAATAATTGAAGCATCCCCATGCACTACAGCAGAAGGGCTTCTCTGTAGCAAGTTGTTCTCAGTATGTGCTTTCAGGTAATCTGTTTTCTCTTGATGCTGGTTTGCAAGTGAACTAATCTTTGAATTTAATGGGTTAAGTCACCAAACCTCCCCTCTGGCGTTCTGTCACTTCTGGGTGGATGACTGGTGGTCTCTGTAGGTATGCATTGTCACAAAGGAAAATCATGCATTTCTGCCTGGAGTCAATCAGTAGATGATATGTAGAAACTGTGTAAAGCACATCAGTAGGGCAAGGGCCATGTTCATAAAGCCTATCTTATAAAGACAGTTTGTATGGGCCATGTAGAATTCTTTTATGTATGTATTATCCATTTATTAAAAATTAAAAAAATTTTTATTTTGTATTGAAGTATAGTTGACTTACAATTTTGTGTTAGTTTCAGGTGTATAGCAAAATAATTCAGGTATACACATATTTTTTTTCAGTTTTTTTTCCTTTATAGGTTATTGTAAGATATTGAATGTAGTTCCCTGTGCTATATAGTAAATCCTTGCTGTTTATCTATTTTATGTATAATAGTGTATATCTGTTAAACCCATACTCCTAATTTATCCCTTCCACTTTTCCCCTTTGTTAACTGTAAGTTTATTTTCTATATTTGTGAGTCTGTTTCTGTTTTGTGTGTAGATTCATTAGTATTAATTTTTAGATTCCACATATAAGTGATATTGTATGGTATATGTCTTTCTCTGTCTGACTCACTTCCCTTAGTGTGATAATCTCTGGGTCCATCCATGTTGCTGCAAATGACAATATTTCATTCTTTCTTATGGCTGGGTAATATTCCATTATATGTCTACCGCATCTTAAGCCAGTCACCTGCTGATGGGCGCTTGAGTTACTTCCATGTCTTGGCTGTTGTAAACAGTACTGCAGTGAACATTAGGGTCCATGTATATTTTTGAATTAAGAGTCTTCATCTTTTATGGATATATCACCAGGAGTGGAATTGCTAAATCATATCTGTTTTTAGTTTTTTAAGGAAACTCAGTGCTCTTTTCCATACTGGTTTTACCACTTCACATTCTTGCCAACAGTGTAGGACGTTTCCCTTTTCTCCACACCCTCTCCAGGATTTATTTGTAGATTTTTTGATTATGGCCATTCTGACTGGTATAAGGTGGTATTTCACTAGTTTTGATTTGCATTTCTTTAGTTATCAGCGATGTGAGTATCTTTTTATTGCTTGTTGGCCCTCTGTGTGTCTTCTTTAGAGAAATGTCTGTCCAGATCTTCTGTACATTTTTTGACTGGGTTGTTTGTTTTTCATGTTGATATTGAGTTGTATGAACTCTGTATGTTATGGATATTAACCCCTTGTTGGTCACATCATTTGCAAATATTTTCTCCCATTCTGTAGGTTGTTTTTTGTTTGTTTGTTTTGTTGATGAATTTCCTTTGCAAAAGCTTAGAAGTTTGATTAGGTCCCATTTGTTTAGTTCTGCTTTTATTTGTTTTACCTTGGGAGACTGACCTAAGAAAATGTTGCTCTAATTTGTGTCTGAGAATGTTTGGCTTATGTTTTCTTCTAGGAGTTTTATGGTTTCATGTCTTACATCTAGGTCATTTAATTTAGATGATACTTAATATTTTAATTATCCTTTTTTGTGTATGTCCTGTCATGGATGGTCATCTTTCAGTACTAAAATCCAAAAAAGTCTTTTTACTAAAGTTTCTTGATAATAAACATTGTCATTTATGTGTATTGAAAACCATTCTTTAACATTGTGAAAGCAAACATCATGCTAAACTTTTACTTCTCTAGAGAGCTTGCTAAGGCATCTCCAGACTATCTGTGTTCTCTATCTGTCTTGCAGAGGAGCCTCTACACCTGTCATTAGGGGTTCCTAGCAGGCAGTAAGACTCTTGAACCCAGGAAAGGGCACCGAGTTCCCTTGAGGGGCAATGCTGGGCTTCTGTGCGGAGACTGAGGGTCTGGTGAGGGGGGTGGAGGGGTCGACAGTTGTGCAGGTAATGGATGAGCCTGTGAGTGCAGAGGACCCCTCTGAGGGTCCCCTCTGGGGGAGCTCCTTGAGCAGAAGGCTGAGGATACCTCCCTGACCGCACCTCCCCCACCAAGTGGAGAGGAGGAGCAGCGAGCAAGGGTCCTAGATGGAGCCCCCCAAACCCATGTGGGAGCCAGGACCCCACAGACGACTCTGGATGCAGGCTTTCCACCTAGAATGATAGAGATGTTGACGTAGAAATTCTTTTCCCCCCAATTAAACTTAAAGCTACAGAAAGCCAGGTTTTAGAAGTTTCAGACGCTACTGTTTTAATTTTGCATGTGTGTTGGAAAGTATTCCACCGAGATAAGCCTCTGGTCTGCCATTTTCTTTATACTTTTAGTTATCTGTATTTGTCTTCACAGGGCTTTGGACGTTAGGAGAAATTATTTTTCTCTGATAGTTGTTGTCATGATTAATGCTTTATAATAGCAAATCTGAATTCAGTAATTCAGGAGGTAATCTGACAAGGAAGCTATATTTTATTGATGATTTTTAAAGCATAGAAAGGATTCTTGGGAATTAAAACCAGCTATTTAAATTATCGCACATTTATGGCTTATCAGAGTGATGGAGCCACAGAGTGAGACATTTATGCCAAAACTAAACCTCAGGGAAATCAGTTCTTTCATATTTAAAGTGATTAGCTGATTTATTAGATAGTTCCCAGTCTGAAGCTTTATGACTATATTCAAAACTATTTTGGAGAATTAACATCAGCAGCTTTCTGTACAAAAAACGCTAGGATCGTGGAAGGTTTTTGTAGATAACACATGCTCTTTTTTATAAATCATCTCCCAGAACATCATCTTAAACAGACAGGAAAATATTAGCTATGGATGCATTTTGAAAGTTCTTTTATAATTTCTGTACTTTATATATTTCTGTATTTTAAACCTCAGTTCAAATCAGAGAATACCATACCTACTGTGTGACACCTATTGTCCTAAACTAACTTATTATTTGTGGATTCCTTCTTATATTTCAGGCTAATGAAGTATGATTATTTGTTGAGGATTTAGAAACTTTTGGTAGTAAGTTTAAACAGTTGTGTGTGTGTATGCGCGCTCAGTTCCTCAGTCAAGTCTGACTCTTTGCAACCCCATGGACTGTAGCCCTTCAGGCTCCTCTGTCCGTGGGACTTCCCAGACAAGAATACTGAAGTAGATTGCCATTTCCTCTTCCAGAGGATCTTCCTGACCCAGGGATCGAACCTGCGTCTCTTGTGTCTCCTGTATTAGCAGGCAGACTCTTTACCACTGCACCACCTGAGAAGTCCTGAACAGTTTATTAAATACCAGTTATTCCTGATTACACTTCAGTGTTAATGTCCCATAACCATGGCTTAACAGTTTGAATAGCGGATGTTAGTTATCTTCCAGTTCCTCAGGTTAGAAGCTTGACTTGGGTCCTGCTGGGCTAAATTCAATGGGCAGGGCTGTGTCCCTTCTAGAGGCTCAAGGGTTGAGGGTGGGGAATCTGCTTCTTGCCTTTTCTAGCTTCTTGAGATCTCCTGCACTCTTTGTCTCATGGTCCCTTCCTCTATCTTCAAAACTAGCAGAGGACCATCTCTTGGGTTTTTGTTGTTACAGTCACATCTTCCTCTGACCACAACTGGGAAAGCTTGTCCACTTTCAGAGACCTCTGTGATCCTATTGAATCCACATGGATAAGCCAAGTTTATCTCCCCATCTCAAGAACCTTAACCTAATCACACCAGCAGAATCACTTTTGCCAGATGACATAGTGTAGTCATGGTTTCTGAAGATGAGGGTATGAACGTCTTTGGGGGCTGTCCTGCCTTCATTAGCTCTGGTTGCAGAACCACCTTGGGCTTCTTTGCAGGAGGTGGGATGACTATGCACCTGTGGCTAAGGGAACAGCACCATTCAGTTCAGTTCAGTCGCTCAGTCGTGTCCGACTTTTTGCAACCCCATGAATCGCAGCATGCCAGGCCTCCCTGTCCATCACCAACTCCCGGAGTTCACTCAGACTCACGTCCATCAAGTCAGTGATGCCATCCAGCCATCTTATCCTCTGTCGTCCCCTTCTCCTCCTGCCCCCAATTCCTCCCAGCATCAGAGTCTTTTCCAGTGAGTCAACTCTTTGCATGAGGTGGCAAAAGTACTAGAGCTTCAGGTTTAGCATCATTCCTTCCAAAGAAATCCCAGGGCTGATCTCCTTCAGAATGGACTGGTTGGATCTCCTCACAGTCCAAGGGACTCTCAAGAGTCTTCTCCAACACCACACTTCAAAAGCATCAATTCTTCATCTCTCAGCTTTCTTCACAGTCCAACTCTCACATGCATACATGACCATAGGAAAAACCATAGCCTTGACTAGATGGACCTTTGTTGGCAAAGTAATGTCTCTGCTTTTGAATATGCCATCTAGGTTGGTCATAACTTTTCTTCCAAGGAGTAAGCGTCTATTAATTTCATGGCTACAATCACCATCTGCAGTGATTTTGGAGCCCCCCAAAATAAAGTCTGCCACTGTTTCCACTGTTTCCCCATCTATTTCCCATGAAGTGATGGGACCGGATGCCATGATCTTCGTTTTCTGAATGTTGAGCTTTAAGCCAACTTTTTCACTCTCCACTTTCACATTCATCAAGAGGCTTTTTAGTTCCTCTCCACTTTCTGCCATAAGGGTGGTGTCATCTGCATATCTGAGGTTATTGATATTTCTCCCAGCAATCTTGATTCCAGCTTGTGTTTCTCCCAGTCCAGCGTTTCTCATGATGTACTCTGCATATAAGTTAAATAAGCAGTGTGACAATATACAGGCCTTGATGTCTGACAGAATGTGGTCCACTGGAGAAGGGAATGGCAAACCACTTCAGTATTCTTGCCTTGAGAACCCCATGAACAGTATGAAAGGCAAAATGATACGATACTGAAAGAGGAACTCCCCAGGTCAGTAGGTGCCCAATACGCTACTGGAGATCAGTGGAGAAAGAATGAATGCATGGAGCCAAAGCAAAAACAATACCCAGCTGTGGATGTGACTGGTGATAGAAGCAAGGTCTGATGCTGTAAAGAGCAATATTGCATAGGAACCTGGAATGTCAGGTCCATGAATCAAGGCAAATTGGAAGTGGTCAAACAAGAGATGGCAAGGGTGAACGTCGACATTCTAGGAATCAGCAAACTAAAATGGACTGGAATGGGTGAATTTAACTCAGATGACCATTATATCTACTACTGCGGGCAGGAATCCCTCAGAAGAAATGGAGTAGCCATCATGGTCAACAAAAGAGTCTGAAATGCAGTACTTGGATGCAATCTCAAAAACGACAGAATGATCTCTGTTTGTCTCCAAGGCAAACCATTCAATATCACAGTAATCCAAGTCTATGCCCCAACCAGTAATGCTGAAGAAGCTGAACGGTTCTATGAAGACCTACAAGACCTTTTAGAACTAACACCCACAAAAGATGTCCTTTTCATTATAGGGGACTGGAATGCAAAAGTAGGAAGTCAAGAAACACCTGGAGTAACAGGCAAATTTGGCCTTGGAATGCGGAATGAAGCAGGGCAAAGACTAATAGAGTTTTGCCAAGAGAACACGCTGGTCATAGCAAACACCCTCTTCCAACAACACAAGAGAAGACTCTACACATGGACATCACCAGATGGCCAACACTGAAATCAGATTGATTATATTCTTTGCAGCCAAAGATGGAGAAGCTCTATACAGTCAACAAAAACAAGACCGGGAGCTGACTGTGGCTCAGATCATGAACTCCTTATTACCAGATTCAGACTTACATTGAAGAAAGTAGGGAAACCGCTATACCATTCAAGTATGACCTAAATCAAATCCCTTATGATTATACAGTGGAAGTGAGAAATAGATTTAAGGGCCTAGATCTGATAGATAGAGTGCCTGATGAACTATGGACGAAGGTTCGTGACATTGAACAGGAGACAGGAATCAAGACCATCCCCATGGAAAAGAAATGCAAAAAAGCAAAACAGCTGTCTGGGGAGACCTTACAAATAGCTGTGAAAAGAAGAGAGGCGGAAAACAAAGGAGAAAAGGAAAGATATAAGCATTTGAATGCAGAGTTCCAAAGAATAGCAAGAAGAGATAAGAAAGCTTTCTTCAGTGATCAATGCAAAGAAATATAGGAAAAGAACAGAATGGGAAAGACTAGAGATCTCTTCAAGAAAATTAGAGGTACCAAGGGAACATTTCATGCAAAGATGGGCTCAATAAAGGGCAGAAATGGTCTGGACCTAACAGAAGCAGAAGATATTAAGAAGAGGTGGCAAGAATACACAGAAGAACTGTACAAAAAAGATCTTCATGACCCAGATAATCATGATGATGTGATCACTAATCTAGAGCCAGACATATTGGAATGTGAAGTCAAGTGGGCCTTAGAAAGCATCACTACAAGCAAAGCTAGTGGAGGTGATGGAATTCCAGTTGAGCTATTTCAAATCCTGAAAGATGATGCTGTGAAAGTGCTGCACTCAATATGCCAGCCAATTTGGAAACCTCAGCAGTGGCCACAGGACTGGAAAAGGTCAGTTTTCATTCCAATCCCTAAGAAAGGCAATGCCAAAGAATGCTCAAACTACCGCACAATTGCACTCATTTCACATGCTTGTAAAGTAATGCTCAAAATTCTCCAAGCCAGGCTTCAGCAATACATGAACTAAGAACTCCCTGATGTTCAAGGTGGTTTTAGAAAAGGCAGAGGAACCAGAGATCAAATTGCCAACATCCGCTGGATCATGGAAAAAGCAAGAGAGTTCCAGAAAAGCATCTATTTCTGCTTTATTGACTATGCCAAAGCCTTGACTGTGTGGATCACAATAAACTGCGGAAAATTCTGAAAGAGATGGGAATCCCAGACCACCTGACCTGCCTCTTGAGAAATCTGTATGCAGGTCAGGAAGCAACAGTTAGAACTGGCCATGGAACAGCAGCACCGTTACTGAGCTCATTTGCTTTAGGGTGTTTAGTCACGCAGGTGGTGCTCGTGGTAAGATTCTGCCTGCCAGTGCAGGAGATGCACGTTCAATCCCTGGGTCGGGAAGATCCCATGGAGAAGGAAGTGGCAACTAACTCCAGTATTCTTGCCTGGAGAATCCCATGGTCAGAGGATCCTGGCAGGCTACAGTCCAAGGGGTTGCAATGAGTCAGACATGACTGAGTGCACATAAACACAGAGTCATGAGGTCTACAAATACAGTTCTTTTTTGTTGCCTATACACAACATGATCTAATTAGGACTAAGGGGCTCTCATTCTAAAGACTCGGCAGCAAAGAGGCCCACCGGAGTGATGGAATCTTTGCTGCTGCTTTGAATGTGCTTTTCAAGAATTTAATTTCACAAAACTGTTCTAGATATTTTTACGTTAAAAATTTCCTTTAGATAGTGCTAATTTATCTTTTGGCTGATACAAGTATTCTATTTTGCCCTAAATGATCCGCGAGTGAGCTGGAATGCAGCATTCCTTCATGGATTTTAAATTTACATCCACTGAGAATGATTAGTGTTTTGAAAGGTTAGCAAGCTGTGAGGTTAAGATATGATTTGGGGAATAATCTATTTTAAACACTTGTAATGTGAAGAGAACAAACGATCTTGAATACTATTTTAAGCATGTCCATTCATCGAAGCCCAGCAGGAGATATCTTGAGTAGGGGAGAGTCTAAATTCTGATCGACAGAATTAGTTAAATTAATAAAAACTGGAGCCCTGCTATATTCACCAGATGACATGACACATGTCTAGAATACAGAGAAGCAAAGGTCAAGGGAAATGTGTAGTTAATGGCTTTCTAAAGAGGACGCTGTCGTCTCATATAGACGGAAGTAAATTTGACAGCTGCCAGCATGGTATTCAGGAGGGAGTACTTTAATATCAACCAATGGTTATGTGGGTCGACTTTAAGGTGTCTTGGCAATGAAAATTACTCCTGTAGACCCACTGGCCCTGCACATCAAGAGGGCAGTCAGTTAGCATGGAGGGATCCCAGCACAAATGTCTCTTTACAATAAACTCCACCATCAGCTGGATGTTCCTGCAAGGATCCTGAGCTTTCTTAGTTCTTTCTCCTCTGGTGACAGACCTGGACCCTCTCAGGAGCCCTGATCTGCATCCAATCAATCCTCTGTTCCAGTGACCCTTCACCTTGTCTCTGTGTCCCAAGTCAACCATCTGTGCTGAACTCTCAGTTGAGGTGGCAGCTGTTTCTTCCTCTTCTCTTCCTGCTTCCCCAGCTCCTCTTCTTCTTCCTCCCCTCGTCTTCCTTCTCCCCTCCTTGCCCTTCTCTTCATCTTCCTCTGCTTCTTTCCCCTCTCCTCCTCCATCACTTGCTCCTTCCTTGTATCCTGATATCTTTTTGGACTTTATGTCTTGGTGCTTTGTCTTCTAATCAGATTTGTACTCTCTACCTTCCACGCCAGTGTTGAGAAGTTCCTGTGTTTCAGCTCTGATTCTCTTCTCCTTTTTCACTTTTTCTCTTGATGACTTCTGTTATCTGGATGGTACCCCGGTTGTTTCTGCCTCTGCAGGTCCATATCTCAGCTCCAGGCTGGATGCAGGTAACCTCTTCCTGGTTATCCTTCACTATGTCAACTCACAGTCTCCCAGTCTTCTATTCTCTTTCTTGTTGATCTCTTTGTTACTCTTACTGTACGAGTAAGTCACCAGTTAACCCATTCTCTTAACTGTGTGCCATGTGTGCCAAGTCACTTCAGTTGCGTCTGACTCTTTGCGATCCCATGGACTGTAGCCACTAGGCGACTCTGTCCATGGGATTCTCCAGGAAAGAATAGTGGAGTGGGTTGCTAAGCCCTCCTCCAGGGGATCTTCCCCACCCAGGGATTGAACCCAGGTCTGCTGCATTGCAGGCATATTCTTTATCATTGAGCCACCAGGGAAGCCCATAGGCATCTTTTTTTAATTTTAAATAAGCCAATTTTTAATAATTTTAGTAATTAGCAAAAATATATATTAAAGAGTTTGTATATTTAGGGGGTGAAACAAGATGACCCAAGATGTCATTCTAGAGATGGGCGCAATTTGAGCTCTTCAAAGAGGAGGGCATGGTAACCCACTCAGTATCCTTGCTTGAACAATTCCATGGACAGAGGACCCTGACAGGCTACAGCCCACGGAGTCGCAAACAGCTGGACAGGACTGAGCAACGAACACTTTCACGTTCAAAGAGAATTGCAGTATATCTAGTGGTTGGCCTTAAACATCTGATACAAGAGTCAATGTCTTTCCTGAATTAGGGTTTTTAAAAAAAATTATTTATTTTAATTGGAGGCTAATTACAATATTGTAGTGGTTTTTGCCATACATTGACATGAATCAGCCATGGGTGTACATGTATCCCCCATCCTGAACCCTCTCTCCCCATCCCATCCCTCAGGGTCATCCCAGTGCTCCGGCCCTAAGTGCCCTGTCTCATGCATTGAACCTGGACTTACGATCTATTTCACGTATGGTAATATACATATTTCAATGCTATTCTCTCAAATCATCCCAATCTTGCCTTCTCCCACAGAGTCCAAAAGTCTGTTCTTTACATCTGTGTCTCTTTTGCTGTCTTGCATATAGGGTCATCGTTACCATCTTTCTAAATTCCATATATATGCATTAATATACTGTATTGATGTTTTTCTTTCTGACTTACTTCACTCTATATAATAGCCTCCAGTTTCATCCACCTCATTAGAACTGATTCAAATGCATTCCTTTTAATAGCTAAGTAATACCCATATGCATCTTAACCTTAATTAATAGTTAATAATAATTAATAATAAACAAGAAAAAAAAAGATTAATAAGAAAAATAAATAATAAAAAAGAAAAGAAAAAGGGAAAAGGTTTTTTTCTATTTTTTAAACAAAAGCAAAGGAATAATACAGACTTTTCTATAGCAACATGTTTGAAACTCTGGAGTAACTGGATGATTTCCTAGCAAAATAATGATTATCAAAATGCATCCAGGAAAAGTTGAATATTTGAATAGGTCAAACAGTAAAAGAGACTGGAAGACAAGATCCAGCCAGGATCACAGCTGAACTATTCTTCAACTTTAAAGGAATAAGTAATTCTAATGATATTCAGACTCTTTCAAGTCATGTAAAAAGATGAAAAATTTTTATGAAACCAGCATATGAAATCTGAGGAACATAGCACAAAGCCAAAACTGTAGGTGACAAATGCATGTCACATACAAATATGAAATTCTAAATAAATATTGCCAAATGTAATCCAGCAGCATATTAGAAAAATGGTATCTTATTACCAAGGAGGATAGCATGCAGTAATGTAAAATTAAGCAGTGCAACACAGTTCAGTATTATAAAACCTGCCAACATAATTGTTACATCAGCAGATTAAAAAGGAAAAGCCATATAATGATTTTTAACACTGAAAAGGTTTTTGATAAAATTTAGCCACCATTCCTTGCAAAAATTGGTATGTAAAAGAATATAATAAAAATTATTTACCAAAATATGATACTGAATATACCAAATAGCTAAACATCAAAATATTTAAATTAAAATCAAGAAATCAAAATGCTCACTGTCATCATTGCTATTTAGTATTGTTTTGGAGGTTTTAGTGAATGAAATAAAAAACAGAATTTAATGAGTGATATAAACTTTGGAAAGAGATAGAGCTTTCTCTCTCTCTCTCTCTCTCTCTCTCTCTCTCTCTCTCTCTATATATATATATATATATATATATATATATATGCAGATGATGTGATTTTATACCTAGGAAACCCAGGAGAATCTAATTAGTGTACCACCAGAATGTCTGGGGTTTCAGTTCAAACTAAGTTTACCCAATTTAAATTAAAACCAGTTGAGATTCTAATTTGGAAGTGAATTCACCATTAACTTGGGGGGGAACTGACGTTTTTTGTGGTATGTATTTTCATTTGTTCAGATACTAAGTTACATGATTTTGCTGTCTCCCCTTTCCTGTTCAGCGACCCCAGCTTCTGCTCTGTGGCCCCGCAGGCTCCGGGATGATGTCCCAGACGACCCTTGGCAGAGGTTTTTAGCTCTCCCCTCTCTCCTTTTGTTCCTGCTGCTCCCACCTGGACTGCCTGTTGAATTCTGGTTTTCTGGGAAGGCCGTGGTCTCCAGGCAGCCTCCTCTCTTCAGAATCAATCCTTCGCTTTGTTCGCAGATGCGTTGTTTGGATTTCTTAATTGGTGCCCGTTAGTCTGCCTATTTATTCACCAAAACGTTGAGCACCTCCATATGCCGGGTGAGGGTGACGCTTGTATGTCTGCACGTGTGTCTCCCCCAGTAGAGCTGGTGCAACGTGAGCACAAGTCAAGTGCCCAGGCATCCCCAGCATGTTGTGTCCTGACTCTCAGCGCCTGCGCCATTCAGGGAAATGAGCAGCAACTGGTTTTGAATTCAGTTGTATTGGAATGAGACGCAGCCTAAACGTGCAAATGAAAAATGCTCTCAGCAGCAGCAGGCAGAAGTCTTTGCTACAGCGACACTGTGGAGCTATTAGAAGGTGAAGGTTTGGGAAGTGCAATTATATTCAGGGAGCATCTAATTCTGGGTTTATTTCCCAACAGCAATAAGTTGTTAACACTGGGAAAATTATATTATTTCCAGTGGTTCCCACAAAGGGAGGCATTATTTATATCCATGTGTGATAAAATTGGTTGGTTGCTACCGACAGTTGTTTTTCTCACATATTCTAAGATGCTGTCTGATGGGGCTGGATGCAACATAATGTTCGAAATGAAGTTGAGATGCTAGTGTGAAAGGTTGTGGTTATAGTTAATGGAATTGGAGAGGTGTTTCTCGGGAACACGAGTCATAGGATTTACATGGTTCTGTCCTTAAGAACGACAGCTTATTCACTCTTCACTCCCTGCCATGTATAATTTTAGATTAGAACATCATTAATAAACATTGTGCAGTTTCCTAGAACTAGGATTCTTAACTGTCAGGTAGAATTCATCTGTCAGTGGTTCTTCAGTCTGTATTCTCTAGGGAATGAGGATGAATGTGAAGCTGAGTGGCCAGAGTGTGGGGCAGACAGAATATCTGTACTTTCGGGGTTTCCAATAGCGGGACTCCTAAAAAGATATTTTACAAGTTAAAATGGGGTCATGCTAAAGAGAATTTTTAGAACTCCCAAATCAATAAAACATTTCAATTTATTTTTAATTTTTATATGATTTACTTTGGGAAGCAATTTTTACCTACTTTTGTTTCTATAACATATAGTTAAATTGTGATGTATATTTAGTTCCCAAAGCAAGTGTGATAAATAGTTTCATTTGTTGACAAATCGTGCTTTTTTAGGCAGTTAAAATCAGCATGTATCATTTTTAAATGAGGAAGAGAGTGTTTAAAATCATCCATGTAATTAAATATAGTACAGTTACCTTCAATTAACAATATACTGTTATAATTTTTTCTTTTTTATTGAAGTATAGTTGATTTATAATGATTCAGATGTACAGCAAAGTGACTCAGTTATATATATATATACATTCTTTTTTCATTATAGGTTATGACAATATAGAAAGAAGTTTAAGGTTTGAAAAAAATCAGAGCTGGATGACAACTAGGGGTCACCCATAGCCTCTTCTTCCCCTCGCCACAGTGTCCATGTGGGCATCCACTGGGTCTCTGAGGGGCAGGGTTGGCTTCAGTCTTTCCCCTGGGTCTAGGTTCTCTCAGTGTCTCTTGGTCTTGAATAGTCCTTGTTCTTACAAGGACGGATCTTTTTCCCCACTGGGAACGACCTCTGTCACCGTCCGGGTGACATCACTCCACACACACAAGATTTTAGGAATGCAACTGTCATAGAAAACGAGATATTTTTATCTGCTTTGGAGTCAACACTGCTGTGATGTTTTCGGTAAAGCGTATAATTGTAATGTTGTAAAATGCTTATGTGAAAACAGGGATGTTGAGTAATCTTACCAGAAGACCTTTAGGGTTTGTCACATTGCTTTCTGTGTTTAGCAAAATCAAATGTCTCATGTTGTGTGGAAATGGCAGCAGAGCTTCTGATGCTGTGATGGCCAACAGACTGCGTGTGAGCTCCTTCGTGGGAACCACACAAAGTCATCCCGCATCTCCAGACAAAGGCAGGAAATCCACTGATGACAGTTCTTTCAGCCTCATTAAACGGTTTTGTTGTTCAGTTGCTCAGTCATGTCCAACTCTTTGCGACCCCATGGACTGCAGCACTACAGGCTTCCCTGTCCTTCACCATCTCCTGGAGCTTGCTCAAACTCATGTCCATTGAGTTGGTGATGCCATCCAACCGTCTCATCCTCTGTCACCCCCTTCTCCTTAAAGTGCATTTAAAAAATTTTATACTTTAGCATGTGTATTTTTTCGCAAGAACAGGTCAGTGTGTTGTGGTGGATAAACAGTAATGATGTGCATGCTCTGTGGGTCTATTTTACACTAAAATTTGATATGAGTTTTTCCTTATAACCTGAGCGTCGATTACTCTTTTTTGTCAGTTGCATATATGAATATCAAAGGAAAAAATAGTACACATTATTTATTTCTTTTTCAATTACTAGACCAGGCACTGGGTCTGTATTTTTATTCCAGAAGACAGCACACTTGTTGGCATGTTAAGAAGCGCTCAGGACATTTTTGTTTGACATTCAGTTATTTGTTTGGCTGCGTCGGGTCTTAGTTGCAGCATGCAGGATCTTCATTGAATCGTGTAGGATCTATCGCTGGGGCACGCAGACTCTCTAGCTGTGGCAAGTAGGCTCACAGTTGCAGTGTGTGGGCCTCAGAGCTTGAGGTCATCAGAGCACAGGTGCGAGGGCTTAGTTGCTCCTTAGTACGTGGCATCTTAGTTCTCTGACCAGAGATCGAACTGACTTCCGCTGCATTGCAGGGCAGATTCTTAACCACTGGACCACCAGGGAAGTCCCCGTGTGTTTTTAAGTGGTTAAAAGTCCACAAGAATTCTTCCTCCCAGCTGGGTTGAGTTTGGCTTTTGTTACTCCATCAAGTTGCTTTATTGTCTTGAGATGTTTGAATGTTTGACTTGGAGGTGTACTTTATCACCTGTCGCCACCAACATGCTTGCAGCTCTGACCTTTTACCATCTGCACCTTCCCCAGGAACATTTTACTGCAAGATAAACGATAAAACTAATGTTCATATAGCACTTTTTGACCAGTCTTCTCCAAGGGCGTGTGTATATGAATGTGTGTTTGTGCAGTGTATGTGTGTATGTGGTTATAATAATGCTTGTTGACAATTTTAAAACTCTAGAAAGTAACAGGAAAGAATATTTATGTCAGTCCCACCCCCCATGTATAACCATCATTAATATTTTGCTGTTTCTTTCCAATTACTTTTCTATGAGTGTGTGTTTGTGTGTGTGGACTCAAATATGCAGAGTGCCTTGCCTGAAGTAGGGGCTTTATAAATATGTTGAAAATGAACATTTTAATACATGTAATCAATTCTATTTTAAATTTTAGGATCATTGAATATGTACAGTTTTGTGTCCTTTGATTTGTTTACTTAACTCAGAAAATTCTCAAGATATTTTATAAATACAGGTTTTGACAGCTTCATAATCATATATATGTGTGTATGTAATATATAAATATCTTTTCTTTAACCTTTCTCCCATATTACTATTACTACCACTTCCTTATCATATCAACCCTAGAGGAGGAGTTACTGGAACATAGACTATAAACTTAAAACAATTTTTGATCTTTACTGCCAGATTTTTATTATTTAGAAATGATCTTTTTTATTGAATTACAAAGGAGAGCTATCCATCTAGAAAAGCAGAAACTTAAAGTACAAAGAAGATTGGGAAGAAATTCCCAATCATGTAAAGATGACTTCATTTAAGATTTTGTTTTGCACAATTTTAGTCTTTATTTCCATTATCTGTTTTACCAAAAAAGAATCATTTTATTTACTTAACTCCTTTGTTCTGCACTTGGTGTGTCATTAACGTAGACTTTCTCTGCCGTTCGACAGTCTTCTGCAGTGTAACTTCATGACCTGTTGTTAAAACGACATATCTGTATCCATCCTCTCTTGGTGAATCTTCAGTTTGTTTCCAGTCACTCACAGTTTGTTTCCAGCGCTCAGTCACTCAATAGTGTCTTCACGATTCTTCAACTCCATGGACTGTAGCCCGCCAGGCTCCTCTGTCCGTGGGATTTTCTAGGCGAGAATACCTAGAAGTATTCTAGGCGTATTCTAGGGAGTGGGTTGCCATTTCCTCCCCCAGGGGATCTTCCCTACCCAGGGATCAAACCCGCTTCTCTTGCTGCCTCCTGCATTGGCAGGCAGGTTCTTTACCACTGGCACCGCCTAAGAAGCCTAGATCCATCTTAGCTAACATTTTAAATACTGCTCTCGAGCCCTATGATGACCACGCCTGGCTTTACAAGCTGTAACGAGACACCTTGTTATATTATGAACCCAGATATGCTCAGGGTCACGTTATGGCCTTGTCCATATGCTTTTTTAAATTCACCTCAAGTGTTTGCTTGTCTACCTGTTTTAATCATCTCTATGTATTGTGTTGCCCCCCAGTTTTATGATAACTTCACTGGCGTTTAACAGTTCTCTCCACCAAAATACAAAACATGTTTTGAAAAAAGTTGTACTCAGCTGTTTGGTTCGGGTTTAAAACACAAGGCGTGTCAAGGGCAAGAGGGAAAGAAGTGTTTGCAAACCAGACTGTGGCCTGACACTGTGCAGTCATGTAAGCCAATTGCTGGCTGGGACTCTGAAGATCAGAGCAAATTCTCATTCATGTTCGTTTCTCGTGTTCCCCAGAGGTCTCAGTTCTGGGGCGAAACTGAAGCTGCATTCTGATCCTGTGGTTCAGAGCCTCTTCTTCTCTTAGCACCCTCTCCTCTGAAACAGTGGGGCTCAGAGTTCTGGGGAAGCAGTTCAGTGGATCTGAAGCGGTGGACCCAGACAAACAGATCAGGCTTTCTTTTGTTCTTGGGAGGGCCCTGAAGTCCCCATCAAGGCAGCTTATCTGCAGTTCCAGCTGGGAGCCCAATGTCATGTTCAGAGGAAGGAAAATTAAAAGAAGAAAGTAGTGGCATTTAGAGTCAAGGGCGGCCCATTTCACGGCTCTTCTCCTACAGTTAAAGGAAATTTATATTAGAAATACCCTTGTCTAGTTTCCCTGAGAGAGTTTTGTTATTCAGAGAAAAATATGTGGGTTTACTGTTTCAGACACTGGAGTTAGGATTTGTAGAATCCACTCAGTACGGCCAAAGTTATCAGCCGACTTTACGAGTAATTTTAAAAAGTTCCTCTGTGCAGCTCTTTATTTTGTTCTGTGTGGGTTTCTTTTTCTTTGTTCATAAAGATCTCTGTTCATCTGGAGCTGCTTAAATTCTGCGGTATTTCACCCACTGTGATCTGTGCTTTCTTTCCATTTCTGAGACTATAATTTGGTCAGTGGTTAGGTTGGGGTCGCTGGACACGCATGCTCACAACACTCACACACCAAATTTCTTGTTAGGAATAGGTCAGTGGGCTCCAGGGGAATGAGAATTTCTGCATCTGAGATTACAGAAGAAGAGATTCACAAAGAAACAGTAGGAATTCCATTCACTGACTTACGAAGTACACTTCAGTTGTACCAGACATTCTGTGTTCTCCATTTGTAGGAGGCCTCCCAGTATAATCTTGACAGCAGTTTGGGATTCAAACTTAATTTATGAAAAGTGGTCGAAATCACAAGGATGTAGTCTTTAAAATGAAAGTTTAAAAATACACAATCCGCCATCCGTCACTGCCATCTTCACTGCAGTTTTGCAGCCAGTGATGTTTAATTATGTAGGTGATGATTTTTCTCCATTAGTCTAACAAATAAATGGCAGAAACAGGCGTCACTTTGAAGAAGCAGTGTCGGAAGCAAGTCATGCTGCCTGGCCTGGGTCTCCATGATGAACGGCTGTGCTCTGCTTATGTGAAGTCTCCTGAATCAGTTATGTAGTCTATGGGCTGATTAACGGCAGGTTGCTGTAAAGGACGGCCATGTTGCTCTGGGTCGTTTTTTGATGGGGGCCGTAGCGGGGGAGTTCTTAGACCCCTTTGAACATCTTATGTAAGCTACTGATAATCTCCTTAGAGAAGTGTTTATATCCATTTGCACACACAATTTTATATAAAATTCAGATTTCCAGAATCCTCAAAGGCATCGTGGACCACCCCTGCTGTTAAGAACAGCTACACTAAACAAGAGTTCAGAACAACAGTGTGTGTGTCTATGTACCTGAGTGTGTGCTGTGTGTCGTGTATGTGTGTATTTTTCAAGTTCTCTGTTTCCTCCTTGATTAAAACAAGAGGAAGTCAGAAGGGGTTCTAATATTCCTGATAATTTCCCCTCTTCGCTCAGGCGGAGATTGTAGTTTCTTGAAGAAGCAAGGAAGGTGTTCCGTAACCTTTCACCGTGTGCTGGCATCTTTTGGTGAGGAAAGAATCATTGCAGCGTGCTTGGGGGCTGGCGGGGGTGGGGGCTGGTGGTAGATGAGAGCTGTAGTGATGTGCCAGAAAGGTGGAATTGAAAAGCAGCTACAGAAGTAAAGCTTTTGTGAGCTGTTCATCGGGTCCTTGGAGGTCTCAGTAGATACTGATCGCTTTATAGAATGGAGATGTCTCTCCACCCTGAAACCTAGGTGTCAGTTTAAACCCCCTATCTTCCTCATCTTGTGCCTCCGGCCAGTCAGCGGGTGGTACCCATCTTACCTCCCAGGTGAGTGTGAAGTAGCCCTTGTTCCTCCCCTCAGCTCTTGTTCTAGGTTGGTTGAGGGTCTCATCTCCGTTGTTCAGGCTGTCCCATCATTCCAGAATACACTATAACCTTGCGGGTAAGCAGAGACCAGGGTTTGAATTCGAATTCCATGTTTTTACTGATGAGCTATGCAACTGGAGAGATTTATGAACCTCTCTGAGCCTCTGTTTCCTCCTGTATGGCATGGGAATGGTAGCAGTCCCAGTACTGGGGATGTTAAGGCGTAAGTGAGCTGAATTAGATGCTATACACGGTCCATGGCAAATGCTTTAAAAGCCTCCTCGACCATCTTTTCTATTTATATTCTTGCTACTTTTTAAATTAATTCTCCACATCGCCACTAACAAGATCTTAATATAATGCAATAAATTTTTTTTTTCTTCCTGGTGACTCAAAGCTTTTGCGAGAATGTCATTGACTAAGGATAAACCTAAAGGTCCTTAGCAAGACTTACAAAGCTTCTCGTGACCCGGGTCCCGCCTGCTTGCCTGGCATCTTTATCACTTGATTGTGTGTGTGTGCATATTGACCTCTTTTAAAAAGTTACAGTTCTCTAAAAAAGTTACAGGGCCATTTACAAATTTTAATAAGAAAGAAGAGTTTAAAAGGCTTTCTCCTCGTTCTGGATGAACCACTCAAAGTAATGTGCTGTGTGTACCCCTGGATCTGCCTAGATGTAGTTATGGAGACCTGGGGATAATGTCCATATAGATGGTGTGTGAGTCGTCTGCTGCCTGCTCTGTATTTGTCGGTACATCACAGCCTCACGCTCCTCAGCAGATCCACACCTATGCCTTGCTGTTTAGTAGCTGCACCGAATTCTGTTGTATTGTCTCTTTTCTCTCCATCTGAAGTGATAATGTGTGCTGTTGTGGTCGGAACATAATTCCATTTTCCTCCCCCGATGGATTGTCATGGGTCCTGACGCCACGTGTCCTTACTTTGCTGATTGATCCGATAGGAAATTCCTATCAATGGGGTCCGGTGTTCTCCATGCTACTGCTTTCAAACTCTTGGCACCTGGGGATCATTTATTGGTCATGTAGCACAGACTCAGATCTCTGATTAACAACATCCAAAAACTCATTGTAAGTTTTAATTACAAAATAAAATTTAAAAATGATGATGTCTTCAGTGTCACCTCTAACCCTTCAGAATGACCTTCCATAGTGACCACCCTTGTTCTTCCATCTTCATTTCTGTTTAATTGAGAAAGTTGTACCGAACTGTTGGTAGGTTTTTGGCTGTGATACCGAAAGATGGTTCTTCAGGTCCACGTGGGTTGTTCTGGGTATTTAGAGCTTACCTGAACCCAGACTCATTTTGTTTCATCAGATGCCATCTTGACACTTAACCACACTCAGAGCCTGGCAGGTTGAGTCTCTACTTCAGGGGGCACTCAGATGCATTTGCAACTTCTTTGATCACGTTTGTCCCAGGAACATGTTTTTTTTCATGCTGCCTTCTTTGTTGTTGTTCAGTCACTTAGTCGTGTCCAACTGTGCGACCCCGTAGACTGCAGCATGCCAGGCTTCCCTGTCCTTCACCATCTCCCAGAGTTTTCTCAGACTCATGTCCATCGAGTCAGTGATGCCATCCAACCATCTCATCCTATGTCATCCCCTTCTCCTCCCGCTGTCAGTCTTACCCAGCATCAGGGTCTTTTCCAGTGAGTCGGCTCTTCACATAAGGTGGCCGAACTATTGGTGCTTCAGCTTCAGCATCAATCCTTCCAATGAATATTTAGAGTTGATTTCCTTTAGGGTTGACTGGTTTGATCTCCTTGTAATCCAAAGGACTCTCAAGAGTCTTCTTCAGCACCTACAACACTCCCTTTTGCAGTATTTCAATAATGTTCTTTATCAATAATATGATTGAATTTTTTTTCCTCACTGAGTAAAGAAAATCGTCACATGTTGACAAAAAGCTAAATTCTCTGTGATCAAGTTGTTTATATCACAGTTTGCCTACATAAGACTTCCTGACAGCTCACTTTTCATACTTGCAATTGTTACATTTCAGCCCTGGAGATACACGTCGAGATGGTTTAAGATTTTGAAGGTGTTGCTGAGATAAACCATTTAACAAGGACACTGAACTCGTGGCACCGGTCTTTGGTGTCATTAGGAATTTTGTTTTTATCATCTGCTTGTAAAATCCTCAGGAACCTCTTTCCCCCGACAGTCCTCATGTGGAGGTTGGGAAACTGTAGGACCCGGCCCTCCTCCAGCTCCCTAAAAATGTATGCCTCGGTGGCTGCGGTTCAATTCACGTCCAGTTTCTCCCCTTTCTTTCTGTACTGAATTATGATCAGGGAAGCACTGTTGGCTGCCAGCTCTCTCCTGTAACTAATATGGAATGTCTGCTGACGTTCGGATGAAGTTGTCTACTTGGCATACTGGTGTCCTTCTCGGGGTGGGCATCTCACTGATGCCCTGCTGGTGCTGGTGAGCTCCGCCCTTCCTTCTGCAGTCTGTGTTCTGAATCCTCTCTTTGCTCTTGCAGTGGTGTTCTCAGTGATAAACAGATGTATCTACCCACCGTCCAAGAGTTGTTCCCGCCGTACACTTGTGACTGTGTCCACCTGGGGAGCAAAGACCTGCTGCCATGCTCCCGTGAAAATGATTGCATTTCATTAACGAATTTTGCCAGCAGCCCATCTGATTTTGTCAAGGCATTGTGTTTTCTTTCTGTTTGTTGTTTTCTAATCCCCTGACTCGTTTTGTTTTTAAATAATAGTATGTCATTTGTGCCTGCTTTCGATATTAGGTGTGAAACTTTGAATAATCCTTCTTCTGCATTAGTGATAAAATCTGTCACTTTCATACTAGAAAGCATTATTTTGCAACTGTTCTGAGAAAAGAAAACGACAAAACAAAACAACGTTCCTTCTGTACCCAGGAGCACATAGCTTCCTCAGAAATGTCCTTAAATCCTTCCGTGACCCCGAGCTGGCTTTTGTTTTGCGTTTTGTTGCCACTTCTGTCCCCGGAGTGGAACAAACAGTTGGCAGGTTTTCAGAAGACTTGTGTCCTTACTTGTGCTCTGCCCACTAACCTGGTGTGACCTTGAGAAAGTCTCTTAACTTCTCTGGGCTTGAGTTTGATTTATCTGTAAAGGTATTTTTTCAGGTCCACAAACCCTGTGGTTTTTTATGACTGAATTTAACTGGTTAATTGCTTGCTTTAAGCGTGTGTTTCGAGTTCCCTTTTTTCTTGTAAAAATAATTTTCTAAGCACAGCTATCAATTATGTTCATAAAATGTAAGATTTTTAGAAAGGAAAAACATTTTTATCTGCCATGTAAACCGTCCCACAGGAAAGAGATTGTTGACAGGCAATGATATTTCTCAGTAAACACTGCCTTTTGGATTCTTTTTTTTAATTAAAAAAATTTAAAATATTTTTTAATTGGAGGAAAATTGCTTTACAATTTTGTGTTGGTTTTTGCTGTACAACACAAATCAGCCATAATTATACATGTATCACCTCCCTTTTGAGCCCCCTTCCCCTCCCTCCAGCCTACCTTTCTAGGTCAAATGGATGTTTAATAGAGCCTATTAAACAGAATGAAGTAAGCCTTTCAGATTCTTAAAATGACCGGTTTGTTTTTTGTTTGAAACCTTCCGAATACTGCTGTTTTCTTTGCAACATCACATAAAGCTCCCAAATGTTCAGCCTAGAGAGCATTTTGAAATGCTGGCAAGAGTGAAGTTGATCATCCCAGCTCTCAGCTGTTTCACTGCCAGTGCCTTGAATTTATCATTCATATATGATATAATATTGGTTCCTTCCATCCCCAACTTTGCATCTTTCAGTTTTGTTGAAACATGAAAAATGTCCTCTCATTTTCTGCAGCTTCTTAAATTTCCTTCCAGCCTTATTGTTATCTTCTCCCGAGGTCTCTCCTTCCCGTTTGCTTTTCTTAGCCGTATTGCATGCATGTATATATGTATCTATGTATATGGATGTGGTGCTTTTGAAGTTAACTGAGAAATTTCAAAGCAACGAACAGGAGGCAGTCACACAAAACTTGTTAAGTGCAATCTGCTGGGAAACAGAGTAGAAGTGAGAAGAAGGCTGGGAGAGTTAAACACACACATGACATTTATTTTTGTAGAAATAAAATATTCCTGAGAAATCACTCATTCTTGCCATTTCGTTTTTGGTTTCTATCATCTTTCAAGTTTTTCCTTGGAACCTTGTAAAATGAGCTGTGAATGTAAGAAACTTTTTCACGACTTTCTTACAAGCCAATTCATAAAGATTTTAAAAACAGTTCCGCGTTCTTGTATAAAAGGCATGCACCCAAGTGTATGGAAGAAGGTTGAGTAAACGATGTTCGCTACTTGTGGTTGAGGACAGTGCAGCTTGAAAGAGAAGGTGGACAGTGGACACGACCTGACATGAGGTGGCTTCTAGGGGATGCTGGGATGGGAACAAAGCCAAGTGCAAAACAGCCTGTATCATGTGCTCTTACATAAGAAGGAAAGGGGCAACAAGGAAGAAAAACAAGCGTAACTGCTTATTTTTTACAAGAAGAAACCCAGAAAGAATAAACCTTAAAAGAGTGAGATTGGTCCCCTGTTAGGTTAGAATGGTGTGGGGGACAGGATGTGGAGTGGATAGATACTTCTTTGAGTCCCTTTTTGTAGAGCTTCAACTTTGGGAAATTTGATATTCTGCATATTAAAAGTCAAAATAAATCATTAGGAACTGAAAGAAAATAGAAATAAACAGAATTCAGCCACATTTCTATCTTCTCTCTGCTGAGGAGAGAAAGAATGAATCCAAGTAGTTTATGAACAGAGTTTTTAACTGTGTACCTCATTCTTGGATGGCAGAGCAGGAAGAGAAGATTGGCAACAGATCCTGAAGTCTTTGTTGTGGGTTTGTGGGGGTGAAAGAGTTCTGAAGCTGCAGTAGATACACTGTAGGATTTACTACAGGAGTAAGCATGGTACCTTGTTAGAGGAGGAACACGAACATAGAAAAAGAAAGAGCCCTTTGGGATGGGTGGGAATGAGATCGATCTTTTTGAACTTACGATTTATTGTGTGTGTGTGTGTGTGTGTGTGTGTGTGTGTGTGTGTGTGTGTATAAACACATACACGGACTTCCCTGGTGACTTAGATGGTAAAGAATCTGCCCGCAACGTGGGAGACCCGAGTTTGACCCCTGGGTTGGTAAGATCCCCTGGAGAAGGAAATGACAACCCACTCCAGTATTCTTGCCTGGAGAAATCCATGAACTGAGGCTACAGTCCATGGGGTCACAAAGGGTCAGACATGACTGAGCAACTAACATTTTCAGATACATATGTAAATGTTTATTGTATATATATATACACACATGCACACATATGTAAATGTTAAGTATGTATGTATTTTGTATACCTAGACAGCATATTAAAAAGCAAAGACATTACTTTGTCAACAAACGTCTATCAAGTCAAAGCTACGGTTTTTCCAGTAGTCATGTATGGATGTGAGACTTGGACTATAAAGAAAGCTGAGTGCTGAAAAATTGATGCTTTTGAACTGTGGTGTTGGAGAAGACTCTTGAGAGTCCATTGGACAGCAGTCCATCCAAACAGTCCATCCTAAAGGAAATCAACCCTGAATATTCATTGGAAGGACTGATGCTGAAGCTGAAACTCCAATACTTTGGCCACCTGATGCGAAGAACTGACTCATTGGAAAAGGCCCTGATTCTGGGAAAGATTGAAGGCGAGAGGAGAAGGGGATGACAGAGTATGAGATGGTTGGATGGCATCACTGACTCAATGGACATGAGTTTGAGTAAACTCTAGGAGCTGGTGATGTACAGGGAGGCCGGGTGTGCTGCAGTCCATGGGGTCGCAAAGAGTCGGACATGACTGAGTCACTGAACTGAACGAATGTATTTTGTATATAACTGTAGTAAAGGAATTGGAAAATATTAATTATGTGATCAAAATTATCATCACCAGTGGACCCAGGAACACCATATAGATCCAGTTATCATATCCTGGGAAGGACACAACCTCACTCATGTCAAATGCTGGCAAAAAAAGTTCATAACCTGAATCTAATCACAAAGAAACATCAGACAAATTCAAAGTGGAGAACTTTGTTTTCAAAAATAAGGCAGGGAAAAGACTATATTCTTTAGAAATGTTAATGTTAGAAGAGAAAAAGGCTATGGAAAATGTTCCAGATTGAGGGAGACTAAAGGCTCATGTCAATTAAATTTAATATCTGACCTTAAACTGAATCCTGCTCTGGAGGGGAAAATGCTGTGAAGTACACTGTTGGAAAAATTGAAAAAATGGAACATGAGTGGAAGATTAAAGTATTGAATAATTTTAAATTTAGAGATGTTTTGATAACTGAGCTATTGTTACTAAGAGAGCCTTCCTATTCTTGGGGAAAATAAACTGCTCTTAGGGAAAATTTTTAGTATTTAGGGGTAAAGAGTGCCCAAATGATTGAAAAATCATATGTACACATATTTCTATATCTACCTATTTATACCTGTGTACACATAGACACTTGAGTGGGGGCAAGCAAATGAGGTGGAATGTTAACAATAAATCTAGACAGAGGGTATTCTGTTCTCTGTACTCTTTTATTCTTGGAATCTTTCTTTAAATTTGACATTATTTCCAAATGAAAAAGTTTTTCTTGAGTAAATTTTACCCTAAAAATAGGCATTTTTATGTTAAATAGTCGTTCAGTTCAGTTCAGTTCAGTCACTCAGTCGTATCTGACTCTTTGCGACGCCATGAATCGCAGCACGCCAGGCCTCCCTACCATCACCAACTCCCAGAGTTTACCTAAACTCGTGTCCATCGAGCCGATGATGCCATCCAGCCATCTCATCCTCTGTCGTCCCCTTCTCCTCCTGCCCCCAATCCCTCCCAGCATCAGGGTCTTTTCAAATGAGTCAACTCTTGCCATGAGGTGGCCAAAGTATTGGAGTTTCAGCTTCAGCATCAGTCCTTCCAATGAACACCCAGGACTGATCTCCTTTAGGATGGACTGGTTGGATCGCCTTGCAGTCCAAGGGACTCTCAAGAGTCTTCTCCAACACCACAGTTCAAAAGGATCAATTCTTCGGCACTCAGCTTTCTTCACAGTCCAACTCTCATATCCATACTTGACCACTGGGAAAACCATAGCCTTGGCTAGATGGACCTTTGTTGGCAAAGTAATATCTCTGCTTTTTAATATTCTATCTAGGTTGGTCATAACTTTCCTTCCAAGGAGTAAGTGTCTATTAATTTAGTGGCTGCAATCACCATCTGCAGTGATTTTGGAGCCCCCAAAAATATAGTTTGCCACTGTTTCCACTGTTTCCCCATCTATTTCCCATGAAGTGATGGGACCAGATGCCATGATCTTCGTTTTCTGAATGTTGAGCTTTAAGCCAACTTTTTCACTCTCCTCTTTCACTCTCATCAAGAGGCTTTTTAGTTCCTCTTCACGTTCTGCCATAAGGGTGGTGTCATCTGCATATCTGAGGTTATTGATATTTCTCCCAGCAATCTTGATTCCAGTTTGTGCTTCTTCCAGCACAGCGTTTCTCATGATGTACTCTGCATAGAAGTCATTAATCATGATTTAAAAGCAGTTCTAGATTTTAATCATCATTTCCATTAGTATACTTACAAGTTTATTCTCAATTAAGAATAAACCAATAATGCTGAATCATCTCAAAACTGTCTGCTCAAAAGCTGTTAATCATTTAGCAAGGCTATGGTAAACAAGACCTATACTGAAGAAAATAATAATGAACGGAAATGAATGAGAAAGTCTTCTGTAAAAATAAATCCCTTTTACAATAGCAACAAGTATAAAAGGTACACAGAAATAAATATGATGAAGTCTATGTGAAAATTTGAAAAACATCTTGGACAAAGAAATGATTAGATTAAATGAGAGGGAACAAGTTCTTAAATTAGAAAACTTAATCAGATACAGATTGCTCTCCAGATAGACTCATTATAAGCAATGAAGACAGTGTGATGTAGGCAAATAGGCCAATAAATAGGATTAACAGGCCAGGAAAAGACCCAGGCATGTAGGAACATGATATAATAGAGGAAATTTTGCAGACCAATGAAAGTATGGACTATTCAAAAAGGTTTTCTTTTTAATAATTTGTTTTCCATATGAAAAAATAGAGCTCTAGCACACTCTGTAGAAAAAAATCTATACTGTGGCATTATATATTTAAATAGGAAGAACAAAGGTTTAAAATAACACTGGGAGAATATTCATTTAACTTCACTGTTGCAAAGGATTTCATAGGCTAGATGTGCCAACAATATTGGACGTAATTTATATATTACATTAAAATGAAATTCTCCACAAAGTTATCATATACAAAATGAAGAGCCAAGTCACAGACTGGGGATAAATAACCATTATAATCCCTGGTGCCTCAGATGGTAAATAATCCACTTATAATTCAGGAGACCTAGTTTGATCCCTGGGCCAGGAAGATACCCTGGAGAAGGGAATCAGTTGAATTCAGTTGCTCAGTCGTGTCCGACTCATTGCGACCCCATGAATTGCAGCACGCCAGGCCTCCCTGTCCATCACCAACTCCTGGAGTTCACTCAGACTCACGTCCATCGAGTCCGTGATGCCATCCAGCCATCTCATCCTCTGTCGTCCCCTTCTCCTCCTGCCCCCAGTCTCTCCCAGCATCAGAGTCTTTTCCAGTGAGTCAACTCTTCGCATGAGGTAGCCAAAGTACTGGAGCTTCAGCTTTAGCATCATTCCTTCCAAAGAAATCCCAGGGTCGATTTCCTTCAGAATGAACTGGTTGGATCTCCTTGCAGTCCAAGGGACTCTCAAGAGTCTTCTCCAACACCACAGTTCAAATGCATCAATTCTTCGGCGCTCGGCCTTCTTCACAGTCCAACTCTCACATCCATACATGACTACTGGAAAAACCATAGCCTTGACTAGACGGACCTTAGTCAGCAAAGTAATGTCTCGGCTTTTGAATATACTATCTAGGTTGGTCATAACTTTCCTTGCAAGGAGTAAGCGTCTTTTAATTTCATGGCTGCAGTCACCATCTGCAGTGATTTTGGAGCCCAAAAAAATAAAGTCTGACACTGTTTCTACTGTTTCCCCATCTATTTCCCATGAAGTAATGGGACCAGATGCCATGATCTTCGTTTTCTGAATGGTGAGCTTTAAGCCAACTTTTTCACTCTCCTCTTTCACTTTCATCAAGAGGCTTTTTAGTTCCTCTTCACTTTCTGCCATAAGCGTGGTGTCATCTGCATATCTGAGGTGATTGATATTTCTCCCAGCAATCTTGATTCCAGCTTGTGTTTCTTCCAGCCCAGCATTTCTCATGATATACTCTGCATAGAAGTTAAATAAGCAGGGTGACAATGTACAGCCTTGCCGTACTCCTTTTCCTATTTGGAACCAGTCTGTTGTTCCATGTCCAGTTCTAACTGTTGCTTCCTGACCTGCATACAGATTTCTCAAGAGGTAGGTCAGGTGGTCTGGTATTCCCATCTCTTGAAGAATTCTCCACAGTTTATTGTGATCCACACAGTCAAAGGCTTTGGCATAGTCAATAAAGCAGAAATAGATGTTTTTCTGGAACTCTCTTGCTTTTTCCATGATCCAGCGGATGTTGGCAATTTCATCTCTGGTTCCTCTGCTTTTTCTAAAACCACCTTGAACATCACGGAGTTCACGGTTCATGTATTGCTGAGGTCTGGCTTGGAGAATTTTGAGCATTACTTTACTAGCATGTGAGATGAATGCAACTGTGCAGTAGTTTGAGCATTCTTTGGCATTGCCTTTCTTTGGGATTGGAATGAAAACTGACCTTTTCTAGTCCTGTGGCCACTGCTGAGTTTTCCAAACTTGATGACATATAGAGTGCAGCACTTTCACAGCATCATCTTTCAGGATTTGAAATAGCTCAACTGGAATTCCATCACCTCCACTAGCTTTGTTTGTAGTGATGCTTTCTAAGGCCCACTTGACTTCACATTCCAATATGTCTGGCTCTAGATTAGTGATCACATCATCATGATTATCTGGGTCATGAAGATCTTTTTTGTACAGTTCTTCTGTGTATTCTTGCCACCTCTTCTTAATATCTTCTGCTTCTGTTAGGTCCAGACCATTTCTGTCCTTTATCGAGCCCATCTTTGCATGAAATATTCCCTTGGTACCTCTAATTTTCTTGAAGAGATCTCTGGTCTTTCCCATTCTATTGTTTTCCTCTATTTCTTTGCATTGATCTCTGAAGAAGGCTTTCTTATCTCTTCTTGCTATTCTTTGGAACTCTGCATTCAGATGCTTATATCTTTCCTTTTCTCCTTTGCTTTTCGCCTCTCTTCTTTTCACAGCTATTTGGAGAATGGAATGGCTACCTGGAAATCCCATGGACAGAGGAGCCTGGAGGGCTATATATAGTCTGTGGGGCCTCAAAGAGTGGAACACAACCTAAAGACTAACACATTCAACAAAAGATTGTTACCAGAGCTCAGGAGACTCTCCTTCAAGTCATTAAGGAAAAGGGACAAATGAAATAAATGGGGTGTTCACGGGGCATAGACTTTGGCAGATGAAATGTTTTAAAGCATGTACAAGTGACCATGCCATCTTTGAGGGCAAAATCTGTTAGAACAGCCTTCTTTCTTAATACCTGTGTTACTGAGCTTCCAGGCTTGTGTGATTGTGTGCATAGCCATACTAAGTGTTTTAACATCAGACTGTGGAGCTACTTCAGTGACTGTTATTATGTTGTTAAATTTCACAGGACCATCCCTTTCCAGAGCAAGAAAATAGCTTTCAGGCTGGAATAAGAGTGGAAGGCATCAACCACCAACATCCATCTTTATTTTGTGTGCTCTCTGTAGCCGAGGTAAGAGATGATGTTACTGTTAGGCTAATTGTAATGACAGAGGAGAATTTTCTAGAGAATGACAAATTTCAGTGCTTTGTGTTATAAATAAGTTCCAATACATTATGGATTCATTTTATTAAGTGATGGGTGAAATATGTTTTTTAATGATTTTTTTCCCTTCTCTGAAGATTATAATTTGCTAGTAAGTCCATCTCACTAATGGTTACTCTTACTTAATTTAATTGGGAATAGTTTTCACCAGAGATTGGTGAAATCCCTGAATCCCACGGTGTTGCTTTTTTTCTGTTATAAGAGATGTAGTTATTCAGGTTTTATCTGCACTAATGAGAAAGGTATGTGAAAAATATCCATGCTTATGAATTATGCATTTGCATACATACATGATTTTATGAAAATTATATAGGGTTAAGAGCCATGGATAAAAGCAAATGACTTATAAAATACAATATTTACTAAATATTTTTTTAGTAAATTGATAAAAGACCTCAGTATTTTGAATAACATCAAACATCAAAAACACTATTCACTTAATTTGCCAATTGATTACAGTTATTACACTTGTATAGCATTTATAGGAGATGTGTTTCCCAGACTGTATTATTATTTTCTTTGTTGAGTGTGCTGGATGCATGTGTCAGAGTTGAAATAAGATCTCACCCATGTTGGTTTTTGCTTCGTACTTCAATGTCTTGGAATGTGAATCTAAGCCAAGCAGCAGGAGATGGGGTTTCTGAAAGGAATATTTGATAGGTATTGAATGTCATTGAATAAATAACTTGTTGATCAATGGATATGTAAATTGATCTCAGATTCCTAGACTAAGTAAAAGGATAATTTTCTTGCAGAAAAAATCTTATGCTTGAAAGATAGTGTCTCGTTTGTCAGCATTTAGTCTTATCCAGATGTCATCTGTGAATTTGTTCTCTAACATAAGCACTTTTGGATGTAACGATTGGTTCATATATGTTGATGGTGTTTACAGAGTGGATGGAAATGTTGATTTTGTGTACACTTCAAATGCATGACTCAAAGATTGTAAACATTCTGTTTTACAGGTGTGTGGTTACCATCTAAGGCTTCATTTAGATGGTTATTTAAGCTATGACAATTTTTGGACCAATGTTGGCTTCCCTGACATCCATCCAGTGGGGTGGTGTGAAAAAAACAAACATGACTTATACATCCCTCAGGGTAAGTAGGAGGGAAAGGCAGTCAGCTTTATTTTAACAATGGTTTATGAAATACTAATAAGAGAACCTATGTGAATTGATTTTCAAAATGAAAATTTGACCCACACAGAGCCGTAAGACTACAAGGATACCACTCTTACAAATAAATAAATGTCTTTTAAAGCATCAGTGATTATTTGGGTCAAGTGTTCTGAGGTATAGCAGAAATAAAATCTTACAAGAACATTTTATCTTACATGAAGTTTATTAAGCCTTATAAGGAATGAAGAAACTAATGTTTAAATTACGTTAAAATAAAACATTTCCCTTAATCAGTGATGCTGCACAGTAAGGAAACTTGATTCACTGTATATCATTTGTTTCAAGCAGAAATCACAGCAGGCATGGAACTCCAAAAGGGAAAAATTTCATTATTTTTTAAAATACTTATTTTTTAAATTTTGGATGCATTGGACCTTTGTTGCTGCTTGCGGGCTTTCTCTAGTTGTGGCGAGTGGGGGCCGCTCTCTGGTTGCAATGTGTGGGCTTCTCATCATGAAGGAGGAAAGGAACAGGTCGAGCTGACTCCATCTTGAAAAAGAAGGAAACTCCATCTTGCACTTTCAGTGAATTTTGGACTATGTGCCTGGTAGCCATGGGGATAACATACCTACGGCCAAACTGGCCTCCTGGACTGATAAACATGACTCCATACCAATATGTCCCATCACCAGAGAGAATGTAATAATCCCCTATGTAGTCAATCACCTTTATAATCTTTATGGCACCCATTGGTGTAATCTACAACGTATAACCAGCTGACCCTTCTGATTATAAAACATGGCTGTAACCTGATTGTGTCTCCCTTTAACACTTTCCAGGGTAGGTTTAAGGAATTTGGAGGTGTGGGCTTGAGCAGTACACTTAAGGTATATAAGGTTTTCACAAAAGTTGGTCGGGGTCCCTGGCTAAAGAGGAAAGTCTGCCTCGGACCCGCTGGTGTAATAAACTGCACTCCACTATCCACGCTGTCCTTCTGAGTTTGTTTCCTAGAGCGTTTGCTGTAACAATCACAGTGGCTTCTCTCATTGCAGAGCACAGGCTGTAGGGCACGTGAGCTCAGTAGTTGTGGCTCAGGGGCTGTAGAGCTCAGACTCGGTAGTTGTGGTGCAGGGCATGTGGGATTTTCTCAGACCAGGGATCAAACCCATGTTCCCTGCATTGGCAGGTGGACCCTTAACCACTAGACCACCAGGCAAGTCCTTCACTATTTTCTTTGGACGGGAGTTAAAAATCTTGTTTTAGTCTCCTCTTTCAGTTCAGTTCAGTTCAGTTCAGTCGCTCAGTCGTGTTCAACTCTTTACGACCCCATGGACCACAGCATGCCAGGCCTCCCTGGCTATCACCAACTCCTGGAGTTTACTCAGACTCACGTCCATTGCATCAGTGATGCTATCCAAACATCTCATCCTCTGTCATCCCCTTCTCCTCCTGCCTTCAATCTTTCCCAGCATCAGGGTCTTTTCAAATGAGTCAGTTCTTTGTGTCAGGTGGCCAAAGTATTTCAGCGTCAGCATCAATCCTTCCAGTGAATATTGAGGGTTGATTTCCTTTAGGATGGACTGGTTGGATCTCCCTGCTGTCCAATGGACTCTCAAGAGTCTTCTCCAACACCACACCTCTTTAGGCAAGAGGAACTGGGTCTGGCAGATGTGGCTGAAACGTTTCTTATCTGCTGAGGGCTAGTGAGGGGACGGTTCACAGGTTGCGATGCTGGTGAGCCCGTTTCCTTGACCAACACACTTCTGTATTAATATAAGGTGTCCTGCTTGGGTCTTAGACTCCGGATGACCGTGGCAATGTCTGAAGTCACCATATAGTCATTTTATTCTCAGGAAGCAGCTTGGGGTGTCCTCTGGGATCCACCCTCAAGGTTCGTGGCAGGGTCCCCTGAGATTACTGGATCTCATGAGTCTGTGACAGGCCCCAGGCTCATCAATTTATCAAGCCCTTAGTGTGTGCAGACCCTGGGGATAGAGCTTTGAATAAAATAAATCCTCTCCGTCCTCATGGGGCTTTCATTCCAGAGGGGAGGAGAGGATGAGCAGAAAAGGATGCATGTTGAGCAGCGGCAGGGGTGGAGGCTGAGAGAGGCACAGGGCTGCCCTTGCAGTAAGTGTGCTGAAGACAGATGCCTGGACAGATGTGTTGTAGGAAGGAGGACCCCTTCCAGGGCCCGAAACTGGGCTCTTGTCTAATAAGAATTGTTGGAAATGAACTGTCCAAGGAGGCACATGTGCTGACGAAGCAAGAGATTTTATTGGGAAGGGGCACCCGGACAGAGAGCAGTCGGGTAAGAGAAGCCAGGCGAACAGCTCTGTCATGTGGCTCGAAGTCTTGGGTTTCATGGTAATGGGATTAGTTTCTGGGTTGTCTTTAGCCAGTCATTCTGACTCAGGGTCCTTCCTGGTGATGCATGCCTTGTTCACCTGAGATGGATGCCAGAGAGAAGGATTCTGGGAGGTGGTTGGACAGCTGGTGTCTCCTTTTGACCTTTCCTGAACTCTTCCGGTTGGTGGTGGCTCAATAGCTCCATGTTCCTTACCAGGACCTCCTGTTGTAAAACAACATATGCAAATGGTTACTATGGTGGCTGGCCAGGGTGGGCAGTTTCAGTCAGTGTGCTTCCCCGATGCACAGGACAGACAGCCAGGCGGCTTCTGGGAAGAAGCCCAGCCTGCAGGTGTGTGGTGGAACCACAGGGAGGTGAAGGCACTGGAGTGGAGAGGTGAGGGCCAGGAGCCGGGAGGTGAGTGGCAGGTGTGGCCATACCTTGAAGGCCCTGGAAGGAGTTTGATGCCTCTTCTGAATGTCATTCGTCTGAAGTGTCTACTGAGCTGAGTGGTCTGGGCCAGGCTGAGGCCAGCCGCTTTAGGGACATGGACAGGAGCGTCAAGTGTTTTGCCTGTACAGACAAGGAGCAGAGAGCTGGGACTGCCCCATGGCCTGGGGGGTTTCCTGTCATTCATTCCTGCATCTGATTTCCCTGGGACTGCTCCCCATCAGGCCCTCCCTGGCCTGGGCACTCAGGAGCTCTGCCCTGCCCCCCTCTGCCCATTTTGGAAGCCTTCACAGGAGATGAGAGTCCATTAGACCACCAGGTCCTGGTTCCATAGTTCAATGAGTTTTAGGATTTGTAGAGAATGACATGAATGTTGAGAAATCACACTCAACAGGTTTGAATTCCACACACTGAAAACACACTGAAGCAGTTTAGAGATTTTCATTTAAATCATTTGTGTCTGCTGAAGGACATCAAATTTATGGCAGAAAACTGAATAAGAATCATATGGTTATTATGTACATGGTTATATCTTGGGGGCATTGTGGGTAATCCATCCATTTTTTTAGGTTATGGAAAAGATAAATTTGTTTGGATGGATTGCTTGAAGGCATGAAAATTACAAAATGCTCCCAAGAAATTATTCAGAAATTATTCAAAGTTCTGTATTTTCTTCCTTAGTATAAAGCAGATTTTTACTTCAATTTAAATTTCTTAAAATTCACTATGTATTCTGTTGCATTTAATCTTTTAAGAATCCTTAACTTCCTATGACTTTTATCATTAAAATTTTCAGTTTTCTATGGATAAACCTTCCCCCCTCCACACACACTCTTTAAACATACAATTAAATACCTTAATTAAATGGAGAGAGTAGAAAACTTTGCATTGAAAGCCAGCTAAAATTGCCTGCAAGGCGGAAGAACTGGATTCGGTACCTGGGTCAGGAAGATCCTGAGAAGGCAATGGCTACTCACTCCAGTATTCTTGCCTGAAGAATCCCATGGGCAGAGGAGCCTGGTGGGCTTCAGTCCATGGGGTCTCAAAGAGTTAGACACAACTGAGCAACTAACACTTCCACTAACGTTTTAAATGCCTTTTAGAAAACATTTCTTTTTGCTTGTAATGAGTTAGTCAGTTAAACTTAGTCTGGTACTTTGAGACCTGCTGATGAACCAGGTAGACTATGACTGTACCTGGTCCAGCTGTATTTACGTGCAGTGAAAAAGAGCGTGACATTTCATACAGATTCAAAGGGCTTGTGAGAACTGGGTAGCACATACTCACACGTTCTGTAACCCAGCAGCCTAAAGGGTGTTCAGGAGAAGGGGTCACAGCCCCGCCTCCTCTGGGCCCTGGGGGAACCACACACTGGGGAGGGGCCGGAAGTCTGCAGCCAGACGAGGCCCGGCCACCTGCTGGCTATGTCCCCTGAGGATAGTCCACCCGCTTCCCCAGGCTTCTGTGTCCTGTTCTGTAAACCGTGTTCACAGCTGCTCAAAGTGTTTCGTTGTTTTTGTTCGCTCACTAAGTCGAGTCCGATTCTTTGTGACCCCATGCCAGGCTCCCCTGTCCTTTACTACCTCTCGGAGTTTGCTCAAAAGTCATGTTCATTGAGTTGGTTATGCTATCCAACCATCTCATCCTCTGTCACCCCCTTCTCCTCCTACTCTCAATCTCTCCCAACATCAGGGTCTTTTCCAGTGAGTCAGTTCTTTCCATCAGGTGGCCAAATCATCGGAGATTCAGCTCCAGTGTCAGTCCTTTCAGTGAATATTCAGGGTTGATTTCCTTTAGGATGGACTGGTTTCATAGACTTATTTCAAGGAAAGAGAGTTACAGAGATATGAAAATCCTTTTAAAAATGTACGAAAGGAAACTAAAGATCAAGACCTGGTATAGGCAGTAAAGAAGTAGGAAGAAAACCTTCTTCTAGTCCCCAGACAGTGTGTATACTTTCTAAATTTCGAGCCTGGCTCACTTACAGCCAGGAAAAGTGGAGCTTTATCGTTGTCATAATAATCCTTGGTATTTTTAATACTAAAAAACATGTGCAGGTACTAAAAAAAGCATTCATTGTTTTCAACTATAATTTATTTATGGATAAGTGCATGTGTTCCTTAAACATTGAGAAAGCCATTAATTTCAACTCTGATCAAAGTAAGTGATAATTTTAGTGCTAATGAACTTATCTGACAACATTCGCAAATAATGGTGTTTGGAAATATACCACCCATCAAAAGCCTAGAGGGAGTGGAGAAATTATTTGATATTACCATATTCAGTAAACAGTGTATTTTAAAATTAATACCAGTTACTCTAAGAACTGAAGAGGGAAAATGATAAGGGAAATAAAACCTACCTGCATGACAAAAGAGAAAAGCACAAAATAAAAGCTTGTTTCCTGGCAATTTTTTAAATGAATGGATACCTGGTAACAGTCCGTTGGAATATTTTTACTGGCTGGTTTCATTCTGGAGGACAAGTGTTGACACTCGGTAGACTTTTCTGATGGTAAATGTCACAGTTTTGACAGTGGCTCAGTCCTGTCTGGTGTCCTGTTTCTCTTTCTGCCTCTCCCTGGTTGTGCTGTTACAACAGGCCAACGCCTAAGGAATTTCAGATCAGAATGAAGCTGGAGGCCATCGACAGGAAGAACCCTTCCTTGATATGTGTTTGGAGACCGTAGCAGATATTGTCGGCAATTGCTTGCAAGTGCATTTTGACAATCGGGATGATAGTTACGATACTAGTGAGACACTGACATGCGTTGTATTTCCGTGTGTTCGTGTTTGCCATTAAGAATTTATGTTCACTCCACCACTGAGCAGTTTCAGCCAAGTCGCTGTTCTTGCCATTCTTATAGTAACGAACATCAGGAATTTAGAGGCTGACTTGTCACTACCTTCTCTTGCTCGTGAACTGTTGAATTAAAGAGCCCGAGAAACTGTTTCTCCGTCTCTGAGAGGTTGCCTAATGAGGTCTCATCTGAAATAATGTGACCAGTTCAGAGCACTGCACCATATCATGTCTAGTTTGTAAGGGAAGCATTTTTGTGAAGAGAAACTTAAGAACTTGCAGTATTTTTTTTTTCCTGAAAAATGTTGAACTCAGACTGTCATATTTTTAAAAGGAAAGATTCGGGGAGACTAGAGAGAATAATTTGAAAGCCTACGGGGAGCAGAGAAAATGTATGCTTGCCATGCCATTAAACTAACGTTGCGGGAGTTAAAAGGATTTTCTGGGTGAAAATCTGAAATATGGAAGAGGGCATGGCAAAAATAATTTTTGTGGCCTTTCTTCAGAGTATATCCTGAATAATCAACAGATCCCCACCTGAGGCTGTGGTTCTTCACCTGCATATCTCTGGGAGGGGGACAGTTTTCATCTTTGAACTAAGCAGAGTGTAGGTTCATTCCTGTATGTGTCTTAGGTAGAACAGTCTGGGCCCCTGGAAAAGAAAGAGGGAGGAAATTGTAGGCATATGAAGTCCGATCTGTCCTATTAAAATTTGGACTGACCTATTAATATATTCTTTCTGCTGGCAAGAAGTGGTAGGAAAGGTTTATTAAAATGTTCACTCTTTGGGGAGATCACTGGCAGTTCAAGTCCTAGTCAAACACTTTTTAAAGAAATATTTTTAAATTTCAAGAAGGCTATGTAAAAGAAGTTTGGCCACTCAGCTGACAAAATAGAATCCTAAAATTACTTCTGATTTGCTTAGGCTGTAAAATATTTTAGCTGTGCAGTAATATTTCCATGTGTCTTTTAACATCCAGAATGATCATTACTCTTAGAGTCTTTCTCCAGTGTTAATACGGGATCTAAAATAGAATGCTGGTTTTGCAGGTGTGATGCCAATCGTCCTTTAGGTCCAGCCAGTTGTTTGGTGTCGGGAGCATGGAAGAACTCTGATAGAACCCCAAGGTGAGTGGGCTGATTGAGTTCTCTTTGAAGCCATCTCTACCTGAGTGGCTACGCCCATTTTATTTTTGTTTATGCAAACCACAAACCACATTTCAATACAAAGGGTGTCATAAGGATACTGTGGAAGATTCTGTTAACCCTGGAGGGACCCAGAGGTTGGGAATCTGCAGATCCTTCCTCATAATACAAATGGGACTGTGTTTATAAAGACATATTAGGCAGCCGTTTAAAAAATTGGTACTGTTTTTTATCCAAAGAAATGAGAAGCATTGCCATGAACTGACATTTAAAACTACTTATTTCCACCTCTGTAATTTAACTTATAACTAATGTTAATTCATTAACTGACTTTTTCCACCTGATGCAAATAGCAGACTTCATTGGAAAGACCCTGAAGCTGGGAAAGACTGACAGCAGGAGCAAAAGAGGACGGCAGAGAATGAGATGGTTGGATGGCATCACCTAGTCAACGGACATGAGTCTGAGCAAATCTGGGAGATAGTGAAGGACAGGGAAGCCTGGCATGCTGCAGTCTGTGGGGTGGCAAAAAGTTGGATATGATTTAGCGACTGAACAACATCAACAAGGTTATTAAATATACTTTACTTTGGAGTTAAATGTAAGAAATGCAGAAACCTAAAAAGTGAAAATTGATAATGAGAGCTCAGACTTGCCAGATTCTTTCACCAAGCCAACTTAGTGGCTGAACACTGACATAGGAACTCATTTCTTGTTATTTATCTGTTTCCTCATTACAGAAACAGAATCTCTCCACTTATTTAGTTCTCTGATTTATTTCAGTGGCATTTTATAGCTTTTCTTATGTAGATCCTATATATATATATTTGGTTAAATTGTATAGCTATTTTATTATTTTGGATGCTAATATATACGGTACTGTGTTTTTAATTTCAAATTTCACTTGTTATTTGCCAGTGTATAGGAAAGCAATTGACTTTCTATACATTAACCTTGTATCCTGCAACCTTGTTATAATCAATTATTGATTCTAGTTTTTTTGATTAGTTACTCAGTTGGGCAACCCTTCGCAACCCCATGGACTGTAGCCTGCCAGGTTCCTTTGTTCATGGGATTCTCCAGGCAAGAATACTGGAGTGTTTTGCCATTCCCTACTCCAGGGGATCTTCCCAACCCAGGGACTGAACCCAGGTCTCCTGCATTGCAGACAGATTCTTTACCGTCTGAGCCACCAGGGAAGCCCATAGAAGGGAGAGAACCTAGGAAGAATAAAAGAAAGGGATCTATATATATTTGTGTAAAAACATTATTAAGATCTGATTCACATGCTATACGATTCATCCATTTATAAAATCCAGGATTTTAAATATATTTACACAATTGTATAGCCATCACCACAGTCAGTTTTAGAATGTTTCCATCTCCTGGGCCACTTAGCTCTTATCCCCAACCCTCCGATTCTGCAGCATTCGGAGAACATCAGTCTACTTCCTGTCTCACCCATTCTGAATATGTCATGTAAATAGAATCACATGAGCTGTGGCCTCTGGTGTCTGACTCCTTTCACTTAGCTTAGTGATCTTAGAGTTCATCCACATGGCTGCATGTATCAGAATGCATTGTTTCTTTTTAGTTTCTAATAATATTCTTTGTGTAGATAAACCACAGTTTGCATATTCAGTTTATCAGTTGATGGGCATTTGAGCTGGTTTCGCTTTTTGACTCCTTCAAATAATGCTGCTGTGAATATTTGTGTATGTGTTTTTGCTCGAACATGTTTTCTGTTCTCTCGGGTTTATACAGAGCAGTGAAATTGGGGTCATATAGTAATTCTACATTTGCCTTACTGAATAGTGAATGGGTAATTACTTACTGACTTTTTAACCACAGGAAGCTGCACTTTTAAAAATTCCCACAAGTAGTGGGAAATCCCACAGAGCCCTGGGGGGACTACAGTCCATGGGGTCGCAAAGAGTCAGACACGACTAAACAACAAAAACAAGTAGTGTGTGAGGGCTACAGCTTCTCCACATCCTTGACAATACTTGCTGTGTGTTCTTGTATACTACTCTGTAACAAATTACCATGAAGTTAGTGAGCTGAAGCAGTACAGATTTCCTGTCTTATTATTCTGGAAGTCAGGAGTTCAAGATGGGTTTCACTTCCGTTTTGGAATATTAATGAAGAATTAGTGGGATGGGTAGATTGAGGTCTTTTTAAGAAAGACCTTTAAAAGCCGAAGTGAGGAGTTTATAGTCAAACACTGATGTAACCATGGTGGAGCATTTATTTTGCAATAGTAGGCAAAATTGGGGCTTCCCATATGGCTCAGCTGGTAAAAAATCCACCTGCAATGCAGGAGACACAGGAGATGCAGATTTGATCCCTAGGTTGGGAAGATTCCTTGGAAGAGAAAATGGCAACCCACTCCAGTCTTCTTGCCTGGAGAATTCCATGGAGAGAGAAGCCTGGCAGTCTACAGTCCATAGGTTGCAAAGAGTTGGACACAACTTAGCAACAAAACAACAACAACAATATGTAATTTAAACAAGAAATGAGCATGCCAGACCACCTGACTGCTTCTTGAGAAACCTGTATGCAGGTCAGTAAGCAACAGTTAGAACTGGACATGGAACAACAGACTGGTTCCAAATAAGAAAAGGAGTACGTCAAGGCTGTATATTGTCACCCTGCTTATTTAACTTCTATGCAGAGGACATCATGAGAAACGCTGGGCTGGAGAAAGCACAAGCTGGAATCAAGATTGCCGGGAGAAATATCAGTCACCTCAGATATGCAGATGACACCACCCTTATGGCAGAAGAAGAAGAACTAAAGAGCCTCTTGATGAAAGTGAAAGAGGAGAGTGAAAAAGTTGGCTTAAAGCTCAACATTCAGAAAACAAAGATCATGGCATCCAGTCCAATCACTTCATGGCAGATAGATGGGGAAACAGTGGAAACATTGGCTGACTTGATTTTTCTGGGCTCCGAAATCACTGCAGATAGTGACTGCAGCCATGAAATTAAAAGATGCTTACTCCTTGCAAGGAAAGTTATGACCAACTTAGATAGCATATTAAAAAGCAGAGACGTTACTTTGCCAACAAAGGTCCATCTAGTCAAGGCTATGGTTTTTCCAGTGGTCATGTATGGATGTGAGAGTTGGACTATAAAGACAGTTGAGTGCTGAAGAATTGATGCTTTTGAACTATAGTGTTGGAGAAAACTCTTGAGAGTCCCTTGGACTGCAAGGAGATCCAACCAGTCCATCCTAAAGATCAGTCCTGGGTGTTCATTGGAAGGACTGATGCTGAGGCTGAAACTCCAAGACTTTGGCCACCTGATGTGAAGAGCTGACTCATTTGAAAAGACCCTGATGCTGGGAAAGATTGAGGGCAGGAGGAAAAGGGGACGACAGAGGATGAGATGGTTGGATGGCATCATCGACTCGATGGACATGGGTTTGCGTAGACTCCGGGAGTTGGTGATGGATAGGGAAGCCTGGCATGCTGCGATTCATGGGGTCGCAAAGAGTTGGACACGACTGAGTGACTGAACTGAAACATTAGAATAGTCTTCTTATTGTTCATACTGTTTTTGTAGCCTTTTCCCCTACTTACTTGAAGATATAATTTGAACATACTTCCTTTCTTTAAATAGTCCTTGATAACCTGGCTATTAATGACTGTATCCTTGTCTATATGTGAGGATACTGCACTTTATTTTTGTATTGTACTTAAATTTTGTCTAGTTCTTAAATAACAAGAGAAGACATGCTTTTATAGAAATAGTTACATGTTTATGCTTAAATTTTTAAAATTTTAAATATTTTTTAAAAATTACATAAAACTTTTTTAAGTTTGGTATTATTTTGTGGTTGTTGTAAGTGGAATTATTAGATTTCAGAATATGGAGGTATTTTTTAAGCTTTTAGTAAATATTTCTAGATTGCCCTTCAATAGTTTCTTTTCTTCCAACGATATAAGAAAATTCAGACATTCAAAAGAAAAAAATGGAAGAAGACCAGATATCTCAAAATATAGACACAGATTTTACGTGAAGATTTTAAATTTCTTTGCTTGTTTTTTTCTATTGACTTTTATCAATTCTTTATATATAACCTCTTATCAGATGACAAAATTTGCAAACATTTTCTCCTAGTCGGTAGGATTCTTTTTCATTTTGTTGATGATCTTCTTTTCTGTGCAGAAGTCTTTTACTAATGTAGTCCCACTCACTTCTTTTTGCTTTCATTGCCTTTGCTTTTTGTATTAAATCCAGGAAGTCATCACCACTATCAAGAGCTTATTGTCTGTTTTCTTCTAGGAGTTTTTAGGGTTTTAGGCCTTATAGTCAAGCCTTTCATCTACTTTCCAGGTTTGTATAAGGTAAATTATCCTGCTCCATACTGGCATTTCTCTGTAACAGATTTGTGTTTGGCGTCCTCAATTCAGTTCAGTTCAGTCGCTCAGTCATGTCCGACTCTTTGCGACCCCATGAATTGCAGCACACCAGGCCTCCCTGTCCATCACCATCTCCCAGAGTTCACTCAGACTCACATCCATTGAGTCAGTGATGCCATCCAGCCATCTCATCCTCTGTCGTCCCCTTCTCCTCCTGCCCCCAATCCCTCCCAGCATCAGAGTCTTTTCCAATGAGTCAAATCTTTGCATGAAGTGGCCAAAGTACTGGAGTTTCAGCTTCAGCATCAATCCCTCCAAAGAAATCCCAGGACTGATCTCCTTCAGAATGGACTGGTTGGATCTCCTCACAGTCCAAGGGACTCTCAAGAGTCTTCTCCAACACCACAGTTCAAAAGCATCAATTCTTCGGCGCTCAGCTTTCTTTACAGTCCAACTCTCACATCCATACATGACTACTGGAAAAACCATAGCCTTGACTAGATGGACCTTTGCTGGCAAAGTAATGTCTCTGCTTTTGAATGTGTTATCTAGGTTGGTCATAACTTTTCTTCCAAGGAGTAAGCATCTTTTAATTTCATGGCCGCGGTCACCATCTGCAGTGATTTTGGAGCCCCAAAAAATAAAGTCTGACACTGTTTCCACTGTTTCCCCATCTATTTCCCATGAAGTAATGGGACAAGATGCCATGATCTTCGTTTTCTGAATGTTGAGCTTTAAGCCAACTTTTCACTCTCTTCTTTCACTTTCATCAAGAGGCTTTTTAGTTCCTCTTCACTTTCTGCCATAAGGGTGGTGTCATCTGTATATCTGAGGTGATTGATATTTCTCCTGGCAATCTTGATTCCAGCTTGTGCTTCTTCCAGCCCAGTGTTTCTCATGATGTCCTGTGCATAGAAGTTAAATAAGCAGGGTGACAATATACAGCCTTGACGTACTCCTTTTCCTATTTGGAACCAGTCTGTTGTTCCATGTCCAGTTCTAACTGTTGCTTCCTGACCTGCATATAGGTTTCTCAAGAGGCAGGTCAGATGGTCTGATATTCCTATCTCTTTCAGAATTTTCCACAGTTTATTGTGATCCACACAATCAAAGGCTTTGGCATAGTCAATAAAGCAGAAATAGATGTTTTTCTGGAACTCTCTTGCTTTTTCCATGATCCAGCAGATGTTGGCAATTTGATCTCTGATTCTTCTGCCTTTTCTGAAACCAGCTTGAGCATCAGGAAGTTCATGGTTCATGTATTGCTGAAGCCTGGCTTGGAGAATTTTGAGCATTACTTTACTAGCGTATGAGATGAGTACAATTGTGTGGTAGTTTGAGCATTCTTTGGCATTGCCTTTCTTTGGGATTGGAATGGAAACTGACCTTTTCCAGTCCTGTGGCCACTGCTGAGTTTTCCAAATTGGCTGGCATATTGAGTGCAGCACTTTCATAGCATCATCTTTCAGGATTTGAAATAGCTCAACTGGAATTCCATCACCTCCACTAGCTTTGTTTGTAGTGATGCTTTCTAAGGCCCACTTGACTTCACATTCCAGAATGTTTGGCTCTAGGTGAGTGATCACACCATCATGATTATCTTGGTCGTGAAGAACTTTTTTGTACAGTTCTTCCGTGTATTCTTGCCACCTCTTCTTAATATCTTTTGCTTCTGTTAGGTCCAGACCATTTCTGTCCTTTATCAAGCTCATCTTTTCATGAAATGTTCTCTTGGTGTCTCTAATTTTCTTGAAGAGATCTTCAGTCTTTCCCATTCTGTTGTTTTCCTCTGTCTTTGCATTGATTGCTGATGAAGGCTTTCTTATCTCTTCTTGCTATTCTTTGGAACTCTGCATTCAGATCTTGTATCTTTCAGATCTTGTATCTCTGCTGGTATCTTTTCTTTTTCCCTTTGCTTTTCACTTCTTTTCTCTGTTCGTTTCCAAGGCAAACTATTCAATATCACGGTAATCCAAGTCTATGCCCTAACCAGTAACGCTGAAGAAGCTGAAGTTGAACGTTCTATGAAGACCTACAAGACCTTTTAGAACTAACACCCAAAAAAGATGTCCTTTTCATTATAGGGGACTGGAATGCAAATATAGGAAGTCAAGAAACACCTGCAGTAACAGGCAAATTTGGCCTTGGAATATGGAATGAAGTGGGGCAAAGGCTAATAGAGTTTTGCCAAGAAAATGCACTGGTCATAGCAAACACCCTCTTCCAACAACACAAGAGAAGACTCTACACATGGACATCACCAGATGGTCAATACTGAAATCAGATTGATTATATTCTTTGCAGCCAAAGATGGAGAAGCTCTATACAGTCAACAGAAACAAGACCGGGAGCTAACTGTGGCTCAGATCATGAACTCCTTATTGCCAAATTCAGACTGAAATTGAAGAAAGTAGGGAAAACCACTAGACCATTCATGTATGACCTAAACAAATCCCTTATGATTATACAGTGGAAGTGAGAAATAGATTTAAGGGCCTAGATCTGATAGATAGAGTGCCTGATTAACTGGATGGAGGTTCATGACATTGTATAGGAGACAGGGATCAAGACCATCCCCATGGAAAAGAAATGCAAAAAAGCAAAATGGCTGTCTGAGGAGGCCTTACAAATAGCTTGAAAAGAAGAGAAGCGTCCTCAATTACTAGATGTCAAATCAGTTTTCATTCCCTAATTTCCTTTCCCAGTTCCAGGAATCTTTGTTGCCAGTTCTCACCTGCTTTTGGCTTTTTACCTGTTTTCATTGTGGCTTTATGTTCTTGTACTAGTTTCATAGTTTTTGTATAATATCCATGTGTTTATACTATATTATTACATTCATTTCTCCTTATACCCAAGTTACTCTCTCCTAGTAAATAGCAGTTGGAACTAATTCCTCCATGCTAATTTTCATGAGCTAACTAGCATATCAGACCACTGTATAAAATATTAGTGCTGTAACATGTTAAGAATGAATTTCTTGCTCCTGTCAAAGTACAGTCATGGTTGACAGGGATCAGTTCTGCTCCATTTAATTACTATCCCCTGGGTCCTTGGGAATCTTTCTCTCAGACCTGAGAACGGGAAGAGGGCTGATGGTCACACATGAGAAGGCTTTGGGGCCAGACTCAGAAGTGGCTTTTTGCATCATTTCTGTGCACATGCATTGGCCAGAATGCAATTACATGTCAGCATTTAAATGCACAGCAGTAAGGGGAGTGCAGTCCATCTATTTTCCCAAGAGGGAGATGAACAATTAGCCATTCCATGCTATGCATTTTTTGCCAATTCCCATACCATTGCATATACACAGACATGCACACTCAAACATGCATATGTTCATGAACCCATGTCCTTTACAAAATCATTATCTGTGCTATAAAAATGGGTTAATATTGTGTACATCTGTTTTCATCTTCTTGTTCCCAGTCAGTGGTGGCTTTTCTTGGTCTCTACCATTGGGAGGCCTAGACATATGAAGTCCCTGCTCTGCCTCATGAGCATGACCTGAATCAGAGCAAGAAGCAGTGTCTGAGGGGCTTTCTTAGAGAACCCAGCCCCTTAAAATGATGGCAGAACCCAGTCTGGCTTCCCTGGTACTGGTGGTCTAGCCCCCATTGCTTGCTGGCACTGGTGCTTGCTCCTGTCTCAGTGCCCAACAGTCTTGGAGCATCACTGGGCCTTGGAGCAGCTCCCTGGAGATCTTGATCTCTGTAAATTGCAGGTCAGGATACCTGGGCTCCTGCTTTGCTTATTAGTTGTCCTGCCTTTGACATGTCAGCTAGAGTACCAGGTCTCTCTTTCCTCATCGACAAAATGAGGAGTTATTAATAGATGAAGAGGACTCTGAAGTCCTTCCAGCATGTATTTATGGCCAATATTCTGTCTGTTTTTATTGAACCTTTTCAGTAAGACTCAGAAGATGAGTTAACTTGTTATTAAACAGACTGTTGTCTGTTACTTGAGAATTGCTTGTCCTGGGACACCTATGATTTTTGGTTCTGGAACTGACTTCTGGTATAATTACTGTTGTCTTGATTCCATGGAACAGATTACCCAGACCAGAAGGTTAGGAACGTAAGGATTTGTGTTATTTATTCATGATCCCAGTTTTCTGGAAAGAAGGATCAGTGGCAGGATCATGTTTCTCGTTAGGCTGTTGTTTCTGGGGAAAGTGATAGAGGATTTTGTTGTGAGCAAAGCCTGGAACTCATCTCACCCTTCAGCTGGCCTTCTTACATGGCAAGTTGGGGAGTGGCACATCTGCCTACTGCGAACGCCGCACATCAGACGCCCCGTCTGGGCTCCGTCCAGGCTGCAGTGCTGCCTGGAAGCACCAGTGGGATTCTGAGGCACCATTAGGACACAGTGATGCACCAGAATCATTACTGGCTCAGCTTTCAGTGAACTGATGTGGGTGGAGCACACCATCCATAAACAGAAGCCAGGTAGACATGCTTCTCTTGGCCATAAGTGAAAAGGGTGAAGGCTGTTGTTGTTCCCTGTATTTTTCTTTCTTGTTTCAAGTATGAATTTAGCCATGTGACTGGATCTGTCCCATGCCTCTTCCTCTATTCCTTTGCCTCCGCCCATGAGCCTGGTAGGACTCAGATCCAGGCAGGAAGAGGAGAGGGGGAAATGGGTGTCATTTGCAAGGATTTCGTGGCTGGAAAGACACTCTGTTCTTTGGGTTCATTGAACAGGGAAGATAGAATTCATGCGTGTGTTTTCCTTTTTGCACAAGCACAGCTCATTTCTGGAGAGTCACACAGAGGCAGTTAATACTTAAGAATCACTTAACACAATCACAGTTTTTTATTTTCACATGTTGATCATGTATCTGGTCCTATCACTTCATGGCAAATAGATGGGGAAACAATGGAAACAGTGAGAAACTTTATTTTGGGGAGCTCCAAAATCACTGCAGATGGTGACTGTAGCCATGAAATTAAAAAATGCTTGCTCCTTGGAAGAAAAGCTATGACCAACCTAGACAGCATTTTAAAAAGCAGAGACATTACTTTGCCAACAAAGGTCCGTCTAGTCAAAGCTATGGTTTTTCCAGTGATCATGTATGGATGTGAGGGTTGGAATATAAAGAAAGCTGAGTGCCGAAGAATTGATGCTTTTGAACTGTGGTGTTGGAGAAGACTCTTGAGAGTCCCTTGGACCACAAGGAGATTCAACCAGTCCATCCTAAAGGAGATCAGTCCTGAGTATTCATTGGAAGGATTGAAGCTGAAACTCCAATACTTTGGCCACCTGATGTGAAGAACTGACTCATTGGAAAAGACCCTGATGTTGGGAAAGATTGAAGGCGGGAGGAGAGGGGATGACAGAGGATGAGATGGTTGGGTGGCATCACCAAATCAATGGACATGAGTTTGAGTAAACTCCGGGAGTTGGTGATGGACAGGGAAGCCTGGCATGCTGCGGTTCATGGCGTCGCAAAGAGTCAGACACGAATGAGTGACTAAACTGAACTGATTGATCATGTAAAGCGAGTGGGGCTGTTCCTCTGGGCTCAGCAGCTGGGTCTGTCTTCAAGGCCAGAGCAGGATTGGATGCCTGCTCACCCAGCATTCCTCACCCCACCACTTGTGGGTTTCATTTGTCACCGTTACCCTGAATGTGCTGGTCAGGTTCCCTAGGGGTCCTCCCAGGTGGGGAACCTGGAGCTGGCTGAGGAGCCTCAATGCTGAAGGGGCAGATTCAGATCTTGTACAGAAATGTGGAGGCCCAAGTAGCAAGGAGTAAGTTTGGACTGTTTTTTAAAATATGAGCTATAAAGGTAAATGCAGCTGCAGAAATGTTATACCAATGCATATTTTAAAATTGTAATGAGAAATAGTAAACTTGGGAAATTGTAATTACAAACCTTTAATTATGAGAGTAAACCCTAATAAATGCAGAATAATTGGAATAATTGGAAAAATAATATTCAAAGTTTGAGGTCAGACAATGATTGTGAGTTTTTTCAAACTTCTGAAGAGCCTCCTGCAGTGAGCTGGTTGTGCCATACACTCACACTACTTTTGGACCCTGGTCCACCTTCTTGACCTTGTGGAATGAATGCATGGACCAGTGAATGACTGCTCGTGAGCGTGAGTGCAAGCAAAACAGCCTACTCAGAGGTTATCATAGACTTCCATTCTTAATAGGAGCTATTAAATTGTTGTTGTTATTCAGTTGATAAGTCATGTCTGACTCTTTGTGACCCCATGGACTGCAGCATGCTAGGCTTCCTTGTCCTTTTCTATCTCCTGGAGTTTGCTCAAACTCATGTTCATTGAGTCAGTGATGCCATCCAGTGAACTTCCAGATGTACAAGCTGGTTTTAGAAAAGGCAGAGGAACCAGAGATCAAATTGCCAAGATCCGCTGGATCATGGAAAAAGCAAGAGAGTTCCAGAAAAACATCTATTTCTGCTTTATTGACTATGCCAAAGCCTTTGACTGTGTGGATCACAATAAACTGTGGGAAATTCTGAAAGAGATACCAGACCACCTGACCTGCCTCTTGAGAAACCTATATGCAGGTCAGGAAGCAACAGTTAGAACTGGACATGGAACAACAGACTGGTTCCAAATAGGAAAAGGAGTACGTCAAGGCTATATATTGTCACCCTGCTTATTTAACTTCTATGCAGAGGACATCATGAGAAACGCTGGGCTAGAAGAAGCACAAGCTGGAATCAAGATTGCCAGGAGAAATATCAATAACCTCAGATATGCAGATGACACCACTCTTATGGCAGAAAGTGAAGAGGAACTAAAAAGCCTCTTGATGAAAGTGAAAGTGGAGAGTGAAAAAGTTGGCTTAAAGCTCAACATTCAGAAAACGAAGATCATGGCATCTGGTCCCATCACTTCATGGGAAATAGATGGGGAAACAGTGGAAACAGTGGCTGACTTTATTTTGGGGGGCTCCAAAATCACTGCAGATAGTGACTGCAGCCATGAAATTAAAAGACGCTTACTCCTTGCAAAGAAAGTTATGACCAACCTAGATAGCATATTCAAAAGCAGAGACATTACTTTGCTGACTAAGGTCCGTCTAGTCAAGGCTATGGTTTTTCCAGTGGTCACGTATGGATGTGAGAGTTGGACTGTGAAGAAGGCTGAGCACTGAAGAATTGATGCTTTTGAACTGTGGTGTTGGAGAAGACTCTTGAGAGTCCCTTGGACTACAAGGAGATCCAAACAGTCCATTCTAAAGGAGATCAGTCCTCGGTGTTCTTTGGAAGGACTGATGCTAAAGCTGAAACTCCAATGCTTTGGCCCCTTCATGCGAAGAGTTGACTCATTGGGAAAGACTCTGATGCTGGGAGGGATTGGGGGCAGGAGGAGAAGGGGACGACTGAGGATGAGATGGCTGGATGGCATCACCGACTCGATGGACATGAGTTTGGGTGGACTCCGGGAGTTGCTGATGGACAGGGAAGCCTGGCATGCTGCGGTTCATGGGGTCGCAAAGAGTCAGACACGACTGAGCGACTGAACTGACTGAACTGAACTGATGCCATCCAACCTTCTCATCCTTGGTACCCTTCTTCTTCTCCTGCCCTCAGTGTTTCCCACCATCAGGGTCTTTTCCAATGAGCTGGCTCTTTGCATCTGGTGGCCAAAGTCCTGGAGCTTCAGCTTCAGCATCAGTCTTTCCAATGAGTATTCAGAGTTGAGTTCCTTTAGGACTGAATGGTTTGATCTTGCTGTCGAAGGGATTCTCAAGAGTCCTCTCCAGCACCACAATTCGAAAGCATCAGTCTTTGGCTCTCAGCCTTCTTTATGGTTCAACTCTTGCTTTTAGTTAAAAATACTAATGTGGAGGTGACTTATTTACTATTGTTTCTGTACACAAATGTAGGTGTCCATTTTCCTCCTCGAAGTGCTTTGAAAACCCCATCAACCTCTGATGCTAAGCCCCTCACTTCTGGTCCTGTCTGCCCACTGAGTGGGAACTTTGACCCTTTTCATCTCAGGGACTGCTGGACGGTCAGCGATGCCAGAATGAAATAGGTGGATCATATGTAGCCCCTGTGTGGTACCTGTTCACCCATTTGAGGGAATATTGCTTTTAGCAATTTGTTAGAATACAAACTTGTGAAGTTCAAACTTGTACTTATACATTTACTCCAGGATTAAACCAAGTATAAAGAAAGTGCACTGATAACACAGTTAGAGATATTTATGTTCTAAACCAGTGGTTTTCAAGCTCGATTCCCTTTCAACTCTGTGTCCTTGGGGCTCCCTGACTCATCTTTAATCAGAATTTTCTATAGTGAGCTTCTCCATGTTTTTTTTTTTTTTTTTTTTTTTTTTTTTTTACTGGAAGTCTTCTCAAGATCAAAAGGGGTTTAAAACAAAATGCTATTTCATTTTTTAAAAAGCAGTTGATTATAATAGGTCCAGTTTGGAGGAAGAGGGATACTCAAATTAAGAGGGCTAGAAGTTCTGGCATACTAGAAAGAGTTTTAAAAACAGCAAAACATTCAGCAAGTAAAAGTACCAGTTGCTTGTAGTCTCACATTTCTTCTTGCTTTATGTCAAAGCTTCATTTTATTTTTCCAAAAAGAAAATTACAAGAAAGTAAAATTACAAAAAGATCTGGTTAAAAAGGCAACCTCCAGGCTCTATTAGAGGGTTGTTATGGGTTCACCTCAAGCTGTGTGCCTTTGGCATTTGAAACAATTATGTTTATTATCAGCATAGACCTCAGGGAGAAAAGAAAGATTTTCAAGGATCAGAGAGTAAACTATAGTCAGTATCCTCCATTTAGTAGACACGATAATGGATCTTAGAGAGAAATATGTTTTCATAGAAGCTGTAGAGTAACAAACCAGGTATTGGAGAAATATTCAACTGTTTTGTAACTCATGCATTATCAGAGATTTTATTTTCCTGCTGCTATTTCTAAACTTGAGAAACTCAATACCCTTTCATCTTCAAGCAACTCAGCTGAACACTTTTATGTGTAATAGCTTTCAGAGTGAAGCTTTTTGCCACCTCTTAAACACTGGCCAAGTTGTCTTTTGACTGATTTTTGGTGAATTTTCCTAGTTTCCATGATTTGGTAAGCTCCAGGGCATTTTCCCCTACTCCATTTTCTTTAATATTCCTTGAGTGACCATCTTTGTAGACTCCTGGTTCCCAGTATTTTAAGACTGGAAAGAAGCTTTAGGTTAATACAGTCTAGTTCAGTTCAGTTCAGTCACTCAGTCATATCCGACTCTTTGCGACCCCATGAATTGCAGCATGCCAGGCCTCCCTGTCCATCACCAACTCCTGGAGTTCACTCAGATTCATGTCCATCGAGTCAGTGATGCCATCCAGCCATCTCATCCTCAGTCGTCCCCTTCTCCTCCTGCCCCCAATCCCTCCCAGCATCAGAGTCTTTTCCAGTGAGTCAACTCTTCACATGAGGTGGCCAAAGTACTGGAGTTTCAGCTTCAGCATCATTCCTTCCAAAGAAATCCCAGGGCTGATCTCCTTCAGAATGGACTGGTTGGATCTCCTTGCAGTCCAAGGGACTCTCAAGAGTCTTCTCCAACACCACAGTTCAAAAGCATCAATTCTTCGGCACTCAGCCTTCTTCAAGTCCAACTCTCACATCCATACATGACCACAGGAAAAACCATAGCCTTGACTAGATGGATCTTTGTTGGCAAAGTAATGTCTCTGCTTTTCAATATGCTCCCTAGGTTGGTCATAACTTTCCTTGCAAGGAGTAAGCGTCTTTTAATTTCATGGCTGCAGTCACTATCTGCAGTGATTTTGGAGCCCCCCCAAATAAAGTCTGCCACTGTTTCCACTGTTTCCCCATCTATTTCCCATGAAGTGATGGGACCAGATGCCATGATCTTCGTTTTCTGAATGTTGAGCTTTAAGCCAACTTTTTCGCTCTCCTCTTTCACTTTCATCAAGAGGCTCTTTAGTTCCTCTTCTCTTTCTGCCATAACATGGTTATATTAAAGATGAAATAAGAGAAGCACAGGCTGTGGCTTTAAGTTACATTGTGGTACGGTTTTAAAACAGCTTAACTGTTATAATTATGGCAGCTTTTACCTGTTTTAAATTTAGATATAAAGGATCATATGTTTATCTTTTCTAATTTTTTATTGATTTTTCCTTTTTGTCATACACCTCAAAACTGGGCAGTGATAGTCCACGATTTCTTAAGTTATAAGGTTAATTTTAGAAAAAAAATGAAAGCATCTAAACCAATGGATAAATTATAGTAAGATCCTTTATTTGAAACCTGTGATCATTAATGAATTTATCATTTAATCTGTCTTTGTCTTTTAAATATCTTGAAAATAACCAAAACATTCTTTTAACTCTTGCAGGTTTTTATGAAACCTGGATAAAATATTAATAATATGCATAAAATGTCTGTGTGTTCTTAGAACTACAGTTGTATTAAATATCTGATGCAAAAGTAGAACAGTTATGTTTTAGATTTCTCATGACTTGTCCCTCTTGTAACATCACAGTGATTGCACCATGATTTTCTCCCGAATGTGAAACTTGAAGTTGTGGATAAGCGAAACCCCAGGTGAATTTGCTTGCTACGATTATGGATATTGATGACCAAAGTATAAAGGTACACGTTTCGATTAGTGTGATATTATATTGGCGTTTCCCCTGTGTCTGCTGTGAGGCTGGCTTCAGAGGCTCTAAGTTCCTGTCTCAGAGGGAGGATGGAACTTGGCCCGAGTTCATTGCTGGTCTTGTGTCTCTGTTCTCGTGTCTCAGCTGACATGTGTGGAAGAGGATTCTATAGATTAGACACAACTGATTTTCTGAAGGCTCTCACACATCTTTGTTTGCACTTGCTGCTGAGATGTCACAAATTTTGTTCCTTTTAAAAAAAAGCTTCTTTTTGCTGGTATCATCAGATTTTTCTTGAAACTGTTGTCATTAAGCAGCTGAAGAATGATTACCTCCTTGTTCTCTACTAGTCAAACAAAAGATTTGATGTTGAAGTGAAAATCGATTCACAGATTTCTATACCATCCTTGTTATGACATCTGTGTTTTTTAAAAAATATACACATCTTCAAAATTAAATTATCCTTAAGTGAAGCCTTTCATTTTTTCACACAGACAGCTGAAAGTAACTGTGGAATTCAATAAATCTTCTGCAGCATATGACAGTTCAAGATTCATTTTCCACACGAGCACAGTTTATTTTCATATTAATAAAAAATTGAAGTCAGTGAATATTTATAGGCTTTATTAATAAAGATGTATTTAAGTTGGATATACAGTTGGATATAATTGAAAAGAAATCTTATTTGCTCTATGCCTAATTTGAAAATAACTTCTAATTCATCTCATAGAGAATAATCAGTATATATATATATTTATTTATTTATTTTAGTAAAATACAGAGATGAGTATTTGGCTTGGTCACAGGTTATCAAGACCAGATACTGGCAATGTCCTTTATTTTTCTGACAGGTGAAATCAATAACTGTGCTAAATGCTTTTCAGGAATATGTTATAGGTGTTCTATCCCACATACATTGTTATTAATGTTTACATTTAATTTTAAGCATAATAAGTTCTTATTTGTGACTTTTTCTTGTTTACTCTTATTATAGCGCTTACTGTGGAAATGATTTTTGGATCTCATAATTATAAATTCAGTAATGTTTCATTACTGAAAATGAGCATCAATTTTTTTCTTTATATTCTTACCTAACTTTCATTATAAAATCACTGCATTTCTAGGAAAAGCTTTATCTTGATAGTACATCACATGTTATTTAGAATTTTAATTGACAGATTATTTTCTTGTGATTCCTAAGATACATAATACAATAGTATCCAATTGAACATATTTGCCAGTTTATTGTGTGATCACATTGGATTAGTATTACCTTTTGAAATATCATTTGAAAATACCATTTGAAAACCTTTAGCCCCTAAAGTAAATTTAGTATACTTCTTTATTTACTATCTCAGCATCGAACTTTTAAAATCTCTTATGATTTCGCTGAGCCTTCCAAAGAAATATTTCATTTTCTTCTTTTTCTTTCATGGAAGTTGCTTTGTCCTTTATTAGTGGCAAAAAAGTTGAAAAGTATGTGGTACTTCTGACGAGATTAGAACCCTAATGTTACCTCCATGACTGTGGGCTAATGGAAATCCCTTTAGGATTTTAGGCTAAATTAAGATATGACATGGGGCTTTAGAAAATCTGCGGTGAATTGCTTCCACACACCCTTAGGTCTGCCAGAATATATCCATCTTGAAATGACATACATGTCTTGGGGCTTGTGGAGAACTTGAGGTCCCCCGAGGAGCCTCTGACCTCCTGCAGCACGTGCTGTCACGGCCCCTCCCTCCCGTCTCCTCCCCAGGCAGGCCCTCAGTTGGGTACATGCTCTTCCTGCCCCCAGAGGTGGAGGGGAGGAGATGGTCTGGGGGCTGGCGCAGTTGTCTGAATAGAAACAGATTACAGAGAAGACTCAGAAGCATGGCTTCAAGTCCTATTCAGCACTGTTCCCAAAGATACAGGGCGTTGAAAATGAGCATCAGGTTTTTCCTCTGAATTCTTGTTCAAGGCGATTAAAGGTGGAGGGTGAGGCTGTCTTTGCAAGTAGGGAAATTAGTTGCTTTCCCTATCTTCTCTTGGCCCGAGGCATCAGTCTGTGCCTTTATGAATGTGCTGATCCTATTGTTCCGTAATCTTCTTTTTTGAAGTCAATACCCTCAAGGACTGTCTTTATCCCTGGCAGTGATGGAGGCTGAGTGTACGTGTGAATGAATGGGTGAGTGCAGGGGTGCTCAGTGGCATGGAGTGTACCCTAAAACCCTCCTATGTGAATGGGAGTCCAGTGTGTTAGTCACAGCGCACTCTCCCCTTAAGCTCAGCTGCCAGGAAATCTAAGGTGGCCTTCTGCACGGGAAAGCGCCCTAGGTCACCCTGGTGGGGTTTCATTCCAGCTCTGACTCCTGTTTAACCAAGTTAGTAACTTCGTGGTTACCTGACGTATTGTTTTTCTTGGTGGCTCAGATGGTAAAGCATCTGCCTGCAATGCAGAAGACCCAGGTTCAGTCCCTGGGTTGGGAAGATCCCCTGGAGAAGGAAATGGCAGCCCACTCCAGTACTCTTGCCTGGAAAATCCCATGGACGAAGGAGCTTGGTAGGCTACAGTCCATGGGGTTGCAAAGAGTTGGTCACGACTGAGCAACTTCACACACCTCTGGAGAGCAGCGGCCTGCAGTGCCCACCTGGGAGGTTGGCTATAAGCATCGGGATAAGGAGCCTCCCTGTGCCCTGCCCTCTCTAGGGCCTCAGTGGCCACCGCCATGGTTATTGGTCAGTGCAGGTGCTCTGGGATGCTCTCCCAGGGGCCCTGGGCCTCAAGGAAGTAATCACCAGCTGTAGAAGGAGAGGAGATGAGCCCAGGCTCCCTGGGGAACAAAACAGTGAGTCTTCCTGGAATCCCTGGGGATGCTGCAGAGCACGTGCGATGTACCGTGGGCCCAGTCTCAACACTGATAGTGATGATGATGCCAGACACTCTTCTCAGGGTTTTTATGCACGAGTGTATCCTCACAGCAGCTGGAATGATATAATATATGACCCTGTGTGTCTGGCCTCTTTCACTCCGTTTTGAAGCTTTCATCCCAGTTGTAGTGTGCATCACTATTTTATCCTTTTTTATTTCTGAATAGTATTCCCTTGTATGGATGTATCACGTTTTGTTCATCACTGATAGACATTTGGGTTGTTTCCCCTTTTGGCTAATTTAATAATGCTGCTGTGAACATCTGGGTGTGTTTTTGTGTGCGTGCATGCTTTCACTTCACTCAGGTACACACTAGGAGGGGGATTGCTGGGTCTTATGGTATTTCTCTGTTTAAAATTGTTCTCCAAAGTGGCTGCAGTTGTGTGTGGTTCATTGGTAGGTGAGCTGTGAAGTTTTTCTTACAATGGCAAGACTTTAAGATACTACTTCTCCTTGATTATATGTGTGCTGAGTGCTAAGTCGCTTCAGTTGTGTCCGACTCTTTGCAACCCCATGGACTGTAGCCCGCCAGGCTCCTTCGTCCATGGGAATCTCCAGACAAGAATACTGGAGTGGGTTGCCGTGGATAACAGTGTATATTAATTACCATGGTTACTCTCTAATAAATATTTATGATGTACTCAGTGTGTATCGTGTTCAGTTTACAGCCAACTATTATGGTTAATAACTGTTCTTTTGTTTGGTTGTACACTGTACTCTGTTATATCTGAAAACCCATTATTGTCCCCTTAGCAGGAATTGTACATTAAATTATAATAGACGGATGGATGCTTTTAGGAAGTTTAGCCTTAATTTGGGGGAAAAAAATGTATTCTACAAATAAATGTAAAGGGATAACTTAAAACAGAGTAATATTTGATAAATATTTGCCCGGTGGGAAGCGCTGCTAAGCTGTGAAATGAATTATAAATGAATTCCAAATAGATGTTTTAGGAACTTCTACTGAATCATTAATAAATTGAGTCTCTTCAGCAAGTCTTTTCATATTTAATGCATTAACTGGATTATGTATTTGTGGCATTTCTAAATGAAACAAGAGCATCATAGCCAAGAGGAATTGTCGGGGTAAGTGGTTTATGTGTAGGACTCGAAGCTGGTTTGAATTTTAGGTCAGACCAATAAGTTTAAAGCTTTTTGTTTGAAAACACCTGCGGGTGGACTCGCGTAAAGCGGAAGTCCAAATACAAGCCTGTGAGTGCTTGCTGTAATTAAGGCTTGCCAGCGCTTCGAGGAAGTCGCCTGACCCCCGCGGGTCCTGGTGTAATTATCTGTGAGAGAGGGAGCAGAGTCTGGAGTGCATCCTGTCACTCGGCAGTGTCTCCAACACGGATGCATTTTTGAAAATGGTTTCGAAATACGAGGCTAAAACAAGATACCCTGTTTAAAATGACAGTCCTTTGAGTTAAACTTCTAATTAATGACCATTACGGTGCCATGGTGATTGATCACCGTCTTCATTTGGGAAGGAGATTGGGACAACTTTCAAAAATATTATGACCCATTAATGAAAAGATAATTTTCCAAGGAAGTGACAATATCAATTAGTGTCAGCTGTGATTTCCGAAAGAGTTGAAGCAGGTGCATCCATGCGACCACGGTCACAACAAACTGCTGTGCTCCTCCTTCGGGTGTGGCGTCCCATGCGGCCTCTTCCTCTCCCCGTCCGTGCGGCCACCCCACAACGGAGCCTCGGAGAGGAACCAGCGCAGGTGGCTTGGGTGACTCACCCGAGGCTACAGGGTCTCTATGTGGTAGAGCAGATGGGGACTGGGTAGCCCAGGTCTACAGCCCAAACTCTTCATCTGTAGCGGGGCATCTCCACCTGTGCAGGGCAGAAAGCGACTCAGCCCTGGGGGCTGTGTGTCTCTGGTGCAGCTACTGTCTCTGTGGTTTAGCACAAAAGCAGCCATGAAAACTTTATTTGCGGACAATTCCAATTCTTTTACGTGTCATCAAATAGTCTTTTTTTTTTTTTAGCAGTTTAAAAATGTAAAAACCATTTTTAGCCTCTGGCATGCATAGAACAGGTGCCAGACCCTTGTTTAGCTTGGAAACTGTATTTCCCAGCTCCTGTCTTAATAAATCTGCCGTGCTGATTGGACAGTGAGATGAATTCACTGAGTTGTTACCTTTAGTATAATCTGTTTTAGACCCCCACCTTATATTTTTGTATATTTGATCTGTAAAGAAAACCAAACCGGTATTTAATTTTCAATCTAGTTTTAGGCAAGTTTTATACAGTTAGTCTAGGAGGTAGAAGAGATGGTGCCACGGATCAACACTTTCTAGACGTAAATGCATGTTTCTTAGTAGCAATGGATTGTTGTTTAGTTGCTAAGTCATGTCCAACTCTTTGTGACCCCTTGGACTGTATACCCCCCAGGCTCCACTGTCCATGGGATTTCCCAGGCAAGAATACTGGAGTGGGTTGCTACTTCCTTCCCCAGGGGATCTTCCCAACCCAGGAAATGAAACTTGCATCTCCTGCACTGGCAGGTGGATTCTTTGCCACTGAGCCATCAGGAAAACCCATCAATGGATAATCAGTCGTCCATTTAATTTTCAGAGTAAAGGTTGTCAGTCTCTCTGCCTCCGCCGCCCTATGATGTATACTCTTTCCCAGAGTCTGTGTCTGTGCCGCTGGTGTTGTATTCTCCAAGAACTGTGCGGAGACTTACCTTGCACATTTTTTATGGAAGTCAGTGTATCCAACACAGAAACCTCCCCGGCAGCATGAAGCACTGTGGCGGCGGGGAGCTGGCCACTGGGCTGGAGCCACTGCCACGCTCCTGGGTACCCTCACCTGCTCATCCCCCAGCCTGACCTGCAGGATCTGCCAAGATCCTGCCGGGTGACTATTTGGCTGGAGGCGCCAGCTGAGTCACGAGCTTGGGAGAATAGAAATAGCACATTTCGCAGCTTCTCCACAGAACACTGCCTGTGTGGAACCTCCTAAATAAAATATGACGATGAAGGAGCACTGGTTGTTCTGAACCCTTGTTTCGGGATCATGCATCTCTTCGAGTGTCTGCTGTAGACGGCGAAGCTGCAGAGTACACGTGCCTGTGTACACAGAGGCTGGATGCTGTTTGTGTTTCAAGGGTTAATGGACTTTTCAAATACTTTTTATTTTGTATTGGGGTATAGCCAATTAACAATGTTGTGGTAATTTCAGGTGAACAGTGAAGGGACTCAGCCATACATATGTATGTATCTATTCTTCCCCAAACCCCTCTGCCAAGCATGCTGCCACGTGACGTTGAGCAGAGTTTTATGTGCTCCACAGTAGGTCCTTATTGGTTATCCATTTTAAATATAGCAGCATGTACATGCCCATCCCAAACTCCCTAACTATCCCTTTCCCCTGACAACCATAAGTTCATTCTCTAAGTCTCTGAGTCTCTTTCTGTTCTGTATGTAAGTTTATTTGTATCATTTCTTTTTAGATTCCACAGATAAGGGATGCTGTATGATATTTCTCCTTCTCTGTCTGACTTATTTCACTCAGTGTGACAGTCTCTAGGTCCATCCGTGTTGCTGCAAATGGTATTATTTCATTCTTTTTCATGGCTATCATTCCACTGTATATATGTACTACATCTTTATCCATCCCTCTGTCGATGGACATTTAAGTTGCTTCTATGGCTTGGCTCTTGTGAACACTGCTGCAGTTAACCCTGGGGAGCATATATGCTGTCAGATCACGGTTTGTTTGTTTTTTTCAAGAGTTAATGGACTTTTGACCAAGTTAGTGGAAGGCCCTCCATTCCCTATAATCTATCACTTCATTCAAAGCTTTGCATTTACTCAGAAATTGTGAGGCTGCTTGCCTGCTGTGGTTGTGAAGACTCATTCCCCAGGCCTCGTCAGATGGCGCTGTCTAGACCCACTGCCTGTGGAGCAAACCAGAGAGTCTGTGGCTGCATCTTAGCTTTGGACGAGACGCGGTGTCTGCTGTTGCTCTGAACAGAAGTGTGCCATTTCTGACCAGCTGCCGCGCTGACATCCCAAATGCCCTCACTAATACTGACACTTGGCTAATTATGCTGAGCATCGTCTCTTTCTCTCACATCCTGCTTTACTCTATTTTTACCCCTGGAAGAATCTCTCTCAAAAATAAATGAAGACACCCCAGAATAAACTGATTAGGCAGGATGGCGAATACATTTCCCACCTTGTTACAAAATCTGTGTTGTTCCTTGTGGTATAAGAAAGGGCGATAGACTCGGGGAAAGGGGGATCTTCTCCAAGCAGGGCGTGGGTGGAGTCTCACTCTGGTTAATTTATTTCCAAATGAAGTTGTGTTATCTTTCCATTGCTGCTGTAACAAATTACTGCAAACTCAGTGGCTTAAAGTGACACAAACTGGCACATTATATTTCCCTGTGTTGCTGGGCTAGAACGGAGGTTTCAGCAAGGCTGTCTCCCTTCAGGAAGCTCTGAGGAGTCCAGTTTCCAGTCTTTGTCAGTTTCTATTCCTTGGCTCTTGGTGCTTTTCTTCACCTTTACAGTCAGCAGGCAGGGCAAATACAGAGAGTAGCATTGAAACATGTATATCACCATATGCAAAATTAGATAGCTAGTGGGAATTTGCTGTATGATGCAGGGAACCCAAACCTGGTGCCCTGTGATGACCTAGAAGGATAGGATGATATGGGAGGTGAGAGGGAGGCTCAAGAGGGAGGGGACATATGTATGTCATTTTGTATATAGTTGCTTAGTCATGTCCAACTCTTTGTGACCCCATAGACTGTAGCCCGCCAGGCTTCTCTGTCCATGGGATTCTCCAGGCAAGAATACTGGAGTGGGTTGCCATTCCCTTCTCCAGGAGATCTTTCTGACCCAAGGATTAAACCTGCATCTCCTGCCTTGCAGGCAGATTCTTTACCATTTGAGCCACCAGGGAAGCCCAGAGGTATGTATACATATGGCTGATGGCAGAAACTAATGCAATACTGTAAAGCAATTATCCTCCAATTAAAATAAATACAAATTAAAATTCTATTGTTGATAACTCTATCATATTTCTATGCAAAAATAAATATATATATTGTAATTTTCATTGTAAAATCTGTTTAAATATAAAGCTTCTAAATATTAAACAATATAAAGTCAGCAGGTATCACCTCCATCCCTCCCTCTGACATTTCAGCCTCAGGACATCTGGATATCATGGGCCCACAGGATACCCCACGATAGGATGGTCTCTGCCATCTCAGAGTCCGTCACTTGATCATGCCTTCAGTGTCCCTCCTATGAAGTACAGGAGCATCTTCACAGGTTTTAGGGGTTCGGCTGTGGCATTACCGAGACCATCATTCTGCCTACTGCAGTGGTGTCAGGTAAAGTTAAGATACTAACAACAGAAGAGGCAGGCCCTTCCTTCCATGTAATTGGCATTTTTGAGTCACTGAGCTCTGTGGGGTAGAAGGGACCATTCTGGGAGCCGGGGGCCAGGGATGAGACGTCACAGCCTGGCTGGGAGATGAGTTACATCACAGAGCGGTGTCGAGTGCAGGGCATAGATGCGTTTACCTACTGCAGCGCAGCAAGCAGAGATGTGGAGGGGCAGATGGCTGCTCAAGAAGAGCAGTCTCTCTTCTCTTAGAGAAAGTGTACAACATGCCTTGTTTTATTGCATTTCCAAACACCAAATGCCTTTATTTACTATCATGGGGAGACAAAGGATATTCAGATTTAATGTTTTAAACCGTGCGCGTGTGTATGCATGTATGTGTATTTGTCCACACACACACAGATATATCTACTTAGTTTAACCGAGAGCTGCTTGGGCCGGCAGGCTGTTGCAGATCTGTGTTTGGACCTGGATACAGGGGCATCATGGTTAACTGCACGCCTGTGGCACTGTCGGGGCTCAGCTGCAGGGAGCAGGGGCCTGCAGCTCAGGCAGCTGGAATAAATCCTCCTTTTCTGCTACTCCTGCTTGGAGACTTATCGCCCACACCTCCTCTCCTGGCCTCCGTCTCTGTGTGCATCCTTGCTTCCTTGGCAGAGCCAGCACGGGCCATGGAAACAAGGGACCAGGCTGCATTCATGGGGATGGTCTCCTCCTGACCCCGAGGGGGCCTTTGACAGACAGAGATGGGGTGTGTAGATCTTGAAAACACAGAGGGTGGATTTGTGTTGCAGGATTGTTGAAGCTGGGCTTCCCTGGTAGTTCAGACAGTAAAGAATCCACCTGCAGTGCAGGACCACAGGTTCGATCCCTGGGTCGGGAAGATCCCCTGGAGAAGGGAATGGCAGCCCCCTCCAGTATTCTTGCCTGGAGAATCCCATGGAAAGAGGAGCCTGGCGGGCCACATACAGTCCATGGGGTTGCAAAGAGTCAGACATAAAAACCATCTCTGGGGCTTCCCCAGTGGCTCAGATGGTGAAGAATCTGCCTGCAGTGCAGGAGACCCAGGTCTGATTCCTAGGTTGAAGCAAATGAGAGAGGAGTTGGAGCTGAACTGTCTGTGTTGGGTCCAGAGGTGCAGGGTCTCAGCCCCGTGAGTAGCTGACCATCAGGGACTCTGGAGGGATGCAGAGTGGGCATAGGTGCCACTGACTGTATCCAGTATCCCGGCTTCAGGGTGGAACTGGGGGAACTTTTCCAGGCTTCCGTGCAAGTGAAGTTTTCCTGCACCTGCAGAATGTGAGCTCCCGTCCCCAGGGAGCAGGTTAGGAATGGGGCGCTCCCGCCTCACCCCAGACCTGCCGAGTCAGATCCTGCATTTGAACTGGAACCCTCTCTGCAGAGCTGCAGTCCTGTATTTAACCAGAACTTGATGTCACTTACATGCTCCATGTGAGCATGTCCTGGGGCACACAGACCCAGACTTGTTTCTTCCCTCGCTGTCCACAGTTTACTAAATAGCAGCTCAGCCAGCTGCTTGCTCGGTTCAGACACTGGGGAGCTATTCCTAAAACCTACCTGTCTCAGAATAGCATGCAGCCCCCACCTCATCCTATTGATTCTCACTCCTGGTATTGTGTCCCTAGTCTCCTTATGTCTCTTCATCTCCATGACAACCACCATAATGAAAGCCGGCATCGGCTCTCTCATGGACCACTCCGCTTCCCTTCCAGCTGGGCTCTCTGCACCCCCGAGACCCTGTCAGTCCATGCTGCACAGAGATGCTAGAGTGGACTTACACATGAAATGGAGCACCCACCTTTAGGTGGTGGTTGTTGTTGAGTCGCTCAGTCGAGTCCAACTCTTTGTGACCCCATGGACTGCAACACACCAGGCTTCTCTGTCCTTCACCATCTCCCAAAGTTTGCTTAAACTCATGTCCATTGACTAGGTGATGCCATCCAGCCATCTCATCCTCTGTCGTCCCCTTCTACTCCTGCCTTCAATCTTTCCCAGCATCAGAGTCTTTTCCAACAACTCTCAGAATATCTGACTAGGTCCTGCATGCTCCATTCTCAGCTCACTGTCTCTTCCCATCCTTTATAACTTGAGAGACAGCTGTGTGGTTTAGAAAACTGCAAGCATCAGGTGGGTGACTCTGGACTTGGTTTCCACAGTTCTCTTTGGAGTGATGGTGACACTCCACTCTCCACCTCGCAGGAATGGTCATGCGCTGCCCTTTCTCATGCCCCTAGCAACGTGCGTTCGTTTCTTTCTTGGGGAACTGGCCACACTCAGGAAGCGTGCGGGCAGTGACAGCTGTTTCACGACCCTTAGCACTTGGCAGAGCCCTTCTGCTTGGATGGACGGTGCGTCTGGGTCTCACAGTTATGGAACTCTGCTGCAGGAAGGCGAGAAGTCGTGTGGTAACGTGCAGGATAGAATCAGGGAAATCAAAGAATTCCATTTTTGTGGGGTTTTTTTGAACAAAGATTTGCTTTGTGAAGTCAGTAGATTTGTTTTTTTTTTCCTAATAAGTGGAATTGGGCTCAATCTTATATGAATGTGCCAAAGGTGGAGGCTTTTAATCAAGAACCACCAGGGAAGCAGAGGCTGTTGTCTTGTTCTCCACAGGTGCCTCGTCCCTGGCCGTCGCTTCCTCTTCTGCCGTTTCTATTACGCTTCCGCAGCTCCTCTCTCTGGGAAGGGGTTTCCGCCCTTTCTTTAATGGCTGCCTGTTTACAAACTTCCAAGTGAGGCCACTTTGTGTCCTGTGGCCGGAGAAGACAAAGAGCCATCCCAAGGGCTTACCTTCAATCCCATCCGCAGGTTTCTGGGGCCCCGAAGCCCACTCTAGCCCCCGCCTCCCCATCGGCCGTGTTCCCAGCCTCCAAGGAGGCTGCTCCATGGTCCTGTCCCCTCACGCCCTCTCCCCCTACTCTCACCACCCTCCGTGCTTCTCCTTCACGGGGAGACTGAAGCAATGCAAAGAGGAATCACCCCATCCTCAGTGGCCAGTCTCCTTCCCACCCGGGGTCTAGACACATACTTGGAGCCTCTGCCTGCCTCGGTGGGAGAGACATCCTGGCTCCGTCAGAGCGTTCACTTTCCTCTTGTGTGAATTTAATCCGACATTAGATTACACACCCATGTGTTTAGTTCTTTATCACGTTTTGCCACTGGAATGTAAGCTCCTGGTATGTGTGTTAGTCTCTCAGTCGTGTCTGACTCTTCGCGACCCCATGGACTGTAGCCCACCAGGCTCCTCTGTCCATCGGATTCTCCAGGCAAGAATACTGGAGTGGATTGCCATGCCCTCCTCCAGGGGATCTTCCCAACCCAGGGGTTGAACCCAGGTATCCTGCGTTGGCAGGTGGATTCTTTACTGTCTGAGCTGTGGAGGAAGCACTTTTCTCTCTTGGTTTCCCAAGAACTCTCGATGTCCTTGTGCCTGTAGAGCAGCCTCAGTCCCTGGCATCTCACAAGAACCAAATAAACACTTGCTGAATGAATAGATGAATGAGGGTTGTAAATAAAAATGCACTGATAGGTTGTTTACTGGCGGTAAATTACTATTATTAAGGATCACTTATGACTCATTCCTTATCAAAACAAATGTGCATTAACCCTTGGCATTAACTGGATCTCCTCTACATAATCCGCCATAAAACAGTACCTATAACACCGCATAGGACATTGGACTTTAATTGGTACTTCTGTGTTACTAATAGACTTTTAATAGGCAACACGGTAGCTGTGAGCATAGCTAAGAATGATACAATATTTGAATAACTGAAATCACGCATTATTTCATCATGTACGATGCTGTCTCCCTTGGAATATTGACACAGTGAGTCATGTCAGTGATAATGGTGTTGGGGAGGCAGAGCCCATTTCGAGGCCATTATGCTAGTGGCATGTGACAAACAAGGGGGCCAAGGGTGGTAATGGATACATAATGGGTAACGAAGGGCTGGGATTCTGCACAGTGATGGCTGCTGGTGATTTCTAGTAGTAATAACCTCCTTCTCTCAAAATAAATGTAACTTCAATGTTGAAAACTGTCAGCAGCACGAAGGGCCCCCACTGCTTTTGGGGGTGGCCCACTTTGCTTGGCTTAAGCTTTTCCTCCAGAAACCTGGGTTCATCTTGCTGCTTCCCAGGCACTGAGGCAAGCTGCTCTGACAGCCTGCACCACGTGTGCCCCATCAGTGAGTCAGCAGGGCCCTCCTCAAGGAACACACAACCCCACGCCCCAGATTGACGTACCTTATGCATATCTCCTCCTTCGCTGGTCTCCACACTGATTGTTTCTCGCTTGCATCCAGGATTCTGGAATCAACAAGCAGTTTGCACTGGTGCATGGTAGTGCCCTCAGGACACCTGCTGCCTGGCCCTTTTGTGGTGCTCCCTCGCGCCCCCTTCACTCCTCCTTTGCTGGCTTTGGAGGTAGCTCCCCAGCTGGGGTGTTGTCCACTCTGTGCTCCTTCCCACCCAGCACCTTCCTGCCAGACATTCTGAGGCTCTGCAGCTGCCCCAGTCAAGTGTTGCAGTGTAAGTTCAGAGATGTGCTTTGCTCTGAATGCTCTTCATAATTCATGTCACCACCTGTGAGCCAAGGCAGTGCTGGACCCAGGATTCCCTTCTACTGAGGCTCACTGCAATGTCTCCATTTCCCTGGGCTCCACAAACCACATTTATTCAAGAATAAGGGCTTCCCAGGGGTGGTGCTAGTGGTAAAGAATCCACCTGCCAATATAGGAGATGCAAGAGACACAGGTTTAATCCCTGGGTCAAGAAGATCCCCTGGAGGAGGAAATGGCTATCCACTCCAGTGTTTTTGCCTGAAGAATCCCATGGACAGAGGAGCCTGGCGGGCTACAGTCCATGGGGTCACAAAGAGTCAGACCAAGATTGAACAACTAACACACAGTAGTCTCTGTGTGACTGGGATGCAGATACAAGAGGGATGTGTGATCCAGGGGGTTGACGGAGGCTGAGGATGCTGCGGACGGGGTGGGGCAGGAATGCAGAGGACAGAGGAGCCGTCCTCGGGCAGGGGAGTCGGCCCCCTCAGCCCCTTGTTTGCCGACCTTCAGCATCCACCAACGTGTATGATGATTCTGTCTGCTCTGGGTTGGTTTGCAAAATGTTTTTTCAAATTCCATTTTGTTTTTCTAGCACAGGAAAACCAGGCTTTATGGAATAGCTAATAAGGCCAATCAGATAAGCTGTAGGCATCTGCAGAAATTAAACTGAGAAGGAGGAGGAATTGCGTGGAATTTTAAGACTGTTTTCGCCTCAGCCACAAAATATTTTATCCCTAAAATAATGTTTTCATAATAAAAATAAATTTCAGCCATTTTTCAGCTGCAGAAATATTGTGAGGCTTTTCTGAGTTTGCTGATTGCATACGTTTGCATACGTTTGCGTTTGTTCCTCAAACCATCAGACTCGGCGTGATTGACTCATCCCGGGGGATCTGCCCAAACAGATTATGGGGTCAGAGGACCCTCTGCCCTGCTCTCAGACCCAGGCAACCCTAACGCCAGAGAGAAAACCCTGGCAGGTCGGTCAGCTCAGCTTTACCGGGTAATTATACAAGTAGGTAATCCAGCACCTGGTGGAGGTGAGGTGTTAGCCACCCCGTCTCCGGGGTGCACGGGTTCCGGGGTTCCACACTCCAGGTGAGGTGACAGGAGTTCTGAGGCTGGATGGAAACCTGCCCTGGACCACGCATCGCTGAGCCTGGACCCCCTTCCGCAGCTCAGGTGGGTTTGCTCTCAGCTGCCTAAACAAAGACAAAGCCTGCTTTTCCTATGCTAGAAAAACAAAACGGAATTTTAAAGAATGTTTGCAGACCAGCTCAGAGCAGGCAGCATCACTGCACATGTTGGTGGACACTGACTTTGGAGGTTGATGGACAAGACCCCCAGAACACAGGGTCTCCCTGCCCCATGCTGGGAGGAGCAGCCGCTCTGCTGAGGCAGCGAGGGCTTCGCTCACTTGCCCACTTGGAGCAGGGTGACAGGTTTCCTAGCTGCCTGTGTCAGATGCATCTTTATTGCAGATGTCCTATTTGGGGGCCTTTGTCTTCCTTGCTGGTCCTCCGGTGCTCTCTGTCATGGTAGCTCCAGGCTAAGAACCACAGAGCATCAGATGGAGAATCAGAGACCTTCCTGTTAGATGTGCTGATCTGCCTGGGATGGCTATTATACGGGCCATACAGCACGTGGGCGGTCATCAGTTCCATGGGCCTCTTCCCACTGTGCCTGCTTTTAAGCTGATGATGACTCTGATGCCATGCTGCTGCTACTGCTGCTTCTAAGTCATTTCAGTCGTGTCCGACTCTGTGCGACCCCATAGACAGAAGCTCACCAGGCTCCCCCATCCCTGGGATTCTCCAAGCAAGAACACCATAGTTGTCCCTTTGTTGAAAAAAAAATTTTTTAAAAGAAAATGGCCAAGATGGCTATAGACCCTCTATTAAGGGCTAAGATCCCTAGTAAATCTGTTAAAATATTAACTATTTACATTAAAATTTCAATATTAATTATATTGCAAGTGAATACTGGAGTGAATTGCCATTCCCTTCTCCAGGGGATCTTCCTGACTTGGGGATCTGACCCAGGTCTCCTTCACTGTAGGCAGATTCTTTACCATCTGAGCCACCAGGGAAAGTTTAGTTGCTCAGTTATGTCCAACTCTTTGTGACCCTATGGACTGTAGTCCTCCAAGCTCCTCTGACAAGGAATTCTCCAGGCAAGAATATTGGAGTAGGTTGCTATTCCCTTCTCCAGGGGAATCTTCCTGACCCAGGGATCGAACCTAGATCTCCTATATTGCAGGCAGATTCTTTACCATCTGAGCCACTAGGGAAGCCCAAGAATACTGGAGTGGGTAGCCTATCCCTTCTCTAGGGGAACTTCCTGCCCAGGAATCGAACCAGAGTCTCCTGCATTGCAGGCAGATTCTTTACCAGCTGAGCTACCCGGGAAGTCCATATAAGTATAAACATAATCATATGTATGATTATATTAAAATATATTTGTATATGATCATAAACATAATGTAAAATCTAATTAGTTACTTATTAAGGATGATCTGTGTAGAGGTTGGCAGAACTGGTATATTATCTGAATTAAGGCCAGCAGTTGCTGATTTCAGATTTCAGAACCAAGGCTTTCAAGATAGAAAAGTGGGAGAAAGGCAAGAAATGAATGGATAGGCATAAATATTCAGAACCACATGAACTGAAACGCTGGAAATAGTTTTTGGTTGGCACCGATGATTTCTTTTTGTTTTTATCTAAAATAAACTAGAAAGCTAGCTTGAGATGATTAGATCTTTGTATAATACTTTATTTTACATTATGTTAAGCTATGTGACCTGTGGAGTTTTAGAGGATAAATAGCTTGTGAAATAATTTTTTTTTTCTGTACCAAGAGCCCCATGGGCAACTAAGTTATTTTCAAAAGACATAATTTAAATTCCTGATGTTGACTTATGAACAAACACATAAGGAAACAGGAGCAAACATGTTAATTGCAAACATTCATTCTCCTCCATTGCTTGAAAGTTATGCACTGGCTTGAACATGTTTTATTTTCTCCAGAAAGGTAATCCATTTTCAGAACATGTTGTTGTGGTTGAGCTAACCACTCGGTTATACACGGAAAGAGAAGTCTCCTGCAGTCAGCCAGATGGATTACTTGTTTCAGAGAGAGCAGTGCATGGAAATATGAGAAAATTATGGAGAACTTTAAATTCATAACACAGCCCACCTTTAAAAACTTTGTTTATATCTTTATCAAAGCTACTCATATACAACATGCAAAAAGTAACTCTCCTAGTTTTGTTATTGAACACTAGTCCCAAGACCTCCTTCTCCCACTCTGCACTCTGCAGAGGCACCCACGGTCCTTTACTGGAGCTAATCGTTACGGTGTTTACCTGTGACTCCAAACATAGCCTTGTTCTGCACCATCATGGCATGCTGTGAGATCCTTGCTGTGTAGACAGAGCCTCTTCCCTCCCCTACCCTCTTCCTCCCCCATACATGCTCTTCCCTCCATCTGTCCCCTCAATATAGAGAGATTTTAGTTAAAACAATTTTTTTAAAAAAATCCATGACGTGTTAGTCATCATAACTTAGAGACTTATGTGTCCCCTTTTGTATCCCAGGACTTCCCTGGTGGCTCAGATGGTAAAGCATCTGTCTACAATGCGGGAGACCTGGGTTTGATCCCTGGGTCAGGAAGATCCCCTGGAGAAGGAAATGGCAATCCACTCCAGTACTGTTGCCTGGAAAATCCCATGGACAGAGGAGCCTGGTAGGCTACAGTCCATGGGGTCGCAGAGAGTCGGACATGACTGAGTGACTTCACTTTCACTTCACTTTTGTATCCCAAAGAATAAATGCCTGAGAACAATTCCAAGCAACTTTCACATGTTTCAATATCATCTTACTCGAAGGGAAACAAAGTGTTGGTAGCCCAGAGGTATGTCTGTAGAGTAAATGGATAAGGTTTTGGTTAAACTTAAATGGGCTTTTTAGATGTGTTTGTTTAGTACTGTTTACATAACTTGAAGGACATACTTGAATTTACACATTCACTTGTTTGTTCATCCAACAAGCAGAGTGTTAAAATGCTTCAACACATACACTCCAAATATTATCTGGTACTGGTGACAAAAAAATATTCGAAGAAACATCCAGTTTCAAATTCCACACGGAAGGAACTTGGAAGTTGTCAGTCTCTTTTGAAAACAAGGAAAAAGTTGAACAGACTGAATACCTACAGCTCTTCTTGGATTCAAAATTCAGGCGAGGGCACAGGGCGGCTTCACTGGCCCCAAGATCGGAGAGACATACAGGTGGGCACTGGGCGTCATGGCTCACCGGGACAGAGCGGCTGAGCAGAAGCCAACCTGGGAACCAGGGCTGGGCAGGAGGACCTGAACCGTAATTGATGAGTTTCTGGGGGCTCAGAGTTCAAAGCTCCAGGGGACCGAGTTGTGGTGGGGGCACATAGAGTGTTATAAGATTTACCAATAGACCAAGTTTAACCAGGAGCTCAACTGTTGTAAATCTAGGAGAAAACACCCATCACAGGTCTGGCAGAGGAAGGGGCGGAAGAATGAATCATTTGGAAATGTATCAGGGTACTCTGTCCTTCTTAACAGGGCTGCCTTTAGGGGAAGCTCCTTAACCAAAGCCCACCCTGCTGGGGCACTGGCAGAGCCTAACTGACTTGGGGGGTGGATGGTTATCATTCAGCCACTCAGTCGTGTCCAACTCTTCGCACCCCGTGGACTGTAGCCTGCCAGGCTCCTCTGTCCATGAGATTTACCAAGCAAGAGTACTGGAGTAGGTAGCCATTTCCTTGTCCAGGGGATCTTCCTGACCCAGGGCCCGAATGCATGTCTCCTGCATTGGTAGGTGGGTTCTTTACCACTGAGCCATCAGGGAAGCCTGAGCCAGAATATATTGCAACAGAAATCTCCAAAACGTTAGCAGGGAACCTGCAGCCAGAGCTGCTTCAGTGCTTACAACTTTACAACTCTTAATGGCAGAGCTTTTGAAAATATTTATGTTCGTTATAACCATAAACTCATTTTGAGAGAGTTTGTCCTCACACCACTTATGAAGGAGGTTTTTCTTCCTAAGACATTACCCACGCATCTGGCCATGGAGCCCCAAGTGTGGCTGTTTCATGCCCAACTCTGATGAAATATTTAAAGATCTGTTAACAAAGATTAAGCCCTGGGGGTGCTGTTAGAAATTTGGCATTTTTATTTCTTGCAAGAATCCTATGGCAGAAATTTATTTTATGGGATAGTCTAATTGTATTTGTTATAGCAGTAATTGTAGAAATAGAGAAGTAGAAACTTATGTAGACATATTTATCAGAAATGGGGACACTGAGAGTTGAATGTCCTCTGCATTAGGCCCTCCACCAGGTTTCTCTTGGACTCATTGTCTTACAAAATTTTAAAAAAGTCTATGGCCTTAAAAAATTACATTATTTTGATTGTTTTGGCTATAACTCTGAGTTTGATGGCAAATTCAGTTGATAAACAACTGTTCCATGGTATCCCTCTAAAGAGCCATTTCAAAGTTTTTATCCAGAAACCATCTTCAGAGTAATCTAGGACATGTAGTTTAAGAAAATGTGATTTCCAGGTATTATTCCTGATGTGCATTCCTCCAGCCCCAAATTCGAGTCCTGATGGGGGAAGGGGACAGTTGGTACTTTGCTTATTACTAAATTTTGAAAACCACTGCCCAATAAATACGATGAATTGGGCAGTGACCTTGACAAATAAAAGAATTTTAGATTGGCTATGGTGAAACTATTGATTTTTTAATTTAATGATAAGTTGTTTTCCATAATACTTATTATAGGAACAGACTAGATAGGAGTTGAGGGAGCTGTATTCGTGAAGGAGGAGGTTAGCGGGGGAAGGGAACGGAGATGATTTCCCCGGCGTGGGAAGGAAGAAAGGAACGTAGGGGCTGATGGTTCCAACTACTGAGCAGTAACTCCGGAAAGTCAAGGTTTTCAAATCCCCATCAGTTGCTTGGAAATGCACATTTCCTGCCCCCTGTGTATCTCAGGAGCTACTTGTATCAAATGAAGCTATTACATGACAAGGGCAGTTTTTTAAAGTATATCAACTCTTTTGTTCTAATTCTTTTCCTTCATGGTCCCTTGACATCAGTTCTTGCTTGGTTAGACACAGTGTATAGTAAGCAGATCAACTCAACATGGAATTAATGTTTACTGTGCAAAACTGTGGGTAGTTCTGGATGGCAGTCCTGCATTGGTAATTCCATGTTGCTTTGTTTTCATTATGAAAACACCATTTTATATTCTTATTAATTTTTGTTGGAGTTTAGTTGCTTTACAAAGCTGTGTTATTTTCTGCTATACAGCAAAGTAAATGAGCTATATGTATACATATATCCCCTCTGTTTGAATTTCCTTCCCATTTAGGACACCACGGAGCATTGAGTAGAGTTCCCTGAGCTACAGTAGGTCCTCATTAGTTTTCTGTCTTATACATAGTAGTCAGGAGTGTAATATATGTCAATCCCAATCTCCCAATTCATGGGAGATTGAATTCTGCCCTTGGTGTCTACAAGAATTTGTTCTCTACATCTGTGACTTTATTTCTGCTTTGCAGATAAATTCATCTATACCATTTTTCAAGATTTCACATATAAGCAACATTATATGATATTGGTCTTTCTCCTTCTGACTTATTTCACTCTGTATGACTGTGTATACTACGTCCATCCACGTCACTGCAAATGGTAGCAAATGCCTTTTTTATTTTAAAAACGTAATTTCCCTCCACTACAGTAGGTTCTTAGGTCGAGTGCTCCCAGATAACCTCACAGTTTTTATTTCTGGAAGGTTCTTTCAGTAAACTCTTCTCAGCTGAAGTCTGGCTTTGCCATTTACTGGCTGGCTGATCCCTGCAAACCTCTTAAAAGGTTCCTTTCCATCATCTATGAAAACAATGTATAGTTGTCATTAAATGAGTGTGTGTGTGTGTGTGTGTGTGTAACAACTATGCCTGGAATGAGAAAATTCACAACAAAAGGACTTGCCTCACCTTAGCATGCGTGCCTGTTCTTACACTGTGGGGTGTTTTGTGAAAATGCAACACAAGCCTCCTAGTCCTGCTGTGGACATGTGTCTGGCGTCTCTCCTCTTCCTGCTTCTCCCATCTGGCCCCCAGCAGAGCCCTGCCTGCATCTTTGGAAGTAAGATTCACCGTGGTCTCATTAGCATGAATAGTTATGAGTAATGGGTATTGGGATAATGTATGAAAACTCAGTTCTTCTTTCTAGAATGAAATTCAAGGCTAAGTCTCATTAACTGAAACTGTATTCATTTAAAGCTACACGGATTTCAGGTACAGTAGAGCCTCTTTCTAAATAAGTTAATGTCATATGTATAGGTGCTTATAATTCATTCACCACAAGCCTTTGAAATAGATTTGAGGACTCTGACAATAAAATACACGTATCCAATAAGCCTGTTGCAATGCAAATTAAAAATTTAAAAACCATATAGCAGGAGCAAACAAGCATAATAGTTACTTAGGCTAATAAAATTATTGTGATTGAGCATTAAATTGAGCTCCACCGTTCCCCAATAAATAGCTGCTTATTATCTAACTGCCCAAAGGAACAGAGAGGGGTGATAATTACCGTCATACGTCTTATTCAGCTGATGGTTTTCGAGGTGAGGCGATGTGTGAGCCACAGAGCCAGGAACCTCAGAGGCAGCCAGATGACTGAGGCAGGGACAGAGCGCCCAGGTCCAGGGCAAGTCCCTGATGTGGGGACTGGAACTGGATGGTAAATGATGAGGCAAAGCAAGAAAGACGGTGCAAGTCCAGACAATCGCCAGCTTTGGAGTCATGTGAAGGATTTGTCCTTGGTTATTTATGTGCTGATGAGTCTCAGTTATTTTACTGACCATTAATAACTAGTGCATATAGCGTTAATACCATCAGGAAGCTTCACTGTCTGTTTAAGGATAGGAGCTTGAGACAGTGGCCAATTTCATTTTACGACCTTTGTTTTCCAGTTCATCAAAATCTGTGCAAGAAGGGTCTATATATTTACTCAGCTTTATGCAAACCCAAATATGTGAAAAATCATAAATGCATGAAATACAGTGCTGGAGATGATTTGGTTTTCAGAATGATTCTTCGCTTTACAAAAGGACTCTTTGTAAATATTCTTAAACTGCCACTCTTCTTTAGTAACATGAAAATCTGGTTAGAATTCTTAAAATTGGATTTTCCTCCCAAGTTATGAAGATCCAAAGATATGAAAATATCTTTCATAAAGACGTATATGGATACAGAATTTGGTTATAAATTCCAAGTTTAGATGGCCCTTGTGGGGAGGGGGCCTCATATCACTGGATTAGAAAGGGCTATTTTAAATTTCCACTGTTTTCATCGTCAGTAATTATATACAGCCTTGGAAAGAGTAATTGAATATTTCTTAATGTAAACGTAAGGGGAAAATGTTGAATAGAGAACATAAAAAATCATGTCTATCTGCTTTCAAAACATTTTAAAAGATATTTTCTTTTTTCTTTTTCAGTTTTAGACCTAAATTCCACATGGGATTCCCAGGTATGCTCCAATAGCTATAGCTGAACTAGAAAGACTTAGCTCTCCTGCACATTGGATCTGGGAGCGCTTGGCCTGCCTTGTTTGTATTTAGAAGTGGTTTCCTTGCTTTTGAAATGCAAACTATTGCATTACAAAATTTAAAAGAGAAGGACTTTTAAAAAATTGAGTCTGGCTCATATTCATCTATATATTTGCATATCTAATAAAATTCTATTCTGTGTTGAACATAATAAATGATACAGTGTGCAGAGTTGGGAGTATTTGTCTCCCTTTAAAAAGAATAGTTTATTTTATCAGATAGTTGATTACTGGTGGTTCTTCTTCATCTTGTTGAGGCTTTATTTAGCCTTTTTTAGAACTGGTCTGGAGTAACCTTTATCTAGGACGTGGTTCTAACATGTGCCTTTTTGGTGTCTCAGTCAAATCCTCAAGGTGTGACTGAGGTCCCTCCACTCTGGTCTCTCTGTTCTCTAGGGTGTATGTCCTCCAGTTTGAATGAAAGTCGCTCAGTTGCATCTGACTCTTTGTGACCCCATGGAGTGCAGTATACCAGGCTCCTCTGTCCATGGAATTCTCCAGGCCAGAATACTGGAGTGGGTTGTCGTGCCCTCCTCCAGAGGATCTTCCCAACCCAGGGATCAAACCCAGGTCTCCTGCATTGCCGGCGATTCTTTTTATCTGAGCCCTATCTTTGTCTTGTTTTCAGCTCTGTATCAGCTGTTCTCCACAAGACACCTCATACATGTGCAGTCCGGCCATTGGCCAAGGTCCTGTGAGTGACCCACGTAGACTCTGGGGTCCCCTTCTCAGAGCTCTGTCCTCCCTGGTCTTTGTCCTCGCATCTCCAGCTGCATCCTCAGCTCTGAACGAACGGCGATCTTTTCTCCTCAGCACAGCCTGACTACTTTCCAGAGTTGCCCTTTCATAGCTGTTAGAATCACTCTTTATTAGGATCACTCTTAATCCGTCTACCTCACAGCACATATTGTTTTGCTCTCTTTGCCTCTTTGGGTCCAATGGCTCCTACTCTCTTTGTTTGTCAGGATATCGAGATTTATTGCTTCCTTTTACTCCATGCATTTCCTATCGGCTTAAGGTTTATCCTGGTGTCAGATGGTGACTCTCACGGTTGAGGTGCCGACCCTGTTCTTGCAGTAGCTGCAGGACAGGAAGTGTTCTTTGAAAAACATCTTAGAATGTCTAGTTGGGAAAACAGATGGGTCCTACCCTTTCAAGTTCTATTCAATCCTTGACAATTTATTATTTTTTTTAATGTGACAACTTCTTTAATTTGTTGGAAAAACTGGTCCAGCTGCCTTTGGTGGCTAGATCAGAAAGCTGTTTCATAGCACGCTTTCAGTATTGTTTCAGCTGTAATGTGAAATTATAACAATTTTAATCTCAACTTCAGAGGTGTTTTCTCGTGTTTTGGCACAGGCATAGTGGTATACTGATGACCAAGGACTAATTTCCAACAGGTTCATTTTGATGGCTGGGACCACAAACACTACTGCTGGGTGGATGCAGACAGCCCTGACCCATTGCATGGTGTGATGTCACAGGTCGTCCCCTGGAAGTGCCATGTCGTGCGTATCTTGCTGTTCATGTTGTTGCTTTTCAAAGACTTAGTCTGAAGCCTATCTCAGTGCTGTTTTTCTCGTGTCATTGTAGGTATTTTAAAGCTCAATATCACATAGGTGAATTGATTAACCGGTATTATAGCAACACTGAAAGCCAGTTATTCATAATTAAGCCTTAAAAGACATGCCTTGTATAAATGAAGAGTTATCGTCATTAAGGAATTCTTTTGATAATGTAGTCTAGAAGAATCTTTGTTTTCCACATTTTAGTTGGGGAAAACTGAGCTAGGTCTAAATGCACCTGGGATCAAACCAGGTCTCTCCCGTCTCCTGCACTCGCAGGCAGATTCTTTACCACTAGTGCCGCTTGGGAAGCCCCTTGTTTGGATTAATTATTATTAATCTAGTTTATTATAGGTTTCCTGATTAACCTTATGTTTTATAAGTATTCAAATCTGCATTATTAGCCTTCGTTTTAAATACCTAGACTTTAAGACATGCTCGTAGTTCTATACACACACACTCACACACACACACACACACACACACACATCATCTACACCTGCGTTGTTAAAGCAAGAATACATACACATACACACACACATAATCCTACTCCAGCCTTAATTTTCTTACTTGTTTATCACATAATCTTTTTACACTGGAAAGTAGAGATAATTCTTTGGTCTGGGTCCTGCAGAAAAGCAAAATTTGAGGGTCTAGCATCGATGTTGCAACAGCTTCTTTACTATCTTGTCTTGTTTCTTTGCCATAATATTAATAGTCTGTGTAAAATCGAAATCTAACCTTTTACCAGCATCTTTTGACTCGAGGCTCCTATGCACATACCAGGCCAGTCATAGTCTGTCCTCTGCTAACCTCTTGCCCTACCCTTTGCCATTTCAACCAAAAACAGAATTACTTCATTTATACGTAACAGGTTTATACATAGTGCCTTGAACTTTGGCTTTATAAGATTCTGACGACAGTACGTCACCTTTCTGTCCATTGCTCCCTTAGCTTTATTTTCAGAAAGTCGCACCCCACAGTCAGTGTCATATGCCTGAGGACTGAGGAGCTGGCAGGATCACTTGCTCTGCAGCTTGGACCACGTGTAGCATCTTCACTTTTGTGTCATCTCTTATGAGTGTACTTGTACAAACAGCCACATCAAATCATCTTTTACCACCCGTGCTATTTTAAGTCAAAGCATTTACTCATATAATTCATACCAAATTTGTAAGTCTAATATCTTTGATAATCAGATCAAAGTAATTACGTTTTGTAAGTAGATCTATAAAGCCAAACCCAGCATTTTATCATATATGAACAAAGTCATCTTAGCAATATTAATTTTCTTATATTTCAGATGTTTTAACTTTCAAACATTGTACTCTGTAGTTTTACTTCAGTTGTATTTATATGATTCATCAATCGCCTTCAGTACTTTATATAATATGATAGCTTTATTGATCAAATGCTGCAAAAGACTATTCAACATTTAGGACTTGGAAAAGGGCTTATAAATCATCTAATCTACCCTGTTATTTGGTGGAGGCAGAACCCGACTTGAACTTTATCTGTTTTATTGATTTACTCTAGTGAATTTTTATAAAAGATACAGCAGCATGTCATCTATGTGGGGTATTCTGTGCAAATAAAAGCAATCAAAGAAAATATGAGGTAGACACTTTTTATATCTGTTCTTCTCATCTGTTTTTCTTTACAAATAATTTCCTTGACCCTTTTTCAACAGATCTGTAGGTCAAAATTATAACACATGCCTTGGAAACAAAGGAATAGAAAATAGAGAATATTTGCTGTTTATATATATATATATGCGTTTTTTTCTTTCTTCAGTGACTTCCTAATTTATGTTTGCAGGATCTGCAGTTTAGAAGTACATGAAGCATAGTAAAATTGCTGCTTATGAACGAGTAAAACTATATGCAGATTGCTACAGTGGTTTTGAAGACAGTTGCTGGTGGGCCAGTCTAGCCAGGCTCCTAGAAGGGTGTTGACCTGAATTCAGAAGCGCATGAGGGGCCTGGACCAGCGGAGGGACAGAGGTGGCCTCTAAAGGTGGAAAGGCTGCAAGAAAGCACAAATCAAATTTGTTGGTCTTCATGCAGATCAACCCAAATTAGAATTTTGTTTTTATAAATGAGTTTGTATCTGTTCTTCCAGTGCCATTTCATCGGCATCTTTATTCTCACTGCAGAAACCGAGCCAAGGTGTAATGCACGTGACGGATCCACACTTCTGTGGGAATCCTTGTGCAGTGCATTTTGGCCAAGACCATGATATTTAATAACCCATAGTATTCCATCACAAAAACTCTTGAACAAGATAACTATGAAAAGCCTTTTGAGAGAGAAACTTGAATGCCCCCACTCAGCCAGGAAGGGCGCCAGCTTGTGCAGCCAAGTGACCACGACCTCCTCTCAGCCTCCGTTACTGGCCAGGTCCTTGCTGACACGTCACCTTGTCCACTGCCGCGCTGAGATCTCCTTTCCTCAGGCCAGGAGGGCACAGTCTGCCTGTTTTAGCTGATGTATAATTCTTCAGGGTGGATGTTTTTTCTACACATAAAATCAAAATTAAATACTTAAAAGTTAGCACTGACATCACTCATTATCAGAGAAATGCAAATCAAAACCACAATGAGGTACCATTTCATGCCAGTCAGAATGGCTGCGATCCAAAAGTCTATAAGCAATAAATGCTGGAGAGGGTGTGGAGAAAAGGGAACCCTCTTACATTTTTGGTGGGAATGCAAATGAGTATAGCCACTATGGAGAACAGTGTGGAGATGCCTTTAAAAACTGGAAATAGAACTGCCTTCAGGTCAGTTTAGTTCAGTCGCTCAGTCATGTCTGACTCTTTGAGACCCCATGAATCACAGCATGCCAGGCCTCCCTGTCCATCATCAACTCCCAGAGTTCACTCAGATTCACATCCATCAAGTCAGTGATGCCATCCAGCCATCTCATCCTCGGTCGTCCCCTTCTCCTCCTGCCCCCAATCCCTCCCAGCATCAAAGTTTTTTCCAATGAGTCAACTCTTTGCATGAGGTGGCCAAAGTACTGGAGCTTCAGCTTTAGCATCATTCCTTCCAAAGAAATCCCAGGGCTGATCTCCTTCAGAATGGACTGGTTGGATCTCCTCACAGTCCAAGGGACTCTCAAGAGTCTTCTCCAACACCACAGTTCAAAAGCATCAATTCTTCGGTGCTCAGCTTTCTTCACAGTCCAACTCTCACATCCATACATGACCACTGGAAAAACCATAGCCTTGACTAGATGGACCTTAGTCGGCAAAGTAATGTCTCTGCTTTTGAATATGGTATCTAGGTTGGTCATAACTTTTCTTCCAAGGAGTAAGTGTCTTTTAATTTCATGGCTGCATTCACCATCTGCAGTGATTTTGGAGCCCCCAAAAATAAAGTGTGACACTGTTTCTACTGTTTCCCCATCTATTTCCCATGAAGTGATGGGACCAGATGCCATGATCTTCGTTTTCTGAATGGTGAGCTTTAAGCCAACTTTTTCACTCTCCTCTTTCACTTTCATCAAGAGGCTTTTAGTTCCTCTTCACTTTCTACCATAAGGGTGGTGTCATCTGCATATCTGAGGTGATTGATATTTCTCCCGGCAATCTTGATTCCAGCTTGTGCTTCTTCCAGTCCAGCGTTTCTCATTTATAAGTTAAATAAGCAGGGTGACAATATACATCCTTGACGTACTCCTTTTCCTATTTGGAAGCAGTCTGTTGTTGCATGTCCAGTTCTAACTGTTGCTTCCTGACCTGCATACAGATTTCTCAAGAGGCAGGTCAGGTGGTCTGGTATTCCCATCTCTTTCAGAATTTTCCACAGTTGATTGTGATCCACACAGTCAAAGGCTTTGGCATAGTCAATAAAGCAGAAATAGATGTTTTTCTGGAACTCTCTTGCTTTTTCCATGATCCAGCGGATGCTGGCAATTTGATCTCTGGTTCCTCTGCCTTTTCTAAAACCAGCTTGAATATCAGGGAGTTCACGGTTCATGTATTGCTGAAGCCTGGCTTGGAGAATTTTGAGCATTACTTTACTAGCATGTGAGATGAGTGCAATTGTGCGGTAGTTTGAGCATTCTTTGGCATTGCCTTTCTTTGGGACTGGAATGAAAACTGACCTTGTCCAGTCCTGTGGCCACTGCTGAGTTTTCCAAATTTGCTGGCATATTGAGTGCAGCACTTTCACAGCATCATCTTCCAGGATTTGAAACAGCTCAACTGGAATTCCATCACCTCCACTAGCTTTGTTTGTAGTGATGCTTTCTAAGGCTCACTTGACTTCACATTCCAGAATGTCTGGCTCTAGATGAGTGATCACACCGTCGTGATTATCTGGGTTGTGAAGATCTTTTTTGTACAGTTCTTCTGTGTATTCTTGCCACCTCTTCTTAATATCTTCTGCTTCTGTTAGGTCCATACCATTTTTGTCCTTTATCAAGCCCATCTTTGCATGAAATGTTCCCTTGATATCTCTAATTTTCTTGAAGAGATCTCTAGTCTTTCCCTTTCTATTCTTTTACTCTATTTCTTTGCATTGATCGCTGAAGAAGCCTTTCTTATCTCTTTTTGCTATTCTTTGGAATTCTGCCTTATGACCCAGCAATACCACTTCTGGGCATACACACCGAGGAAACCAGAATTGAAAGAGACACGTTCATCACAGCACTGTTTATAATAGCCAGAACATGGAAGCAACCTAGATGTCCATCAGCAGATGAATGGTTAAGAGAGCTGTGGTACATATATGCAATGGAGTATTACTCAGCCATTAAAAAGAATACGTTTGATTCAGTTCTAATGAGGTGGATGAAACTGGAGTTGATTATACAGGGTGAAGTAAGCCAGAAAGAAAAACACCAATACAGTATACTAACGCATATATATGGAATTTAGAAAGACGGTAATGACAACCCTGTATGCGAGACAGTAAAAGAGACACAGATGTATAGAACAGTCTTTGGACTCTGTGGGAGAGGGAGAGGGAGAGGGTGGGATGATTTGGGAGAATGGCGTTGAAACATGTATAATATCATATAAGGAATGAATCGCCTGTCTAGGTTTGATGTAGGGTGCAGAATGCTTGGGGCTGGTGCACTGGGATGACCCGGAGGGATGGTGTGAGGGGGGGAGTGGGAGGGGGGTTCAGGATGGGGAACACGTGTACTCCTGTGGTGGATTCATGTTGATGTGTGGCAAAACCAATACAATATTGTAAAGTAAAAATAAATAAATAAAATAAATAAACAAATAAATAAAAATAACAGCAGAAAAAGTTAGCACTGAGGTGTCAGGATCTTTTTCTTGTGCTTTGCATCCCTTAAATGTCCTTAAAAAGATAAAAATATCAGGACCACTTCAGACAACTATGGGGTTGCCTCTTGGCAGTATCTTTAGTCATAGCATTTGGAAACTAAAATCCCAATCACATTTGATGCTAAATTTGTTTAAATAGAGGTTGTTTCTTTTATTAAATTATTGCATGCTAAGTTGCTTCAGTCATATCCAACTCTCAGGGACCCTGTGTACTGTAACCTGTCAGGCTCCTCGCGAGATTCTCCAGGCAAGAATACCGGAGTGAGTTGCTGTTTCCTCCTCCAAGAGATCTTCCCGACCCAAGGATTGAACCCACATCTCTTACGTCTTCTGCACTGGCAGTTGGGTTCTTTATTGCTAGCACCACCTGGGAAGCCCAAGTGAAAGTGTTAGTCAGTCAGTCATGTCTGACTCTTTGTGACCCCATTGACTGTGACCCCAGGCTCCTCTGTCCACGGAATTCTCCAGGCAAGAATACTGGAGCGGATAGCCATTCCCTTTCTCCAGGGGATCTTCCCAATCCAGGGATCAAATCCAAGTCTCCCTCACTGCAGGCAGATTCTTTACCACCTGAGCCACCTTGGAAGGGCCTGCAAATTACCCACTCCACCAGGCAATGGGGTGCCCAATATTTTTTGCTTTGGAAATTAACCGAGCTTAAAAAACAAGATGGCAGACTTCAGAGTTACGAAAGCTTGGGTTTAAATTTCCATTCTGCTCTGACTGCCTGTGGCTTTGGGCAGGTTCCTTCACCTGCGGGACTCACAGGCTTATGAGATTTAGTACCTGAACCACCTTACTGCCCGCCACTGGCTGGCTGGGCTCAGCAGCCCTGCAGGATGGAATGGGCGGGTGAAGAGTACAAGCATATTTGCTTCCTAGACTGCCGTTTCTCTTCACTGATCCAGAAAATTGGGAGTTGACTTGACTGCCTACAACTTAAAACAACCGTCTGTTTTTTCCCAGGTACTTGTTATGATTGCCCTGTCTATAAAGGGGTCGCTGATCTCTGAGCAAATGTGGAATAACCGTTCCAAACATTGAGAGTGACTAACGTAGACTTGAGATAAGCAGGCCCTGTAAGGCCCATGAAACTAAGTATGAAAGAGCTTTGCTGTCCTTTAAAATAAAAATTGGTCAGCAGATGAATGGATAAGAAAGCTGTGATACATATACACAATGGAGTACTACTCAGCCATTAAAAAGAATGCATTTGAATCAGTTCTGATGAGATGGATGAAACTGGAGCCGATTATACAGAGTGAAGTAAGCCAGAAAGAAAAACACCAATACAGTATACTAACACATATATATGGAATTTAGAAAGATGGCAATGACGACCCCGTATGCAAGACAGCAAAAAAGACACAGGTGTGTATAATGGACTTTTGGACTCAGAGGGAGAGGGAGAGGGTGGGATGATTTGGGAGAATGGCATTGTAACATGTATACTATCATGTAAGAATCGAATCGCCAGTCTATGTCCGACGCAGGATACAGCATGCTTGGGGCTGGTGCACAGTGATGACCCAGAGAGATGTTATGGGGAGGGAGGTGGGGGGGGGTAGTTCATGTTTGGGGAAGCATGTACACCCGTGGTGGATTCATGTCAATGTATGGCAAAACCAATACAGTATTGTAAAGTAAAATGAAGTAAAAATAAAAATTAAAAATAAAATAAAATAAAAATTGGAATACTTATTGTACCCAGTTCCAATGTGCATGTGGGTTTTTTTCCCCCACAGCAGCTGGGTATCCCATGGTTCAGCTCAAGTCTGACACTTGTCGACTTAAAAATGTGCCCAACACGAGAGGGGTGAGTTAAGGTTTATTTGGAGACAGCACCTCAGATAGCTATGAGAGACTGTTTCAAAGAGGTGGAGGAAAGGACAGTATAGACGTGATCTTGTTGAAGAGGGTGTATATGCAATCAAGCACATATTTTTTGGTAGAACGTGTCTTCCAATCTCGTGAAGCTTCTGTTAGTCACGAGAAACAGTTGACACCATGAAGGATTTTAGGGCTTTTCTAGATATGAGGAGATACAAGAATTGGGCTCATAAAATGAGCTCCTGAGAATATCCGATTATCTGAAGACCTGTCCTGCCAGTTTTTCCTGGAGCACAGAGGGGCTTATTTCTTCTCTCCATCCTGAGCTCCTTTCAGGGTGTGTTGAAGGTCAGCAGCAGCAGCGCGAGATTTAACGCCTGTAGAGGCAGATGGCAAACGCGCGTGGCAAGTGTCAGTTTGTAGCTGACATGCTGTTTACTGGAAGTGATGGCTCAGGCCTGCATCACTGCTTCCCCTACTCCAGCATCCTCATCCCCAGTTCTCACAGGGGTCACAAGTCCAGGGTGTCACGTGTGCTTCTGAGGGACTGGCTATAAATCTGGAGGTTCCTACTGTCCTCTCCTTAGGTTTGATTAATTTGCTAGCATGGTTCATAGAACTGAGAAACCTTTTACTCACTCAATCACTGGCTTATTATAAAAGGATACATCTGGGGAGTAGCCAGTGAAAGAGATGCTTAGAGTGAGGTCTGGGGAGGGCCATGGAGCTTCCCTGCCCTTCCTCAAACCCCCTTTCCATGGGGGTTCACCAACCTGGCCATGCTTTGAGGACTTTTCAGGGGTTTCACTACAGAGGCACTGCAATTCAGTCCTTGGCCATTGGAGCTCGAGCTCAGTCTTCACTCCTCTCCCCTCTCTGGGGTCGGGAGTCAGGACTGGGCAGGACTGGAAGCTCCAAACCTCTGATCAGTAGTTGCTTCTCCTGACACCCAGCTCTCATTCTGTGGTGCTTTGCACAGTCACATCATTAATGTAATAAAGTGAAGTGAAGTGAAAGTCGCTCAGTCGTGTCCAACTCTTTGCGACCCCATGGACTATACAGTCCATGGAATTCTCCAGGCCAGAATACTAGAGTGGGGAGGCTTTCCCTTCTCCAGGGGATCTTCACAACCCAGGGATTGATTGAACCCAGATCTCCCACATTGCAGGTGAATTCTTTACCAGCTGAGCCTCAGAAGACCCCTGAAATTCCAAAGGTCTTAGAAGCTCTGGGCCGGGACAGAGGTGAAGACTACGTCTACTTGTGCTGGTCAGCTACTCAGTTGTGTCTGATTCTGCAACCCCACGGACTGCAGCACACCAGCCTTCCCTGTCCTTCAGTATGTCCCGGAGTTTGCTCAAACTCATGTCCATTGAGTCAGTGATGCCATCCAACCGTCTTTGTCACCCCCTTCTCCTCCTGCCTCAATCAGCATCAGGACTTTTTCCAGTGAGTTGGCTTTTCACATCAGGTGGCCAAAGTATTGGAGCTTCAGCATCTGGAGAAGGCAATGGCAACCCACTCCAGTACTCTTGCCTGGAAAATCCCATGGATGGAGGAGCCTGGTAGGCTGCAGTCCATGGGGTCACAAAGTCGGGCACGACTGAGCAACTTCACTTTCACTTTTCACTTTCATGCATTGGAGAAGGAAGTGGCAACCCATTCCAGTGTTCTTGCCTGGAAAATCCCAGAGACAGGGGAGCCTGGTGGGCTGCCATCTATGGGGTCGCACAGAGTTGGACACGACTGAAATGACTTAGCAGCAGCAGCAGCAGCAGCTTCAGCATCAGTCCTTCCAATAAATATTCAGGGTTGATTTCCTTTTGAATTAACTGGTTTGATCTCCTTACTATCCAAGGGACTCTCAAGAATCTTCTCCAGCACCACAGTTTGAAAGCATCTGTTCTTTGGCGCTCAGCCTTTTTTATGGTCCAACTCTCACGTCCGTACATGATTACTGGAAAAACCATAGCTTTAACTAGACAGACCTTTGTTGGCAAAGTGATTTCTCTGCTTTTTAATACACTGTCTACGTTTTTCATAGCTTTTCTTCTAAGAAACAAGTGTTTTTTAATTTCATGGCTACAGTCACTGTCCACAGTGATTTATTTCTCCTGGCAAGTCTATACTTCTTATTACAACTCACACTCACACAATCGTGAACGTGCCACAGGTGACATGCACTTGTTCTCAGTGTTGTTCAGTGGCTTCCCGGGTATCTGATGAGAGGGGGCCAGCAGCTCTTCTCTTCATCTTCCCAGTTCAGCACAGCTTACCCTCCTTCACCCCATGTGGGCGGCACCCTCTCCTCTGTCCCCCAGTCCGCTCCTGCCTCTCTCCTGAGTCTGCATGCGTGGCTCTTCAGCTCTTTCTGTGGCTTTTGTATCTTGACCCCTGCCTCTGCTAATCTTCCAGCCCTGTAAGGGATGCCGTGCCTCCTCATAGCGGCATGGACAGGCTTCTGGGTCCCCCAGGGTCCCACACAGGCTGTGCTGAAGCCAAAGAACAGCCCTAGGCCCATTAACTTGGCCCCTGCCCACTACACCATCACCTTCTAGTGGGATCTTTATTGGGATGTTTTCCTAATGACACACAGTCATACTGTAGTATACCAGGGAAAGCAAATAGCTGGCCTTCATCCCAGCCTGGATTGGGGGCTCAAATTAATGCCCACTCAGTGCCAGCCTAAGGAGTGGGTTGGGTGAGATCAGAAGGAGAAATGCACACAAAGAGAGAAGGTGAGCACACACACTTCTGACCTCGTCTTCCTTTTATCTGCCCCTACTCCACTCACCCCCCTTTTCGGTTTCTTAAATAAGAATTCTTTCCACCCCAGGGCCTTTGCATAAGCCATCTTCTCTGTCTAGGTCAGTCCATCTCTTCTTCTAAGACATGACTCATTCCCACCCTTGAGAATCCGTCTCCACTGGTCCTTTGTGAGAAAGGCCTTCCCTGGCCTCGTTCACTGTGATTTTGCATTTCACCACTTCCTTCGCTCCACTGTGCATATCACAGTTTGTAATTACTCTAATTGTCTATTTCTTTTTGCCACTAGTCCCAGAGAGACTGTAAGCTTCATGAGTGCAGTGTCTGTCAACATTTTGCCAGTGTCTGGCTTCCAATAAGTATTTATCTGTTTATCCATCTTTCTCTAAGTGTTACTTAATCACTTATACCAAAACCAGAAGCATCTCAGGAGACCAGCCTAGCCTCTTGCTTGCAACCTTTATAGAGTGAATTCTTGAGTAGTAGCTGTGCAATTAGTCTATTCAGGCCTGGTAGGACACACATGGGCCAACACCCCCACAGCTGACAAAAGAACCTTTCATAAATATGAAGGTGACAGGCAGAAAAAGGAGATTTCCTTGCTGGCTTCTATGTCTAAATAATTTTGTCATTGTTCTTTCTTTAGCTTCTGTTTGTTTTATATTTGGAAGCAATTATGAAGCTTGATTACAAAATAAATTAAACAAAACATTATTATGAAGTTAAAATCTATATTAATAGTAGTACAAACTACAACAATAAGATCTATAACCTGTAATTTATCTAAGGACCTCGAGAGCATTGCTAATTTATTTAACTGTTAAGCATAAATAAGCATACTAGAACATAACTTGATAAAAGATACAGCTCATGTTTACTCCATTTAGTTCATTCCATGTCAGATGTATAAATATGACAGAACAGCTTGTAAATACACCATATGGGCTGGTATGTTGTTTTTCCTGTTAAGAGAGATAAATGAGTTAAATCTGCATTAAGAAATGAATGATTAATAAAGCCCTCTTTGGGACCTTTGGGATTAAGAGCATTTGGGAACCAATTTCTAATTGGGAATTAGAAACGTTTTATTCTGTCAGAGATGGAAATCCCTTTAGATTTAGAATAAGTTAATGAAGGGGCTTCCTGGATGGCTCAGTGGTGGAGAGTCCACCTACCAACGCAGGGGACACAGGTTCGATCCCTAGTCTGGGAAGATCCTACGTGCTGTGGGCCAACTAAGCCCCTGCACCGCAGCTTCCGAGCCTGGGCTCTAGAGCCCTGGAGCCTCAACTATACTGAGCCCACACATCCTAGAGGCCGTGCTCCCCGACAAGAGAAGTGAGAAGCCTGCACACGGCAACTAGAGAGAAGCCCCCGTTAGCCATAACTAGAGAAAAGGCCTGCGCAGTAATGAAGACCCAGCACAGCCAAAAATAAATAAATATATAAAATTACTTTTTAAAAAAGAAGAGTTAATACAGATATAGTCCAGATCTAGAATGATAAATGTGATGGTGGACAGATGTTATTCCTAGGAAAAAAGTGAAGATTGTCAACTTTTCCAGGTAACAACACATCTCCAATTTCATTCTAAGGAGAATTTCATAAGGAATCTTTAGTATTTGTTCTTCCAAAATAACAGCAGGCGAGTAATCAGCAGTTTTAAGAGTCCCTAAGTACTCGTTGACTTAATAGACAATTACAGCGTATTGTGTTAAAGAAAAAAAAAGTTAGCTATTTTAGAAGTCCCTAATTACAGATTTACGTAATAGACTTATCAGGGAAAAATAATACATTTCAAAACGTCCTTACAGTCTTAATGATATCACCGTTTTCGGTGTTCCTTGCTGCAGCGCTTGTCGTGTGAGCTCTGTCTGCCGGGGCGTGAGGCGGGGTCGGCCGCTTTGTTCTGGAGCTTGGTCTCCGGTGCCCCATGCAGGTGTCTTGTGGCCAGGCAGTCTCAGTTCCCCGTTACAGACGGGCAGACTGTGTCTAGACAAGGCTGGGCTCTGGGCAAAGTCACTGTCACTGAGAACAAGAGCACACGAACTGCTGGATGCCACGGAATCACCCAGTGGTTTGACAGTGAGTGAAGCTGGTTCTTACGGGGGCCCAGTTCAGAATCACATCTGGCCACATGTGTGGACATCAGCACATGGATGTCCACCTTTAGGGATTTCTCTGAGTTGTCACCCTGTTCAGAAGACCATCACGCCTTCAAGGAAAGGGGACAGGATGCAGTTATACTCCTGCCCCTGTGTCCACCTTGGGGGACCTTGCGTGATGGACTGACTTGCCTGGGTTTCCAGACTTGAGGGAGGGTTTTTCTGTCCCAGGGGATCCTGTTTCTTTGGTCACTGAATGAAGGTTTACTTGGTGTCACCAGTATACTGAACACTGTACCAGGATTAAGAAAGTCCTACGGGACAGAACTGTGCTTCAGAGGCCAGGATGACGAAGGAGGAGGGAAGGGTGGTCTGTGACCGGTGCCGCTGGGGGCTTTGGCAGAGGTCGCTTGGGGTGACACAGGGCTGTGCCAGGGACCGGGATGCGGCGTGAAGAGCCTGAGACTCCTCCTCCTGGGATGCATTCTCCTGGCCACACCACGTCTTCTTACAAATTAGGGCTTGGGGAGGGTGGTGAGGGCAAGTCCACGGTGGCTTTAAAGGCCAGCTTGGTGCTCTCAGCATCGTAAAGATGTTCTGTTCACTTGTCTAAAAAGAGGAACAAGTCCATTATGTCCATTGTGTCCACTGTGTCTTATAAGTGGATTGTAAAGGGCTCCATGGAATGACAGAAAAATCACATATTTCTAATGTAAAGTAAATGCTACGTATTTGCGTTACCAGAGAAGCTGGAAGGAGATCGTGGGTTTTGTTTTCTATTTCACTCTGAGTTGGAAGCAACTAAGAATCAAGAAGCTGAAAACATAGAGCGACTTAAAACTGAATGAATGCTGCAAATGACAAGCTTATAGATCTGGAAATTTATAGAATGTTTGGTAACTAAGGGCCTTTGGCTTATACATGGCATGTCATCCATGCTTTCATACTGATTTTAAGTCAGAAAGTAAAAATTAGAATTGTTTTCCTTAGCAAGACAGCCAGTTTCACTTCATGTGAGATCACTGTGAATGGTAAGAGAGGGTGGACCTCCCTTATCCTCCTGGGCTAGCGGCTCTCCGTGCCCACATACCAGCGGCAGGACCACAGGCCTTTCCTCTAGGCCCAGTTCCCTGGACTGCATGGCTGGGAGCATCTCACGCTAGGGCTGCAAACACACAGTCAGAGCTGCTGAGGCTAGCCAGTGGCCTACTGCCCTCTGCTGCCTGCCACCTCACCCCAGAGCATTGTTTAGAGTACTCCTGATTTGACTAATTCCTCTAGTCAAGGCTATGGTTTTTCCAGTGGTCATGTATGGATGTGAGAGTTGGACTATAAAGAAAGCAGAACACCGAAGAATTGATGCTTTTGAACTGTGGTGTTGAAGAAGGCTCTTGAGAGTCCCTTGGACTACAAGGAGATCCAACCAGTCCATCCTAAAGGAAATCAGTCCTGAATATTCATTGGAAGGACTGATGCTGAAGATGAAACTCCAATACTTTGGCCACCTGATGCAAAGAACCGACTCATTGGAAAAGACCCTGATTCTGGGAAGGACTGAAGGTGGGAGGAGAAGGGGATGACAGAGGATGAGATGGTTGGATGGCATCACCGATGGGATGGACATGAGTTTGGGCAAGTTCTGAGAGTTGGTGATGGACAGGGAAGCCTGACATGCTGCAGTCCATGGGGTTGCAAAGAGTTGGGCACAACTGAGCGACTGAAGTGAACTGCATTTGACTGATGTCATTCCTTCACAAATATTTTCTCTGTGCACCCTTATTTCTATCAGCACCAAACAGTGGAGGACACTGAGGTGAGGACATAGCTGCTGGCGGCATGGCCGTTGTCCTCCCATAGCCTGGGCCCTGTCCTTCAAGGCGCTGTGCCTTGGATTGTCCTGGCTTCTGCTTATTGCTCCTGTGCTTGGCTGTTTTCCTGGACATTGAAAGCTCTTCTGTCCCGAGGAATGGTAAAGCAGAGTTAACGGAAGCGTGGTTTTGCAGGTTTCTGATCTTTAATGTGCAGTGTGTTTTCTAAATGCATGAAGAACATTCTCCATCATTTTCCTTGAAGTCATCATTCTATTTTTCACGTCAGTGGACCTATTTTGTAAAGAAAGTCATTAGAATGGGAGGGGACTCTTTTTTTTAATGTAATGTCTCTGACCAAATTTTATGTCATGCCAGGCACCTAGGGGAAATTTAACAGCATAGGGCAGTCACATCTTATTCCAGGAGTAGCTTCAAACTTCAGCAAGTAAGGCAAACAAACAAACAAACAAAAAAGTCTCATCACAATCACTGAAAAGTGTCTCGGTCTCCTTTAAGCCCCACACAATGAGTTTTCCTTCCATCAGCAAACCAGGCAGTCAGCAGGTATAGGGAGAGGGGTGTGGTTGGTGTGAGTGGAGGGGCCTGGTTGTGTGAAAACCGTACCACATCTTAAACTCCAGGGCCATCGGAACTGGGGTGTCTGCTCCCGTTGTGGGGCGCACAGGTTGGGAGGGGAGCTGAGGAGAGGAGTGGGGCTCTCTGGCTCCCAGCACCTGCCCCTGGGCCTGCTGCGATCACCCGGTCTTCATTTTGTGCATTCCAGGTGTTTGATAACTTTGTCATATGTGCCTACCCTTGCTGTCCAGGAGTAGCTAGGGGTCCCTGATGAGGAAAGCTGGTGTGTATAAACATGAAAGTTGAGATTCCAGCAGTTACTCATTGGGCAGTGTAGCAGGCTAACAAGAGCATGGATCTGCATGTTAGGGGTCTTGAATGCTTGTCCTAACTGCCAAAAGGTGATTTATGACCGGGCACAAATTATTTAAGCTTCCAGCCCTCTATTTCCTGACTTGCAAAAATAATCGGATGGCCTTGGTCAGTGGTTCCCAACCTGGTTGGGGAAACACTTAAGAAATAACATTCAGAAGCTTGCCTCAGGGGTTCTGACTTTGTGGGGCCTGGAAATATATGTGTTTGAAATCTTTGAGTCCCTCTGTCTGTCCTCTGGGGCACTCCCAGGCTCTCTGCCTCTGTCATGTCCATGGTCTCTGTCCTGGTGTTCAGACAGGATGGTCCACACAGCCAGAGTCATGTCTGACGCCAGTGGTCGGAGCCCGCGAAGGAGCCTTCTCAGAGCGGAGCGCCTCCGTGTCTGTTTTTTGTTCTTTCCATCAGTCAGCACGTGGGGGTGTGCATCTGATGATGTCCCCTCCATGGGGCTCCCCTCCTGCCCCCCACCGGGACAGCTCTGACACACCCAGGAGGAGTGTAGCCTGTCTTGGGTCTGAAATCCAGGCTTATTCAGAGCCCCCGGGAGTGGTCTGAGGTGTGGGTCTTGGGGTGGGAGGGTGAGCTGCCCCTTCCCTTGCCTTTGAGCATCTGTCACAGACACAACAGAGGAAGTTCCTCCACCTTAGACACGTGGCAGCTCTGCCAACAGTATTCTCAATTCATTCAACGTGGGAACGTCGAGTTAGGTTAAGAGCAGGAGCCCTGAGGAGAAATGTACTTACCTGTTAAATTTTTTAAATACCCATTTCTTAAGCGACTCCCAGCATTTTCCATTGAGAATATCCAAAAGCTCATGGTTGAGAATGCTCTTATTAAGTGTGGCCACGTGAGGTCAAGGCTGATGCGAGGAGCGACCGTGGACGCTGCGGTCACTGCTCGAGGTGTGTCAGCCGGTTATGGGGATGGTGTTCCAGCTACCCCACTTTGGAGTCTTGAGTTACAGAGAGCATCTCATTTTTCTAAATAACGTTTATATTTATGCACATTTGGTTGTGAGAACAGATGACGTTTCTGTCAGCAACTAATGTTTGATCTTTTTAGTCAGCAGATTATATGTGACACTTTTAATGAAAATGGAACTTATTGACTAATTTCCTCTGTTAGTAAAAGGGGGAAAAAGCAGTTCAAGGATTGGAGACGCTCAGAAACAAGTCATGAGCAACTGCGATACACTGACAGTTCTACGCCTGCCCCTTGCCTCCCCTCACACGGACAAGGAAAATCCTGGGAGTAAGGACAGCATAGCCAATAGTCTTGTGGCTCCCGTTTGTGGCATTTTGTTGCATGAGGTAGAGTGGAAGGATGGAGACAGAAATAGAAGCAGAAATAAAACAGAGCAAGAGAGAGAATGAATGAGAATCAGAAAAGGAGAGGAGGGAGTGGATTGCAGCACTTACACTTAGATTCATTGGGAATAATCCATTTACACAAACCAAGCACCACATTTGTCTTTTAAAAAATAGCTGTTTTCATATGAAAGATCAGCTAAATTAGGAGGTTCAGAAAGTAAGAAATAATTTTAGTTGTTTTATATTATCTTTGGGAGAGAATTTGTGTAAGACTTAGTGTATCTGCTTTGATTTCTTTCTCAAGATTAATGAAGAAATGAGACAGTCTAGTGAAGTAGCATTTGTACTGGAGGCTGTTTGATGTCACATTACCCTTCAGTTCCTCACTGTACACTTATCAGTTAGAAGGAGATTCAATCCAATTTACTTTATGTGTAAGTTAATTTTTCTGTGAGCCAATATCTCTAAAGGCTTTTCTGCTCCTAAAATTGTATGTGATCTCTGTGGATCACAGAGTTTTCCCTTCCATTGGTCGAGGGCTTTGCTTTCCTGATTTTTTTTTTTTTTGGAAAGGTTAAAGTGGGTTATAAGGCTGTTGGGCATTTGAGAAAGAGCCTAGTCTTCTGTGTTTAGTTGTGGTATAAAGTGATGCTATAAATCCTTTGCTTCACAGTGTTTGATGGAGAGGTATCTGGGATCAAACCTGTATTTCTCCCTTCTGTCCTTGATGTCATCCTAGCCGTATGTCACATCTCACCATTCAGGCTTCCTCACAGCCCCATCTCCTCCTCTCTGTGGCTCAGGCCAGTGCACAGTCTAAGGCTCTGTATCTGGTCCCTTGGGCCAAACCACCTCTTTCCCAGAAGAGCCCTGGACCCCCTGGGCCTGTGCCCACACGTAGATGGGAGACCTTCGCTGCCCTGCTTCCTGGTGTAGTAGCTACACTGTGCTGTCCTGTCCCTTATTTAAAATTACATGTGTGATTAAGTGCATCTTGTTATATTCTGCTAAGAAAATCCTTGCCAGCTGCTCCACTGTCTGCTTTTAAACACAGAACAAAGCCCCATGTGGTGTGTTTCACTTTTCACCTTGGCTGCTCGGAAGCTCTGTTGGGTCTGCCCTGTCCGTGCTGCTATCCCTTCTCAGTCCAGGACATCTGTGAGGAGGAACCATGCAATTACTGTTGTGTCCACCCATCCTGCCCAGTTCCATCTCCTTCCGCATGTTTGCCTGCCTTAGGCGCTTGGTTAATTCACCTTCCTCCACTCACACTGCCATTGTTATGCTTGAGAGGTTTTTCTAGATCAGCTAATATTCACATTTTTTAGAATCCTTTTAAAAATCTAATGCATTCTCATTTCTCAAAATTATTGTTCTGTTTCTTTTATGTGTCATGAAATCTGATGACCTGAAACCCAGTACAGAAAACTGTGGTGTTTGGTTACACCATTTTCGTCTTCATTTTGAGAAACTCATTATTATAGTACAACGGGTATTTATTGTCCTTAATTTCATTAGAAGGTGGAGAATAGGTAGGAATAACCTATAATTTCAGTTTGAGAGATATCCTTATTACTTGCATCCTCCAACATTTGGAGTAATTGTTTCACTAAATCTTCTTAGCAAACTCTAGTATAAATTTCCCAGGGCATACGGTGGGAAAAAACAGGATACTAACCTAAAAGTGTTAGTTGCTCAGTCGTGTCCGACTCTTTACAACCACATGGACTGTAGGCCACCAGGCTCCTCTGTCCTTGGAATTCTCCAGGAAAGAATGCTGGAGTGGTAGTCTTTCCCTCCTCCAGGGGATCTTCCCGACCCAGGGGTCGAACCCAGGTCTCCCACGTTACAGGCATATTCTTTACTCTCTGAGCCACCAGGGAGGCCCTAAAGTTTCCAACCCAAAATAAAGATGGCTAAAGCTTAATCGTTTGAAGTGAGAATATGTGTATATTTTAACGATTTGCTTTATTTTTTATATTTTTAGTCCTAGATTTAATACAGCTGCACTCCTTGTCCAGCTGTTAATTTCAACTGACTGAGCTCACTGTCTATTTGGCTGAGAAAATAAAAGTTCTGGGTGGGACATTGGTTCTCCCATCCCCACAAGCTGCTCCCTTTCCTGGAGCCTGGCTGCACTTGGTCCCTTCTGGCTGTGACTCAGGACATTCCCCAGAATCACACCCTCTCCTTCTGCATCATCACGTTTCCGCTACGGAAACAGAAACGGGAAAATACCTCCTTGACCACAACCCACTTTTCTGTCACCTTTTATACTAAAAGTCCTCAAAAAAGTAGATCCTCCAAAAGAAAAAGTGAGGATTGAGCAGCAAAGTTCTTAACTGTATTTCAACACTCCTTACCCACTGCCGTCCAGGATTCAGTTCAGCCTGAGTCACTCAGCAAGTGTTTTATAGAGAAAGGACATTAGCACTGGGTGGTAACATCCACTAGAGGACGTACAGACAATTAGCGGCCGTCTAGTCACTCAGTCATGTCTGACTCTTTGTGACCCTGTGGACTGTAGCCTGACAGGCTCCTCTGTCCATGGGATTTCCCAGGCAAGAATACTGGATTGGACTGCCATTTCCTTCTCCAGGGGATCTTCCCGACACAGGAATCAAACCCACATCTCTCGCATTGCCAGTGGATTCTTACCACTGAGCCACCAGGGAAGCCCGGAAAAGTCAGACAGAGTCAAATGCCAGCAGACAGTACTTTCTCTTCCTCGCCCCACTTTGTGCATCTCACAGCGCCTGGGTCCAGGTTCCGTCTGCCTTCCTTCTCTGCCCTCTTCAACACATGGGCTTCTCTCCTCATGCTCTCCCCTCATGAGCCCTTAAACTTATCTTCTGTGAAGATCAAGGAAGGGGGAGATGGGCAAAGCAGCACCAACGTCACCTAAAAACATGCGAAAAAGCATTTATGAGCATTGCACATTGCCCTCCCCGTGGGTTGTACTGTCTGGGGCAAAGTTGAACGGCCTTGTCTGGGTGTGAGGGGGGCTGGAGGAGATTACTATGTTAGCTGACACATTGCTGCCGGGACCAGAGTCAGGGCTCATGAGCCAGAAGGGATCTGATCGCAGACGTTGGCACCTGCAGTGTCTGTTCTGGTGGCTTATGGCCAGTGAGGAACCTCATGAGAATGGGCATCTATGACCACACTCTGCTGTGGTCTTGTGTTAGAACAAACCTTATTCACTGCTCAGATAATTTCCAGTTCACAGGGATATTTCTCATTTCTTTTTTGTCCTCATGGAAACAATTCTACATTTATTCTTGGCTGAGTAAAATTTTCAAGGAAGACTTGAAATAAATGAGGAGTTTATTCATGCTGCTAGTTAGCAGACCAACAGTCTATTTTAGACAATCTAAGCTCTGAAATGAGAATAAAATGTGATTATTCCACAGCATTATGGTCAGGATGTACCAAAATAAGACTCAGAGGTGTTCACTGTTGTTGTCTTTATATTTATTCATTCACAAGACACACTTTAATTCACCATCTCTTGTGGGCAGTCACTACTGCAGCCGGTCGGGGACGCGGCATAAACAAGCTGGAGAAGGCAGGTGTCCTCACACCCCAGCTCACTGATAAGGCAATGAACAAATAGACTAGGTAGGTCATTTCAGGTAAAATGGTAAAAAGAAGACAAAAAAGGGTAAGATGGTCAGGGATAGTCTCTGCAGAAGGGATTTTGAGCTGTGAACATTTTCTCTTGAGACCTAATTCTCCAAATATCCAAGTTACAAGTAAGATGTTCTTGGCAAATATACAATTACTTTCTGGGGAAAAGCATTAATTTTGTTGTAGGTTCCCTTTATCCTAGAGGTAATAATATGGACTAATTCATAGGTTTCTCGTCCCCAACAGAGAGTTCTCTAATTCACCTTTGAGTCAGCCCATTAAACTTCATCAGACAAAATTTGCCAAGAAAAGTTAGATTCTGTGCATTTTTATTGCCTGCTCTCCTTGACTTCTTCTTTGTTACATCCTTGCTGTGGTTCTTAATGAGGTAACTCTTCTCTGAGAGCCAAGGTCACGCCTCTCCTTACAGATTCTACAGGAGAGGGTCACCACACCCATCAGGGCTCTGAAGAGATACACGCACTGATAAATATTTAAAGTAGCACTTCACACCTTGATTGAATCAAGTGCATTAAAATAGTCCTGACAAAAATACCCCTGTAGCCTCCACTGGAAGTTGCTGGAACTCTGTTCCCACAGAGCTACATCTGGGCCAGCTAGTGGGGAACTGGCATGTGGCCTGTTTAAGGTTCCAGCCCTTGGTGCCAGTGGCCTTGGAAGTGCGTCGTGAGGCACGATCTGGAGAAAAGTCTCTTAATACTCTGTGCTTCTTTCTTTTCTCATAGATTCTGTTTTCACATAAGCATACTTCTTTTAAAAATCAGATGAATGGATAAGAAAGCTGTGGTACATATATACAATGGAGTATTACTCAGCCATTAAAAAGAATACATTTGAATCAGTTTTAATGAGGTGAATGAAACTGGAGCCGATTATACAGTGTGAAGTAAACCAGAAAGAAAAACACGAATACAGTATCAGTTCAGTTCAGTTCAGTCGCTCAGTCGTGTCTGACTCTTTGCCACCCCATGAATTGCAGTACGCCAGGCCTCCCTGTCCATCACCATCTCCCGGAGTTCACTCAGACTCATGTCCATCGAGTCCCTGATGCCATCCAGCCATCTCATCCTCGGTCGTCCCCTTCTCCTGCTGCCCCCAATCCCTCCCAGTATCAGAGTCTTTTCCAATGAGTCAACTCTTCTCATGAGGTGGCCAAAGTACTGGAGCTTCAGCTTTATCATCATTCCTTCCAAAGAAATCCCAGGGCTGATCTCCTTCAGAATGGACTGGTTGAACACCACAGTTCAAAAGCATCAATTCTTTGGCACTCAGTCTTCTTCACAGTCCAAATCTCACATCCGTACATGACCACAGGAAAAACCATAGCCTTGACTAGACGGACCTTAGTCAGCAAAGTAATGTCTCTGACTTTGAATATGGTATCTAGGTTGGTCATAACTTTTCTTCCAAGGAGTAAGCGTCTTTTAATTTCATGGCTGCAGTCACCATCTGCAGTGATTTTGGAGCCCCAAAAAATAAAGTCTGACACTGTTTCTACTGTTTCCCCATCTATTTCCCATGAAGTGATGGGACCAGATGCCATGATCTTCGTTTTCTGAATGTTGAGCTTTAAGCCAACTTTTTCACTCTTCTCTTTCACTTTCATCAAGAGGCTTTTTAGTTCCTCTTCACTTTCTGCCATAAGGGTGGTGTCATCTGCATATCTGAGGTGATTGATATTTCTCCCGGCAATCTTGATTCCAGCTTGTGATTCTTCCAGTCCAGCATTTCTCATGATGTAGTCTGCATAGAAGTTAAATAAGCAGGGTGACAATATACAGCCTTGACATACTCCTTTTCCTATTTGGAACCAGTCTGTTGTTCCATGTCCAGTTCTAACTGTTGCTTCCTGACCTGCATACAGATTTCTCAAGAGGCAGGTCAGGTGGTCTGGTATTCCCATCTCTTGAAGAATTTTCCACAGTTTATTGTGATCCACACAGTCAAAGGCTTTGGCATAGTCAATAAAGCAGAAATAGATGTGTTTCTGGAACTCTCTTGCTTTTTCCATGATCCAGCGGATGTTGGCAATTTGATCTCTGGTTCCTCTGCCTTTTCTAAAACCAGCTTGAACATCAGGGAGTTCACGGTTCACGTATTGCTGAAGTCTGGCTTGGAGAATTTTGAGCATTACTTTACTAGCATGTGAGATGAGTGCAATTGTGCGGTACTTTGAGCATTCTTTGGCATTGCGTTTCTTTGGGATTGGAATGAAAACTGACCTGTCCAGTCCTGTGGCCACTGCTGAGTTTTCCAAATTGGCTGGCATATAGAGTGCAGCATTTTGACAGCATCATCTTCCAGGATTTGAAACAGCTCAACTGGAATTCCATCACCTCCACTAGCTTTGTTCATAGTGATGCTTTCTAAGGCCCACTTGACTACACATTCCAAGATGTCTGTCTCTAGATTAGTGATCACATCATCATGATTATATAGGTCGTGACGATCTTTTTTGTACAGTTCTTCTGTGTATTCTTGCCACCTCTTCTCTATATCTTCTGCTTCTGTTAGGTCCATACCATTTCTGTCCTTTATCGAGCCCATCTTTGCATGAAATGTTCCCTTGGTATCTCTAATTTTCTTGAAGAGATCTCTAGTCTTTCCCATTCTCTTGTTTTCCTCTATTTCTTTGCATTGATCACTGAAGAAGGCTTTCTTATCTCTTCTTGCTATTCTTTGGAACTCTGCATTCAGATGCTTAAATCTTCCTTTTTCTCCTTTGCTTTTTGCCTCTCTTCTTTTCACAGCTATTTGTAAGGCCTCCCCAGACAGCCATTTTACTTTTTTGCATTTCTTTTCCATGGGGATGGTCTTGATCCCTGTCTCCTGTTCAATGTCACGAACCTCATTCCATAGTTCATCGGGCACTCTATCTATCAGATCTAGGCCCTTAAATCTATTTTTCACTTCCACTGTATAATCATAAGGGATTTGATTTAGGTCATACCTGAATGATCTAGTGGTTTTCCCTACTTTCTTCAATTTCAGTCTGAATTTGGCAATAAAGAGTTCATGATCTGAGCCACAGTCAGCTCCTGGTCTTCTTTTTGTTGACTGTATAGAGCTTCTAATTTAGAAAGATGGTAACAATAACCCTGTATGCGAGACAGCAAAAGAGACACAGCTCTGTGGGAGAGGGAGAGGGTGGGGTGATTTGGGAGAATGGCAATGAAACATGTATAATATCATATAAGAAATGAATCGCCAGTCCAGGTTCGATGCATCAGACAGGGTGCTCAGGGCTGGTGCACTGGGATGACCCAGAGGGATGGTACGGGGAGGGAGGTGGGAGAGGGGGTTCAGGATGGGGAACACGTGTACACCCGTGGCAGATTCATGTTGATGTATGGCAAAACCAATACAATATTGTAAAGTAATTAGCCTCCAATTAAAATAAATAAATTTAAATTGAAAAAAAATCTTTTTATTTATTTACCTGGCTGTGGTATGCAGGTTCCTGTTGTCATTGGGTGTGTGTTAGTTACTCAGTTGTGTCCAACTTTTTGTGACCCCCATTGACTGTAGCCCGCCAGCCTCCTATGTCCACAGGATTTTCCAGGCAAGAATACTGGAATGGGTTGCCATGCTCTCCTCAAGGTGATCTTCCTGACCCAGGGATCGAATCCACGACTCCTGCATTGTAGGCAGATGCTTTACTATCTGAGCCACCAGGGAAGCCCATTGTCATTAACTGGGTAAAAAGAATTTTTATATCATTCATAATCTCGGGTTTTGTTTTCATGTCAGTTCTGTTATTGTCATCTCAATTTTACATAGCTGCAAAAGATGAAAAGTATTGTTTTTTAGGATGCATCTTTGGTGGTGTCTGTTGAGGGTCTTAGAAACACAGACCCCCACACACATACCTTTACATACGCTAGAAGCTTGCCACAACACGTCCAAAGTTATCATGAAACATTTTGCTGCTTGTTATGTCAAAGCAAGAGGTGAGACTGCTTAAACATTATTGCCATCTCCCATAACCCTAGACACGCTACTATAATCATGTCTAGCTTGAGTTTCCTGAATAATTTAAATTAAACATTCTAAAATGAAAGTATTTATTTAACTTGTCTCAGATATGTGTACCTCTACCAAAGTCATCATTCTACAAGATGCTTTTTTCATAGTCTCTAGTCTAGAAGATTCTTAAGCAAATATTTGTACATTTAAAAAAAGAGAGGAAAAAACAAGAAGCACTCCCTCCAGTTTCATATGCATGCATGCATGCTCAGTCACTTCAGTCGTATCCAGTTTTTTGCAACATCATGGACTGTAGCCCACCAGACTCCTCTGTCCATGGGATTCCCCAGGCAAGAATCCTGGAGTGGGTTGTCATTTCCTCCTCCAGGGGATCTCCTGACCCAGGGGTCTAACCCACATCTCCTGCATTGGCAGGCAGGTTCTTTACCCACTGAGTCACCTGGGAAGCCCTTGAGTTGTTAATTTAAAACAACTCAAATGACTTGTGCTTAAGTAAAGTGGCTGTTTCAGCTGCTTTCCCAGGAAACACTCCCAGGCAGTGAGTGCCTGCAAGGAATGGATGTTGTTTTTATCATTTCATGTCAGAATTCCTCCTTCTGATGTTGAAGTTTTGGTGTTTTGAAAGGAAATAAACAATATTCTTAAAATAAGTTGTCAGCATCTTGTTTTGTACAGCTGATAAGAAGGGTGACATGAGGGTGTAGCTGAAGACACTTGAAGATGACTTGTCATTTTCAGCGACCAGACAGAGCCCTCAGTGTCCTTTTCAGACGAATTTCAGACAGGCTTATTTTTGTTTTCAGGTAAATTGTCAAGGGGTTAAAAAAAAATGTTCAACTCTGTTTAGAGTTCATGTAGAAGCTGCATAAACCATTATTTGAAAGAAATTGCATCAATTCTTATCTGCATGAAAACAGGACTTTTGGCACAAATTTATCACACCATTTACATTTTATTTGAATGAATTTACATAGTGAATAAAAAGAAGTAGGTGTATTTGTTAACACAGAAATATTTAAAGATGACAACATTGGGACTACAGGATGTAAATGTCCTTTTAAGCCAGGGTCCAGGATTAGACATGTTGTTTTTTCTAAGTGAGCAGAACAGACTGAGGAAGACTTGATCTACGTCTGTGCTGTGAAAAAGACAAAGGTGATGGCCTTAAGAGGTACTGATTATTCTTTACACAGAGAGCCAGACACTGTAGAGTGTAAGCCCCTGACCCTGGTCTCTGGACCTGAATTGCCAGCATCACACAGTCAAGAGTCAAAAGCAGAGGAGTACCTGCCACTCCGCAGTGAGAGGTCGGATAAACCTAAGGTGTCTGGGTGCTCATCATGGAAACTTCCAGCACCACTCAGCCTCTGTGGTTTGTCTGGAACAGTTTTGTCGATTCAAGAATTGCTGTTCACTTGCTAAGTCATCTCTGACTCTTTGCAGCCCCATAGACCACAGCACACCAGGCTCCCCTTTTCTTCACTATCTCTCAGAGTTTGCTCAGATTCATGTCCATTGAGTCAGTGATGCTGTCTAACCTTTGTCGCCCGCCCCCTTCTCCTCCTGCCCTCAATCTTTCCCAACATCAGGGTCTTTCCCAATGAATCAGCTCTTCACATCAGGTGATGGTGGACATCATTTCAGATCCATTCTCTTCTCTTCACATCTGTTCCCCTGTGTGTGGTCACACCTCGCTCACTGGTTCCATCTGGAGATGCACACCTCTTATTTCCAGGAGCTCCATGCGGTTTCTTCAGTTGCTGTCTTTTCTCTCTGCTCCGCTTGTTTTCCTGTCGTGATGCTCAATCTTCTCCCCTATCTTAAGCACTTTGTCTTTTGTTCTCTTGCTTGGAGTAGTTCTCAATTTTGTCTTCCATCCCTTTGATTTTTTTTTTTTTTAACTATACTACGATTTTTTTCCTCCAGTTTCTGAGAACATGTCCTTCTTCTCTGATTTGTTTCTGTTACAGCCTGTTCTTATTTGAAGGGTGCATGTCTTTTCTTAACTCTCAGACAGTATCTGAGGCTGTAGTTTTCCTGCTCCCTTGCGTGTTGATTTGTCTTCCAATTAGGTCGGCTGGCTTCTCTCTCCCGTGTGAGAGACATTTCTCAAATTGTTACCATCTTTCTCCAAGTTCTTTCTTGAGGGCGGGGCACCTGCAGTCCTTGCCTGCGTGCTCGGAGCCTGCCAGATGGTGGGGCTCAGGGGCAGTGGTCAGGAGGGACCTGGCCGACGCCAAGGAGTCAACATCACCGCCAGGGGTCTCCCAACAGAGCCTTGCTTCCAGAGGTGTCCTGGTGGGTGTTTGTCATATCATCTCTCTGAAGACTCCTGGCTCCCAGCTTACCCATTTTTGAGCCTCGAAACTGTGTGGACCTCTCTGATCCTCCGTCATTTTTGTTCTCGTCCTTTTTCTTTATGCATTTATAACCTTTATTCATTTATTAATTATTTTAGTATCGAGAGAAAGGATTGATTATCAAGAACAAATGATAAATTCAGTTTTCCAGTCTGCCATCTTTCCCTAACTTATGTTTAAAACTTTATTTATCCCCAAATAATAATTCCACTAATAGCATATGACTTAATTTCTAACTCCCTTCAGTTGTTCTGCCTCGTTATACCTATACCTTCCTCTTAATATACATACAAAATATAAGATTTTCTACAATGAATCTTTGTTTGGTTTGGCTCTGTAAATTTTATGATAATGACTGATGAAAGTACTGTGTTCAAAAGGATCCTCAAAGGCATGGTCTTAATTTTATATGCACAGAACTTCTGAATTTATTGTTGCCTTCGGTTAAAACTTTCATCCTGACAAGAGAGTACCTTAATGAAATGCATTCACGTTTATCTGATTCTTTTGTCACTTGGCCTGTCATTTGCTTAGACTTCATTTTACCACATAGTGAAACTGAGCTGGGTAAAAATTTAAAAATAAACTTGCGGGTGTATTTTTACTTTAGTAAGTAAAAAGGAAAAGCGTATCCGACTTTAGATAACACTTTTAATTCTCAAAATGACATGATTAATGACCCAATTTAGTAAAAGCACTGATAATGTAAGAATGATCAGTCCTGGGTCTTAAAATCACTTCTATCCATTATTATAAAATTCTCAAAGGTTAATATATATGTCTGATCTTACTGAACTGGGAAATAATTAAATGAGAATTCTATGGGTTTTTTTTTTCTATCTTTAAGGAAGAAGATTGCATATGAAATACTTAGCTTTATAGTAATTAGAGTTTTGATTTTCCAAAGATGCCATATTATTTGACATCTTAAAGATTTTATGAAGTATAAAATTCCAAACTACCTGAATTAAAAATATTATAGGAACCGTATCTTTACTGTTTTATTTTTAAGGATTTTATTAAGTGCAAAAACATACAGGCACACACTCACTCACAGACACTTACCACTGCTGTTGTTATTCATAATTTGTTACAGAAAATAAGAATATAAGCTATCTGAATGCTTCTCTCCACCTTGGTACATAGAGCTGTTAACTCCCCTTGTAGAGCATGAACCATCAGTAAGAAACTTATAAATCAGAAATCTGAAATAAAGCCTTTAGTTATGAAAATACTAAGCCAGGTATGGTGGGTTTTAATTATCCCTTTGTCTCAATTATTCCCATTTTGATGAAATAATAAATACAGCATCATATTCCAGTTCCTGTTATTACAGATCTGTGCCCACACATGTCAGATTTAATATTCATTTGCCTGCCTTTATGTGGGGCCAGATGGAGAGGTATATTGGCTATTTATAAGAACTAGCTAGCTGTTATTACTGAATTTTCCGAATTACTTCAACAATAATAGTGGGTGTGTTGAGGGTGGTTTAGGATTGCATTAGAAATGCCAGAACAGAAATCTGAAATAAATAACATGGTACCATGTATCTACAAATGATGGGACCGGTGACTCAGTTAGACACATGGCATTGACCTCAGTTATAATAATAGACTCTCCAAAAGGTGCGGGTGTGAAGGAGAACAAATAGCTCTGCAGGTAATAAATGGACTTGGATCTTGGGGGCCTTTTATAGAACGCTGTGAGCATCAATTATGTAGTAAATGCCAAAATTAACTTCAGAAGATACAGCAATCCCAGTCCTGGTTAAATGCCCAACAGAAACGTGGGTATAAATTCACTGAAAGTCACGTGCCAGAATGTGTGTAGCAGCACATTGATAGGAGCTCAAGCCTGAATCTTCCCAAATGCCCATCAGTTGTCAGTGATGCTCTGCACCTTGTTTACACAGTGGGGAAGGAGAAGGAGCAGACTAACCATGCAGCAACATGGATGTGACTCATGGACCATTTGGAACCGAGACTTCCGAGCCAAACACCAAGGGCAAACCCTGAAAAGTTCCTTTAATCAAAGGGGCAAAAGCAGGCAAAATGGACCACTTCAGAAACCTCCGCACTGTGTCACCCCTGGGAGATGATCTATTTCTTCACCTGATGCTCCTGGCTGGCATGTGTTCAGTCTGTGAAAACAGCTAATAATCTGGGTGTTCTATGTATAAAGTCTACCATGAATTGAAAAAAGTTCAGAAAAGAATTGCTTCAAAAGTATCAGAGGAGCCCTCCTGGCTGACATCTCTCCCATGTTTCTACAAGCCTGACCCTCTGTGTCGCAAGAGTGTGACATGAAACCAGTCTAGAGAACTCTCCATGGAAATCTGATGTTTCCAGGAGCAACAGCTGCAGCCCACCCCCCAGGCTCGGGGACCAACTCCAGGATCAGTTGGCCAGTCCCTCAGGCGCCCCTCAGCCGGTTTTTCAGTTCTCACTGGAGTTTCAGAGTTTGCAGGACTCATCTTAGGTTTTAACCTGCTTTGCATGGCTCTCTCACAGAGAAAAGTGAATGACCAAGCAGAGCAATATGTGGAAATTTCCCTGAGGTGGGAATTAGGAGACTCACTTTTCTGCCCTGTATGCTGCGTTCGTTTCCCAGCCATTGGCTTTTTCTTGAATCTTTTCACTTACCTTCGGTTCGAGGGGAGAAACAACTTCTCCTGTGAGACAACAGGTCTGACAGAGAGACAAATTGGGAGAGTGAACACTCGCCTTAAGTTCCTTCCAGTAGGATTTATATTTCATGAAAAGCCACAGTTTTATCCTGGAATCAAGCCTCACGAGCATCTACCTCCCACAGCTGTGAAAGAGGCGTGCAGTCTGCTGTCAGACGGAAGTTGGCCTGGCTTCCGGGCTTTTCACACCACAGGGGATGCTGGGATCTTAGGAAGAATGAAACAGCAGGACCACTCACCTGAGCCTCTCTCAAAGTGACCCACACGCACTGACACTCCCTCTCTCATCCCCACCGCCTGGGCCTTTGTCTGAGGATTCTCTGCTGGTGATTCACCAGCACTAAAACATCTTTTGAAAGAGAACAAAGAGGCAGGCTTTGGGAAGCGGCAGCATGTCACATCCAAACACAGGAGCGTCCGCTGCCCTTGGCTGGCCCCCTCATGCTCCCACACCCTCCACAGACCTGGCCCTTGAGGGAAGGAGATGAATGTATGGTGTTAACTAAGCAGCGTGAGAAAGTGTGTATGGGGAGCCACGTATGAGTAGTCCTGTGAGGGTCTCCAGCCGATCTAAGGGTGTCAAGGAAAGTTTCCCCAAAAGATACCTTCCTGGGTCCTGAGGGATGAGTAAGTATCAACCAAGCAAATGTGGGAAGAAGGGATATTCTAGCAGAGACAGAACATGCATGTGGGTGTGCGCGTGTGATTGCATGTAATTTTAACCTTGCATACCTCGAGCCTGGAGGTGGGTGGTGACAATGGGGGATGAAGGGGACACATGAGGCTAAAGAGTGGCTGGAGCCGATCCCGTGGTCCTAAACCTTCCAGCCTGTCCTGGCTGCAGGCCTTCTCAGCCTCGCAGGTAAGAGGTTGCGAGTTCAGATGTTTCATCTTGCCTTCATGTCTGAGCTGGTTCAGCCAGGCTGGGTCTCTCCCCCACGTGCCCGGCTGGAGGCTGACTGTGTCTGTCACTAGCACGTCTGATGGAGTGAGAGAAAGGGCTGGCTCCTCCTTCTCCTCTTACTAGGACAGAATAGTAGACCTTCTCTCTGTGAGTTCATCCTTCAGCTGGTCCAGGATGTTTTTCTAACACTTGTAACTGTGGTTTTGTTGCTGATAATCTACCGAGAAATTTTTGAATGACGTGTCAACATTGGGTTTCTGTTGTGTGCCAAGATTTTTGACATATGACGCTGAATTTAATTATCACAACACACATTTTACAAGAGACCTGATCTCCATCTCAGAGCTGAGGAAACCATGGTTGATTTTGGCCGTCTCCCTGGTTATGGGTGAGGCTGTTTCATGGGCTCTCTGTGATCCTCTCTCCCTGCTTCTCCACCATGAGGACTCCACTGCCCTGGCCTGAGCACCTCCCAGAGGCCCCACCTCCTTCTCCATCACATTGGATGTCAGGATTTCAACATATAAACTGGGGTGGAGGGTGATGCAAACATTCAGACCACAGCATGGATGAACTGTTTATTCCAGAAATGTTATTGAAATACTGCTGTGCTCGGGTAATATGGTGAGAGCTGCAAGAAGTGATAAAGGATATGTAAGACTGTCAATGACCTTGTTGTCTAATAAGGTTGAAAATACAGGAAACATATGAATGCAGGTGATTTAATGCAAACCAGAGAATGATGAGCATCTCAAAAGAAGCACAGATGAGTGCTTAGGGTTTCGGGGGAGGGAGAGATTAATTTGTGGTGCAGTTGACACAGAAAGCTTTCCAGAGGAAGTGATGTTCATGCTGTAAAGTGAGAGAACTCAGCCAAGTGAACCTGTGGGGAGAAGAGGAGGTAGGGGGAGAGGTGGGACAAGGGGGAGATGGTTTCTTGGTCAAAGGACCCCTCAAGTTCCCTCAGCAAGGCCAGATCCAAACATAAGCATCGCCTCTCTCCCCTGCGTTATCGTCATTGGAAATGGGTATTTATCTGTCTGTGTGTGCGTGTGTGTATGTGTGTGTGTGTGTGTGTGGTGTGCACTGTTCATTGCACCTCCAATACCAGGAACAGTTCTTGGCATCTGGTAGGCCCTCAGTTAGTATCTGGGGGAGGAAGAAGGAGAGAAGGGGGAAGGGATCTGAACTTGAATTTGGTCCTCATCTCCAAGTAGGCAGACGGTGGCTCTTACAGAGTTGATGAAAATGTGAGCCAGATGGTGCCTGCTATAGTTAGCTTAAGTGTACACTGGAGCAATTTAAAAACACCTTGCTTCCTATTTACTATCATCTGGATGTGAAATATCCAGTTTTGGGAAACAGTAATTATAATGTCGAACTCAAGCCGTCTCCGAGTTGCCTGTGATTGGTAGGACAGAAGAGGAAAACTGCCCAGGAGTGGTACACAGGAACGCAGTGGTTTTGTGCTCTTGAAACAGGTGAATCAGTGGGCATCTTTAAGAAGTCCTTTTGCATCCCTCTTGTTTGTGTTTACCAATAAGGACACATAGTCATCAGAGGTTCAGAGGAGCCTGTGAGAGTCACTGTCATAGGCTCACTTGTGATTCCTCCGCTGTTCTGGAAGTGAAGTGTTCCCTAAATACATGTTGTCACTCCTTGGTCTTCATTTGTGTTTTTTTTTTTTTTTTTCCGCACATTCCTCCTATTATACCTGTGTCATAGCTTTATTGTAAATGCAACCAAGCTCTGTCGGTGTTTGTGGTTACACAATAATAACTTTTTTTTTTTTTTACCTATTTTGAACTCGCTTTCTTTTTTGAGCCTTTGTTCTATTACGGTTTCTGAAAACAAAAGAAGCAATGCCCATATCAGTGTATGAATGTGTTAGCCTTTAATTTTAATCAGATAAAGTTCAGACATGTACAAAACACGAGAGAATAGTTTTTGTTCCACCAAAGATTCCCGTCCATCTTCGTTGTTTTGTTATCAGTATATCCAGTTCTATAAAGTATTTTCTCATAATTTTATCTTTCCTGAAATTGCTTTTTGGGAACTATCGAGTGAAAGATGCAATATACACACAAATTGAATTAAGCATGAAAGACAGATGATTCAAGCTCCGTTCTTCTCGTGTGCTGGGGAGTTAACCAGGCACAGTTCATTAACACTAATGGAAAAATTCATCATTTACCATGAGCTTCTCTAGACATCGTAGGGCAATTTCTCCCCCTAATTTGCTATATAATTTGATTACTTCTAAATGTACTAAGATTCGAAAAGGAGGTATTTTATCAATCATGCATCTTAAAGATTACTTCTCATTAATTTAAATATGAATTCCTTTGAGAATAGACTTCCTCTCCCCAAATCAATTATCTTCTATAAATATGTCCATGATTTCCTAGGCTCTATAGCCTTCTTTATGTTTCCAGATAATAAAAGCATATACTTGCCATAGTTTAACTATAACTTACATTCTCTTTGTGTTTTAAGTATGGCTCAAGATTCAGAAAAAAATTAATTGTTTTTCTTAATTTGACTCCGAAATCTCTATGGAGTAGAGATTTGGGACTTCCCTGGTGGTTCAGTGATTAAGAATCTGCCTGCCAATGCAGGGGATACAGGTTTGATCCCTGCTCTGGAAGATCCCACATGCTATAGGGCAGCCAAGCCCACATGCCACAACTAAAGCATAGTCCCTGCTTGCCAGAGAAAGCAAAGCAGCAACAAAGATACGTGTATGTGCGTAGAAATGGACTCACAGATGTGCTGATGTCACATATTGGAGATAATGTTTATTTGCTCTATCGCCAAAAGATTAAATTTGAAACCATAGGGGTCTCAAGCCTACTTAGGATTAGAGGTTTCCCTCCAGACGCAGAGACACTCCCAGCCTGCAAAGGACTTCATAAATACTGAGCAATCATACTTCACCACCTTCAAATCTTCTCTTTGGACTTAAAGTAAAAATTCACATGAGGACACATCTTAGCTCTGCAGCCCACTGCCTAAGAGGGTCACCTTCCATCCTAGTGAGCATGCAAACTGCTTCTGGATACAGATTCCATTAGTGATGGTGCCCATGGGTACCAGGAAGGCTCACTGGCCTCGGCTTGTCTTTTCTTTTGCATGCTAAGTCGTTTCAGTTGTGTCTGACTCTGTGACCCTGTGGACTATAGCCCACCAGGCTCCTCTCTCCATGGGAGTCTTCAGGCAAAAACTGGAGTAGGTTGCCATGCCCTCCTCCAGGGGATCTTCCTGACCCAGGGACTGAACCCACATATCTTGCTTCTCCTTCACTGGCAGGTGGATTCTTTACCCCTAGGGCCACCTTTCTTATCGTTGCTTCAGTGGGAAAAGAAAATGTTAGAAAGAGGCAACAGTAAAGTATATGAAAAAGGAATGAAAATCTCTGCCATTTCTAAAGGAAACGAGAAAGTGGGGAGAACAGGGTCTGTTGGAGACCCTCTTGGGTTGAAGTCTGACTGGTCCAGGTGTCTTCTGGGCACACGGTGGCTTCTGGGAGCCGTGAGGTCAGTGAGAGTATGGGCCATGCTTGTGTGTGTTTACATTTGCGCATTTGTCAGCCAGGGAATCCATGACGTTTAGTAGATTCTCAAAAAGGATTTTGACTCCAAAGAGCCTCTGGAATAATATTTGCTAATCCTTCAGGAATGATTAGGTGGCACAGTGGTAAAGAATTTGCCTGCCAATGCAGGAGCCACAGGAGACATGGGTTTGATCCCTGGGTGGGGACGATCCCCTGGAGAAGGAAATGGCAACCCACTCCAGTATTCTTGCCTGGAGAATCCCACGGAGAGAGGAGCCTGGCAGGCTGCAGTCCATGGGGTCACAGAGAGTGGGGCACTACTGAGCATGCATACCCAGCATCAATCAGAAAGGACCTGCAGAGGAGAGAGAGCCTTAGAGAAAGAGGCTGGCAGGAGGCAGCTTACCGAGACAGAGATACAAGACCCTGGACAGTCACGGTGACCACACTCCTCTATGGTGCATGGACACACTCGCATCAATGACGCTTGCACACGTGATGTGCACAATAAAACCAGAAGGAAATGGGGGAAATGTTGATGGTTTGCTCTGGGAAACCATCTACTAACATTCTATATTAGAAAGTTTATAATTTATAAATTATATATAGGTTTTCTAAAAACAGAAACTTCAGTATATAGCCTACAAGCTAAAATGAGGACAAGTAAAACCTTGTTCAGGCCCTAAGGTAGTAAAATTTCTAGTAGTTTTCATGGTCTGAATATATAAGTAAACCTTGCATGTGGGTAGAAAGTATGGGGCAGAAATTGAAGTCTGTAAAGAATCAACACATTTAAGATTTCATTGTCAAACTGGTTAAATTTAATGAGACAATAGATTTAAACCATTTAAAAAATCTAACAAAATGAACATTTAGAACCCTGAAACTTCCAAAGAACATCTACCTCGAGGGTAAAGTCATGGGTTGATTTCATCTTTCCATCTTTCCCATCAAGTGCTGCTTTAAAAAGTGGCCCATTGCTGGTCTAGATAGAAATAGGGCCTCTTATCAGAGAGAAGCTGGCATATGATACCACTGAGAAGAGTGTGTAGTTTCAACTAAAGAGAAACCCTGAGTTACCTCCACTAGTTTCCTTCCTCCAGAACATCTCTGCCTTCAAATATCCCCAAACACACACGTCTGCACAGACCCACGGTCCCTCAAACGCTTCAGCGTGCCAAACACAGGAGGTGGCAGGTGGGAGTGGAGGTGCTTCCCCAGAAAGCTCAGCTCCGGAGGGAAGGGAAGAAAGCAGCCAGCACAACCTTGCTCCCGCCCCCCCTCTGTAAATGGCCCGCCTGCCCTGAAACCTGATTCTGCTTCACTCAGCTTTCAGGATGGGGTCATTGTCAGTCAGTGCCTCTAGCTCTGAGATCAGGTCCTATAGAGCCACAGGGAGAGCAGTGGATGTGCCTGAATAATCTGTGCTGTTGCAAATTGGTCCTAGTTTCAGCTTTCTCGGATTGCACAGCTAATGCAAGCAGAGAGCTTAAAATGTCAGCTTATCTAGGCAGATTTGCCAACAAACACACACAACTGGAACATTTCTATTGAAACTATTTTTGTACGGGCAAGTTTTTAAAAGATGGTAATTAGCAAAATTAAAGACAAAAGAAAACTTTTTCTGCCTTTTCAAATACTGTCTACCTGCAGCACCAAGCTGGAGCCCCATCTCCTGCCTGGAGCCTCCTCCACCCCCATGCCACACCAGCCACATCTCTCTTGTCTAAAGGATGCTCTTCTGTGTGAAATCGCACAGCCTCCCATTACCGAGAGGCTCTTAGGAAATCCGTCCCTGCTGCTGCAGCTGGAGACCAGGAACCACTCAGCTGCTCCTGGGGTGCCTGGCTTAGCGGGCATAACGAGGGAAGCTGAGACCCTCGCTTAGAGCCAGAGAGACCCGATGTCCTGGCATGTGGTGGAATTCACACTCTGAGCAGCCGTCTGTCTCTGCTCATCTGCAGAAAGAGACCACAGGGTCCCTCAGTCTGCTGTTTAAAACACTGGAAACAGGGAACATGATCTTAGCCCCACATGTGGCATCTCATCATACTCAGAGGGTTAGGCTTCAGGGTTTGATGCCCAGATTGAAGCCTCCAAACCCCACAGCCTGGTTTTCTACAGTCTGCATCAGAACCAGCTTCCTTCTGCTGCTGATGCTGCTGCTCTCATCCAGACCCTTGGCCTGCCTGCCATCAGCTCCTGCCCCCCATCCCGTCCCTCAGCCTGCTCCTCTTTTGGCCAGAGCTGCCAGTATGATCTTCCCGACCTTTAACCTTTCTTTCCCAATTCAGCAACCTCCAGCATCTCTGGGAAGTTGAAGCAATCAGGCCCCCGCACGGTGAGAAAGAGTCTCTGCCCTGTTTCCTGGCCTGGTGGTCTTCTCCCAGAATCTTTCATCTCTCTGTCTCCACGCCTGGGACTGATGAGGCCAGACTTATTTCAAGAACCTGCCCCCTGTCCCCTCCTTGGTCCTAGAGTAATTAACAGCAGCGGCAACAACAAAACAATTTTATGAAAACATTCCCTTCCCAGAGCGTGTTTATTTAATGAAATAATGCATATAATGTAATATACACTTATAGTGCCTGATACATAGTATATGCTTAAGAAGTATGCATTGCTATTGTTATATTATTATTAAACACGTACTATGAGTAGTAACAATAAACTCACAATATAATATCCACAGCTTTTCCCTTTTAAAGATTTTTTTTTAATGGGGACCATTTTTAAAGTCTTTATTGAATTTGTTACAACACTGCTTCTATTGTTTATGTTCAGGTCTTTTTGGCCTCAGGGCATGTGAGATCTTAGCTCCCCAACCAGAAAACGAACCTGCACCCCCTGCATTGGAAGGCAAAGTCTTCACCACTGGACTGCCAGGGAAGTCCCTGCTTTTGCCTTTTAGATTTTTAATTCATTTCTTTTTGGACCCTCAGATCAAAGACCCTTGAGGTAGGCTCTGTACAGTTGTCCAGGTTCCCTAATGTCTAATGCAGTGCTGTGCATACAGCTGTTGCTGTTCAGTCGCTAAGTCGTGTTCAACTCTTTGTAACCCCATGGACTGCATACAGAACACCAGACTTCCCTTGACCCTCACCATCTTTCCGAGTCTGCTCAAATTCATGTCCATTGAGTCGGTGATGTCATCCATCTCATCCTCTGTCACCCCCTTCTCCTCCTGTCCTCACTCTTTCCCAGCATACAGTGGCATACAGTAAATGTTTGTGGATGGAATCTTGGCAGCATTTCTGCCCTCCCCCCGGCTCCTGGCCTCCACTCACACAGGGTCTGCTTGGACACTTGTGTGGCCAAGTTAGGTGGAATCTTGTATTTGGCTGTGTAGAAGAAACATTAGTTTGTGCGTATGTGGATGTGAATATTTAAATTCTCATTTAAAACATGTTAGGATGGAATGCAAAATCTTTTTTCTGGCAGAAAGTCAAGCCTGTCTCTTCTCTATTTTCTCCTCCTTTCTCACGGTTTTTATAAATTACAGCTTGTCCCAATAAAAAATTATCCAGATGGCCAGTTCCTCACATCACATTTTATTCCATGCAGAGAACGTGTCTTTGTTTCTAAAGAATTCCTTTTTTACCACATGTTCTATTCTTGAAACAACTCGGTAAATTTCGGAATGAAATTGAAAAAAAAAAAACACTGAATGGCTTAAATTCTCTCAAACTGTTCTGATTTTCCTACCTTTCTCTCTGTATAATCAACAATGCCAGAGACATTATGTAAATACATTAACATCATAAATATCCATTTGGCAACGCATCCACTGTGTACAGGATGATAATGTCAAGTATTCCACCACTTTTATTTATATATGATGCATTCAGAGAAAAGTCTAATCCCAGAGGGAGTTTGGCATAGAACTTAAAAGCCTAGATCCTAGCATGAGTCTGCCTGGGTCTCAAACCCGACTCCAGTATCCTACCTGTGTGGCCTTGTATGACTGACTTCACCTCTCTGTACCTCAATTGCTTCATCTATAAACTGCAGATAATAATAGAACCTATCTTGAGGGATGTTGTGAGAATTCAGAAGCTTAACGTATAAAGAGAGCTTAAGTCAGGGCATGACACAGAGTAAAAACTATAGAACTATGATCTGTTTTAGATATTATGAGGATTAGATGAATCAAGTTGTGTTTAGGTATCAACTTCTCTTTAAATTTTTGAATGATTTTACTGCCTAAATTTAGTAGAAATAAAAGAATTCATATACATATTTTAGATTAGTCTGGTTGTCTTATATAAAATATTTTGCATGTTGATTCTCAGTAACAAATAGTTAAAACAAATTACTTGAACAGTATGTCAAGATAGCTTATGGTAGAAAAAGTAGTGTTGAATCATATTTTCTTGAAAGAAGTAAGTGTTCATTTTTATCCACAATTACATGGGTGCCCCTAATCTTTAGGCTTCCCAGGTGGCACCAGGGGTAAAGAACCCGCCTGCCAATGCAGAAGATGCAAGAGACTTGTGTTCAATCCCTGGATTGGGAAGATCCCCTGGAGGAGGGCATAGTAACCCACTCCAGTATTCTTGCCTGGAGAATCCCATGGATACAGTCCTTAGGGTCGCCACAAGGACACAACTAAAGTGACTTAGCACTAATCTTTAATATCTCAGTGTGGTTTATTTAAACTTAAAAAAAAAGTTTTAATATCTTTATTAAAGATATTTTAATAATCTTTAATATCTCAGTGTGGCATGCCCTAATCTTTAATATCTCAGTGTGGTTTATTTAAACTTAAAAAAAAAGAGAAATATATAAAATCCTCCCTTCCAGATTTAATAAGACTGCTAATGTTGATTATTGCTAATTGGGATGATACTGCTTTATGCACACTAGATTGCAGTACAAGTTTGCCTTTGGTATGTTAACTGATTTAGGGGAAAGAGAATTGGCAATCAACTCCAGGAATCTGAGGAAAGCCTAATATTGAGACCTTAGATTGCTGCTCTATATATGTATCATTTGTACTTGCTCACAATTCTCACAGAAGTAAAATAGTAACACTTTTAAGTCCTAGTTAGCTTTTGTAAGTTTCCATAGAAAATATTACAGGAATTCTACAATTATAGCAACCTGCCTTTTGGTGTTTATCATGCCTTTTATTACTGTCGGCCAAAAGGTCAATGTTACCTTCAAAATAAAAATTGTCCATTTAACATACTGGGCACATTTAAACTGTCCACATGTTAAAGTTGGATGGCAGTGAGGCAAAGGTTTGTCTTCCCCCCCTGTTTCCTGGCACACCCCCTGTTCTTCAAGTCTCTGTCCCCATCCTCTGAGGAGGCAGCATCCAGAGCTTCCTTGCTGCCTTTGCTGCGGGAGGCAAGCCCCTCAGATGGTCTGTTCCATGAACACTTCCAAATACTTGGCCTCCACTCACTCCAATTAAATTCTTATCTTTTGAAGACAACCCAGGAGAGTTTGGAGAAGGAAATGGCAACCCACTCCAGTGTTCTTGCCTGGAGAATTCCAGGAATGGGGGAGCCTGGTAGGCTGCCGTCTATGGGGTCGCACAGAGTCGGACGCGACTGAAGCGACTTAGCAGCAGCAGGAGACTTTAGCATCTAACGTCCCAGCTTAGATAAATTGTCTTGTCTAGGTCTGAGAAAGAAAGACTACAATTGGCTAGTAAAATTATTGAGACTAAGCTATATGATGCGGTGAGCCTCCTGGAGATTGCATTAGGGAAGAACTCTTCATAGTCTCACTGCAGCCTAAGTCCTGGGCTACGTGAGGACATGTTCCCAGACCAGGCTCCTCCTGGGAGCTATTGGCCTTTCTTGGATGACTTCACTCTTCTGGATCAGCAAGAAGGTTGTCAGCGACCTGACACTCTTCCTGAAATACCGCTGACCTCTGGGTTTTACTTATGTTTTGAAGTACCCAAGGGGCTGTTTCATCTTTCCCAGTCTGCTTGAATGTGTAAAGCCTCTAACGTCATGTCATGGAGAGAAGATGCTAATAGATACCTGGGCAGGGAAGGAATTCAGAGCGGGGGCCAAGGCACTCAGGCCAGAAGGACTCTCGGTGCCCAAGGTCCCTCCAGCCACCCCAGGGCTGTCAGTGCCCAGCGCTTGGGAAGCTTCCAATTAGGTGTGTGGTGACAGCTTAGTTACACTCTCTTGGTCCAGACTGTCCATCCCCCAGGGTTTGACAGAGCATGGCCCATTATTTTTATCAGGACAAGAGAGTCATAGAGAAGCAGGGACCACATCAGCTGCTTGGGTCTGAGAAGATGAAGACGTAATGAGTACAAGATGATAATAGGGTTGGATGAGTAGGGCCTGGAGCCCAGGGGTTTGGAAATCAGCAGCTCTCGTCTCGACTCTTGGAATTGGAGCCAAGCGAGAGGAATCAGAAATGAAAATGAGGAATCCCAGGAAGTGGGCAAAGCACAGTAAGAGAGAATAATTCAGGGGTATAGGCGCATGGAGGCCTGGTCAGCTGGGGAGGCAGACCTGCCTTCCAGGGGTGGGGTTAGGAGGCAGAGGGCTTGTCATGGGAGGGGGCCCAGCAAGAACCAAGTAGGAACGTAGGGCTTCCCCGAGGAAGACCCCTGGGTTCTTGGCATGACAGTAGATAAGACTCTTACTTTTTTAAATTTATTTTTACTTTCTGTCCATGCTGTGGAGCATGCAGGACCTTAGTTCTCTGACCAGGGATCGAACCCACATCCCCTGCATTGGAAGCTTGGAGTCTTAACCACAGGACTACCAGGAAAAGTCTCTCTAGACCAGGCTTTTAGAAACAAAGTGTGTGTGTGTTAGTCACTCAGTTATGTCTGACTCTTTCTGACCCTATGGGCTATAGCCCACCAGGCTCCTCTGTCCATGGGGATTCTCCAGGCAAGAATACTAGAGTGGATTGCCATGCCCTCCTCCAGCAGATCTTCCCAACCCAGGGATCAAACCCAGGTCTTGCGCACTGAGGGCAGATTCTTTACCACCTGAGCCACCAGGGAAGCCCAAGAATCCTGGAGTGGCTTGCCATGCCCTTCTCCAGGGGATCTTCCCAACCCAGGGATAGAACCTGTGTCTCCTGCATTTCCTTCTCCTTCATTAGCAGGCAGACTCTTTATCACTGAGCCAACAAGGGCCGATGCAAATGCCAGGTTCTGTGACCCAGAGCCCACAAGGCTGAGCCCTGAGCTCCGGTATCAGAACTAGGCCCTGCTTCAGGTTCAGACCTTTGGACTTTAGACTGAACTGTGGAGTTTAGCAACTCACCAAAGGCTTCAGATCAGGATTGGTTCTGAGAATAAGGGGCAACTGCACTGACCTGTGAAATCAGGTGCTCCTGTCATGGAAGGAAGGCGATTTCAGAGGCTGAGGACCATCAGGGGCCTGACTCACCTGCAATGATTCAGCACTGGCCGCTCCAGCTCTGGCCTAAGTACAACCAGCAGGGCAGCGGCAGCCAAGGATGCTGCTCCTAAGAGGAGGGCAGGACAGTTTTTAAGGAAAGAATATATACCAATACAGTTTTCTTTTATTTTTCTATTTCTTCTCAAGTGAAATAGAAATTATACTTGCTTCTCAATTATACTTACATATTCTGAAAATCGAAACTAGTATTTTTAATGGCGGTCATTTTTCTGTTCCTATTTATGAAGAGGTCTACTAGGATCTCAGATCTGGTTGAAAAATCTTCTTTAAACAATTTTGTTTTATCTATTTGTTTTTGGCTGTGTCAGGCCTTAGTTGCAGCACCACAAGCGTCTCTAGTTGTGATTCTGGGGCTCAGTTGTTCTGTGGCATGTGGATCTTAGTCCCGCCGAGCCCCAGCCCAGGGATCGAACCAGCAACCCCTGTGTTGGAAGGCAGACTCTCAACCACTGGACCACCAAGGACATCCCCCAAAACCTCTTTTAAACTTTGCAGCTGTCTGGAAGTTTTTGTTTGTTTGGCATTTGCCCTCTAGTCACCTGTCTTGCTGATGAACTTGGACCTGACATATTTTATAAATTATTCAGCTGAACTGTATGAAATTCCTGGTATTCAGCTGTGTCTGACTTTTAAAAGCTATGTAGTTTCAGCAGTCTCTTCCTCCTTTCCCTGCAAGCAGCACACATATGTTGAATTAAGGAGAGCTGTGATTCCCAGTCAGAAGAACCCCACCTCCCACGGAGTTCCTGCTCAGTCCAACCATCCCACCCGCGGTTTTCTTGCTTCCTTCACTCTGTCCACAATGAGCTGAAATTTGAACCTGCCACCTCCCTCTCCATCAGAAGCTACCATTTTCCTTTGACCAACAGAGACTTGAGGCATAGAAATTTCAGCTTATATGTCAGCAATTTGCTGAAGAGACTATGTCTTCAGAACCTTCCCCGCCTCCCCAATATTTGGCTAAACCAGTAGTAAGTATTAAATGGTTTTCATCATACCTAGGACAACCACTTCAATCAACTTTCTTCTATGTGTATGGTTTTATGAAGAGTAGTGTATGTTCTTAAACACGCACATATACACACATATTCCTTGGAGGAGGAAGTGGCCACCAACCCCAGTATTCTTGCCTGGAAAATCCTATGGACAGAGGAGCCTGGCAGGCTACCATCCATAGGGTTGCACAGATTCAGACACGACTGAAGTGACTTAGGACACATACACACACATAAGGGTGTGCGTGTGCAAAAAGGCTCATGATTGGGATGCCATCTCTGTAACATAAATATTTCTCTGCACTGAAGGCAAGTAAGCAGAGAGCTACAATCCAGAAATGCATTCCCAGCAGAGCCGAGGTTGAATGGGACGCCGACAATGCTACCGAAAGCCCAGCATCCCCACTCCTTATGAACTTCCATTTCTCTCCCATTGTTACCTTCTTTCAGTTTCTTCACCAGCATCTTCTGCAAAATGTGCTCTTATTCTGATCTGTATAATAGGGAGATACTCTGTCATATGCCTTGCCTCTCAGAACTGAGAAATACTCCATTCTGGTGATGCTCGAGGCACTGCATTGGTGCTAATAATTAAGTGATTTGTTTCGGGGTTTCCCAAGAAGATGCCAAGTCACATTGGGAAAATTGCTTATCTTGTGTGAACCTGTTTTCTTACCTATGAAAAATATCTTTAGTTTTTGCATGCCTTAGTACCTGTGAGACAAAGAAGAGCTAGAATGGGATTAAGAAATCAGTGAATGATTAAATGACTAAAAGCACTGATTACTGAGTAAAGATTGAGGGAAACAGAATTGCTCTTAACTGAGCAAGAGGGCGAATGGTAGCTTCTACAAGCCTGGGCAGATAAGCCTGAGGAAGATGGCATGAGTGCTGTGCAGCACAAGTCACACAGGGGTCATGATATGAAATCAAGAAAATTCATGGCCATAATGATCATTAAACCATCTCGAGTTGGGAGTATGTGTTGATGGATGGTTAGCAAAGCTTCTGAGTGATAGTATTTTAGTGAAAACTCAACTGTGCGTGAAATAAACATTTTCCATCTCCTTTAGGTTAGCCTAATGCCTTTCAACTCTCATCCGCAGAAAATTCTTTCCAAAAATCTCCCTTAAATCTCATAAGTTGCAGCCTAAACCAATCGGTCCTGCTGGAAACAGCTTTATCACCACTTCACTCCTCACACAGGACCCAGCACAGACTGATTTATTTTCCCCTAGACATGGAGGGCTGGGTACCACTGCTTTCTCAGGGAATAGTGCCTCTGCCACTCTGCACAAGAATTATGTTCCCTTTCTGACAGTGCCGAAAGCGCCGTCCCACTTCGGCCCACATGGTTGGTGCTAATAATTAAGTGATTGATTTGGGGGGTTTCCCAAGAAGGTGCCAAGTCACATTGGGAAAATTGCTTATCTTGTGTGAGCCTGTTTTCTTACCAATGAAAACTATATTAAAGATATCTTTGGGTATTTATTGAACCCAGGTCTCCTGCATTGCAGGCAGATTCTTTACTGTCTGAGCTACCAGGGATTCCCTTGGGTGTTCAGTGCTAAATACTAGAGATAATGTATGTAAAACACCTTGTATTGCAGTGGGCCTATGTAGGCACTTGGCAGGGGTGGCTTTTGTTCTTATTTTAAATTTTGTGTTTTGGAACATATCCCAGCTTCTTCACTAGAACTGTATTCTCTCAGGTGCCTCACATGTAGCACATGCTAAGTTAGTGGGTTGTTGGATCAATAACTGGATAAACAAACTAATAGATCAAAGCCAATTAATATGAAGTACAGAACATATGTGCCTGGCGCGCTGCTGTCTGGCAAAGTACAGGTTTACCCTGTTATGTCGGGCGAGGCTCGTGTTATCAGAATCACCCCACTCCTAATTCCAGAAGGCCCATTCCAGATCCAGGTTGGTACTGAAGCCCTCTGAGGTTAGACTTCATATAGGTGCTCCCTAGAAAACTCAAGTCTATTGTAAAACAGAGGGAAACATCATTGCTCCTGAAAGAGTCAATTCCTAGGCAGGTTAATAAGAAGTCCGGGGTCCCCAAGGAGGAGAAAGGGGTCTGGGGCTCTTGAGGAGGAGATAGGGGTCTGGAATTCTTAAGGAGGAGAAAAGGACAACCTTTTCACGAGAGCAGCTCCCTGTCTTGGGGTGTGTGTGTATGTACGTGTGTGTCTATATGTGTGTATGTCTTTTTTTTTCCCTCTGCATTCCTTAGTCTTAGTCACATAAGACGTTTCTCTTCTTTAAGCCCAGAGCTAATGATTACACAACAAAACAGCTCATCTTAAACTCTGTACTAAGGATTATATAACAACAATGTATCCTTCTTGAGGACAGTTTCTCCTTGAAAACCTTCTGACTAATCCTGTTATCTTAAAATGTGTATTATGGAAGTGGGTCTGGTAAGATCTTTATGTTGTTGGTTCTAATCCTGTCATCGTAAAATGTAAATTGTGAGAGTGGGTCTAGTAAGGTCTTTACAACCTTGAGACATTCTTTGGATTTATTATAATAACCAATTTAAAAAAGTATTTAGCTTGCTTGCTAAGACTAGCAAGGGGGGCACTCTCTGTCCCCCTTCTGATGTCTATGTCAGAAGCTTTCTCTGTCCTTTTTATACTTTAATAAAACTGCTACAGAAAAGCTCTTGAGTGATCCTGGTCCCTGGTCACAAAGCTAAATCTTCTTCGGAGATCACAAATTCGACATCGTTCACTGTTACCTATTACTCCCTAATTTGATCATGACTTGAAAATAACAAAAGCAAACTCTCCTGTATCAGAAAGGATTTATTATGCATCGTGTTACCAGGACATTTACAGTAACTAGGAAGTGAATTCCTGGAAAAAAAGCCCACTGCCAAGATACTGACGCATTTGAGTCCATGCTCCCCTGGATGTAAAGGATGACAGCACTGTCATCGTGAGAGCACTTCCCAGACCTGGGGTGTGTGTGTGTGTATGTGTGTGTCTGTGTGTCTGTGTATGTCTGTGTGTGTCTGTGTATGTATGTGTGTGTGTCTGTGTATGTCTGTGTGTGTCTGTAGTTTTCGTGTGTATGTGTGTCTGTGTGTATGTCTGTGTGTGTGTGTCTATGTGTTTATGTGTATCTGTGTCTGTGTATGTATGTATATTTGTGTGTGTTGTGTGTGTGCCTGTATGTGTGTGTCTCTGTGTGTGTGTCTATGTGTGTGTCTATTTGTATATCTGTGTGTGTATGTTTCTGCATGTGTCTGTGTGTGTGCGATTCCTCATGGTCACAGCATCCCAGAGGAGCTGGATCTGATTTTCCCATTTTCCTGGGGGAACTGGAGCTTGGGTGTGGACCAGGTCCCTGAGGGGCGCCATCACGCCTGGTCATCTTCTGATGGCGCCTCCCTTGTTCAGAAACGGGTTGGAGCCTCTGGAGGCACCACAGTGGGTGCAGAGCACTGGAGACAGCAGGCACCCACGGAAGGGACTGGACCATTGGTCCCGGCAGATCTTTGACCTGAACCTGCTGTCGGGCTCCAACCACATCAGGAGTTCCGGATTCAGCTGCAACCCGGTCTCTCCTCTTTCACCCACATCGGCCCTTCACGTTCAAACACAAAACTTCCTAGCCAGTCCCAGGAGGATGAAGCAGACAACCAGATACAGAATTTCTGGATAAACAAATGATTTTTAAAAAGCGTAACATTCTCCTGCTGGTAAATATGTTTGATTACCCCATAGTGCTCTGTGATGCAGGCAGTCCCATCAGGGCATGGATTTTCAAGGATACAGACTGAGTCAGCTGTTTATATGGCATTTTCACCACATGCGCATCTTTATGACAGTCTTCTGTTTTTGAGCTTCTTAAACTGTGAAACTGTATTGCTGATGACTACGCCTGTGATGTCTGCTGACCAGTGTCTGAGGCCTGCACAGCGGGCCATATGGGAAGAAACTTCACATAGGGTGTTCCATGAAAGGAGAACGTCTCTATCCAGTGTTTCAGTTTTGGGTGTGTGTCTGTTCCCATGACAGTTCAGCCCTGACACATCACCCTAAACTGACGCCTGAGCTCGCATTTTTATATAAACCAGTGCTTTCGGCTGGCCGTGTTTGGACAGGAACTTGGAAAAAGGAGGCAACGCTTCAGGATCATCTGAGAGAACAAACACAGGCAAAAAAGTGGAATCAGGCTCTGCACATTCAATATCGAAAAATCTCTATAGCTTGAACTTCGGTGGAAGACTCCAGAAAGTGAACAACCAGTTCAGGTAAGGAAGTCTTAAAAATGTGAAACAGAGAGTAAAGCATGTAGAAGAGAAAAAAACAAACTTGTTGGTGATAATAATGCCTTATGTTTCTTCAAAATCTTTTTTTTTTTTAATTTCTGGATAATATTATGTTCACTAGCTCGTAGAATTCATCTAAGCCTTAACACTTCATTTTTTAAAATATTTTTACTTACTTCATCCTCAGTAATGTGAGTTGACCTCTAAGTGCAGGTATTATATGGAAGTCACAGAAAGCAAATCTCAAATGTAAAATTCTGTAAGACTCCCTGCACCTTTGGAGATGTCTCACAGGTGGCATCTCTCTGGGCACATGGCCTGGTATCCACGTCCTCTCATCCCACCAGCACCCTCTCGCTCACCTGGTACATGCTATCTTTAATCCAAACATCCGTCAGACATGGTTTCCTTACTCTGAATAGTTTCCATTTTCATTTATCAATGGCACCTCATCCTTTTGTTCCTAAATGTACACTTATGACTATCGGTCCTCAGTTTTTATTTGTTGTTGTTGTTCAGTCATGTGACCCCAAGCACTGCAGCCTGCCAGGCTTCCCAGTCCTTCACCATCTCCTGGAGCTTGCTCAAACTCATGTCCATTGAGTCAGTGATGCCATCCAACCATCTCATCCTCTGTTGGCCTCTTCTCCTGCCTTCAATCTTTCCCAGCATCAGGGTCTTTTCCAGTGAGTTGGCTCTTGGCATCAAGTGGCCAAAGTATTGGAGCTTTAGCTTCAGCATCAATCCTTCCAAAGAATATTCAGTACTGATTTCCTTTAGGAGTGACTGGTTTGATCCCCTTTCTGTCCAAGATATTCTCAAGAGTCTTCTCCAGCACCACAGTTTGAAAGCATCAATTCTTCGAGGCTCAGCCTTCTTTATGGCCCACCTCTCACATCTGTCCATGACTACTGGATTATTTACATATAATTTTCTAAGAAGCTGCAGGTGCAACTGTATTTGCACTTTTTTTTTTAACCTAAACAAGTAAATAATCTAAATGACATTTAAGAATAAAAGCTTCATTCCCCATGCTGGGGATTATAAACACAGGAAGATCTAATACAAAGTGAATGACTGATGACCAGAGATGGAACCATGAAAGGCTTGAGAGAGGTGAGAAGTGGGCGTCTTCAGACCCTGCTGTGGGCAGAGGGCACTGGCGTTGAAGGACAGTAGACCCCACCCAAGGTGAGCTTTGGGGGAGCTGCTAGGGGAGGGGCTGCTGGTTCTCCCGACCCTCCACCCCCAGCCCCGTTCTTCCCACTCAGCCTGTGGGACCCGAAGGTGCGCACGCCTCTACGCAGAGGCTGACTTAGCGGGGATACTCTCGTACTCACGAGACCTGATCATTGGGAGAGTTTGGCTCGTGCTGTGCTGTGCTTAGCCGCTCAGTCCTGTCCGACTCTTTGCGATTCCAGGGACTGCAGCCTGCCAGGCTCCTCTGTCCATGGGATTCTCCAGGCAAGAATACTGGAGTGGGTTGTCATGCCCTCCTCCAGGGGATCTTCCCAAAGTTCAGCTCATAGGACATGCTTTTCAGGTGGATTCTACATCTCAGACTGCGCATTTTGTTCTTTCTGTAGAGCATTCAGGTGATGTTGCATTTTCGTTCACGTGGCTGATTTAAAGCGTGGTGGCTCTGCACGCTCCTGCGCACCCTCCCTCTGCGGCGTGCCATCCGCTGCCTCTGGGTGCCGAGGCGCTCCTCTATCGCACCTGTAGCCTGCATCTCATCCTTTGTTCTACACCCACTCCTCTTGCCGAAACTGCACGGGGTCTGGGTTTTCTTCGCTGCTTTTCACACCCACGCAATTTACAACTTCAATTGGCTGAGAGCTTCAACAGCCTTTCCCTTTCCTAGTGGAGGGAGAAGTTTTTCTCTTTTTCTTTTTCTAAAAACTGTTTTTCCCAGGAACCCTGTTTGTTTATTCCAGAGGCCAGTACATCCATTTACTCTTACTCTTTTTGTTCTGTTCTGTTATCTTTTTTCCCAAACAAAAATGCTCTTGTAAACATTTTAGACATTCATTCGCAATGTCAAAAGCCAGAGAGAATAAACAGCTCTTTGAACTGCTTTAAAAAGTGATGACACCGTGGTGTTCTCTCGGAGGTTAGCCAAGCCTTTCTCTTCAGCACAGATGTACAGCTCCCCTAACTCAGCTTATGGTACACTGTTGAGTGCCTTATGGTTTTGAAGGGGGTTTGCACTGAAGTGGACCAGTAAGCATAATTACTACTGATAGAAAAAGCAGAGCACGTTAGTGGATGTGTGTATGCATGCCCATCACTTCAGTCATGTCTGACTCTTTTTGACCCAGTGGACTGTAGCCGACCGGGCTCCTCTGTCCATTGGATTCTCCAGGCAAGTATACTGGAATGGGTTGCCATGCCCTCCTCCAAGGGATCTTCCTGACCCTGGGATCAAACCGGAGATTCCTGTGTCTCCTGCTTTGCAAGTGGATTCTCTACCCACTGAGCCACCTGGGAAGCCCTGTTAATTGATTACCAAGCCAAAAAGAAAAAAAAAAAATCACACATGATGCTATTCTGTGAAATCCTCTTTTGTAAAGGCAGGGAACTGTGTTAGCAGCTGGGCAGGGAAGGGGAGACCCCTGGTGAAAGTCTAGAATTCTTAAGCCATACTTTTTCTTTCACATCCTGAGACCAAAGTCATGCTCGTGCCCCAGTCCTCGTCCTCTTTTTCTACACCGATCATCATAACGTTGTTTGGATCAATGGTCTTGGCGGTAATGTCTGCTTGGACCTGCTCTCTGCCGCCCCACCCCCTCCAATCTCCCTGGTCCAATTCATGGTCCAGAATTCCAGCTGGAGGAAAAAAAAAGACAACAAGGAAATCAACAAGGAAGAGGATGTCTGCTGATGATGAGCAGATACGATTTATTTTAACTCTTTTCACAGTTTACTTGTGATACTCTCCTGCGGCTGCCTATACTCTAACCCAGATCTTTGGTCTTAAAATAATAAGATACCACGTAGAGGTGGAGGGAAATGTTCAAATCCCATCTGGCCTCTTCTACATGCTGAGGGAAAATAATTTTTACTTGGCCCATGCCCAAGGATAGGTATGGGCATTAAATTAGCAAGTGAAAGTGTCTTAGTCGCTCAGTCATGTCAGACTTTTTGTGAGTGTAGCCCGCCGGTCTCCTCTGTCCATGGGATTCTCCAAGCAAGAATGCTGGAGTGGGTTGCCATTTTCTCCTCCCGGGGATCTTCCCAACCCAGAGATCAAACCTGGGTCTTCTGTGTTGCAGGTGGATTCTTTGCTATCTGAGCCACCAGGGAAGGCACAGGGTTAAATTAGCAAAGATCAGAGTTTTAATTTCCCCTGGCTTCAGGGCATCCACCATCACTGAGCTCCGGACAGGCCCGCTCTGACTTCTTATGCTGGCAATGCTGTGACCTTAGAATCTCCAGACTGCTTACAGTTCCAGGGAAAAATATAAAATTAACTCTTGACTTTCTTCCAAAATCAATTAGATGCTGCCCAGCAATTGAGGAAGTTTTGTCTTTTCCTTAACAGCACTCCAGTTTTGTGTTTATTTTTAAAAAGCATGCTTGTTCTGATGTTAATCTTTGGAGAGGGAACTATAATTAGTAAATTCTAAGTCTCCATGATTTAGTAGTGGAAATAGTCTATTTATGTTCACATTTTCTTAGTGGAGGGTCATGTTATGGGTTCGAGTGTATTACATACTACTTAACGTTTATAAGATTCATCTTCACAGTCTAAGTTTGCATGTTAATACAACCTTGAAGAGTCAGATTCACAATAAAATGCCACTGCTGAAAAACTATATACTATTAGATATAGTCCCTTTTTTTGGTGCTAATAGAATCAGTAGTGGGCTTTCCTGGTGGCTCAATAATAAAGAATCCGCCTGCAATGCAGGAGACGAGGATTCGATCCTTGGATTGGAAAGATCCCCTGGAGAAAGAAATGGCTACCAGCTCTGGTATTCTTGTCTGGGAAATCCCATGGACAGAGGAGCCTGACAGGCTATAGCTTATGGGGTTTCGAGAGAGGGATACAACTGAGTAACTAAACCATCACCAGCAGAGAGAGTAGTAGTATATTCATGGTGCATTAAATGCAGGCAAATGACCTTGCCCTTGAGTATCTTACCCTTGAGCATTCAGGAATGAACTCTAGGGTGAAAAATGACTTTAATATATTACCTTGAAAGTTCCCCATAATCTTGTCATTTAGGCAAAATAGACATTATTGTCATTAGAGTGTTGTCACTTAACTGGTGAGGAAGTCAAACGTCTTCCTAGTAGCTAATCCAAGACCTGGGTCTTCTGGTTAAGTCCAGCATATTCTTAGTTCTGTAACCTCAGAGCACCAGATTTATCGACAATAATGCTGATTGCACACACTCAGCTCCTACTGCAAAGCCCTGTGAAAGACAATTCATATACACGGTCTAGTGAATTTTATTTCATCCTCACAGTAACTCTATGCGTGATAAATATTCTGATTCTGATTTTATGATGTCGGCACCTGAAGGTTCAGAGTGGTTAGGCAAAGTGTGCAGGACCACACTGTGGCAGAAGAGGTGGGATCCAAATCCAGAACACCTGACCGTGAATTCTATGTGCGTTTCAAAGCATCAGGCTGGCACCAACACAGCAGCTGGAGGCTCTGAACCTGCCCGGCTGGGTTCAGATTTAGACATTCTCCTGCTGTTTAGGATTCTCAGGGTAATCTTGAGAGGAATTTGTTTCTTACTTGGTGAAAATAGAACTACTGAGGGGGAGGGAACTTAACCATGTCCTCCCCAAACTGTTTATTCTTATTTATACTGTAGAATGCAAAACTTGCACCTTAAACACGTTTCTTTGTAATTGGTACTAAAGGCTTCGATCTGCAACAAGGGAATAAGATTACACTCACTAAACAGTTTCCTCATAAAGGAAATTGCTAGAAATGCAGCTCCCCTCCCCACCTTATACAAACTGTTCTCTGGCTTCCCCAGGCCAGCATAGGACTTTTTTCCAGACCCCTCCTGTCCACCACAGTATTCTCTAATAGCATCTTCTGCCTCCCAGAGCAGTGTTTAACATACTCTAATTCACACAATCGGCAGAACCATTAGTTATAATAGCTGTCATATTCAATCACTGCTATTAAGAAAATCTAACAAAACGCCTTATAAAGCTCACTTTGTTTTTCCTAATGCCTGCCATATTATAAATTTTGCACACTTCCCAAAGGCCTATATTGACGATGAAAGTGGCTGGGAAAAAATTATGGTAATCAGACAAGAACGGCAGGCAGTAAGGTGGTTTCTTAATGATCCTAATAATAAATTCCTCTGCTCTGAGCTAACTAGTTGGTATTCAAGACTCAAATTACCTTCTACAAGGTCCATTCTCAGAATTAAAGCAGTGTTAGCTGGTTGTTTCCTATATGAACCTTCCAAGACCTTCCAGAGGTTTTCTTTAAGTCGGTCAGCCTCTTCTCTTGCTCCTTCCCACATGACTTTTGTGCTTCAGAAGGTGAAGTCTCCCAGGTGCCCCACATTTCCTGTCTCTGGGCATGGGGATTCTTATTTCTGTGCTGGTTCTTTTGTTCCATCCTTCCTGCCTTCTTCGCTCCTGTCTCATCTTCTCCCTTCATCAAGGCTCCTTTTGGTCTTGAAACTTTCCACGGCAGTTCAGCCCATAAGAGCTTCCAGACCTTAGAGATGGTGTTTTACACATCTGTGTATGTCTAATATCTAGCTCAGTGCCTGACACTAGCCTTCCAGGTTCCCATGCTATATTGTTCTTTACAGCATCGGACTTTACTTTCACCCCGAGACACATCCACAACTGAGTGTCATTTCTGCTTTGGCCCAGCTGCTTCATTCTTTCTGGAGCTATTTGTAATTGCCCTCTGCTCTTCTCTAGTAGCATACAGGACACCTTCTGACCAGGGGGCTCATCTTCTGGGGTCATATAGTTTTGCCTTTTCATACTGTTTATGGGGTTCTGCAGGCAAGAATACTGGAGTGGGTTGCCATTCTCTCCTCCAGTGGACCACGGTTTGTCATAACTCTACTCTATGACCTGTCTGTCTTTGGTGGCCCTGCACCACTCAGCAGCCTGGGCAGTTTTCTTACCCCGAGATGAAAGTTTAACAGGGACAAGGAGTTTAGTCTGTTTTGTCCACTGCTGTATCACTGGAGTTTGGAGCAGTGCCTTTCTAAGGGTTTGTTCAATAGATAAATGAGGAGCAAATGAACGGCTATGATGTGGATGCTGAATAGTATCATTCAAGTATTCATATGCCAGAATACTGCCAACCCTGCAGGGAGAATATTTTCAGGAGCGAAGATGGAGGAAGGAAAGCAAAGTTAAACATAACAGAAGAGAGACTCCTGGGTCGTGATGAGTGACAGGGAATGAGAGGGGGGCCTCTGGTTTCAGCAGTGACCACCTTAGGTTCCTGGAGATGGTGAGCCGATCAAGGCGATCAAGAAGAACTAAACGATTCTGTTGAATATTTTGCAAGCTAAAACTGAGCTGAGTCTGTCAAGATCAGCCCAGGGGTGTAGACAGAAGCCGACGCAATGAAAGGACCCAGATACTGGATTCTGCTCGCCTCAGCTCCCCTGGCACCTTCATTATAGTCTCATGCGTTTCCTAAACAAATTTACAGTCTTGCTAAAATGTGATAATATAACCAATGCATGCCTTCAAAAGATCTTTAAAAATATTTTTCTGTGCTTATTTTCATGAGGCATTTTATGATCTATTGTGGATCTCTGAATTTCTGGAATCTTGCCTTGGCTCAGGCCCTTAGCAATTAAATGCTAGGAACAGTCTGTGCTCAAATGTCCATGGTTTATTCCATCAAGGAAATATTGGTGTTCTTGCACCCCAGAAAAACACAACTTTGTTGCCTAAGCACCAGCAGGCATTTTTTTCTCATCTACATACTTCATTTGGCTTTAAAATAATTGTTGTTCAGTCACCCTGTTGAGTCTGACTCTTTGTGACCCCATGGACTGCAGCACGCCAGGCTTCCCTGTCCTTCACATCTCCCAGCTCAAACTCATGTCCGTTAAGTCGGTGATGTCATCCAACCATCTCATCCTCTGTTGTACCCTTCTCTCCTGCCCTCAATCTTTCCCAGCATCAGGGTCTTTTCCAGTGAGTCAGCTCTTCGAATCAGGTGGCCAAAGTATTGAAGCTTCAGCATCAGTCCTTCCAATGAATATTCAGGGTTGATTTCCTTTGGAATCTACTGGTTTAGTTTCCTTGCTGTCCAAGGGACTCTCAAGAGTCTTCTCCAGTACCACAGTTTGAAAGCATCAATTCTTTGGCACTCAGTCTTCTTTAAGGTCCAACTCTTGAAATATTAATTGTTGGCACATGACTGGCCTGACATTACTGCTGACCACACGCAGTAGACGCTCCCAAGGCTGGTACTGCACTGGCTACTTCCATTGCTGTTGTTCTTCACTCACCCAGTCATGTCCAGCTCTTTTTGACCCCCTGGACTGCAGCATGCCAGGCCTCCCTGTCCCTCACCATCTCCTGGAGTTTGCCCAAGTTCACATTCATTGCTTCATTGAGGCTGTCCAGCCATCTCATCCTCTGATACCCTCTTCTCCTTCTGCCCTCAATCTTTCCCAGCATCAGGCACCTTTCCAATGAGTCCTCTGTTCTCATCAGGTGACCAGAATACTGGAGCTTCAGCTTCAGTCCTTCCAGTGAATATGCAGGGTTGATTTCCCCTAAGATTGACTGGTTTGATCTCCTTGCTGTCCAAGAGTCTTTCAGGACTCTTATCCAGCACCGCAGTTCGAAGGCATCAATTCTTTGGCATTCTGCTTTCTTTACAGTCCAGCTCTCACAACTGTATGTGACCACTGGGAAGAGTCACCATAGCCTTGACTACACAGACCTTTGTTGACAGAGTAATGTCTCTGCTTTTCAACACACTGTCTATTTGTCATCGCTTTCCTGCCAAGAAGCAATCATCTTCTGATTTCATGGCTGCAGTCACTGTCCGCAGTGATTTTAGAGCCCACGAAGAGGAAATCTGTTACTATTTCCACTTTTTCCCTTCCATTTGCCAGGCAGTAATGGGGCCATGGCTACTTCCATTGCCATCACGATAAAGGCCGCATGCTCAGAGCAGCATGCCAGGCTCCCCCAGCCCGGCTCCAGCCGCAGCCTCACCTCTGGTCCTGCCTTTCCTCACACAGGCAGGTGCTTCCCCCAGATCAGTTGACCTGCTTATTCATGTCCCCAAATGCTCTCTCTTGCGTTTCGCTTTCCTCCTGCCCTCATTCCCTAGATCTCTGTGGTCCCATCCGTCACTTACCTCCCGCTTCTTTCAGAACAGTCCCAGCTGCATCCTCTGCCTCCTCCCCAACCACACAGATCTGAGCCCTCCCTCCGGTCCTCGCAAGCACTACTATACACCCAGGTCTCTCCTCCCCTGTGCCATCTCCAGCTCCAGGCCATCTGTAGATGCTCACGGACCCTCCCACCCTCCGTTCCTGGAAGGCGATGTGTAAGGGAGAAGAAAGTTGGCTTTGGAGTCTGTTGACTTTGCCTCCAGACTCACTCACCCTCCGTCATCGACTCACTGTGCCCTTAAGATGGGCAAGTGGTTTAACATCTCTGAGCCTCAGTTACTTGATTCATAACAAGAATCCTTATAGAGTTTTTGTGGGAACGAAATGCAGTTAAGTGAAATGAAGAGTCTGGGAGTCCTTAGGCGACACCTACCTCACTCAGGAGATGTAACTGAATCTCAGTAGTTTACAGAGTTTGACTTGGTGTGTCTCCCTGATGATGTAATAATTTTGAAAGCAATAATTATTCCTAAATAGATCTGTGATTAATTGCACTGCTTTGCATTTTTTGAAAGGCCACTTAGTAAACTTATTTGATTTGTTTTTTTTTTAATTTTTTTTTTTTTAATTTTAAAATCTTTAATTCTTACATGCGTTCCCAAACATGAACCCCCCTCCCACCTCCCTCCCCACAGCATCTCTCTGGGTCATCCCCATGCACCAGCCCCAAGCAAGCTGCAACCTACGTCAGACATGGACTGGCGATTCAATTCTTACATGACAGTATACATGTTAGAATTCCCATTCTCCCAAATCATCCCACCCTCTCCCTCTCCCTCTGAGTCCAAAAGTCTGGTATACACATCTGTGTCTTTTTTCCTGTCTTGCATACAGGGTCGTCATTGCCATCTTCCTAAATTCCATATATATGTGTTAGTATACTGTATTGGTGTTTTTCTTTCTGGCTTACTTCACTCTGTATAATTGGTTCCAGTTTCACCCATCTCATCAGAACTGATTCAAATGAATTCTTTTTAATGGCTGAGTAATACTCCATTGTGTATATGTACCACAGCTTTCTTATCCATTCATCTGCTGATGGACATCTAGGTTGTTTCCATGTCCTGGCTATGATTTGTTTTTAAATTGCCTTTTAAAATCCTCATCAAAGTTATATAAGGCATACTGGCTTCTATTTTTTTTTTAGTTTTGTAGAATAGAACCTTGATCTTCATGGTATTGTAGAGGGAAACTTTCAGATAGTCTGAAAATCAACTCACCTTTATAAAACTTGTAAAGTTTGAGGGAAAATACCCAACTATTTGCCAAAAAGATGTAAGCAGAGCTAAAAATAGTTCTTTTTTTCCATCTTATTCTTTGCAAAATGACTCTACTGAGCACAAGTGCTTCCGGCATCCCGTGTGAACCAACTTTCTCTCCTAGAGGCTCCCTACTTAGGGCCAAGTCTTCTTTCTACCACTCATGTTCTTTCTTATAAGAATGTAGATAAATCCTGATATATACATACATATATATATGTACATATATGGAATTAATAAAAATATTCCACATAGTTTTCTGCATGACCAAAGATGCATAAGAGTTTATAGACTATGTTATAATATGTTGTTTCACTGATTGTTCTGAATGAACCCTGTAAGGCAAGTACTATCTGGGTTTGGCAGGTCAGGAAGCTGAGGCCTCTAGACTTTTAACTGTTCACTCTGGGCCTCCTACCCAAGGAACAGGGTGAAGACATGGACCCAAGCTTTGGGTGGACTGATACCAGTCTGCATCACAGCAGAGTAACTACCTGGGACTAGCATGCACCGCAGTGGCTGTGTGCAGGTCCTCCTTTTAAGACCCAAAGGTGGGATTTCAAGAGCAATTGTTTCTCAGCTAATTGCTTTTTTGATTAAAAAAAAAGTCTTCATGGTTAAAAAGTATCTGATTAATAGAATGCATTTTTACATGACATAAATGTTTTTGGAGGGCTTTCCTGGTGGCCCAGACAGCAAGGAATCTGCCTGCAATGCAGGAGACCCAGGTTGGATCCCTGGGTTGGGAAGAATCCCTTGGAGAAGGAAATGACAACCCATCCAGTATTCTTGCCTAGAGAATTCCATGGACAGAGGAGCCTTGTGGACTACAGTCGAAGGATCTCAGAGTCAGATATGACTGAGGGACTAACACAAACACACACACAAACACGCATACACACACAAATGTTTTTAGAACATGTAGATAAGATTGCCTCAAATTATGTACGAGTTGAGTTTCCCTGATGGCTCAGCAGTAAAGAATTTGGAGATGTGGGTTTGATCCCTGAGTCAGAAAGATCCCCTGGGCAAGGGAATGTTAACCCACTCCAGTATTCTTGCCTGGGAAATCCCATGGACAGAGGAGCCTGGTGGGCTATAGTCCATGGGGTCTCAAAAGAGTCAGACACGACTAAGTAAGTGACTAAGTGATAATTATGTGCCAGTCACTTAGGTTTATGTGTAAGATTTAGTAACTGAATCCATTTCCTCATCCAAAACAGAAACTGAAATAGTACTAGAATGTCCACATGAAAGACTTTTCAGTGAAAATAAAATAAGAGCGAGGTTATCTAAGTGCAACCAGAAAATATACCTGCAAAGCAAGGTATTCTACTTTTCATTAAAATCTTAAATATTACAGATCAATTAATCCATCTTCTCAAGTTCTGACCACCTACAATTAATTACTAAGTAATTAGTAACACTGGCAAAGTTTTATTTTAGAAGCTTCCACATTCATTACAAACTATGAGCCTCAAGTTTTAATGAAGCTCCATGATGAAAGAGTTGCAGAATTAATCCTCACTGTATCCTGGAGCATCCTAAAAGTTAATTAATTCTCTGACATTCAACAGTGTCACTAAATTACTTTGTACAGTTGTTTGAGCACAATGTCTATAATCATCTGATTAAAATAAGCACAGAAATCATCAGGAACAATTATTATTTACCACCTACCACACCGTCACCTACAATCCATAGCTCTTCCTCAGAATCTAAGGACTATGCTCCAGAGACTTTTAGAAACTTTTGGCTATAATAGAACCAGAGGCTGGGGGCTTTCGAGTTTCAAGTTTCAAAGTTAAGAGTTTCTGAACAAAGGTATATTTTTAAATCTTAAACTGGGGAAGACTTCTAACAAGGCTCCATGCTTCAGAATACCTGCCCTTTCACCATTGTTTACCTGTGATTTCTATTTGAATTTGTGCTGCTGTCATGATTTATTCCTGCCTCATAGGATAATGAATCCAGGTTTTATTTTAATTTTTGTTCTTTGCCCAGACTTGTACGGCAGACAAAGTGCTTGAAAATCAAAGGAAAAGAAGATATTGACTTGGTTATACTCCCCAGAGGTAAAAACAAAAGCACCAGCAAAAACACAGACTCTGATTTTTGTTGGGAAGGATGCCTTGTTTGTGTGTTCGGTTGGTGTTATTGTTCCAGAAAGGAGTGTTGGGTAAAGACGCTTCCAGAGGCTAAGAGACTTGTGCTTGTGTCTTGTGCGCTTGTCCTAACTCTGCTTCACTACTCTGACCTTGATCTTCTTGTTTTTAAAGCAAAAGACCCCGTCATCTGCCTCTGTGGTCCTCTCTGATGATAGGACAAATCTAAAGCTATAGGAACACCTGTCTCAGTGGTGGAGGCCCTCTCTGCCATCCCCACAGGGCGTGGGGGAAACCAGAAGTGTCTCCTTGTATTTTTATAAATTGGGGGATTGGGCAATGTACTTCGTTAGCAAGATGGGCAAGAAGGCTGAACAAACCTAAGCATTAAAAGCTGAGGGATTACTGAAAGTGAAAATGTCAGTCACTCAGTTGTGTCCAACTCTTTGTGGCCCCATGGACTATGGGATTTCCCAGGCAAGAATACTGGAGGGGGTTTCCATGCCCTCCTCTAGGGGATCTTCCTGACCCAGGAATCAAACCTGCATCTTCTACACTGCAGGCAGATTTCTTTACCTCTGAGCCAAGAGGGATTATTAGAGTGTAAGAAAAAAGAAATGCATATTTTTACTGATTGGGTTTCTTTGTAATTAAGGCTCAATAGAGACAGATGCCTTCTGTCATTTTGAGGTTATATAGTAGCAAGCTAAGGAATAAATTTCCCCTTGGGTGTGTTCATTTGGTGTAATAATTTCTATTTGGTCGGATGAAAATGTTGGTCATTTGTAATTAGTATGTCTTCAGCCACAGTAGTTCTATATTTGTATCTTCCAGAATGTGATAGGAGATATGCTTATCTTCTAGAGCAAAAGAAAATTAGTGAGTTTTCTCCTCCTTTAACTAAAAGTTCAACAAATTAGCATAGTTTGGTTGCACTGTACTTCCCCGCCAATACAATTACCTGTTCAACTTTTCTTAAAAGAAAAATAGGTGCTTTGCAGTCATTGATCAAAAGGGCTGTGACTTCTTTATTTTTTAAGTGAAGTGTAGTTGATATACAATATTGTATAAGCTACAGGTGTACAATATAGTGGTTCCCAATTTTTAAAGATTTACTCCATTTATGGTTATTATAAAATACTGGCCATATTCCCTGTGTTGTATAATATATCCTTGTAGCTTATTTTATACATAATAGTTTGTGCCTCTTATGCCCCTCCCTCTTCCCATTGTGTGTATACACATGTTCTTAATCCATTCATCTCTTGATGGACATTTGACTTGCCTTCATATCTTGGCAAATTGTAAATAATGCTGCCACGAACATTGGGGTGCCTATATCTTTTTTCATTTCTTTTTTTCTGAAGTATATCAAGGAGTGGAATTGCTGGATTGTATGATAGTTCTCTTTTTAAGTTGTTGACAATGTTGCATATTGTTGGAGAAGGAAATGGCACCCTATGCCAGTATTCTTGCCTGGGAAATCCCTTCGACAGAGAAGCATGTCCAGCTACAGTCCATGGGGTAGCAAAGAGTAGGACACGACTGAGAGACTAAGCACGCACTCTCCATACTGTTTCCGCAATGGCTGCATTGTTGACATTCCCACCAACACTGTTCAGTTCAGTTCAGTTCAGTCGCTCAGTCGTGTCTGACTCTTTGCGACCCCACGAATCGCAGCACGCCAGGCCTCCCTGTCCATCACCATCTCCCGGAGCTCACTCAGACTCACGTCCATTGAGTCAGTGATGACATCCAGCCATCTCATTCTCGGTTGTCCCCTTCTCCTCCTGCTCCCAATCCCTCCCAGCATTACAGTCTTTTCCAATGAGTCAACTCTTCCCATGAGGTGGCCAAAGTACTGGAGCCTCAGCTTTAGCATCCTTCCTTCCAAAGAAATCCCAGGGCTGATCTCCTTCAGAATGGACTGGTTGGATCTCCTTGCAGTTCAAGGGACTCTCAAGAGTCTTCTCCAACACCACAGTTCAAAAGCATCAATTCTTCAGCACTCAGCCTTCCTCACAGTCCAACTCTCACATCCATACATGACCACAGGAAAAACCATAGCCTTGACTAGACAGACCTTAGTCGGCAAAGTAATGTCTCTGCTTTTGAATATGCTATCTAGGTTGGTCATAACTTTTCTTCCAAGGAGTAAGCGTCTTTTAATTTCATGGCTGCAGTCACCATCTGCAGTGATTTTGGAGCCCCCAAAATAAAGTCTGACACTGTTTCCACTGTTTCCCCATCTATGTCCCATGAAGTGATGGGACCGGATGCCATGATCTTCGTTTAGTGTAGGAGGGTCCAAAAGGGCTGTGACTTCTATGGGTTGATTTCAGGCAGAGCCCAAGCTCTGCTTGTAGCTGGGAGAACTCTGGATTTCATCACATCCACAAAGTGGGGAGGAATCTTTTCCTCAGAAAATGGAGGGAGTTAAGTTGCTCTGTTTTGTTTGTGCATCTATATGTGTTTTCCTTGCCTGAAGAATTTCCATGTAATATAACTAGATAGAGACATTGCTTTAAGTCAATGTCTCCTACCTCATTTCCAGTGAATATTGAGGGTTGATTTCCTTTAGGATTGACTGCTTTGATCTCCTTGTAGTCTGAGGGTTTCTCAAGAGCCTTCTCCAGCACCACAATTTGAAAGCATCTGTTCTTTGGCCCTCAGCCGAAGTGTGGTAATCACAGTCAACTCGAGCAGGATGTTCTAAGTAAAAGGAAACTGGTGACCTAGTAAGAGGACTTAATGAGTATTCTCAATGTTAGTCCAGAACAATTTCAGCAGGCATCTTGCATCAACAGTGCTGTAAGACAACACGAACGGAGTCCTGGTTCTTATGATAAGCAAGTCCTCTGTCAAACCCTCCTGCCGGCTCTCTGCTGCTTTCTGCAGGTGTCAGTCAAAATGTTAATAAGAACTTACAAGATGGAATCAAATGGAACTCATGTTTCCCCTTAACAAGGACAGTTATTAGCTTTGTGCGTGCATGCTAAGTCGCTTCAGTTGTGTCCAATTCTTTGCGACCCTATGGTCTATCACCCACCAGGCTCCTCGGATCATGAGATTTCCCAGGCAAGAATACTGGAGTGGGTTGCCATGCCCTCCTCCAGGGGGTCTTCCAGAGCTAGGGAATCAAACCTGTGTCTTTTATGTCTCCTACACTGGCACGTGGGTTCTTTACCACTGGTGCCTTACTTTGCATAAAACGACAAATAGCAGCCCTGTATCCCGGAGTCAGAGAGGGGCTGAGATTCAGAGGATTGAGCTGGAGATTTGGAGGTGCTGAGATTCCAGTAATTAGTTCCTTTCCCTGCCAGATGTTCCGAGACACCTACACTCATAGGCCCGCCAGAAGCCGTCTTGGTGGGGCCAGTAAGGCTCAGAGCAGGAGGAAAATTCTTGGATCTGAGAGTGGGGTCTGGTCGCCTCTAGCCTCCTTCCAAGGATATCGTGAGCTTTTTTTCTTTTCTCTTAGTTTGGTTTTTAGTATATTGTATATTATTGTTCATAAAATTCCCTTCATCCTTCTTTCCAGAGCAAACTCTTTTCCTGTCGAGTTCCAGAAACACGTGAAAATGAGAAGCCAGTTTTCTTGCTGAAATCAAGTCATAGTTTATAGTTTATGGATTTTAAAGAATTATAAGCCTTATGGACAGAATATTTTGAATATTCAAATGTGGAGAAAGTTATAGTGCACGGGTGGAAAAGTCTAGCAAAAATAAATCTGCTTTAATAAGGAGATACTTATTTTTAGTTTTGAGGCTTGAGGGGCTGACAGTTCTGGAAACTCAATTCCACAGCACCATGTCTGGTGTGGTGTGGGCAGCCACGCCGTGAGCTTCCTCAGAGAACTCCAGAAATAACCCTCTGGGACTGGAATCTGCCACTGACACCTCCTCTGCCGCGTCTGGTTGTGCTAGGATGCAGCTTCACCTGTCCAAGTCACCCAGCCTGGGGGCTTCCCAGGTGGTGCAGTGGTAAACAATCCACCTGCCAATGCAGGAGATGCAGGAGACGCAAGAGGAACAGGTTTGATCCCTGGGTTGGGAAGATTCCCTGGAGAAGGGAATGACTACCCACTCCAGTATTCGTGCCTGGAGAATTCCATGGACAGAGAAGCCTGGTGAGCTACACTCCATGGGGTCGCAAGGAGTTGGGCACGACTGAGCAACTGAGCACATCACCTGTCCAAGTCACTCAGCCTGCAGGCATGGTGTCCCGGGATGCAACTCAGACACAAGTCGCTAAACTGAGGGCCCTCTACATGCTCACTGTGCAGGGTTTGGGCAAAGTGGATAACCCAGAGAGCCACGGAGAAGTGGATCTCTACTCGGGATCAGAATTACAGCTTCGTGTTCCAGCCCAGGACAGCTCTCCTCCTGGGCTAACACATAAGTCCTCGATTCTTAGATCTTCCACCCATCCTCCCAGGCCAGATGATTTTGTTGTTCAGTCTTTCCCAGCATCAGGGTCTTTTCCAATGAGTCAGCTCTTTGCGTCAGGTGGCCAAAGTATTGGAGCCTCAGCTTCAGCATCAGTCCTTCCAATGTATATTCCATGCTGATTTCCTTTAGGATTGACTGGTTTGATCTCATTATTATACACAGTAGTGTATATATGTCAGTCCCAATCTCCCAATTCATCCCACCCATACCCTTTTCCCCTTGGTATCTACACATTTGTTTTCTATGTCTATAGTGCTTTATTTTTTAATGCCCTTTTATGTAAATTCTCTCTTTTGATCCACCTAACTGCTTTGAGTAGGGAGATCCTCTCTACCTGACAGGCCAGGAAGCAAAGGCTCACAATCTCAATGGCTTAGCCCTTCAGGCAGCATGTGTGTCTCAATTTGAAATCAGGTCCCACCACGCTTCTGCCAGGACCCTCCCCTATGCCACAGTCAGGAGGCAAGGAAAGAGGCTTTGAGTGGCTGCAAGGCAAGAGCTTTGGAGTGTCCAGGAAGAGTTGAGCTCTCTCTCTCTGTCCTTTAGCAGCAAGTGACCTTGAACAGGTTGCCCAGCCTACTCTCTATCACCTTAATGGAAAATGGTGACCACAGTTCCCGAGACGGAAAACAAACATGAATCTGCTTTATGATTTGGGAAGTACTGTGTGAATATGTTATTATCACTGTCACTGTGATAGCCAGCATATTAAGGAAACTGCTATTATTTCACGCTACTGCTAAGAAATGTTTTTTTTTTAAGTGTCTTTCCAGAGTTACAGACTAAAAACTAGGCAAAGTATGTTAATAAAAATCCACTACCACTGGGGGAAAATTTTTTTTAAGCCTTATCTTTCTAAAGGCAAATAAAGAGGGAAAATAAGTCATCAGAGTAGCTACATGTAGAATAACTCAGAAATCTTATCTTTTTTTTAGTTTACTTTCTCATTTCCGTCAGTTCAGTTCAGTTTAGTCGCTCAGTCATGTCCGACTCTTTCCGACCCCATGAATCGCAGCATGCCAGGCCTCCCTGTCCATCACCAACTCCCAGAGTTCACTCAGACTCACGTCCATCGAGTCAGTGATGCCATCCAGCCATCTAATCCTCGGTCGTCCCCTTCTCCTCCCACCCTCAATCTCTCCCAGCATCAGAGTCCTTTCCAATGAGTCAACTCTTCGCATGAGGTGGCCAAAGTACTGAAGCCTCAGATTTAGCATCATTCCTTCCAAAGAAATCCCAGGGTTGATCTCCTTCAGAATGGATTGGTTGGATCTCCTTGAAGTCCAAGGGACCCTCAAGAGTCTTCTCCAACACCACAGTTCAAAAACATCAATTCTTTGGCACTCAGCCTTCTTCAAGTCCAACTCTCACATCCATTCATGACCACAGGAAAAACCATAGACTTGACTCGATGGACCTTAGTTGGCAAAGTAATGTCTCTGCTTTTGAATATGCTATCTAGGTTGGTCATAAATTTTCTTCCAAGGAGTAAGCGTCTTTTGATTTCATGGCTGCAGTCACCATCTGCAGTGATTTTGGAGCCCCCCCAAAATAAAGTCTGCCACTGTTTCCACTGTTTCCCCATCTATTTCCCATGAATTGATGGGACTGGATGCCATGATCTTCGTTTTCTGAATGTTGAGCTTTAAGCCAACTTTTTCACTCTCCTCTTTCACTTTCATCAAGAGGCTTTTTAGCTCCTCTTCACTTTCTGCCATAAGGGTGATGTCATCTGCATATCTGAGGTGATTGATATTTCTCCAGGAAATCTTGATTCCAGCTTGTGTTTCTTCCAGTCCAGCATTTCTCATGATGTAGTCTGCATATAAGTTAAATAAGCAGGGTGACAATATACAGCCTTGATGTACTCCTTTTCCTATTTGGAACCAGTCTGTTGTTCCATGTCCAGTTCTAACTGTTGCTTCCTGACCTGCATACAGGTTTCTCAAGAGGCAGGTCAGGTGGTCTGGTATTCCCATCTCTTTCAGAATTTTCCACAGTTTATTGTGATCCACACAGTCAAAGGCTTTGGCATAGTCAATAAAGCAGAAATAGATGTTTTTCTGGAACTCTCTTGCTTTTTCCATGATCCAGCGGATGTTGGCAATTTCATCTCTGGTTCCTCTGCCTTTTCTAAAACCGGCTTGAACATCAGGGAGTTCATGGTTCATGTATTGCTGAAGCCTGGCTTGGAGAATTTTGAGCATTACTTTACTAGCATGTGAGATGAGTGCAATTGTGCAGTAGTCTGAGCATTCTTCTGAATTGCCTTTCTTTGGAATTGGAATGAAAACTGACCTTTTCCAGTCCTGTGGCCACTGCTGAGTTTTCCAAATTTGCTAGCATATTGAGTGCAGCACTTTCACAGCATCATCTTTCAGGATTTGAAATAGCTCAACTGGAATTCCATCACCTCCACTAGCTTTGTTCGTAGTGATGCTTTCTAAGGCCCACTTGACTTCACATTCCAAGATGTCGGGCTCTAGATTAGTGATCACATCATCATGATTATCTGGGTCATGAAGATCTTTTTTGTACAGTTCTTCCATGTATTCTTGCCACCTCTTCTTAATATCTTCTGCTTCTGTTAGGTCCATACCATTTCTGTCCTTTATCAAGCCCATCTTTGCATGAAATGTTCCCTTGGTATCTCTAATTTTCTTGAAGAGATCTCTAGTCTTTTCCAATCTGCTGTTTTCCTCTATTTCTTTGCATTGGTTGCTGAAGAAGGCTTTCTTATCTCTTCTGCTATTCTTTGGAACTCTGCATTCAGATGCTTATATCTTTCCTTTTCTCCTTTGCTTTTTGCCTCTCTTCTTTTCACAGCTATTTGTAAGGCCTCCCCAGACAGCCATTTTGCTCTTTTGCATTTCTTTTCCATGGCGATGGTCTTGATCCCTGTCTCCTGTACAGTGTCATGAACCTCATTCCATAGTTCATCAGGCGCTCTATCTATCAGATCTAGGCCCTTAAATGTATTTCTCACTTCCACTGTATAATCATAAGGGATTTGATTTAGGTCATACCTGAATGGTCTAGAGGCTTTCCCTACTTTCTTCAATTGAAGTCCGAATTTGGCAATAACGAGTTCATGATCTGAGCCACAGTCAGCTCCTGGTCTTCTTTTTGTTGACTGTGTAGAGCTTCTCCATCTTTGGCTGCAAAGAATATAATCAATCTGATTTCAGTGTTGACCATCTGGTGATGTCCATGTGTAGAGTCTTCTCTTGTGTTGTTGGAAGAGGGTGTTTCCTATGACCGGTGCATTCTCTTGGCAAAACTCTATTAGTCTTTGCCCTGCTTCCTTCCATATTCCATGTCCAAATTTGCCTGTTACTCCAGGTGTTTCTTGACTTCCTACTTTTGCATTCCAGTCCCCTATAATGAAAAGGACATCTTTTGTGGGTGTTAGTTCTAAAAGATCTTGTAGGTCTTCATAGAACCTTTCAACTGCAGCTTCTTCAGCATTACCGGTTGGGGCATAGACTTGGATAACTGTGATATTGAATGGTTTGCCTTGGAGACAAACAGAGATCATTCTGTCGTTTTTGAGATTGCATCCAAGTACTGCATTTTGGACTCTTTTGTTGACCATGATAGCTACTCCATTTCTTCTGAGGGATTCCTGCCAGCAGTAGTAGATGTAACGGTCATCTGAGTTAGATTCACCCATTCCAGTCCGTTTTAGTTTGCTGATTCCTAGAATGTCGATGTGCACCCTTGCCATCTCTTTGACCACTTCCAATTTACCTTGATTCATGGACCTGACATTCCAGGTTCCTATGCAATATTGCTCCTTACAGCATTGGATCTTGCTTCCATCACCAGTCATATCCACAACTGGGTATTGTTTTTGCTTTGGCTCCATCCCTTCGTTCTTTCTGGAGTTATTTCTCCACTGATCTCCAGTAGCATATTGGGCACCTAATGACCTGGGGAGTTCCTCTTTTGGTATCCTATCATTTTGCCTTTTCCTACTGTTTATGGGGTTCTCAAGGCAAGAATACTGAAGTGGTTTGCTATTCCCTTCTCCAGTGGACCACATTCTGTCAGGCCTCTCCACCATGACCCGCCCATCTTGGGCTGCCCTGCAGGCAAGGCTTGGTTTCATTGAGTTAGACAAGGCTGTGGTCCTAGTGTGATTAGATTGACTAGTTTTCTGTGAGTATGGTTTCAGTGTGTCTGCCCTCTGATGCTCTCTTGCAACACTTACCATGTTACTTGGGTTTCTCTTACCTTGGCGTGGGGTATCTCTTCACGGCTGCTCCAGGAAAGCACAGCCGCTGCTCCTTACCTTGGACGAGGGGTATCTCCTTACCGCTGCTGTTCCTGACCTTCAACGTGGGATAGCTCCTCTAGGCCCTCCTGTGCCTGTGCAGCTCCTCGGGTTGCTCCTCCCGGCCGCCGGCCCTGGCCTCGGGCTCGGGGTGGCTCCTCAAGGTCACCCGCCCTGGCCTCGGGCGTGAGGTGGCTTCTCCTGGCCTCCCCTAATCTCGGACATGGGGTGTCTCCTCCCGGCCGCCACTGGCCTTGGACGCAGGGTAGCTCCTCTCCGCCACTGCCCCTGACCTCAGACGCAGGGTGTCTCCTCCCGGCCACCACTGACCTCGGACGCCGGGTAGCTCCTCTCGGCCGCCGCCCACTTTATCATTATTTTATAATCTGATTTTTTATACATCAAAACCATTAAAGGTTTGCAGCCAAAATTTGAAGGAAATGGCATCATCTAAAATTAATAAAGGAAAACAAGAAAACAGTGAATGATGTAGAACCATGTAAATAATAGAAAAACTGTTGTCTTTGCTAATAAATATCCTCTATGTCATAAATGATATGCGATGTACCACGACAAGGCAACGGTAACCATGGCAACAAGAAGAGATGCAATGCACTCAGATTGACTCAACCAAATACCTAATTGGCACACTAAACACATTTCAGGTACATTTTCATACAGTGCTGAAGTATTTTTTATCCTTACTTATGTAAGATAATAGCCCCCTTTAATTCATAAAGAGATTAAGTTTTCTTGTATCTCCCAACTTGTGTAATAGATCAAAACCAAAACAGCCCACATGTACCAGGGTCGGCAGCAACACTCATTCTCTATTTGGCGGTGGGGATTTCTAGGTCTGAAGAATTTCAGTTCAGAAATCATCTAACACAGTGACTATCTGGTGATCTAGCTAAGAATCACTTACATGCATTCAAGATGTCAAGTTCTGATTCTCGCTCTATTTAGGCATGAGGTGCTTGGCATTCCTATTTGAAGTCTGCTCTCTGCAATAATGGAATGTCAGAATAGCAGTGATGTCTGGATAGAGAAACTCAGAACCATGTTTGGCTGAAAGTCTTTTAAGAAAAGAAATTACACTGCCTCGTTCTCTCAGTTGCTCCAGGATCTTGTACCTTCTCTTCTGTCTTACGCTTCTGCTCTAACCTTTAGGACAAGCTCTTCTTGTCCTAGGTCTGAGCTAAGGACTCAGAGCTCAAGGACTGAGCTAAGGACTTCAGAGCTCAAGGACTGAGCTCTTCTTCACTGACTCTCATTATAAGGTGTAAACACCAAGTTTAGTAAACTTGCTCTCATAAAACAGGCACTTTCTCTCCAAGCAGATTGTGTATTAGGGCAGTTTCTTTCCAAGCCCTCAGTACTTATCATGGAGGCAAAACAGGTCTCACACCCTCCCCCTGATGGAGAGGCATGGGCTGTCTCTCTTTGATCCGGGAATATTTGAGAGGTGAAGGTTCTTCTCTGTGGCCTGGAGATATTTCTCATTAGCACTGGAATTAGAGATGAGGAAAGCAGACTTGGCAACATCCTGGGCCAAGCAATGAATAAAGGAGACAAATGCTTTGCTTTGGGAGTGTCCACTCCCCAGAGACACCCACACAGTTCTCACATGTTCATAGCCTCTGAGAAGGAAGATGTCCACACTGGGAGGAAGATGAAGTTATCAGAATTCCCTATCACGTATGGATGTGAGAGCTGGGCCGTAAAAAAGGCCGAGTGCCAAACAATTGATGCTTTTGATTGTGGTGCTGGAGAAGACTCTTGGATAGCAAGGACATCAAGCCAGTCAATCCTAAAGGAAATCATCCTTGACTATTCATTGGAAGGACTGATACAAAAGCTAAAATTCCAGTACTTTGGCCACCTGATGCAAAGACTCATTGGAAAAGACCCTGATGCTAGGAAAGATTGAAGGCAAGAGGAGAATGGGGCGGCAGAGGATGAGATGGTTGGAAGGCATCACCAACTTATTGGACATGAGTTCGAGCAAGCTCCGAGAGATAGCAAAGGACAAGGAAGCCTGGCACGCTGCAATCTTTGGGGTGGCAAAGAGTTAGAGACACAACTTAGAGACAGAACAACAGCAATGAGAACCTACTGTGCAGCACAGAAACTCTACTCAGTGCTATGTGGTGACCTAAATGGGAAGGAAGTCCAAAAGGGAGGGGATAGGTGTATATGTATGGCTGGTTCATTTTGTTGTACAGCAAAAACTAACAAAAGCAACTACACTCCAATAAAAATTAATTTAAAGAAATAAAGCACTGTATTGTTGAAGGTATGCTGCTGCTGCTAAGTTGCTTCAGTCGTGTCCGACTCTGTGCGACCCCATAGACAGCAGCCCACCAGGCTCCTCCGTCCATGGGATTCTCCAGGCAAGAGTACTGGAGTGGGTTGCTATTGCCTTCTCCTGTTGAAGGTATGACCAGTACTCAAACATGTCTCTGTAAGTTCATCAAAGCGGATTCATAGCACCTTAGATTTAACCTCCCGACCCAGCTCCCATTGGTGGGCATGTCCTAGATGCCCTGTGACTTTTGCTGCTTCTCTGACCATTTGCTCAGGTCCCCTTTCAACATAAAAGTAAACTTCTTCTGCAGAAACTCTGGGGACTTTACTTTCTGTTGGACAGATTGGCATTGATGTCTGAAGTGAAAAGCCATTTCAGCATCTCTTGACATTCTTATTCTGTTCACTGACAGTCTTTCCTTTCTTGTGAAGAATGCTTTCTGGTTGGGCAGAAATTTCTCCTTGGAGATGACAGAATCACTGTCTTACCATTAATGAATGTAACAGCCCAAATCCTTTTCATTTGAAAGAAATATGGACGTGTCTGCCTGAAGCCTCGCTTTATGACAAACCAGAGGGGCACCACTGCTGTCCCGAGACCCTCAGCCCCGCTGGTGATGCGACTTCAGACACTGCCTCCTTCCCACTTGGGGAAGCAGTCCCATTCACAGGTGATATTTGCATGTTTGAAAAAGAAGCTGCTGCATGTGGAGAGGAGAATAGTCCAGTCATCTGTGTTTCACACAAGTGCCCTGAAGTTTTGTGGGAGACTCTTCCCCGAGGGACTGAGAATCTGGGTCGAGTCACTCTTTCTGTAGCATCAGGCGTCTGTCACATGATGGGCTGCATTTGCCTAAACTGTGGAGGTAGCTGTTGTTTATCTGTTCATGATGTTTACATCAGAATTTTTTTTTCACTTCTGTGAACATCGTTGTTGTTTTTGTTTAGTCACTAAGTCGTGTCTGACTTTTGGCGACCCCCTGGACTGTAGCCCATCAAGCTCCTCTGTCCAAGGGATTCTCCGGTCAAGAATACTGGAGTGGATTGCCATTTCCTTCCTCCAGGGGATCTTCCTGACCTAGGGATGCAACCTGAGTCTCCTGCATTGCAGGCGGATTCTTTACTGCTGAGACTCCTGGGAAACCCTCTGTGAATACAGGGGTTGAGTAATAAGAAGTTTCAAAGGAATCCTTGTTTGAGTGTTGTTTCACTGTTTAGCCTTAAAATGAAGAACATTTCCTGAAAAATCTTTCTAAGGCAGCTCTCCCCAAATCCTGCAGAACACACACACAAAACAAGTAGAAGGAAAAATGAAGCTCTAACAGGAAAGAAGATGAAACAGGAGGGAGCAGAAAGGGAGAGCAGAACTTGTAGAGCACAGAACGAGGGACACAGATTACACACACACACACACACATACACACACACACTATGAAGAAACTTTACTGTCAAGTACACCTGCTTTCCAAATGTGGTCTTGGTGGCTGTGGCACCTGTACCCAGCACTCAGCTCTTTGTAAGCCCAGAGACTTAAAGGCATCCAGTGTGAATGAAATGAACATAATACCAGATGTCAATAATCAAGAGAAGTTAGTCTTGGAATGAATGCCAAAGTGTTGGAAGTTTTCTCTGAGGGCTCCATGCCACCAAAGGTAGACCCTCTCTGAACACGTCTAGAGAATTCCTTGGGGAAGTGCAGGAGGTGAGATGGGCCCCGTCGTGTGTCGTGGGCAATGAATGCAGGCTGGGTGTGCTTCAGGTGCTTCTGCAGTAACAAGCATCGGGGAAATACATGGTCATAGTGTCTCTAGCACCCTGAGGCAGAAGGTGTCCATCTTAGGAAAGAGTTTCAGAAGCAATCAGGTTTTAGACTGCTTCCTGTATTGGCAAGCAGACGGCTTCACACATTGCTGGTGCCTCCAACACTCCAGTATTCTTGACCGGAGAATCCCATGGAGAGAGGAGCCTGATGGGCTTACAGTCCAGGGGGTCACCAAAAGTCAGACACGTGCTCCCAGAGCACGTGTACACCCATGGCGGATTCATGTTGATGTATGGCAAAACCAATACAGTATTGTAAAGTAAAATAAAGTAAAAAAAAAAGTCAGACACGACTTAGTGACTAAACAAAAACTACAACTGATGTATTTTACTGCCTTCCAGGGGCATTGGGGTAACCGAGAATTGAACAGATGAAGGCCAAGCTGCGGGAGGGGAGGGGAGCCAAGCCCCCCTGCCCGGTGCCACGTCCCTAACCCTGCAGAACCCTCGCGGCCCTTCCTCAGAACCATTTCTTCCTGGATCCAGTCATTCCTTTGTTCCTGTGGTCTTTAAACACATTCTTCCTCCTCATTATTATTCCAGGCCTGGGGAGGGTGAGGTGGATGAGGACAGAGCTGTGCTTAGTGACAGCCACTGACAGCAGCCAGGGGAGAGGGTGCTGGGAGGTCCAGGAGGGGGTCTCTGAGGAAATGACAGGGGCCCCGCATCCGAAGGGGGAGCAGAGGTGATCTGGGCCTCAGGGCAGGGTGGCAGGGAGGGCAAGGGGAGAAGAGAAGGATGTGTGCGGGTGTTTCCATGAGCTGATGGTGTGGGTACCATGCGTGTCGCGTTGTGTGCTGGGATGATCCATGTCAGAGTCTTCTTCCTATGTTGAGGGTACCCTGCCCTACAGGTACCCTCAGTCCCTCAGTTAAAGATAATGGAGCAGGGGTTTGGACCCATCTCACTGCCGAGCCCCTGCCCTTGCTGTCTCTCTACTTTGCCTCCTAATGTGAGCTGAGCAGGCTTGTGGGGGCTGAAGACAGAGATGTGTGAAGCTGTCTGCTTGCCAAGATCAGAGAGAGTCAGAGGTCTGAGCCCTTGAGTTCCCACAAAGATGTGCGAGGCTGTAAAGATGGGGTTTCAAGAGTCCTTAGTGGGAAAGATGCTGAAGCTCAGGATGGAGCAGATCCCCCAGGGCCCCGGGCATCTCTGTCTCTGAGGCAGGGGACCAGCGGAAATGAGGCATGCATTCGCGAGCCCCCTCCCCCCATCAGAGCATCAGCAAGCAAGGGGCCTGCGTGCGGAGGACAGAGCTTGCTGACCCGGCCAGGCAGACTTTGCCTCACCATCTGCATGACCTGGTGCTTCCCAGGGGGCGGCAGTGGTAAAGAACCCACCTGCCAATGCAGGAGACGTAAGAGATGCAGGTTCAGTCTTTGAGTTGGGAAGATCCCCTGGAAGAGGGCAAGGCAACCCACTCCAGTATTCTTGCCTGGAGTATCCCATGGACAGGAGCCTGGTGGGCCACAGTCCATGGGGTTGCAAAGAGTTGGACACGACTGAAACAACTCAGCACGCATGCACTGCTTGACCTGCATCCTCTTGCAGTCGCTTCTTGAATAATGCTGAGTGCATCTTCCTGACTGTTTATGTGTCCATGAGACCATGAACTCATGGCACTGGACTCTGCTTGCTTTTGCATCCTCTGCACCTGGCCTTGTGCCAGTCCTGCAGGGAACACTCCATGCTGGATGCATTTTGTCGCATTTCTGGAACTAAGTCTCTTGCCCCTTTCTCTGTAGAAGATTTGTTGCCTTATCAAATTTGTATGTCAGCTATGCAAGCAGTTGTTTTACTAATACACATAATTAGATTACACATTGTCTTAACTCTCCCAACCTGGTATATTTTAAAGAACTAACACTTGTCATTAGTGAATCCTAAAGGAAATCAACCCTGACTATTCATTGGAAGGATGGATGCTAAAGCTGAAGTTCCAATATTTGGCCACCTGATGCGAAGAGCTGATTCATTGGAAAAGACCCTGATGCTGGGAAGGATTGAAGGCAAGAGGAGAAAGGGGCGACAGAGGATGAGATGGTTGGATGGCATCACTGATTCAATGGATGTGAGTTTGAGCAAGCTCCAGGAGATGGTGAAGGATAGGGAAGCCTGGCATGCTGCAGTCCACTGGGTTGCAAAGAGTCGGACACAACTGAATGACTCAACAACAACAACAACATTAACAAGCACAGAATGATGTTCGAGTCTTCAGGCACTGGACTTGTTCTTCCAGATACTGAACTTACTGTGGGGATTGTAAATGGACAGAACTTCCTTTTCTTTTTTTTTTTTTTACTTTATTTTACTTTATAATACTGTATTGGTTTTGCCATATATTGACATGAATCCACCATGAGTGTACATGAGTTCCCAAACATGAACCCCCCTCCCACCTCCCTCCCGTACCATCTCTCTGGGTCATGCCCGTGCACCAGCCCCAAGCATCCTGCATCGAACATAGACTGGCGATTCGTTTCTTACATGATAGTATACATGTTTCAATGCCATTCTCCCAAATCATCCCACCCTCTCCCTCTCCCTCTCCCTCAGAGTCCAAGAGTCTGCTCTACACATCTGTGTCTCTTTTGCTGTCTCGCATATAGGGTCATCATTACCATCTTTCTGAATTCCATATATATGTGTTAGTATACTGTATTGGTGTTTTTCTTTCTGGCTTACTTCACTCTGTATAATCGGCTCCAGTTTCATCCATCTCATTAGAACTGATTCAAATGTATTCTTCTTAATGGCTGAGTAATACTCCATTGTGTATATGTACCACAGCTTTCTTATCCATTCATCTGCTGATGGACATCTAGGTTGTTTCCATGTCCTGGCTATTATAAACAGTGCTGCGATGAACATTGGGGTACATGTGTCTCTTTCTATTCTGGTTTCCTCGGTGTGTATGCCCAGCAGTGGGATTGCTGGGTCATAAGGCAGTTCTATTTGCAATTTTCAAAGGAATCTCCACACTGTTCTCCATAGTGGCTGTACTAGTTTGCATTCCCACCAACAGTGTAAGAGGGTTCCCTTTTTTCCATGCCCTCTCCAGCATTTATTTCTTGCAGATTTTTGGATCGCAGCCATTCTGACTGGTGTGAAGTGGTACCTCATTGTGGTCTTGATTTGCATTTCTCTAATAATGAGTGATGTTGAGCATCTTTTCATGTGTCTGTTAGCCATCCGTATGTCTTCTTTGGAGAAATGTCTATTTAGTTCTTTGGTCCATTTTTTGATTGGGTTGTTTATTTTTCTGGAATTGAGCTGCATAAGTTGCTTGTATATTTTTGAGATTAGTTGTTTGTCAGTTGCTTCATTTGCTATTATTTTCTCCCATTCCGAAGGCTGTCTTTTCACCTTGCTTATAGTTTCCTTTGTTGTGCAGAAGCTTTTAATTTTAACTAGATCCCATTTGTTTATTTTTGCTTTTATTTCCAGAATTCTGGGAGGTGGATCATAGAGGATCCTGCTGTGATTTATGTCGGAGAGTGTTTTGCCTATGTTCTCCTCTAGGAGTTTCATAGTTTCTGGTCTTACATTTAGATCTTTAATCCATTTTGAGTTTATTTTTGTGTGCGGTGTTAGAAAGTGATCTAGATTCATTCTTTTACAAGTGGTTGATCAGTTTTCCCAGCACCACTTGTTAAAGAGATTGTCTTTACTCCATTGTATATTCTTGCCTCCTTTGTCAAAGATAAGGTGTCCATATGTGTGTGGATTTATCTCTGGGCTTTCTATTTTGTTCCATTGATCTATATGTCTGTCTTCGTGCCAGTACCATACTGTCTTGATGACTGTGGCTTTGTAGTAGAGCCTGAAGTCAGGCAGGTTGATTCCTCCAGTTCCATTCTTTTTTCTCAAGATTGCTTTGGCTATTCGAGGTTTTTTGTATTTCCATACAAATCTTGAAATGATTTGTTCTAGTTCTGTGAAAAATATGGCCGGTAGCTTGATAGGAATTGCATTGAATCTGTAGATTGCTTTGGGTAGTATACTCATTTTCACTATATTGATTCTTCTGATCCATGAACATGGTATATTTCTCCATCTATTAGTGTCCTCTTTGATTTCTTTCATCAGTGTTTTATAGTTTTCTATATATAGGTCTTTAGTTTCTTTAGGTAGATATATTCCTAAGTATTTTATTCTTTTCGTTGCAATGGTGAATGGAATTGTTTCCTTATTTCTTTTTCTACTTTCTTGTTATTAGTGTATAGGGATGCAAGGGATTTCTATGTGTTGATTTTATATCCTGCAACTTTACTATATTCATTGATTAGCTCTAGTAATTTTCTGGCTGAGTCTTTAGGATTTTCTATGTAGAGGATCATGTCATCTGCAAACAGTGAGAGTTTTACTTCTTCTTTTCCAATTTGGATTCCTTTTATTTCTTTTTCTGCTCTGATTGCTGTGGCCAAAACTTCCAGAATTATGTTGAATAGTAGCGGTGAAAGTGGGCACCCTTGTCTTGTTCCTGACTTTAGGGGAAATGCTTTCAAGTTTTCACCATTGAGGATAATGTTTGCTGTGGGTTTGTCATATATAGCTTTTATTATGTTGAGGTATGTTCATTCTATTCCTGCTTTCTGGAGAGTTTTTATCATAAATGGATGTTGAATTTTGTCAAAGGCCTTCTCTGCATCTATTGAGATAATCATATGGCTTTTATTTTTCAACTTGTTAATGTGGTGAATTACATTGATTGATTTGTGGATATTGAAGAATCCTTGCATCCCTGGGATAAAGCCCACTTGGTCATGGTGTATGATCTTTTTAATGTGTTGTTGGATTCTGATTGCTAGAATTTTGTTGAGGATTTTTGCATCTATGTTCATCAGTGATATTGGCTTGTAGTTTTCTTTGTTTGTAGCACCTTTGTCAGGTTTTGGTATTAGGGTGATGGTGGCCTCATAGAATGAGTTTGGAAGTTTACCTTCCTCTGCAATTTTCTGGAAGAGTTTGAGTAGGATAGGTGTTACCTCTTCTCGAAATTTTTGGTAGAATTCGGCTGTGAAGCCATCTGGACCTGGGCTTTAGTTTGCTGGAAGATTTCTGATTACAGTTCCAATTTCCGTGCTTGTGATGGGTCTGTTAAGATTTTCTATTTCTTCCTGATTCAGTTTTGGAAAATTGTACTTTTCTAAGAATTTGTCCATTTCTTCCACGTTGTCCATTTTATTGGCATATAATTGCTGATAGTAGTCTCTTATGATCCTTTGTATTTCTATGCTGTCTGTTGTGATCTCTCCATTTTCATTTCTAATTTTATTGATTTGATTTTTCTCTCTTTGTTTCTTGATGAGTCTGGCTAATGGTTTGTCAATTTTATTTATCCTCTCAAAGAACCAGCTTTTGGCTTTGTTGATTTTTGCTATGGTCTCTTTTGTTTCTTTTGCATTTATTTCTGCCCTAATTTTTAAGATTTCTTTCCTTCTACTAACTCTGGGATTCTCCATTTCTTCCTTTTCTAGTTGCTTTAGGTGTAGAGTTGGGTTATTTATTTGACTTTTTTCTTGTTTCTTGAGATATGCCTGTATTGCTATGAACTTTCCTCTTAGCACTGCTTTTATAGTGTCCCACAGACTTTGGGTTGTTGTGTTTTCATTTTCATTTGTTTCTATGAATATTTTGATTTCTTTTTGATTTCTTCTGTGATTTGTTGGTTATTCAGAAGCGTGTTGTTCAGCCTCCATATGTTGGAATTTTTAATAGTTTTTCTCCTGTAACTGAGATCTACTCTTAATGCATTATGGTCAGAAAAGATGCTTGGAATGATTTTGATTTTTTTGAATTTATCAAGTTTAGATTTATGGCCCAGGATGTGATCTATCCTGGAGAAGGTTCCGTGAGCACTTGAGAAAAAGGTGAAATTCATTGTTTTGGGGTGAAATGCCCTATAGATATCAATTAGATCTAACTGGTCTATTGTATCATTTAAAGTTTGCATTTCTTTGTTAATTTTCTGTATAGTTGATCTGCCCATAGGTGTGAGTGGGGTATTAAAGTCTCCCACTATTATTGTGTTATTGTTAATTTCCCCTTTCATACTTGTTAGCATTTGTCTTACATATTGCGGTGCTCCTATATTGGGTGCATATATATTTATAATTGTTATATCTTCTTCTTGGATTGATCCTTTGATCATTATGTAATGGCCTTCTTTGTCTCTTTTCACAGCCTTTGTTTTAAAGTCTATTTTATTAGATATGAGTATTGCCACTCCTGCTTTCTTTTGGTCTCTATTTGCATGATATATCTTTTTCCAGCCCTTCATTTTCAGTGTGTATGTGTCCCTTGTTTTGAGGTGGGTCTCTTGTAAGCAGCATATATAGGGGTCTTGTTTTTGTATCTATTCAGCCAGTCTTTGCCTTTTGCTTGGGGCATTCAACCCATTTACGTTTACGGTAATTATTGATAAGTATGATCCTGTTGCCATTTACATTATTGTTTTGGGTTCAGGTTTATACACCCTCTTTGCGTTACCTATCTAGAGAATATCCTTTAGCATTTGTTGGAGAGCTGGTTTGGTGGTGCTGAATTCTCTCAACTTTTGCTTGTCTGTAAAGCTTTTGATTTCTCCTTCATATTTGAATGAGGTCCTTGCTGGGTACAGTAATCTGGGCTGTAGGTTATTTTCTTTCATCACTTTAAGTATGTCTTGCCATTCCCTCCTGGCCTGAAGAGTTTCTATTGAAAGATCAGCTGTTATCCTTATGGGAATCCCCTTGTGTGTTATTTGTTGTTTTTCCCTTGCTGCTTTTATATTTGTTCTTTGTGTTTGATCTTTGTTAATTTGATTAATATGTGTCTTGGGGTGTTTCGCCTTGGGTTTATCCTGTTTGGAACTCTCTGGGTTTCTTGGACTTGGGTGATTATTTCCTTCCCCATTTTAGGGAAGTTTTCAACTATTATTTCCTCTAGGATTTTCTCATGGTCTTTCTTTTTGTCTTCTTCTTCTGGGACTCCTATAATTCGAATATTGGAGCCTTTCATATTGTCCTGGAGGTCTCTGAGATTGTCCTCATTTTTTTTTAATTCGTTTTTCTTTTTTCCTCTCTGATTCATTTATTTCTATCATTCTATCTTCTATTTCACTAATCCTATCTTCTGCCTCTGTTATCCTACTATTTGTTGCCTCCAGAGTGTTTCTGATCTCATTTATTGCGTTATTCATTATATATTGAACTTTTTTATTTCTTCTAGGTCCTTGTTAAACCTTTCTTGCATCTTCTCAATCCTTGTCTCCAGGCTATTTATCTGTGATTCCATTTTGATTTCAAGATTTTGGATCATTTTCACTATCAATATTCGGAATTCTTTCTCAGGTAGATTCACTATCTCTTCCTCTTTTGTTTGGTTTGATGGGCATTTCCCCTGTTCCTTAACCTGCTGAGTATTCCTCTGTCTCTTCATTTTGGTTATATTGCTGCATTTCGGGTGGCCTTTCTATATTCTGGGAATTTGTGGAGTTCTCTTTATTATGGAGCTTCCTCACTTTGGTTGGGTTTGTATCAGTGGCTTGTCAAGGTTTCTTGGTTAGGGAGGCTTGTGTTGGAGTTCTGGTGGGTGGAGCTGGATTTCTTCTCTCTGGAGTGCAATGGAGTGACCAGTAATGGGTTATGAGATGTCAGTGGTTTTGGAGTAACTTTGAGCTGCCCGTATATTGAAGCTCAGGGGTGTGTTCCTGTGTTGCTGGAGAATTTGTGTGGTATGTCTTGCTCTGGAACTTGTTGGCCCTTGGGTGGTGCTTGGTTTCAGTGTAGGTATGGAGGCGTTTGATGAGCTCCTATTGCTTAATATTGCCTGGATTCAGGAGTTCTCTGATGTTCTCAGGATTTGGACTTAAGCCTCCTACTTCTGGTTTTCAGTTTTATTTTTACAGTAGCCTCAAGACTTCTCCATCTATACAGCACTGATGATAAAACATCTAGGTTAAAGATGAAAAGTTTCTCCACATTGAGGGACACCCAGAGAGGTTCACTGAGTTACATGGAGAAGAGAAGAGGGAGGGGGTAGTTAGAGGTGACTGGAATGAGATGAGGTGGGATCAAAAGAGGAGAGAGGAAGCTAGCCAGTAATCACTTCCTTATGTGCGCTGCACAGTCTGGACCACTCAGAGGTATTCACGGAGTTATACAGGGAAGAGGAGAGGGAGGAAGTAGACAGAGGTGGCCAGGAGGATAAGAGAGGGAAATGAAAAGGAGAGAGACAGATCCAGCCAGTAACCAGTTCCTTAGGTGTTCTCTACCGTCTGGAACACACAGAGATTCCCAGAGTTGGGTAGAAAAGCAAAGGGGGAGGGAAGAGACAGAGGCCATCTGGTGGAGAAAAATGAGAGTCTAAAGGAGGAAAGAGTGGTCAAGCCAGTAATTGCGCTCTCAGGTAAAACTGGGTAGTGAAGTTTGGGTTTTTAAATGTACAAAATTGACAACAAAAACCAAAAAGCAAAGATTAAAAATCTAGAGTAGAGGTTGGATTTTCAAAAATACAATATTGAAGAAAAGAAGAAGAAGAAAAAAAAGGAAAAAAAGGCCACAAGAATTATTAAAAATAATCAAAAACAACCACGCAAAGACTATATATGGCGTTTGCCTTAAAAAATAGGGTCTTTTTTTTTTGAAAAGTAATAGTAGGTTATAGAAATAAAAATTACAGAAGAAAATTTTTAAAAGTTAGAAAAAAAAAAGAAGAAAAAGAAAAGAAGAAAAAACAACCACATAACAACATTAACAAAAAAAGAAGAATGATCATAAAAATAGTAAAGATATATCTGGCCCTTTCTCTGGTGTTGTGGGCAGTGTGGGGTTACTTCCAAGGTGGTTCCCTCTGTTTTTCTTCTGTTTGCTGGTCTCTTCAGTGTCTGATTTCCGTCCTGACACAGAGGGGGTGGTGGTGGACACTTTTTTTTTTTTTTTTTAGGCTCACTTGTTCAGTCGTGCTGTGGGGAGGGAGGGATGCTGCAAACAAATAACACTGTCGTGTGCACGCAGTGTCTCAGCCCTGCTGGGCCTGCCCCTGCTGGTGGCGCACAAACAGCTCAGGCTCTACGTTGCTCTGCTGGGAACTGTCTAAGGCCGGCCCTAGGTTGCATGCACCTCCAAGGTCTAAGCCTCTCAGGCTCGGCACTCAGGTAGCCCTCAGAGGCGCAGATTCGGTTAGGACTGTGTTTTGTGCCCTTCCCAGGTCCAAGTACCTCAGGTGTTTGGCGAGTGCGGTCGCTGCGACTTATCGCCTTTCCCGTCTCTGCTGCTCAGTTTTCTGGGTGGACCGCTGGCGCCCCTTGTGAGGCGGATGGTGACTGTCCAGCACCCCCAGAAGTCTTAGCAAAAAAGCCCGCTTGCAGTTTGGTAGGTAAAGTCTCTCCAGGGCTGCGATTGCCCCTTTCCAGCCCTTATGGGTCTGGCTTCCTGTCCCCGGCGGGGGATGGTCTGCAGCCGGCTATTTCTGTTCCGTCCTTTGTTCTGTGCGTGGTCCTGGAGGTGTCTTATGTTCAAGCTTTTCGTGTGGTAGCTATCCCACAGTCTGGTCTGCTAGCCCAAGTTAGTTTGTTCTGGCTATGTGTGGGGCTTTCCTGCCCGATTCTTAAAAAGCACTGCAGCCCACACCTCCCTGCCCTGCCCCCACTTGCTAGTGGCAGATGCAGGTGTCTGCTCTGCTTTTCTGCTGGGGGAGTCACTGTTGGGCTTGTAATCTGTTGGATTTAATTATTTATCTATTTTTCCTTCCTGTTATGTTGCCCTCTGTGCTTCCAAGGCTCACCACAGACTCGGCAGGGAGAGTGTTTCCTGGTGTTTGGAAACCTCTCTTCTTAAGATTCCCTTCCTGGGATGGGATTCCCTTCCTGGGATGGGATTCCCTTCCTGGGATGGGATTCCCTTCCTGGGATGGGACTCCCTTCCTGGGATGGGATTCCCTTCCTGGGATGGAGCTCCCTCCCCGCCTCCTTTGTCTCTTTTTTTCGTGTTTTGTAATTTTTCCTACCTGTTTTTGAAGACAATGATTTGCTTTTCTGGGTGCCTGATGTCCTCTGCCAGTATTCAGAAGTTGTTTTGTGGAGTTTGCTCAGCGTTGAAATGTTCTTTTGATGAATTTGTGAGGGAGAAAGTGGTCTCCCCATCCTATTCCTCTGCCATCTTCCCACTCCAGTCTGAACAGAACTTTCTAGTAAGATTCCCTGAGCTGTAGATGGTTTTTGCTAGTCATCCAGATGTGCTGTAGGATCAGATTGTGTCGTTCAATTTGCATTGTCCAATATCCTACCTTGCGGTACATTTTCCAGTATGTTGATTTGTTCTTCATCTAAAAACTAAAAGTGTCAGAACCTTTTATGCCCATTAACCTACTTACTCGCTGGATCTTGAAAGAGAAAATTCTTCACTATTGGTAAAGTACCAGAGTCAACTATTTGCAAAACTTAAAAATGGAGATTCTCTCTTTTGCCTCAGAAGGTTAGACGGGGGGAAAAAGCACATGTAAGTTTTGGAACTCACTGTCCTTTCAGCTGCAAAGGTCAAACAAGGATATTTGACCTTTTCCTTGTCATTTGCTTAAATGTCTGGAAACTGATGCTTATTATTCCACAAGAGGCTGAGAAGGTACAGGAAGTCCTGCTTGTTCATCATGACCAGCATCTGGCAGGGACTAGGCACTTATCACAGTTATTGTAATCCAACATATTGATTAACTGAGACTTAGGTATGTGTCAGCTGTCTGCCACACTCTGAAAGTTGTAATGAATTTGATGCTGAATATATGCTTTATTGCTTTATGATTCAGACAGCCCTCCAGAGACTTTGTAAAGTTCTCAGTCATTGTTTTAACATCACTTTAAATTGTATTGTGACATGATAGCCCACTTTAATAGGAGTTCCCAGTCAATAGCATACTCTTAGTGTCAACCTATATCCATAATTTTTAAACTGAAACATCAGAGAAAGTATTTATGAAGTTGACTTCAAGGCAGCTTTTTAGTATACTTTTGAAACTACCTCCAATTGCTTTTCAGAGAACTCTGAGATACACATTTTATAATTGAACAGTGGGGTTGGTACGGAGAAGCCTTGAAGGAGGTCCGTCGTGATCATGCAGACAGCCAGTGGCCATCGGTATTGAATGGGACCGAGAAGCTCGCTGATGGGAAACGTCGCAGGAATCGCCCAGTGCCTCTGCAGTACCTGCCGTTGCAGCCACAGCTGCCCCTCTCAACCATCCTGATGATGAACTGTTATCCTGTACAGCCAGGCATTTGTCATATCACATAATGCAAGTCACTGGGGCTTCCCAGGTGGCTCTAGTGGAAAGGAAACTGCCTGCCAATGCAGGAAATGTAACAGATGAGGGTTCAATCCCTGGGTTGGGAAGATCCCTGGAGGAGGAAATAGCAACCCACTCCAGTATTCTTGCCTGGGAAATCCCATGGGCAGGGGAGCCTGGCTAACTACAGTCTATAGGGTCGCAGAGTTAGACACCACTGAAGTAACTTACAGAGAAGGCAATGGCACCCCCACTCCAGTACTCTTGCCTGGAAAATCCCATGGACGGAGGAGGCTGGTAGGCTGTAGTCCATGGGGTTGCTAAGAGTCGGACACAACTGAGTGACTTTACTTTCACTTTTCACTTTCATGCATTGGAGAAGGAAACGGCAACCCACTCCAGTGTTCTTGCCTGGAGAATCCCAGGGATAGCGGAGTCTGGTGGGCTGCCGTCTATGGGGTTGCACAGAGTCGGACACGACTGAAGCGACTTAGCAGCAGCAGCAGCAGCAGCAGAAGTGACTTAGCACACTCACACAGTGAAAGCCATTGCTGAAAGTCAAGCACTTAAGATGCCAACATCCTTTGTACCATGTGGTACCCTAGGGGCACCTTTCATCAGCACGAGTCCCCTGTCCTGCAGAGTTCCAGCAAAATAAAGACTGGTGGGCTGTATTTTTCCACCAGACGTTGACCCTTTGATGGTCAATGTCTCCATCAAAATCACAGACTGGATTCAGTCCACAACAGAAATTTTCTAGAAATGGCTGAATTCATCCACTGAGTCTGCCTGACCACAGGAACGTACCAGGATTTCCACCCAGTTCTCCAGTGAAGACAAGAATACAGACTCTGATGGCCTCCATGGAGTCTCGTTGCCCCAAGGCCTGCAGGCTTCATCAGAATCCTCGCACACTGGCAGCCTAGCCAGTTAGACCTGCGTGGTGTGTCCTATTAACTTGTGTACGTTGAAGTCCCAGCAGGGTGAAGACCACAGGGAACATCCCGTTCCCGAAGGATGCCTCTGCCACATCCAGGCTGAGAGTCCCATACCAACATCCAGGGCCCTTGCGGCTAGACTGAGACTCTGGAAGCAACGGCCACCATGGCCTTTGACGTCCTCTTCCCTGCCAAGACCTGAGGCAGGAGGAAAACAAGCATCACATCCTGGAAGGAGTCTGAAGAAGTTACCAGCTGTGTTGATATCACACGTCTGCAATTCTTTAATAGGCAGCATGTTGAGAAAACTTTTAACAATTTAAGAGAAAAATCAGTATGAGTTCTGCAACAGAATTTGCTATGAAAAATCCTTCCCCGTTATGAGCAGATCACTTACTGGGAGGGGGAAAAAAAATCCTTCCACTACTGTCTCTGCCTCTCTCCAGAACTCATTTCAGACCCATGTTATTGCCCTAAGAGGAAAAAAAAGAAACCTCCATTAAAAACCAGATGTTGTACCCTGCACAGCGGCAGCTCAGAGCCTCAGGGGGACAACATGATTCTTATTCAAACAGCGAATCTGAGTGCTGCCATGCTCCCTGGAGTCAGGTCTTATTTGCATTTTGGAAACTGTTCGGTATTGATTTTATTGAGTTATTTAAAATTAGATACTTTAGAAATTAGTGTGCACAGGTATTGGTCATGGAGAATATCATGACTTATAAAAACTGAGAAAGTTTGCTCTTAAATTGCAAGCATGGCACAGTGACAGTACTAAGGTGGGTGTTGTTCAGTTGCTCAGTCGTGTCCAACTCTTTGTGACTCCATGGACTGCAGCACGCCAGGCTTCCCTGTCCTTCACCACCTTCTGGAGCCTGCTCAAACTCATGTCCATCGAGTTGGTGATCCCATCCAACCATCTCATCTTCTGTTGTCGTCTTCTCCTGCCTTCAGTCTTTCTCAGCATCAGGATCTTTTCCAGAGTTGACACTTCACATCAGGGGTCCAGAGAATTGGAGCTTCAGCTTCAGCATCAGTCTTTCCCCGATGAATAATCAGGGTTGATTTCCATTAGGATGGACTGGTTTGATCTCCCTGCTGTCCATGGGACCCTCATGAGTCTTCCCCAGCACCATGGTATTAATATCTTCATCATTTTGGAGACTACAAGGTTAATTGCCTTTCAGACTGCTGAGAGTAACTAGTTTTCTTTCAATTTCTACCTAATGGAAGAGGCTAGGACTAGGATAGGCAGATGTTATGTGGTCCTGGAGAATTTCCCTGACGCACTTTGGGGAAGTGTTAAGGAAAACAAGGTTTGGTGAGAAGTCAGGTTATGCACAATTCTTCATCTTGAGGAAAAGCATACTGAGAATTAACAGGCATACAGTCCATCTTTTGACCTCCAAATACTTTGTCACTTATTGTAGTATTTATTGAAAAAAGTCCTATCTTTTAGTGATTTTTTAAAAGTTTGGTCCCTTAATAATTATTGTACCAAGTTGAATAGCATGAGTGTTGTGGAAAATGGTTTTGAGTACTCAAAATATTCCATTTACTGTCTTCCCAGACTCATACCTGTGTTTTTCAGCAGAGTTTTGCTAGTTCCCTTCTTGACCGGTTTAAAAGGAAGAAAAAGTACAGAACACTATGGTAGAATTGCATAGGTGTAATTACATATTAAGAGCTTTCCATGTGGCACTAGTGGTGGCCAATGCAGGGGTTGCAAGGGATGTGGGTTCGATCCCTGGGTCAGGAAGATCCCCTGGAGTAGGAAATGGCAACCCACTCCAGTATTCTTGCCTTGGAAATCCCATGGACGGAGGAGTCCGGCAGTCTACAGTCCATGGGGCCACAAAGAGTCAGACGCAACTGAACACAATTACAAACTGGGCTTATTGTGCGAAATTACTTTTCTGAAACTGCTTTAATAACACCAGTCAAAAAGTTCCCATTGTTGTTTTTGCTCTCTCCTTCTCCAAAGAATAATCAAGGGTCATGTAGAGGAAGGACTAGGGCTGGCCAAGTTGCAGTCAAGGCCACTCTCAAACTGTAAGAAGAGCTCTTAAATTAACCAGAGAGCTGTCGGGGGGCCCAGGGTGTTCTGGGGGCTTATCAAGACCACTCTCAGGTCTTCTGGGGAGATGTAAGCTCAACTCGCAGGCAAAACTATTGTCAAGACTTAAACTGGAAAAAAAAAAATTAGGTAACTGGAAGCAAAGCCACTTCTGTGATTTTGGGGACAACAGTGACTCGTCTGATGAACCACTTAAGGATGGGAAGAAGCCTGGGCGAAGGCGAGGGTGCTCATCCTATGGGGTGCCAACACCTGCTTCTCCCACTGTTCACCATAGCCAAGTTACATTGTGTTTCCTTTCTTTTTAATTATGAAGAAGCTGGGCAGAGTATGCATAACCTCCCAGGGCCCACAGCCAGTACCTGGCTGGCTGGCACCAGCTCCACTAGTTTGTCTTCCCCAGGAAGGCAGAAGGGGACGGGGGGTTGTGATGCCCTGATAAGTAGTTTGGCAGCAGAGGCTGGGGGCTCCAACCTGTGTTAAATCTGCCTGAGAAATCCCTTCCTGATTCCACCTGGAAACAAAATGAGAGTGGATTGTCCAGCTTCCCACAGTCAGCTGTGGTCATAGCATGAACTCATTCGAAGTGTGTGTGTATTTTCATCAAAGGGTAACAGCAGAGTGTTCTAACTCTGCTTCAGAGAACAGGTGCCATATGTCAATATCCACTTCCTTTCACTGCTTTCTTCAGCCGAGCGCCTACATTCCAAACACAAATCAAAACCTTGCCTCCTCCAAGCGTCACCTGAAAACAAAATCAGTTGTCCCTTACGAGTGCTCTTGAGAAAACATCTATATTTAACTCTGAGTCAGGGAAAGTAAGTTAGAAAATGTTGAACCTACTAAAGGATCCTTTTGCTCTAAGATCAGCCATTCAACAAACATTTTACAAGGCAATCATTGTGTGTCCAGCACTGTAAACTTCAAAGAGTCAATCCAGTCATAGCTGGATCAGAGGAGAGAAATACAGAGCACAAAGTTTTTTAGTTGAGAAGCTCTGGAAAATTCTGGTCATGGGAAGTGAAATAAAAGAATTCATTGCTCTGTCATTTAATTCAAAAGCTTCGATCTCTATTTGTACTATGGTTAAAAGCACAAGTCCTGGATCATTGACTGATCAGTTTGTTGACTGATTCTGTTTTACAAGCACTGGGTTGGACGTGGGGGTATGTAACTTCCCAAACCAGAGACAGTTCTTTGTGCTCAGTCGTTCAGTCATGTCCAACTCTTTGCAACCCTGTGGACTGTAGCCTTCCAAGCTCCTCTGTCCATGGGATTTCCCAGGCAAGAGTATAGGAGTGGGTTGCCATTTTCTTCTCCAGGGGATCTTACCCTTCCCGACCCAGAGATCAACCCTACATCTCCTGCATTGGCAGGCGGATTCTTTTCCAACTGCACCACCTGAGAAGCCCCCATCTCCAAATATCATCAACCAGGGGCTTAGGGCCTCAACATATGAACTTTGGGAGGACACAAATACTCAGTCCATAACACCAACTTTATAAGAACATGCAAAAATGATGATAGAATTGCTTATTATTTATGAGGCTGACTGATCAAAAGCTCTCTCTTGTGTATTACCCTTCTTTGGTGAGATGTCATTTTTGTTGTTGCTGCTGTTGATTTCTTTCTGTTAGATGCCCCCTCGACACTGATGTGCCCTTGCTCCCATCTTTTATGTAAGCATGCCCACCCCGCTTCCATGTGGCTATCTCTTACTAGGTGACCAAGTCAAGTTAATGGTCAAAAACTGACCTGAGGCACTGATTTCTAGTATCCTCTAGGATTCTAGTATCTCTGTTAAAAATACATTTAAGTAACTTACTTGTATCTATATTGACATTGGTTAAATCTCACTGGGGGCACAAATATTCGATGCAGCAGAATTTCATTACAACAAAAGCTGTTGCTCGTCTCTTGATTCCATTGTAATGAGTTCAGAAAAAGAGCATATTAATTCTGAAGAATTTGCATAGGGTTTGTATGTTATGGAGCTTTGTATAATACCATATGCCTTTGCAACGTCCATTCATTTACCAAGACAAAAGTAGAAAGCTGTAGAAACACAAATTACCAAAACACTGCTGGGGAGGAAAGAGAAAGCAAGTGTGACTATGGCGAGTATAGGAAGTAATTCTATAGCCTTTATTGAGGAATGGGGAGGAGGTGACGATGAAACCAAAAAAAAAGAGAGAGAGAGAGATATTTTGAATCATTTCAAAAATATACTTCCCATTCTGGAAAATCTGACTTTTCCTTGGTATGCAGATAAGTCTCTCCCCCTGGAGAAACCACCTGTGGCTACGGCACTCGTTGCATTTTCCTTATATAGAACTGTTTTTCACAGAGAGCTGAGCAGCAGAATTATTTGGTTGGTCCTCTAGTCTCTCTTTCCTCAAATCTGACATGATACTTGGAGTCAGTCTGGTCTGAGCTTGTGGTCCTCTTCCCCAGGCATGTAGCCCGTCACCAACCTCTCCCGGACTGAACAGGGTCATAACCTTCCCCCGCTTTGACCCCAGTAAAAGCTGATGCTGAATCAGCTGCAATGTACAGTGTTTGTTTATTGATTTGTTTTCAGCTGTGCTGGGTCTTTGTTGCTGCACTCGAGTGGCTTTCTCTAGTGTCAGCGAGCTGGGGCTACTCTCTGTTGCAGTGCAAGGGCTTCTCATTGCTTCTCTCGTTGCTGTTGCGGAGCACAGGCTCTAGGCACTTGGGCTTCAGGAGTTGTGGCACTCAGGCATGTGGGGTCTTCCCAGACCAGGGATCGAACCAGTGTCCCTTGCATTGGTAGATGGATTCTTAACCACTGGACCACCAAGGAAGCCCTGACTTACACTATATATATAGTGTAAATATGGTAAATCCTGAATATTCATTGGAGGGACTGATGTGAAGCTGAAGCTCCAATACTTTGTCCATCTGATGCAAAGAGCCAACTCACTGGAAAAGACTGATGAGAGGAAAGATTGAGGGCAAGAGGAGAAGGGGGCGACAGAGGATGAGATGGTTGGATGGCATCACTGGACTCAATGGACATGAGTTAGACCAAACTCTGGGAGATAGTGAAAGAGAGGGGAGCTTGGTGCGCTGCAGGCCAGGGGGTTGCAAAGATCGGACATCATCAGTCGACTGAGCACAGCCTTCTTTATAGCTGCATGAGGCTGGAGTTACAGATCTGTGTTCCACCAGTTATGAATTTTCACTTTGCCAGCAAGATAACTTAGCCTGTTATTACATACCTGAAATTTGTAGAAATCAAGTTTCCAGTCTTGCATCGCATCTCCAGGCGAGGCGCCCTGCACAGATCTCTACGTGAAGCTATCCCAGGTAATTTCTATCCCGGGTAATTTCTATCCCAGGTAATTTCTCCACCACCCCAAGAATGAGATGCTCCTGATCTATGTGAATTTCTCAAGAGGCAAAGAACAGTTCCCTCCCAGCAAGTTGTAAATCACTCAGGAGTTAGAGAAGCAGGGAGGAATAGCATTTCCTGTGTACACCCTGCCTCTCTGAAATGGGCTGATGTGAGGAATCTGTCTTCTTAAGAACACAGTGTACTTCCTGGCAGCAGGTGGACCAGCTTCCAAAGGCCCCTTTGAAGTAGAAACTAAAATAATGCTTAATGGTCATTCTGCTCCCATGGAGGGGGCAGCAGTGGGTGGGGGGCATAAATCAAAAACACAGCCGGGCTTGGAACTTGGATCATATGAGGCTTTTCTCAATGGTCACAAACTCCAGCCTCCTAACACATAGTAGTTGGATTATTAAGTACTTTTATGGGTCAGTCTAGTGAAAGAGCAGCTATAAAACCGAAACACAGGGAACCAGCTAGGTAACAAAAAAGACAAAAAGGGTGGTGGAAATAATTGGGTTTCTTAGCACTTCGAGTATTTCACAGCAATGCAGTTACTGTATTTATAAAGGATAAAACCAATACAATATTGTAAAGCAATTAAACTCCAATTAAAATAAATTTATATTTAAAAAATAAATAAAGGATAAAACACCATTGGGTTTAATGGAGCTGCCTGGGTGTTTATGGTTTACATAATGCAGTTACAGTATATTCCTTGTTCATATGCTTGTTTTAAAATGTATGCCCTCTTTATTATAAGTTTTAAATGCAGTGAAATTCTTAGAAAATTCATAAAGTAGAAATTGAGATGGCAGTACATATAAGAAATTTTCACATAATGTTTTTAATTTGAAAAAGTTGAAGTCAAAGGTAAAAGCAGATGCTTTGGGGCTGCTCAGCTAGGACTACTGACTAAGTTTCATCACCCTTGACAGTTTAGAATCAAAAAGGTAAGTTTGCTTTTCTCTCTTTCTCTCTCTTGCCAATGAACTTGCAATACTTCTGACTGACATTACAAGAACCACAGGCAAGTCTGAGAAGGATGGCCCCTTGGAAAGTAAATGTGTGTTACCTTTTTCCCCATGAAGCCCTCTTCCTTATGGAAACAAGCTCAATACTTCACTCATTTAGTTAAAATAGTGACAACCAATGCTTGGTGAATGGTGAGAAAAGGTACACATGTATGCGTTCTTGCTTTCTTTCCCTTAACAAGCTCATTCTCCCAGACTTAGCCTTCTTCCAGCTACAAGTCAATAACCCAGAATTCTGAGAAGGCAAAAAGATACATTATTGATTTTTAGTAGGTGATAGATGTGCTTGGTACAAAATTCAAAAGGTATGAAGAATTCACAGTGAAAATGTGTCCCCCTCCTCATACTGTCCTGCAGCTCCAGCTTGCATCCAGGCCAAGGCTGTTCTCTCCTTACTTAGGGATGCCTGTGTGTGTGTGTGTGTGTGTGTGTGTGTGTGTGTGCATGGTTACACATGTCCCTGTGTTCACTTAGCACAATAAAGTTTGGCAAACGGTTCACATCAGTGCGTGTGAAGGATCCTTGCCCTTATTCACCACATGGATGGACTCTGACTTTGTTGATAGCCATCCAGGTGGTTTTCCACATTTTTATGTAAAGAATGCTGAAGAGTGGTCCACATTCATCATTTCACACTGTGAGAGTCTACTGGGCAGATACCAGAAGTGAAATCACAGGTCCGTGGGGACACGCATTTTAGATAATGCCTGATTTTTCTCCTTAAAACCTGTACTGTATACCCCCACCAGCAATGTATGAGAGGACCCCCCCAGCCCCCTGCCACTTTCCACCTGTTATATTAAGAAATTTTTTCATCTAAACCAAAAAAGATAGGTTGAAAAAAAATAGACTTAAGTCTGAGAGTGAACATCTTTGCTTATTTCAAGAGCCATTTGTATTCATTTTTCTGTGAACAATCGTCTAAACTCTGTTCCCATTTTTCTATTTAGTTTTGGCTCTGTGGGGCTTTCCAGGTGGCACTAGTGGTAAAGAACCCACCAGTCAATGCAGAAGACATAAGAGACGTGAGTTCAATCCCTGGGTGGGGGAGATCCCCTGGAGGAGGAAATGGCAACCCACTCCAGTATTCTTGCCTGGAGAATCCCGTGGACAGAGGAGCCTGGAGGGCTGCAGTCCATGGGGTTGCAGAGTCGGATATGACCTAGTTCCACGCACATGCAACTCTGTGTGTGTACATACAAGGGAAATTAACCCCTTTAATGTATTGCAAGTTGGAACCACTTTTTCCGTTTTCGTCTGTCTTTGAAATTGCTAATGGTGCTTTTTATGTTTTTTAAAATACAGTTTTTGGATACGAATATACCAGTCTTTTCCTTTGTGGCTTCTAGTTTTGTATCACAGTTGGGCTTTTCTTTCCTTAAAAAAGAAGTCTACCATTTCTTTATTGCGTCATGGTTTTCAGTTTGAAAGCATCTCTCCCTTTAACCTCTGTATTTGTGGACAGTGAGAGGTGGAGAAGTAACTTTTACCCTTGTCCTGGCCTTTGATCTAAGTGTCCACAATTTGTTAACTGAGTGTTCCATCTCTTCCCCCACTGACTTAAATCTCACTTTCATCTTATACTAAATCCCTCTATGCAGTTTATTTATTTGCATGGATCTTACTTGTCTGTTCCTGTGTTGGTGCTACCTTGTTTCAAGTGCTGCAGCTTTATAGTACGTTTTAAAATCTAAATAGCAGTTAGGCTCTTCTTTGTAAAAAAATGTTTATTCAGGCTGCTCAGGTCTTAATTGCGGGTGCGTGTTCTCTAGTTGTGGCGCGGAGGCTCAGTAGTTGTGATGGGTGGATTTAGTTGCCCTGAGGCATGTGGGCTCTTAGTCCCTGCCAAGGATTGAATCTAAGTCCCCTACATCCCGAGGGGGATTCTTAATCAGTGGACCACCAGGGAAGTCCCAAGGCTCCTCTTAACATTCTTCCAGCTACTCTTTCTTGTTTGTTTTTTCCAAATGAACTTCAGAATCAGTTTGTCTAGCATGAAACCAAAATCCTGTTGTTAATCTTACTGTGCTGTGTGCTTAGTTCCAACTCTTTGCAACCCTGTGGACTATAGCTCGCCAGGCTCCTTGGGGATCTTCCTGAGCCAGGGATCCAACCTGCATCTCCTAAGACGCCTGTATTCGCAGGTGGATTCTTTACCCACTGAGCCTAAATTTATGGTTTAACTCTGAATGTGCTCCTTTATGAAGTTAAACACAATAAGCCTTTCCCACACTCAAATCATTCCTGTCCCTTGGTAGTATTTCCGGTTTCTTTCATGTAGAAATTGTACCCTTCTTATGAAGTTTATTCCTAAGTATTTCATCATTTTTGTTGTTACAACAAGTGGATTCATTTCTTTCTTGATACCTTGGAGCTAGTGTTGATTATGTATAAAAGCTGTCAATTTCTGTACAGCAATTTTGACTTTGTGATCAAGTCAAATTTTCATCTATATGTAATTTTTTCATGTAATTGCTTTCTAGGTAAATAAATGGGCCATCTACAAATAATTATCATTTTACCTATTAAAAGCTGTTTGTTTTGTTTTTCTGATTTTCCACGAATTGACCAGCTTAGCAACTTTTGGACAGTAGAGTAAGCTTCTCCTTGGCAAGTAGGAAGGGGGTCTCTCTGAGACCACAGACCCCCTCATCTCCTGGGGGACCAACACAGACCTCTGCTTCTATCTTAATTTTGTTTGGCTAGTCTCTTACTGGGCTTCCCAGGTGGTAAAGGACCTGCCTGCCAATGCAGGAGGCTTAAAAGATGTGGATTTGATCCCTGGGTTAGGAAGATCCCCTGAAGAAGCACATGGCAACCCCCTCCAGTATTCTTTTCTGGAGAATCCCACAGACAGAGGAAGCTGGTGGGCTACGGTCCATAGGATCACAAACAGTCGGTCAGGGCTGAGTCCACTTTGCAGCAGCAGTACTCTCTTACTGAAAGAAATTAGAGTAATTCATTTCTTTTGTTTATTGAACAGTGGGATGGGAGCTGGTCACAGCTTTTGTGGTTTATTTAAACATTTACTTTATTGGTTTCCTTATAAATCCCATTTAACATGCAGTAACTGTACTCTCACCTGGAAAATCCCATGGATGGAGGAGCCTGGTAGGCTGCAGCAGTCCATGGGGTCGCTAAGAGTCAGGCACAACTGAGCGACTTCATTTTCACTTTTCACCTTCATGCATTGGAGAAGGAAATGGCAACCCACTCCAGTATTCTTGCCTGGAGAATCCCAGGGACGGGGGAGCCTGGTGGGCTGCCGTCTATGGAGTCGCACAGAGTCGGACACGACTGAAGTGACTTAGCAGCAGCAGCAGCAGCAGCTTTAAATTACTTAGATTAGAATAGTCAGAGGATGGCTATTACACTGAGCAGTCTTATTATCTGGAAATTAGTAACCTTGGGAGGAGTCAGGGTCCTTCCCCCTCACGCCTTCTCCAGGCAGCTCCAGCATGTGGGTCTCCCGTCTCACCAGTGGGAACCTCAGCCATGCACTGCAGGGCATATAGAGCAGTTAAGATCCAAGCCTGAGAGACTATTGATAGGTTTAGCTGGATGGCAGTTGAATTTATCAGAAGGTGAGGAAAATTAATGTGAGAAGTTACGGATATCATCTTAGCTCAGAACTCAGCTGGTTGTGCAGCCCTGGCAAATCGTGTAACCTCTCTGCTATGATATTTTCAGTCTGGGGCTGTGACTATTATTAAATATTCGGTTAATTGATATTTAATATCAGTTAATAATCTTAATTAAAAGTATTCATTCATAGTAGATACTCAGTCCTATACCTACGTTTGTCCCTGCACTCTACGTCTTTATTAGGAGACCTCACTTAACAGCCCTGAGTGTTGCTGTTATTACTCACTGTGGTTACCACGATCCCATGTGGCATTTTAGATAAGGAAGTGGGTTGGTCTTTGGGGCTTCTCCCTTGCTGCTTCAGTAGACTGAAGAGCAGCTGGGCTAAGAACCGGCAGCCATAGGTTTTTAATCAGCTGCCACCTCGAGCTCAGCATCACTCCGTCGGGTGGCCTCCCTGCATGGTCCTGTCTACCATCTTCTCAGAAAGTGGATAAGGATGGACTCTCACCTTTTGCTAAAGTCACTGCAAGTTGGAGATGTTAAATCACATAAATCAAAGTAGACCTCCTAGGGATAAGACATTGGCATTAGAAAGCATTGTGAAGGTGTATGAAATATTTTAATGAAAGAAAGTAAGCCCTACTTGAAATCATATTCATAGTCAAAGGGAACAGTCACCAAGATATCCTTTAAATTGTAGATGGCAAGTCATTTCCTTTCCTCTAATCAAGTATACTAGTGTTGGTATCTTGTTCCAGCTGTACTTTTATCACAGTGGCCTATCTTTACATCCCTGTGTAAGACTAGAAAAGGGTCAATAGAAGGAAAAGCCACATTTAAGAAGTCAGTAACACCGTGTGGGGTCTGAGAACTCACTTGGTTCTTCTTTATCTGTGACTGACATGGTTTATGTGATGCGACATAACCAGCAGTCGTCATCCTACCAGACATCAGACAGTTAGGCAAAAATATCCACCAACGCTTTTATTTTTTTCTTTTATTAATTTATTTTGGCTGCTTTATGGCACACAGACTTCTCTAGTTGTGATATGAGGGCTTACTTGCCCCTCGCATGTGGGATCTTGGCTTCCCAGGTGGTGCTAGTGGTAAAGAACCAGCCTGTTGATTCAGGAGACATAAGAGACCTGGGTTCAATCCCTGGGTCAGGAAGATCCCCTGGAGGAGGGCATGGCAACCCATTCTAGTATTTTTTCTTAGAGAATCCCATGGACAGAGAAGCCTGGTGGGCTACGTTCCATGGGGGTCTCAAAGAATCGGATGTGACTTAGTGATTAAACAACAAGAGTACGATAGAATTTTCTTTTTCTTCTCATAAACATTATTGTTTTTTTTATCTGTTTCTCTTTGTCTGGAAGGTAAGTTCCCTAAAGGCAGGAATCTTTGATTCTATTCCTAGATGTGTCCTAAGCATTATGTCAGGTCCCAGAAAATAGTAGGTATTACATAGACAACTGTTGGATGAATGAATGGACAAATTAATGTCATTGTATGCAGCCAGTATCGACTTCTTTGAAGCTCAGCTGCTGCTGCTACTGCTAAGTCGCTTCAGTCATGTCTGACTGTGCGACCCCATAGACGGCTCCCCCGTCCCTGGGATTCTCCAGGCAACAACACTGGAGTGGCTTGCCATTTCCTTCTCCAATGCATGAAAGTGAAAAGTGAAAGTAAAGTCACTCAGTCGTGTCCGACTCTTAGCGACCTCATGGACTGCAGCCTACCAGGCTCCTCCATCCATGGGATTTTCCAGGCAAGAGTACTGGAGTGGGGTGCCATCGCCTTCTCCGTTGAAGCTCAGCAAAACTTCCTATTTCATGAAGAAACTGTCTGGGGGCATATTAAATGTAGGGTTGAGCTATGTTTGTTTGTTTGTTTTAAATATATATGGATGGAGGAGCCTGGTGGGCTGAGGTCCATAGCATCACAAGGAGTCGGACATGACTAATGTGGCTAAGCACGCATGCACATGTGGGATCTTAGTTCCCCAAACAGGAATCGAACCTGACTCCCCTGCATTGGAAGGTGGATTGTTAACCACCGGACCATCAGGCAAGTCCCTCCATCAACACTTTAAAATATGGAAATCGAAAAGTGTATGAAACTATGCATAGTGAAGGTTTAGAAAAGCAGAAGAGTGAACATTTTTTGACATGGGGGAAACTGAAGTATGTGCTTACACAAAAGGTTTAATAAGATGTCAATAGTATGAAAAGATTCAGGCTTGTCTTGAGGTTACAATTCGTTTTGGAAAGACCAGGTGAAGCTTGGGTTCCAAGAGAGGGTGAGGGCTGCAGAATGCAGTCAGGGTCAGTGGAGGACACAGCCGTGTCTGTGTTCAGAGACCCTCCCAGGAGAGGCGGAAATGTGTTTTTCTTCACCAGGGAGCATCCTTTAGAGTGTATCTCTTTGTCCTGTTTACCAGATGATCAATGCCGCGGGTATCTTGTGGATCTTAGCTAAGCATCCTAGTTCTGAAACATCATTCTTCCAAGGTTTCGTTTTGTTTCTTACCAAAACTGAACCCAGAATCCATGTTTTAGGATGCCCTCCACAGACCTGTGAACTTTGCAGAGGCCTTTGGAGGGACCCCACAAATATGATCGCCCCAAGGAAGAGAGAGGTGTTGATGGGTTGTCACGAGTAAACAGGGAAAAGAAAAGAAGCTCCTCTGAAAAAAAGGCTAGAAATTATTTTTACACCCTCTGTGATTATTTAGCTAAATGTGGGAGGCATACCAAACTTTATTTTCAAGTATGTGACCTTTCCACAATCATAAGCTGTGCCCTGGAATGTGCCAGAGTATGCAGTGGTTTTAATTAGCCTCCCTATCATATAAAACCAGCAACCAAACTGAATATGAGGCTGTTTTTTTCTTTTTTTTAATACCCATCGATTTGAGTAATTAGGGAAAAAAAAGAATTGCAAGGAATGTTCTTCAACTGAGTTTATCCTGGCTTTTTAAATTTTAACTGGAGCAGGGCAAAAAAAGAAAAAGTAAATGACACTATTTGGTTTCACTTCTTACTTTAGAGAAATGAATGTGGCCAGTTCTAGTTAATTAGCAGAGGCACATTTATGTCATGGTGTAGTTCAGCCTGTGCACCTTATGTGGGAAAGATAGGTGATTTGTGTTATTTTTCTCTGTGGGTTTTGGGGACTATGATTTAGCAAGGCAATATCCTGGAATACGTTAGAAAATAACAATGACAGATCCACCTTGTATTTTGTGCCCTGAAAAGCTGTTAATGTAGATGTAAATGCTGTGCTTATAATATAAAAATGCCTGGGAATTACTGGCCCCTTAGTCAGGGCTTGTGAGAGGAGAGAGCAAGACAGTGAAAATCAGATTTCACCCAACTTGACTGCGATGACTAACCCTCTATAAAGAAGGCATAGACAGGCCCCCATTTGAAGGAATTCCATAGGTGACCATCCAAACTTCACAATAAATCACGGCAGTTGTGAACAGTGCAGAAGAGCACTGTCTAATAAGAAATAGGAAGAGCTTACAGTAAAGTAGAAACGATTATCCATTTTATGGGATATAGGACTTCCCTGGTGGTCCAATGTCTAAGATTCTGAGATCCCAATGCATGGGGCCTGGGTTTGATTTTTGGTCAGGCAACTAGACCCAGCACAGCCAAATAAATAAATATTTTAGAAAAAGAAAAATGAATTTACTGTAATACCTCACTGACGAAACTGTAAGGAGAATTAAATGGAGAGACTCAAATGGCAAATACCAAGCATAGTACATAATAGGTTCCCATTGGGTAGTAGGTATTTTATAATTGGAATGAATTTCAACATGTTTATTCAATGCTTTTTGAATGACCACACCTGAAAACAAATGAGGAACAAAGAATCCGTTTCTTGAATGTGACTAAAATAACAATTTTGGCCTGGGTCTATGAGGGGGAAGTCTCTGGACTATGGCCTCATATATAATTTATCATTTGTCTCCATTAAACCATAATAAATTATAAAGAACCAGAGGCTCAGGCTTTGTACTAGAAACCTCCTCTGAACACAACCTGAGGGGACTATTTGTACTTCCACCACCTTCCTGCAGAGAATCATTTGCTATTAATAACATGGGACCATCTTTATTTGTCCACGATTTCAATTCTGTAAAATATCACATAAAAGCTGCCCTTTCCTGGACTCAGCCTCTCCAGCCTGGGATACTTAGGGACCCTTGAAAAGTATAAATTCCGTGACTGTCTGTACAACAGCAGAGATGTATTTAAGACACGGGCTATGAGATACGTGTATGCTGTATGCTCAATCACTCAGACATGTCCAGTTCTTTGTGACCCCAGGGACTGTAGCCTACCAGGCTCTTCTGTCCATGGAATTTTTCAGGCAAGAAGACTGGAGTGGGTTGCCACTTCCTACTTCAGAGGATCTTCCTGACCTTGGGATCAAGCCTGGCTCTCTTGCATCTTATAGTTCTGGTCAAAAGCTGTATCAGTAATGTGTGTGTGTGTGTGTGTGTGTGTGTGTGCATGCCCACGTATGTGCACTCAGTCGCGTCCAACTGTTTGTGACCCCTGGACTGTTGCCCACCAGGCTCCTCTGCCCATGGTATTTTCTAGGCAAGAACGCTGGAGTGGGTTGCCATTTCCTTCTCCAGGGGATCTTCCTAACCCAGGGATCAAACCCATGTCTCCTACATTGGCAGGCGCATTCTTTACTGATGAGCCACTGGGGTAGCCCCATGTACCAATCACAGCCACGACTTGTTGGCATTCTGAAAATGAAGCGGAAGTGGATGGCAGAAATTTCATATTGTCTCTTAAGATTAAAGTGTTCAGATAATTTAGATAATCAATAACATAAAGAATACCCTTTCAGGACTCACCTCTTTTCCATGTGTTACATTTTATCTCCTTGGTAAAAGAGCTGTGTCCTTTATGTTGTTGGTGATCTGAAATAACTGGGCACTTTAATCCTAAGAGATGATATGAAATTTCTGCCACCCACTTCCACATCACTTTCAGAACGCCAACTAGTTGATTGCATTTAGTTTGGGGTCCCTGAGAAAAGGTTAAATATTAATTAACTTGCATAGCTTTAGGCAACATTGCCAGAATCCTGCAGCCCTCTGTTTTTAGCATTGCTAATTAGAATCTTTGCTGTTATTTTCTAAACCTTAACTCTTTTAGAGTTTGGGGATACCACTGGTTTGTGTGCATGCTCAGTCGCTTCAGTCCTATCCAACTCTTTTTGAGTCCGTGAACTGTAGCCCACCAGGCTCCTCTGTCCATGGGATTATCCAGGCAAGAATCCTGGAGTGGGTTGCTATTTCCTTCTCCAGGGGATCTTCCCGACCCAGGGATCAAACCTGAATCTCTTGTGTCTCCTGCATTGCAGGCGGATTGTTACCACTTCACCACTTGAGATTAGCCCGTTATCTAAGAATCAGTGTTCCTGATTAGAAGTGGTTTTTTTACAGGACATAAAAGCTCCAATTTGCCCTCAGAATTCAGGTTGGGGAGGAAATGGTAGGGCTTTTTCCTGTTACAGTGGTTTCTATGAATCACATTGCATACTCTCAACACATGAAGCATCTCTTCTCACTTTTAAATGTAACAGATGCCACTGGATACTATGGTAAATGTGTGTGTGTGTGTATATACTCAGTTGTGTTTGACTCTTTGCAACCCCATGAACTGTAACCACAGGCTCCCCTGCCCATGGGTTTCCCCAGGCTAGGATACTGGAGTGGGTTGCCATTTCCTTCTCTAGGGGATCTTCCTGACCTGGGGATCAAACCTCTGTCTCCTTCTCCTGCAGGCAGAGTCTTTACCACTAGCGCCAGCTGGGAAGCTCCATCAGTTCAGTTCAGTTCAGTCGCTCAGTCGTGTCCGACTCTTTGCGACCCCATGAATCGCAGCATGCCAGGCCTCCCTGTCCATCACCATCTCCGGGAGACCACTCAGACTCACGTCCATCAAGTCTGTGATGCCATCCAGCCATCTCATCCTGTGTCATCCCCTTCTCCTCCTGCCCCCAATCCCTCCCAGCATCAGAGTCTTTTCCAATGAGTCAACTCTTCCCATGAGGTCGCCAAAGTACTGGAGCCTCAGCTTTAACATCCTTCCTTCCAAAGAAATCCCAGGGTTGATCTCCTTCAGAATGGACTGGTTGGATCTCCTTGCAGTCCAAGGGACTCTCAAGAGTCTTCTCCAACACCACAGTTCAAAAGCATCAATTCTTCAGTGCTCAGCCTTCACAGTCCAACTCTCACATCCATACATGACTACTGGAAAAACCATAGCCTTGACTAGACGGACCTTAGTTGGCAAAGTAATGTCTCTGCTTTTGAATATGCTATCTGGGTTGGTCATAACTTTTCTTCCAAGGAGAAGTGTCTTTTAATTTTATGGCTGCAGTCACCATCTGCAGTGATTTTGGAGCCCAAAACAATAAAGTCTGCCACTGTTTCCACTGTTTCCCCATCTATTTCCCATGAAGTGATGGGACCAGATGCCATGATCTTCATTTTCTGAATGTTGAGCTTTAAGCCAACTTTTTCACTCTCCTCTTTCACTTTCATCAAGAGGCTTTTAGGCTACTCTTCACTTTCTGCCATAAGGGTGGTGTCATCTACATATCTGAGGTGATTGATATTTCTCCAGGAAATCTTGATTCCAGCTTGTGTTTCTTCCAGTCCAGCATTTCTCATGATGTATTCTGTATATAAGTTAAATAAGCAGGGTGACAATATACAGCCTTGACGTACTCCTTTTCCTATTTGGAACCAGTCTGTTGTTCCATGTCTAGTTCTAACTCTTTCTTCCTGACCTGCATACAGATTTCTCAAGAGGCAGGTCAGGTGGTCTGGTATTCCCATCTCTTTCAGAATTTTCCACAGTTTATTGTGATCCACACAGTCAAAGGCTTTGGCATAGTCAATAAAGCAGAAATAGATGTTTTTCTGGAACTCTCTTGCTTTTTCCATGATCTAGCAGATGTTGGCAATTTGATCTCTGGTTCCTCTGCCTTTTCTAAAACCAGCTTGAATATCAGGAAGTTCACAGTTCACGTATTGCTGAAGCCTGGCTTGGAGAATTTTGAGCATTACTTTACTAGCATGTGAGATGAGTGCAATTGTGCAGTGGTTTGAGCATTCTTTTGCATTGCCTTTCTTTGGGATTAGAATGAAAACTGACCTTTTCCAGTCCTGTGGCCACTGCTGAGTTTTCCAAATTTGCTGGCATATTGAGTGCAGCACTTTCACAGCATCATCTTTCAGGATTTGAAATAGCTCAACTGGAATTCTATCACCTCCACTAGCTTTGTTCATAGTGATGCTTTCTAAGGCCCACTTGACTTCACATTCCAGGATGTCTGGCTCTAGCTGAGTGATCACACCATTGTGATTATCTGGGTCATGAAGATCTTTTTTGTATAGGTCTTCTGTGTATTCTTGCCACCTCTTCTTAATATCTTCTGCTTCTGTTAGGTCCAGACCATTTCTGTCCTTTATCAAGCCCATCTTTGCATGAAATATTCCCTTGGTATCTCTAATTTTCTTGAAGAGATCTCTAGTCTTTCCTGTTCTGTTCTTTTCCTCTATTTCTTTGCATTGATCGCTGAAGGAGGCTTTCTCATCTCTTCTTGCTATTCTTTGGAACTCTGCATTCAGATGCTTATATCTTTCCTTTTCTCCTTTGCTTTTCACCTCTCTTCTTTTCACAGCTATTTGTAAGGCCTCCCCAGACAGCCATTTTGCTTTTTTGCATTTCTTTTCCATGGGGATGGTCTTGATCCCTGTCTCCTGTACAATGTCACAAACCTCATTCCATAGTTCATTGGGCACTCTATCTATCAGATCTAGGCCCTTAAATCTATTTCTCACTTCCACTGTATAATCATAATGGATTTGATTTAGGTCATACCTGAATGGTCTAACAGTTTTCCCTACTTTCTTCAATGTAAGTCTGAATCTGGTAATAAGGAGTTCATGATCTGAGCCACAGTCAGCTCCTGGTCTTGTTTTTGTTGACTGTGTAGAGCTTCTCCATCTTTGGCTGCAAAGAATATAATCAATCTGATTTCAGTGTTGACCATCTGGTGATGTCCATGTGTAGAGTCTTCTCTTGTGTTGTTGGAAGAGGATGTTTGCTATGACCAGTGCATTTTCTTGGCACTGGTCTTTATTAGTCCTTGCCCTGCTTCATTCCGCATTCCAAGGCCAAATTTGCCTGTTACTCCCGGTGTTTCTTGACTTCCTACTTTTGCATTCCAGTCCCCCATAATGAAAAGGACATCTTTTGTGGGTGTTAGTTCTAAAAGGTCTTGTAGGTCTTCATAGAACCTTTCAACTTCAGCTTCTTCAGTGTTACCGGTTGGGGCATAGACTTGGATAACTGTGGTATTGAATGGTTTGCCTTGGAGACAAACAGAAATCATTCTGTCGTTTTTGAGATTGCATCCAAGTACTGCATTTTGGACTCTTTTGTTGACCATGATGGCTACTCCATTTCTTCTGAGGGATTCCTGCCTGCAGTAGTAGATATAATGGTCATCTGAGTTAAATTCACCCATTCCAGTCCATTTTAGTTCACTGATTCCTAGAATGTCAACGTTCACTCTTGCCATCTCTTGTTTGACCACTTCTAATTTGCCTTGATTCATGGACATGACATTCCAGGTTCCTATGCAGTATTGCTCTTTACAGCATCGGACCTTGCTTCTATCACCAGTCACATCCACAGCTGGGTATTGTTTTTGCTTTGGCTCCATCCCTTCATTCTTTCTGGAGTTATTTCTCCACTGATTTCCAGTAGTGTGTTGGGCACCTACTAACCCGGGGAGTTCCTCTTTCAGTATCCTATCATTTTGCCTTTTCATACTGTTCATGGGAAGCGCCATAGTCAATGGTAATCGCCATGCTAGAGTTCACCACTATTGTGTATCAGGACTTTGGTTTGGGTGATCATGGAAAGAGCACCTGGATGTGATTCTTCAGAGACTCTAGTGGTTTTGTGTGGCCTGTGCTGTGATCCTCACTCTTCTCTACATCAGAATCTCCTATGTAACCTTTTACTAAATGCATGTACTCAGGCCCCCACCCAAGCTATTATAACTTAGATATTCCGGAAGTGGAGCCAGCTCCCTCCAATTTAGGGGACCTGAGGAACTGAACAGGTCGCAGTAAGGATCTCTAGGTAGGGGGAGGAAGGTGGGGGCAGGGGTGGGACAGGAGGACGAGCCTACAGAGAGTAAACGTGCAGAGACCATGAGGGGCTGCACGTGCAAAATGTTCTCATATCCTCACCATGGATCAAAGGAGAAAAGCGGTTCATTCCATTGATTTCTGGCAAAACTGACACCAAAATCAAATGCTTGTGTATGTTTTTAAGATGTATTTTCTATGGCAGCGGCTTGACACACACAATTCTTCTTTATGACCCTTGTGACAGCTTGCCTTGTCCTGGGAGACTCTTTTTCTCCTCCCTGATCTTTATTTCATTGACAGGCAAATAAATATAACTTTAAATTTCCCTGAGCACTCGCTGTGGCCCTGCTGGACAGTTCTTCAGAGTAGCTGTTCCTCAACCCTTCATCCTAATTCTTCAACCATCTTTACATCATATTTCTGCTTCCCTGTGATCTGTGTCCAGTTTACAGAGCACACTCCTGAACTAGCCCCAGAAGTGTCCAGGCAGCACTTGGGGGTAGTGACCACAAATCCTGTTTTTAAGGAAAACTGGGTGTTAATGTGCTTCAGGCCAAAGGATAAAAGAAAAGGTTTCTGTCCAGCAGCAAAGCCGACTGTTGATGGAAATTAGAAAGGTAGTCAGGCCATTGTTAAAACTGGGGGTGATGGTTTTTCCTTGACTTTAAAAAAAAATCCCTTGAACGATTCTCCATCCCCCAGTCATTCTGTTCTTTGTACCTCATGTTTGTGTTATTGCAGGAATTGTGAACATGGAGCATTGTTCAGCCCCTGTCCTCTGTGTCCAACAGGTCACTTGCATTTCTTGAAGCCACTGCATTTATGTTGCACCTGTCTAACAATGGTTGGGAGCACTTGCTCTTTGGAGATGGTTGGGGAGAGCTCCCAAGGATTTGGTAACTTGCTACTTTCATGAGGGAAAATAAATGGGAAGTGGGGTGGGTTGAATAGTGCTGAGGAATTGATGCTTTTAAATTGTGGTGCTGGAGAAGACTCTTGAGAGTCCCTTGGACAGCAGAGAGATCAAACCAGTCAATCTTAAAGGAAATCAATGCTGAATATTCATTGGAAAGACTGATGCTGAAGGTAAAGCTCCAAAACTTTGGCCACCTGATGCGAAGAGCCTACTTATTAGATGATGCTGGGAAAGACTGAAGGCAGGAGGAGAAGGGGACGACAGAGGATGAAATGGTTGGATGGCATCATGGACTCAATGGTTGTGAGTTTGAGCAAACTCCCAGAGATAAGTGATGGACAGGGAAGCCTGATGTGCTGCAGTTCATGGGGTCAAAAAGAGTTGGAGATGACTGAGCAACTGAACAACAACAAGGAAGTGAAAAGGCCTTGGTGACCTGGGAACATGGGACTGGATTGAACAACCACTCAGATGTGGATTAGTCAGAACACAACCAAGTATATGTCTCCGCACACTGACTTGTCACTTGGCCCTCTTGGAATGTTCACTCCAAGTCTGCTTGTCGGGTACCTGCCAGCAGAACCTTGGCTCACCAGCAAATTCTGCCATTATTTTGAAATGACAAGAGAATCTGCTTCTACCTCTTGGTCTTTTTAAAAATGTTTACATCTTTCTTGATATGCTGTCAGGGCTGACAGACTAAATGAGGACTTGTCACATGCCACTTTAGCTTGTCTCCGTGTATTTTCTGCCCCCATTGAAAACACAGATAGTAGTAATTAAGTCTTCTTTAGAAATCATCCCTTAGTGGTGATGTGCTTTTTGGTTCCTTCAATGAGACGCTGTACCTTGATAAATCACTCTGTTGGCAGCAGCAGCAACAACAGAACCTGAATAATTGTAAACCCTTCCTTCGCTAATACTTAGCAAAGTCATCATCCAGTGCAGTTTCCTCACACCAGAACAAGGGGGCCTACATGAGTAAATTTTCAGAAACCCTCCTTCATCCTTTTCTTTCGGGAGGAGTCACTGGTCACTGAAGAGATGAGTCAGAAGAGATGGCGCCTCAGAGAAATGGCCTTGTTGCCTAGGGCCTCCCCTCCTGATATTCATCAAGCGTGGACCAGTCCTGAGGCCCTGTTGACTCTAAGTCCCAAGAGAAGATGTTAAAAGTCCCTTTGTCATGATAAAGTTTCCATTTATTTTATTTCCATTTTGCTTTAAAAACAAATTAGAATTAAGCGTTTACCAGACATAGTAGAAAAGCTTTTGTGTACATTTGTGTGTGTGTGTGTTAGTCACTCAGTCATGTCTGACTCTTTGCGACCCCATGGACTATAGCCCGCCAGGCTCCTCTGTCCATGGGGTTCTCCAGGCCAGTATACTGGAATGGGTTGCCATGCCATCCTCCAGGGGATCTGCCTAACCTAGGGATCAAACCCGGGTCTCCTGTATTGCAGGCAGATGCTTTACCGTATATATATATACACATATATACATATATGTAAATAGTATGTTTGTGTGTTAGTCACTCAGTCATGTCTGACTCTTTGCAACCCCACAGACTGTAGCCCGCCAGGCTTCTCTGTCCATGGGATTCTCCAGGCAAGAATACTGAGTGGCTTGCCATCTCTTTCTCCAGAGGATCTTCCGAACCCAGGGATTAAACCCTAGTCTCCTGCATTGCAGGCAGATTCTTTACTGTTTAAGCTACAGGGAAGTCCTTTACGGTAATATAAATATTTTAGAAAACTGATGAATTTTAAAGCTGAGTGCTGAACAGTTGATGCTTTTGAACTGTGGTGTTGGAGAAGACTCTTGAGAGTCCCTTGGACTGCAAGGAGATCCAACCAGTCCATCCTAAAGGAGATCAGTCCTGAGTGTTCATTGGAAGGACTGATGTTGAAGCTGAAACTCCAATACTTTGGCCACCTGATGCAAAGAGCTGGCTCATTGGAAAAGACCCTGATGCTGGAAAAGACTGAAGGCAGGAGGAGAAGGGGACAACAGAGGATGAGATGGTTGGATGGCATCACCAACTCAATGGACATGAGTTTGGGTAAACTCTGGGAGTTGGTGATGGACAGGGAGGCCTGGCATGCTGTGGTCCATGGGGTCACAAGGAGTTGGACATGACTTAGCGACTGAACTGAACTGGAAAAATTTATGACATTTTGATTCTACTTGTTTGACTTAATGTGAATAGAATCCTAGATCTCTAATTTATATTCACTCAAAATTTTTATATTGTTCCATGTATTTTGGCATCTAGTATTACTGCTAAAAATCTAGAAAGTTTATTAGTGATTAAAAAAAAATTGAATGAGGCTTGAAACTTCTAATCCGATTCTGAGAATATGAAGAAATACTATATTGTTAAAAAAAAAAAAAACAGGAAATGTGATCCAGAATTATTAACTAAAGTACAGATTTTGTTCAAATCTCAAAAAAAAAAAGCTTAGAATTATTCAGGGAAAAAATATTATATTATGTAAATAAAAGGAGACAGATGGGTTAAAGGGAGAAAAGACTATTTCCATTTTAGCTCAGCTTTGGAAATCTAGGCCAACACTGATAAAAATTGAAGAAACACAGATTGAAACCAGATCTGTCTCACCAGAGAAACTAGTGCCGCGTGAAGGCTCCCGCTCAGGCGGCTCTGGCTGGAGAAAACCACCCACCCTGGCTTCAGAGACCTTGCTCTTCTACTGGATTTTTCCAGATTTGATTTTTTTTTTTTTTCTTAATGATTCAAGTCATCACCGATCAGACTGAATCATAAGTGATTTTTTACGTGACATTTGGAGAATGTTTCAAAGGCAGAAAGCAGAGCCGCCGGACTCTTCCCCCTCAGCCTGTATTTCTCAGTAGATTAGCAGCATTTTAAAACCCAAACTCTCACTTGCTGACATTTTCATTAGCGCTTATTCCGTGTTCTGGCTTTTAAATTTTAATGCCTGTCTTATAAAGAAGGAGAGAGTGGAGGCTTCCTAATCAGAAATGTATTCCTTTCAATTTACCATCTTCAAAAAAAAAAAAAAAGGAAAGAACCCCTTGTTGCATAGTCATGACCAGGATGTAAAGAGTCGTGGGGAATCACGAAACGGTGGAGACAAACACTGGCTCTGTGTATCTGAGGTGCCACTGAGTCAGACGTGCGATCCTTCTGCACAGTTTCCTCCCTTGAATATGTGATAGATGTAACTCCACTGTCTTCCAGGTTTTTTTTTTTTTAATTGTGATAAAATATACTTAACACAAAAGTTACAATTTTGCCCATTTTTAAGTACCCGGTTCGGTGGCATTAAGTGAATTGACATTGTATGCAATCTTCACCACTTTCCACCTCCAAACTGGAACCCTGTCCTCCTTGACTAGCAACTCCCACCTCACCACCCCCAAGCCCCAGGTCATCACTGTTCTACTCTCTGTCTCTGTGCATTTGACTGTTCTAGGTATTTCATATAAATAGAGTCACACAATATTTATCCTTTTGTGTCTGGCTTATTTCACTTCGCATAATGTCTTCAAGGTTTATCCGTGTTGCAGTCTGTATCAGAATCTCATCCCTTTCTGAGGCTAAATCAATTCCCACTGCGTGTCTACCACATTTTGTTTATTCCCTCGCCATCAGTGGGCGCTGACATTCATGTCATTTTTGGACAGAGATCATTTCCCCGCTTCTTTTCCAACTGAGTTGCCTTCCTGCTGGTTAGGAAATGTTCCCTCCTCTTCAGTTTTTGGGAAATGTCTGAGAAGAATTTGGGCTTCGCTGGTGGCTCAGATGGGAAAGAAGCTGCCTGCCAGCGCAAGAACCACAGGAGACCCGGGTTCAATCCCTGGGTCGGGAAGATCCCCTGGAGAAGGGAATGGCTACCCACTCCAGTATTCTGGCCTGGAGAATCCCATGGACAGAGGAGCCTGGCTGGCTACAGTCCATGGGATTGCAAAGAGTCGGACATGACTGAGCAGCTAACAATTTCACTTTTGAGAAGAATTTATGTAAGTTCTTTCAGTGTTTGGTAGAATTTACCCATGGAGCCATCTGGTCCAAGGATTTTTTTTTTGTCAAGGAGTTTTTGGTTCCTGGTTCAATGTTCTTACTAATTATAGGTCTATTCAGATTCTCCATTTCTTCGTGATTCACTCTTGGTAGGTTTTGTGTTTCTAAGAATGTGTTCCCTGCATCTGTGTTAATGTGTGGGCACACAAGGGCATATAGCTGTTCATAGTGGTCTCTCATAATCTTTTTTATTTCTGTAGAGTTGGTGGTAATTCACCCACTGTTCATAGTGGTCTCTCATAATCTTTTTTATTTCTGTAGAGTTGGTAGTAATTCACCCACTTTCATTTCTGATTTCCATAGGTTGCATCTTCTCTTTCTCAGTTAATCTTTTTGATTTCATTAATTTTTCAAGAAAAAAACAACTCTTGCCTTCCTTGTCTTTATTGTTTCCTCTATCCTGTCAATCTCCACCCTACTGTTTATTATTTCCTTCCTTCTGCTAGCTCTTGGTTTTTCTTCTTTTTCAAGATCCTTAAATTGTGAAGGCAGATTGTTGATTTGCGTTCTTTTTTCTTTTTTTGATGCAGCATTTACAGCCATAAATTTTCCTCATAGCACTGCTTTCATGCAATCCCCTAAGTTTTGGTATGTTGTGTTTTCATTTAAATTTGTATCTTTAAGGGACAAATACTTGTATTTTCTAATTTTCTTTCTGATTTTCTCTTTGGCTCGTTGATTAAGAGTTTGTCATTGAATTTCTACAAATTTGTGAATTTCCCAGATTTCCTGCTGTTACTGATTTCCAGTTTTATCCTGTCATAGTCAACAAAGATTCTTTGTATGATATATATGTTTTAAAATGTATTCAGACTTGATTTGTGGCCTAACATAAGGTTTGTCTTGGAAAATGTCCCATGTGAACTTGAGAAGAATCTGTATTCTGTTGTGGGTATACGATTCTATATGGTTTCTGTTAGATCTAGTTAGGTTATGATTCTAGTCCTCTGTTTCTTTACTTATCTTCATGTCTGGTTGTTCTATCTATTGAATTGTGTGTTCAGTTTTTATTACTTTTACCATGCAGAGCTCTGAGTTCGTTGCTGGGGCCCTGGTAGTTTTCCCTGTTCTTTCTTTCCTACAGTGGATAGTGTTCTGGGAGAGAGGGTGGGATAAACAACTTTTTTACTTGCTACATTGCAAGAAGATCAAACCAGTCAATCCTAAAGGTAATTAACCCTGAATATTCACTGATACTGAAGCTGAAGCTCTAATACTTTGATCACCTTATTCGTACAGTTGACTCATTGGAAAAGACCCTGATGCTAGGAAAAATTGAGGGCAGGAGGAGAAGGGGACAACAAAGGATGAGATGGTTGGATGGCATCACCAACACGATGGACATGAACCTGAGCAAACTCCAGGAGATGGTGAAGGACAGGGAGGCCTGGTGTGCTGCAGTCCATGGGGTAACAGAGAGTGGGACACGACTTAGCAACTAAACAACAATCCTCAAATACCTGTCTCCCAAAAGGCGAAGGGGAGAATGAAGGGAAAAAAAATTTCAAGGCACTCTGAGATACCCTAAAAGCCACTTCAGCCAGCAGGGGTTGCAGCAATAGCATCTGGCTCCTCCGTGCCCACAGCTCCACAGTCAGCCACCAGAACACAGAGCTTTGGCATTTGGAGGACAAGGTCCTGGCTGTCCACCCTGTATATCCTGCAAGTCACGTGCAAACTGCTCCAGGAACATGGGCACAGCTTCCGGCCAGGGGGCTGAGGGCAGGGCATGGGTAGCCACCACTGCACTGAGAGCCAGCGTTGACCGAAATTAACTGTGACTTATCTCCCAAGCCTCCCCTAGAAGCTGCACGCCTTCAAATAGACTCCAGTTTCCAAAATAGTTGCATCAGACAGCTTCTGCCAGTGCCGTCGCTGTCTAGAGAGGAAGCAGATTCCTGGCACTTCCTACTCACCATCTTCTCTGCCGTTCCCAGGCTCTGCTGCTGAAGGTCTGGGGAGAGAGTGGAGGCTTTCCTGACTGCCCACACGGGTGTTTATCTCTAGATGACGGTGGCTTTACCAAGATACACCCCAATTCTGGATTCTCATTCACCTGATGGCCCTTTCAGTTATAGATTCAAGTATCTTTGAGCTTATAGATACAAAATGCTCAGGAGAATGGGTAGCTTTTATTGTATGTGTATTAAGTGTGTTAGTTCAGTCATGTCTGACTCTTTTGTGACTCCATAAACTGTAGCCCAGGCTGCACTGTCCGTGGGGATTCCCCAGGCAAGAATACTGGAGTGGGTTGCCATGCCCTCTCCAGGGGATCTTCCCAACCCAGGGGTCCACCCCAAGTCTCCCACACTGCAGACAGATTTTTTAATAATCTGAGCCACCTGGGAAGGTTTTACTGTGTGTGTGTGTTGGTGTGTGTGTTTGTGTGTGTGTGTGTATACATGTATGTATATATATATATATATAATATATATATATATATATAGTTTGTTTGTTTCATTGTTTTGCTTTTTTCTCAGAGACACTAGCTATGCATTTGCTGGATCTCCTTCTCTAATCTTTTCTTAAAAATTCTTTTTTTTTTTTACATTTCAACTGTATTTTGCTAGGAGTTTTCATTTTTATCTTTTGCGTCCCTTGCTCAGTGTTCAGCAAGGTCTGTCCTCCCCTTCTGCTTCCTCCAGTTTCATCTTCATTCCTGTTAAGGTTTTATTTTCCTTCTATTTATTTTATGTGTGTGTGTGTGTTCTGCCTCTCTTGGTGTTAACTTGTTATCTCTTCCTCAAATGATTGCTTTTCTACTTTGTATAGAAATGGCCAAATTCTGAGTTTCTATTGTTTTTATTTTCATAAAAGAGGAAGACCATCATGTAAATAGCTTTTCAGAATCAGCTCATCTGAAAAATGTTTAATTTTTTAGAGGACGAGTTTCAGATTCGGCCTCCAGCTTTCATGCCTCATAACAGGAAGGCTAGAGGCAGGTGGAACACACCGTGGTGGGAAGTTGGGATTTAATCAAATTCGGGGAGCCCACCGCTGCTTTATTTTAAAGCACTTGATTGCATTTCTGCCTTGCACGTCCCGGCTTGGTGTGGCTGCCCCTGCAGAAAGCACAGATGGTGACTGTCAAATCCATGCATCAAACCCATGGCCCTCCTGGAGGCAGCTGTGTCCTCCGGCTGGCATCCTGAATGTAGCTATTTTCCAACCATTTTGAAAATTAGCCTTAAATATACTTAAAAAAAAAACCAACACATTTCTGGATGCACCTTCTTCTGCTCCTAACAAAGTCTCAGTTAATCAGAATGATGAAAGGGAGCCTCATCTCCATTAGAGGGGGGAAAAATTGAGTTGTGGGCCATTTATAAAAGCAGATAAAGATGTGACATCTTCATGGATGACATAATCATGATTATTTTTACAGGGAAGAGAAAATGGAGTGATTCACAGCAATTCCAGAGAGCTGAATGCTGGCCAGTGGACACAAGTGTAAGAAGACAGTTTTACTCCAGCCTAAGGAAAGTCTTCACTGGTGGCTCAAACCGTAAAGAATCTGCCTGCAGTACAGGAGACCCGGGTTTGATTCCTGAGTCGGGAAGATCCTCTGGAGAAGGGAATGGCTACCCCCTCCAGTATTCTTGTCTGGAGAATTCCACGGACAGCAGAGCCTGGCAGTCAACAGTCCAAGGGGTTGCAAACAGTCGGACACAACTGAGCAACTTTTACTTACTGATAGTTAGAAAAAAATTGTTAACTTAAAACAATGAGTAACATGGACATAACAAGTGCCATGTAAATAGCATCACCAACTCAATGGGCATGAGTTTGAGCAAACTCCGGGAGAGAGTGAAGGACAGGGAGACCTGGTACGCTGCAGTCCGTGGGGTCGCAGTCAGACACGACGGAACTACTGAACAGCAGCAACTGTCTATTAAAGATGAATAAAGGAAACATGTTCTAAGGTGTCTGAGGGACACCAGAGATCTTTTCTGAGGGCCTCTTTTCCACTAAGCAGTAGACAAGGTGGATACGGGTACCACCTGCACACATCTCCGGTCTCGGGCTGGAGAAGGAGTCAGGCAGGTGCCCAGCGTGGCCTGGAGAGGACTTCGGGCACAGGGACCCAGGCTCCCATGGCATCTGGAACCCGGGCGCCTGGGCTGGACGATTCCCACCCTGATCCCCACTGCTGCACTGAGATCAGACTCTGCTGATTTCATCCGAAGCCGTGGTTCATTACAGCCCCCGACTCACACATTTCCCCATTCACTTACCTTTACTAACAGGTTAGAATCTAGAGCTTCTGAGTACAAAAGCATATATATTTCTAAATTGCCCAATAAAAGCTTTATTCAGTTAGAAGTGTATGTTCAGTTTTTTCATTTGTCGCAAATTCCATTCTTGTGCTCTCTGAATAAAACCGTTGGAGGAGAAAATAGTATTTATTCAAGTTGTGTCCTTGAAGGAAATAATAGCTGTCCTCACAACTCCCCTTTTTCATTACTTTTACTACCCAGGTTGAAATAAGCATAGGAGCTGTATAATGATGGCGATGATTATAATGCATAATTCTGTGAAGTTTTTGTTTGAAGGACCTCTCAGTGAAACTGTCTGGTGAGCAACACATGACTTGAGTTCATTTCTGTTTTCTTAGGATTAGGCATTATCAGGATACAGAATGTACAATTACCCTCTAGGTTGAACTGATGTCTATCTCAGATGAAATGATGTTTCGTCAGGAGGCAATGTGAGGTCCAGATAGGTTAGGTAACATGCCTAAGGTCACACAGCTTGACTCCGGCATAGCTGGGATTAGAACCCAGATCTCTCTGACTCTAAAATCTGTGCCTACTCTTTCCACGGTAGTATGCTTCAGGCAAAATAAAATAATTGCTGAAGACATACACACTGCTGTGGTAAAACAGGAAGGGGTTCTTTATTACAGCAAGGAAGGCTGGGTGATCCATGGATCATGCTACAGGGTCTCCATTGCAGGGAAATGAGTGGGGCGGATACATGGTGGATCAGCTCCTTCTCCCTCTAAAATGCAGCATTTCCATGCGAGGTCTCTGTCCTATTCCAGGAATGGTCTGTGGCTTGTGTTGTTCATGGCTTCTACCTTAGTTCCTTTTTATTTAATCGTTGTTCAGTTGCTCAGTCGTGTCCAGCACTATAATTCTAAAGCATCAGTTCTTCAGCGCAAAGCCTTCCTTATGGTCCAGCTCTCACATCCATACCCTACACGTTGATCAATTCACTGCACCATTATTTACTGAGCTCCTAAGAGGTGCCAGGCACAGTGGAAAAACACAGGGTGCTGCCTTCAGAGAGAATCAGGCTTCTCGTTTGGAAAGTTCCTGGGGTTATAGCCAGCCTGCGTGACTTTCAAGTCTTTGCTTCTCAAAGTCTGATCCTGAGAACCGTCACAGGAGCATCACCAGAGAGCTTGTAGTAATGACCGAACCTCAGTTCCCCACCACCCATTCTATCAATACATGAGCAAAACCCCCAGGAGACCCAGCACAGCAGAGCCTGAGAAGCTCTGCTCTGAGACTGAGAGTCAAGTCAGGGTAGGGGCCTGAGTTGGTTGGGTGGATTGTATGTTTACTTTACAGTGGTTGTGGTTGTATACCTGTGGGTTTAAATTGTCCTTCACATGGCAAACTCTGTTTGAGGGATTGTTAACGTAAGCGACACTCCCTGGTACTGGAGAGCACCACTAAATTACAAGTAAGCAAATAGAGATTTATCTCTCCTGTTCGAAAAATGACAACTTTCCAGACACTGCTCATGTTTCCTTCTGCAAATATTTATCCAGTTACCCTTGCATTCAGGGGATTTGTGCTCACTCAGACGTTGTGAATTGGTATTTGCAGGCTTGGCCAAGCACCTGCTTGTGTGGCCAGCAAGGGTTTTCATAAATGTTTAATCCTTTGTGAGCATTTAAAAACCAAGAGATTTTCATGTAAAAATGCAGACTTCTGGCTTCTCTTGAAAATCAGGCAGCCCCACCTTCCTGATGACACAGGCTGGCTCTGGGGGTCCCCTCCAGTTTACCCACCCCCACCCACTCTGCCAGCCCTCTGGACTGGAGGCCCCAGAGCTGACCCTGCCTCCTGGAATAGCCACCTTTTAGTCACCTTCAGAGTCTCCGTTCAGAAGCAGCCCCCACAGGAGGAGAGAAGAGGGCAGCACTGGTGGTGAGGATGGATATACGGCTCCAGGCTTGCGATCCTCAGCCCTGGTGCAGGAGTTCATAAGGCATCAGTGCCCACTCCCATCGACACCCCAGAAAGTCTGATTTAACTGGTTTGGGCATCACCAGTTTTAAAAATCTCCACTGGTGATTCTAATCTGGCTTGAGAACTACTAGCTGAGCCCATCTATTAATACATTACTTGCAAAAAAAACTCTGAATTATGCCAAAGTGAGGAATAAAATGTGCATACATATGTGTGTATGTGGATACATGGCCTTCCCAGGTGGCTCAAGTGGTAAAGAATCCTCCTACAATGCAGAAAATGCAGGTTCCATCCCTCGGTCAGGAAGATCTCTTGGAGAAGGAAATAGCAATCTACTCCAATATTCTCGCCTGGAGAATCCCATGGACAGAGGAGCCTGACAGGCTACAATCTGTGAGGCTGCAAAGAGTCAGACACGACTGCACACACACACACACACACACGCACACACACACACGCACACACATAAATTGACAGAATTTACACTGAAGCCTCATTTCTCTGGACGCTGGTGATCCAAGATGTTTTGTCTAATGACCGACCATCTACTTTCCTATAGAACGAGTCAGCCAAGCAGATGAGTACTGTAAGCAAGATGGCTTTAAACTGTGTTATAGAAACTAGACTTTTTTTTTTAGGATTTAAATTCAAATCCTGCCTTGAGCTAAATATAATTTACATTCTCGATTACAAAAACGAGAATTTGCAGGATACCAGACAGAATTGTGAGTAGATCATCCAGGGCCCCTCTGACAATTGCTTTTACCGTAGAATTGCTTTTACTGCCTTGTCTATTATCACATAGCCTAAAATTCTATTAGTACCTTAATTGCTTTAGAACAATGTTTATTATTGTTGGAATTCAGCTGTTCATGCCACAGAAGTGTCCATCTGAGGGACATCATTAGAGGATGACTTCCTGTAATACCGCAGCTTTAGTGGGACCTGTCCCCTCACCCCAACCCTGATTCTGCTCAGGTCCTCAGATTTGCAGATTTGCGCTGCAGCACTCCGGCAACTGAAGTGCCTGCCTTTTCAGGCAGAGCCTTTTGATGAGGGAGTCTGACAATCGCCAGAGTAATTCATGCGATGGCTTTATGCAAGAAATTTCATTATTTCTAATAGCTGATGGTGGTTTAATATTTTAATGTAATTATGTTTAATTATATATTGTAATAACGCATTGATCAGGCTTTGGATCTGGGTCTAAGTAAAATACAGCTTGTGGAAAATTTTCCTCCAGTTTTGTTTTTTTTTTTTCTCTAAAAAGGAATTAAGTCCTGAAGTGAAACTGGATGCAAATCCGACAAGCAATCTCTTGCCAGAGAAAATATTGGCATAATATATTTGAATGGCCTAGTTTATCAGCTCCCTTGGCTAAATCCCCAAAGCATACACTGTTTGAGAATTATTTCGGAGCTGCTGTTCCTTACCCTTGCGCTAACCTACTTTGGGTCATTTCTGTTTTGTTTTATGAGCTTTTACCAACCGGCCATCTAAGTGTGGGAGACACATGTCATTTACTGTGATGGTGATTAAAATGGGGGAGAAGGGCTTGAACTAATGGCAAGATAAGACTGCGGTCTCACTGGTCTGTGCTGCCCACTGTGGCCAGACACACCAGCTGGACGCAGACAGCAAGAGCTGACATACAGCCCCCCAGTGTAGGGGCTGCGCGGACCCTTCCCCACCCCACATCCCCACCAAGGCATCTCCCTTGTGACGGGACCTGGGGCCTGACAGCCATCCAGACTCGGGCCTCAGCGAAGTCCCCAGAAACAGAAGGGCCAGCCCACCCACTCTTGAAAGGAGAGGAAGGGAAGGGAAGGGGAGAGGAAGGTAGAAAAGAGACCCCAAAAAGGAGCAGTGCCTCACATCCACACAGTCCTACCCCATCGAAGGAACCCCGTTCCCATGAGAGTCCTACCTTGTTGCTGACTCACGCCGTCTTCCAGTGGAGAAACCTGAGGTTCTGGAAGTGGGACGCGTGGACGCGGCGCACCTGGGCACGCACGGGGCGGCCTGTCGCCGAGTCCGGGGCTCTGCCCCCACGTCACAGCAGCCTGGCCGCACCCGCAGGCAGCTCCTCACAGGGGACAGTGCTCCCTGGCTCAGAACTGTTCATTCTGCGCTTAGCAGAGTTTAACACTGCCTGTTTTGAAATCTTTCCTCAAGAGCACATTGTAAAGTTTAGAAAAAGGAAACAACAGAAAAAAAAAAAACCTTGCCGCCACCAGAGGAGAGAAGGCAGAGGAAACCTCCCAGCAGAGGCTCCCAGGGAAGGTTTATTAAAGGTCACCTCGTTCGTGACGGATGAGATGGTTAGATGGCATCACTGACTCAGTGGACATGAATCTGAGCAAACTTCGGGAGATAGTGAAGGACAAAGAAGCCTGGTGTGCCGCGGTCCGTGAAGTTGGCAAAGAGTTGGACACAACTTAGTGACTGAACCACCGACCACAACCTCTATGGCGCTGCCGGAGAGCACAACCCGTAAACCTCGTGGAGATGAGAAACATCACGAGGTCTATGGGAAGAGGGGTGGTGGGGGGCGGAGTCTGGGAATGGCTTTGATCCCACCTCTGTGCTTTGCTGGTCCTGGGACTGGGGACCGGAGCCAGGTCACTAGGTACCCACACATCTGGAGCCCCAGCATCCCCTGGGGTGGGGCTCAACCACATATCCTGTTAGCTGCGCTTCTGGCAGGCGGGGCGGGGGGGTATCCTGCAGGTGAAAGGTGTTCTTATTTCTATGCCTTTACCAATCCAACATCCGAACACATATGCACTCCATCATGTTCAAGTCTTTGCAACCCCATGAACTGTAGCCCGCCAGGCTCCTCTGCCATGGGATTCTCCAGGCAAGAATAGTGGCGTGGCTTGCCATGTCCTTCTCCAGGGGATCTTCCCCACCCAGGGATCGAACCCGGGTCTCATATCTCCTACATTGGCAGACAGGTTCTTTACCACTAGCGCCACCTGGGAAGCCCCTTCCATGGTCCGAATGGAGCAGGTCAAAGCCTGCATCTCCTTCGGCCTCTCACTTTGTTCTCACGGGCCCCAGCTGCCCCACCAACACCACCTCTGTGAATTGACTGCTGTCTCTGACCAGGTCACTCTTACTCGCCAGACCTAAGCCAGGATGGCATGATCGCACCTAGGCTGCTGGCTGGCCCCACGTACGGCGGGCACATTCAGAGTCACTCTGACACTGCGTTCTTCTCGGACCCTCAGCTGCAACCATCCCCCAACACTGACCGCAGAACCTGCCTCTTGACTTGGACTGTCTCCTGAAATTCATCTGCAGTGCCCTCTCCCTGCCCCCCATAAGCCCCTTACTACAAATCTCCTCTCTCTTCTGTGTCCTTTACCCTGATCTCGTGTGCTCTGACCTTGACCCCATAGATGTCACACCTCAAGGCCCAACTCCTACCTCCCAGGCAGGTGAGTAACTTCCTCCCCGTGGATTCTTCCTAAATATTCATTTTCAGACCAGTCTTTGCCTGTGTGTTGATAATATTCCTCGATTCCTTAAATGCCCATTGGTCCCTTCATAAGGCTGTGTAATGTCAAGACCAAGGGCACAGACTGGGAGGCCAGACAGCCCAGCAGCAGGTCCTGACTTTGCCACTTTCTAGAAGGTTCTTGGGCAAATTCCATTCCCTCTTTGTGCCTTAAAACAGTGCCTGACACCTAGTGCTATGTGAGAGCTAGGCCTTGTGGGGTGGGGTCAGCTTGGGAGGCAAAGGGGAAGAGGGCTGAATTGCAGCAGTTTTGAGCAGGAAAAGCTGAGCATTTCCCCTACTATTGGATAGAACATTCTTTGCCGGCATTTCCCCTCCAGGGCTGTTTCAGGTCTGTCTGGATCTCTCTCTGGACCTCTCTGCACCCCCCACGCCCCCACCCCTGCCCCCGCAGCCCTGTGCTGCTGGTCACATTACTGCCTTTGGTTCAGTTCGTTACGCTTTTCCTTTTTGTCTTCCTCGTCCACCCAGCTCTCTCATTAGAACTTGTGGGAAAGAGCTTTTTACTTACATTTCAGAGCAGTATATAAATAGCCTGCTTAGTTTCAGCCAGCAGGTAAAAGCTTTTGTCAAATCATTCCTCCTCCCCGGATCACTGTTATCTGGGGCTCCCAGGAAGGAAAAGTTGAGAGTTACATGTTTTTCTAATCATTAAGGAAGCACAACTTGCAGCCCAAGCGGCAGTGTTCCATTTCCCTACCTGTAATTGACCGATATGATTTGGACCACTCATCAACACCTGTAACATTTTTTCTTCTGAGAAAAATTCTCCTAAAGGCTCTTAGATTATGACATAAGATTCAAGAAAACCAAAGTTCAAAAACAACTGAGAAACAAGGCTCAGATTCACTCCATGCAAATTACTTCAGCACATCATTTCTTCACGAGAAAGAAATGAGAGCGTAAGCAAAAATAGCCAGTGTTTGAAAGAATAACCTGGACAGATGAGGGATCGGGGTGGGAGGGGGGTCCCCGGAATTCCCCACTCCTGTTCAAAGTCTGAAGCAGAATGGCATTTCCCCCATATAGTTACGTGGGGGATATCTGGCATTGTTACAGTTACATAATTAAATACATTAAACATTTTCTTAGGGCTCCCTGGTAGTTCAGTGGTAAGGAACCCACTTGCCGATGCCGGAGACTCAGGTTCAATCCCTGGGTCAGGAAGATCCCCTGAAGGAGGAGGCATGGCAACCCACTCCGGTATTCTTGCCTGAAGAATCCCATGGACAGAGGAGCCTGGGGTCACAAAGAGTCGGACCTGACTTAGCGACTAAACCACAGAAACTACTTCCTTCCCTAACTCATTAACATTGATCCTGCAACTGAAAAATCCATCAGCCTCAGTCCTTCAGACATAACCTCATTCTCGGGACTCCCACAGGATCTTCAGTGGAAGGCAGCCTTTCCAAAAAAAATCATAAATCCTGGTCGCAGTTACTTTCAACAGAGGTGAAAGCAGGGTTTTGTGTACAAGTGTCATTTACTTGAGAAAGGGACTTATCTGGTCATCACAGGGTCCCCTTTGCATCGGAAATGAGGCTCCATTTACAACAGACTGTCTCCCTGCTGTATGAGTGACTCAGGGCTCCCTGAACAGGGACCCACCAGGGTTTATTATTTCCATGCCCACGCTGAAGTAGCGACCCAAGGAAATTGCCATCTCTCTGCTGAGGTGATGAAGCCCTGGCACATATCCTCAGGTGCCCGTTGTTACTAGAATGTCTGATAGGGGCGGGGGGGGGGGGTGGTGCTCACCAGGTGGCACTAGTGGTAAGGAAACTGCCTACCAATGCAGGAGACATAAGAGATGTGGGTTCGATCCCTGGGTCTGGAAGATCCCTTGGAGGAGGACATGGCACCCCACTCCAGTATTCTTGCCTGGAAAATCCCACGGACAGAGGAGCCTGGTGGTCTACAGTCCATGGAGTTGCAAAGAGTCAGACATGACTGAAGCAACCTAGCACGCATGCACTAATATGGTAGGTTTGGAATACTTGCTTAGAAGTTACCTGGACATAGTTCCTTAGTAGGTATTTTTACTAGTACTTATAAAATATGTAATTTTTAAATCGTGTATCTTATAATCATATAAATGGGAAACAATAGTCAATTAATTAATTCCAGAAAAAATCATGCCATCTCTTATCCCACCACATAGGCACGTGATAGATGTCAGAGCTTCCATCCAATCTCTTGTAATCTTGGAAATTAGGGAGATCGTCATTTGTGTACGATATCATGAATGTGTAAAATTAGCATCTAGGTCAAAATGTGAGAGTGTGAAAATGTTAGTTGCTCAGTTGTGTCCGACTTCCTGCGACACGATAGCCCGCCAGGCTCCTCTGTCCGTGGGATTCTCCAGGCAAGGATACTGGAGTGGATTGCCATGTCCTCCTTCAGGGGATCTTCCTGACCCAGGGATCGAACCCGTGTCTAATTTTGTCTCCTGCATTGGCGAGTGGGTTCTTTACCACCAGCACCACCTGAGCTCTGCTCAACCTTCAGGAAATCTGGCCTCCACCTTCCCCCAAACAAACAGATTCATTTAGTGGGGACACAGACCTCAGAGCACAATGCGCTCAAGTGTGCGGCACCACGCTGGCCCCCTCCCTGCCTTGAGTGGTGAGCTCAAGGCCATCCTGCCACTTGAACTGCATCCCTGTCCTCCGCGGTGGGAGCCGTGGGCAGCAGTGGACGGAAGAGTCTAGTGCTGTTCAGCAGAGCTGCCAACCACACCTTGGGTTCATTTCCAAGTGGCTACTCAGTGCCCAAGGCAATCTGCTTCCCAAATGAATGTGTGGAAAATTTCCTTTTTAGGAGTCCAGTGAGGTTTGATGTTGTTTTGTTTTGTTGCATTTCAGAGGCCTTCAGGAATGTGATCACTGCCACTGGACATCTTTGTTCCTCCAAAACATGAGCCTCACTCCTGGTGTCTTTTCAGAATCCTGACATCTTGGAAACCACACATGATTGGTTCATCCAGGGCATGGGTTTGAGACATATGTGATGTGTTTTTTAAGCCCGCGGCATTTCAGTGAAAGCAACCGGCTGATGGATACGGCAGTTCTTTTCCAGAATAAAGCCAGGCTTTGGCTCAGGTCTTAATCCCTAAGAGCACAGAGCTTTTAACTCCTGGTTTCCCAGAAGAGCCCTGGCGATTCTGCATGTCCGGAACTGCAGACCTCTGTTCTGTGGCGCTTCTTCCCTCGCTTTCCAGGGCTTGTTTTGTATACGCTCCTGTCCAGCTTGAGGACTTCATTAAGGAACATTCACACTTGTAAACCTACTGGCTTTGCGAAGAAGACGTGAAGTTTCAGCCTTACACACGGCTGGCTGAACGACTCAGAGGAGATAACCTATTTACATACTAAAAAGGTCAGTGTCGGACAGTTCGCATCTAGAAATGAATTCGCCGCTGCCGGCAACTGGAGCAGAAGAATCTGGGAGAGGGCCGCAGTTTTGCTGTCTGTCTCTCTGTATAGAGAGCACACGGGAGTAAAGATGCGGGATGTCTGTGCGCGGTGGCCAGGCAGAGATGGGCATGTGGACAGGCTCCCTTTCCGATCACTAACCAGTAGGTGACTGTGATCTTGTAGACTGTGAGCGTTGCAGGGCAACCTCCCCTACTAACAACTGTAATTAATTTGAGATGGAAATATATGCATGATAAGGTTTTCCCGGTGACTCAGCAGTAAAGACTCTGCCTGCAGTGCAGAAGCCGAAGGAGACCTGGGTTTGATCCCTGGGTCAAGAAGATTCCCTTGGAGGAGGACATGGCAACCCACTCCAGCATTCTTGCCTGGAGAATCCCCTGGACAGAGGAGCCTGGCAGGTTACAGTCTATAGTGAAGACACGAAAGAATCAGACTCGATTGAGCCCTGCTTACTTACCCTGTCTACTACATTAGTAAAGGCAGACTTTGAGAGGGCTAAAGACAGTTCCTTTTGTGGTCTTCCCTTTCAGAGCCTTTCAAAATATCAACAGCTTTACTTGGCTGATGCGTGTTGAAAGAATCTTAAAAGATGTCACTAGAAAGTCCAGAGTTTTCTCTGAAATCTCTGTAGTGATTTTGTCCTTGCCTGTTTGTATATTCAAAGCAAAATAATGAGGGAATTGAGATCTGTGCGTGCTAACTCGCTTCGGTCCTGTCGGACTCTTTGCCACACCCCCATGGATTATAGCCTGCCAGGCTCCTCTGTCCATGGGATTCTCCAGGCAAAAATACTGGAGTGGCTTGCCATGTCCTACCTCCAGAGGATCTTCCCCACCCAGGGATGAAGCTCACATCTCTTTTGTCTCCTGCATTGGCAGGTGGGTTCTTAACCGCTAGGGCCACATGGGAAGCCCATTGACATCCATAGCTCCATATAAATGTCTGGCTATAATAGAAGAGTAAAGTCCCTTTTGAAGGTGGAAAAGGCTGTTCAGAAAGGCTGGGGAGGAGTGTGGGCGGAAGAGGACTCTGACTCCTTGGTGAGAGCGGCCGGCACCCTTGCAGCCTTAGGGCCAAGGCCACTCAGAGCTCTGGTCCCGAGGGAGCACCCCATTCAGAGGGTCTGGCTGGGGCTCCGCTCTCAGCTGCAGCCTGTTCCCTGAGTCCCCTGAGGTCGTCGTGCCTGCAGGACTTACAGCAGCAGCTGGCACCCAGGTGTTCCCCCGGGATCCTGAGCTACATCCCACACCCGATGCCACCCCACCGGGGGACCGTGGGAGCCAGACATGAACCTGGGCCCATGGTGATGAAGGCGGCGGCTTCCAGGAGGGAAGCGGGCTTTGTGTGCTGTGCATCCAGGCGGCCAGTGTGCGGTCCACTTAGGGCTGCATCCACCGAGGCTCTGCACCTTCCCTGCCTCCTGACTAAGGGAGAGAGGCTGGTACAGGCACAGGCCTGCTCCTCCTTGCCATCAGCGGGTCACAGAGATTATTCGAAACTGCTTAGCAAACAGCCATGTTCTCGGGCCTTCACAACGTCTGATTCTCATGACTGTGGTTTTGAAATAGAGCAGCAGCAATGTGGCTGTGTTGGGGAGGGTGATGCCTGGGCAGTGATGCCGTCTGTCCAGGATTCCACTGGGTCAGCCCTCAGCAGGGAGGGGCTACGAGGATGCCCCAGGAGGCTGCCTTTCTCACCCCTTTACATCTCTTGCAGGGCACTTGGCCACACAGATGCCCCAGGCCTTGCACCAGCCTGTCTTCACATCATCCTTGTCAGCCCAGCCTTTCCGGGACCCTCCCCTGGGCCAGCTTGGCTGACGTGCAGGCCTGCAAGGTGGCCGGATAGGCACTGGAGGAGGTTGAGAGGCCGCTCGGGGCGGGGGTGGTGGATCTGCACACAGCCAGGTTTCCCTTAGTTGCAGAGTCCTCGTGTCAAATTCCAAGTCCACACCTGAGGGAGAAGCAGACCTGGCCTGAGGAAGCTTGTGAAGCCCCTGGGTAGGCCCTGCATGCCCCTCACCCCCAGCCTTCTCCAATGCCGGCTCTACCGCCTGTCCCCCAGGGCGGTGGGATTGAGGCTTCAGCCCCGCATCACAGGTTTCCTGTGAGGAGACATGTACCATGTGAGCCCTCAGGCATGTGCCCTAGAGCCCCTGGTGAGCCCCCCATGCACTGTGCCCGAGGGGGTCCCTCTGCCCTGTGTCCACCTGCAGCCACAGGTGAGCCGGTCAGCCTCAGGTTTATTTGTAAACTAGGTCACCACGTGGTGAAAGACGCCGGACAGAGGGGAAAATGGATTCAGTTCAGTTCAGTCGCTCAGTCATGTCCGACTCTTTGTGACCCCATGGACTGCAGCACGCCAGGTTTCCCTGTCCATCACCCACTACCAAGAGCTTACTCAAACTCATGTCCATCAGGTCAGTGGTGCCATCCAACCATCTCATCCTCTCTCATCCCCTTCTCCTCCTGCCTTCAATCTTGCCCAGCATCAGGGTCTTTGCAAATGAGTCAGTTCTTCGCATCAGGTAGCCAAAGTATTGGTGTTTCAGCTTCAGTATCAGTCCTTCCAATGAATATTCAGGACTGATTTCCTTTAGGATGGACTAGTTGGATCTCCTTGCAGTCCAAGGAAACATTTCATGCAAAGATGGGCACAATAAAGGACAAAAATGGTATGGACCAAGCAGAAGATATTAAGAAGAGGTGGCAAGAATACACAGAAGACCTATACAAAAAAGATCTCCATGACCCAGATAACCACGATGGTGTGATACTCACCTAGAGCCAGACATCCTGGAATGTGAAGTCAAATGGGCCTTAGGAAGCATCACTATGAACAAAGCTAGTGGAGGTGATGGAATTCCAGTTGAGCTATTTCAAATCCTGAAAGACGATGCTGTGAAAGTGTTGCACTCAATATGCTAGCAAATTTGGAAAATGAATTAGATTTTAATATAAACATGTCCAACAGCATTGTCAATGCTCACTCAGTTGACCCTGAACCCTGAGAGGTGAGTGGACACCTCACTTCACTCCCTGGGCCTGTATCCCAGAGCCTCTCACTAAGTCCAGCACTGAGTAGGTCTCCCAGTAAGCATTTGTTGAATGTATGCTGAACGGCAAGGGCATTTGAGCTGGATTTTGAAACAAAAGTGGGCTATGTCCAAGCAGAGAAAGAAGAGACGCGGTGCATGGGAGGAAAACCAGAAGTGGAGGGGACACCAAAGATAGTGAACTGCATTCACACAATCGGGAGGCGCGTATGGTTGTTTGCCCATTTTACAGACAAGGAAGTAGAGGCCCCAGAGACCGAGGAACCTCTTAAGGCCACACAGTCAGACGCGTCCTGAGTTGATGTCTCACCCCCAAGCACACTGCCCACTGGGCTTCAGGAATGTGGGCCTGGGATGGGGAAAGGGCCAAGCCTGGGCCGAGCATGCAGGCCAGTCACACAGTATCCATGTCTTAGGCCAAAAGTCCTACTGTGAAGCTGGTGCTTCAGGGAGGTGCAAACAGCAAAGACCTGCTAGGAGATGAGCATGAGAAGGGGCCTGGTTGGGTTCAGCCGGTGGAGCCGCCCCACAGGAACTAGACGGGACACAGGATGAAAAGGTGAGATGAGACAGGCTGATTCCTTTTATAGCCTCTGCTACACGGCCTGGCACTTAATTAGGATAATGACGTGTCAGCGACGCAGCCCACAGTCTTCATCGGGAAGAATGGGAAAGCAGTGGCGTCGTCAAAAAATGGAACTTTGGGGACAGGATCCAGTTTGGGGGCTGGAGGATAAGATGATGAATTTATTGTGGGACCTTCTGAGTTCAGGTCCCTGCAGGTGACACCAGGGGCAGAAATACCAGATGGGGCCTCACCAGGCACGACCCCCAGAGAGCATGGCCAAGAATGGAGGCCAGTGGGTCCATGACTAGGAAGCATAGAAAGTGGGAAAGCCAGAGGCTGGCAGTGAGTGTCCAGGTCACAGTGTTCCCACTGGGGCTGTGGGATTGGGCTGCAGGGGATTTGGGAAAACTCTGTGTGTATGTGTGCGTGTGTGTGTGTGTTAGTTGCTCAGTCGTGTCTGACTGTTCGTGACCCCATGGTCTGTCCATAGAATTCTCTAGGCAAGGACACTGGAATGGGTTGCCATTTGTGTGTATCTTTTTCCCTTAAGAGGAGGGCCACAGCTTTTGTTAACTTTTGGAGGGTGGGAGAAGCATTATCCCAGAGCCGGAATCACTCTTACAGAATATCAGAATGTTTAGAATTTAGAATTCTAATTTCAGAACATTAGAGTTTCTTTAGGAAATTTGTGTTTGGTGGGGGTGGGGGCAGGGGTGGGGGCGGGCGTGGAGGGGGTTCTGATCTGATAAGTTTCAAGTCTGACACTGAATGAAGTGGAGTTAGAGGGGTGATTAAAGGAAAGTAGCTGGCCCAGCACAAGTCTCCCCAGGCTGGGGCACGACTCAGAAGGGACGCGGTGAGGAAGGCCCAAAGATGCCATGGAAAATGATCAGGAAGCCCGAGTCACAGTTCTGAGCTCTCTGTGATGGGTACACGAGGCATCCCAGCCTTTCATTGCTGGAAGGGGTCTTGTACATTTTCTAGATTAAAGATACAGCAGGCATTGGAGAGGCCTCTGTGACTATGGCCACCCTCAGGGTTGCATCTCAGAGACAACAGCCCACGATATTCCCTAACGTTGACATACCTTTGACTTGCTAACTACCATTGGATGCCCCTGAGGACAAGGACCACATCCTAAATTTCCCTCTGAATTCTCACACTCTGTAGCACATTTTCTGGCACCAAAATTGGTCCCCAAGAAGAGTCTTTGGAGGTTCAAAGTGTGGGCGCTGTGATGGTTCTGTTTGTATAGTTGAAAATGAGGCGGCTCCCTAGGGGGGAATCTTAGTCTCATCCACTGAGGCCACAGTGTCTGTTCTGTGAGCATGCATGCTCAGCTGCTCAGCCATGTCCGACTCTTTGCAACCCCTTGGACTGTAGCTCACCGGACTCCTCTGTCCATGAAATTTCCCAGGCAAGTACACTCGAGTGGGTTGTCATGCCCTCCTCCAGGGAATCTTCCCTACCCAGGGACTGAACCTGCATCTTCGGGATTGAACCTGCATCTCCGGCATTGGCAGGTGGATTCTTTACCACTGAGCCACCTGGGAAGCCCATGTCTGCATTAGGAGTGGCGCGTGAGGACGTGAGGCCTTGAGGAGCTGAGCGGGCTGGGGGGGCGCTATTCCTCTGCTGTTTGTTCCCATGGGGCAGAGACTGGAGCAGGGCTCAGTGGCCAGGGACAGGGCGTGTGGAAGATGACTGGTGGGTCCTTGTGTTAAGCGCCATCTGGGGAGACTTAAGGCAGGTTGTTGTCTCTGGCCAGAGATGCAACACAGGACAGTCGCTCTTGTTTGCTTTCCTGGCCAGAAGGAGGCCTCCACTCCAAGCTCTGTTACCTGCCTGGGTCTTTGGCACCTCACCTGGAGGTGGGGGCTGGCTTTGAGCTCCTTTCCTGTTTTGCTGGCTCTTTCTGCCAGAGCAGATTCTTTCAGAGCACAGGCAGGCCATGAAGTCAATGCAATGGTTCTAAACAGAGAGACGAGACTGGAAGACAGCTCATCATCCCATCGCAGAGGTTACTGTTTTGTGAAAACTTCGTTAGGAATGTGAGGGTGAGCACACGCGCAAGGGGTAGTCCCTGGGGAGCGTATTTCTTACTCTAGTCGTGGAAGTGTTCTATAGATGGGTGCCAACATTTAAGAGTAGGGGCTAAATTAGCCATATCTTTTCACATCTTTATAGGAAGTGTCTTGCCAGAGCAGCTGTGAGACAGATGTGCGAGTGCGGGGGTGAATTAGGAGGGGAATTTTCTGCAGCCCCTCCTGCCAGGTGTCCATGGGCACAGGCAGGCGGATGTGACGTGCACACTCATCACAGGGTGCCACTCGGGGATGCCCGGTGTCTATAAGGTCACTTTTATTTCTTACATTCAAAAATGCCTTTTAAAGCAGCATGTGCAAATCTCCCCGGCCTCACCCAAGGGCTCCCTACATGTCCATTAGCTCTGAAAGATGGTGATCACTTCCACACAATCTTTGCACAGGAGGGAGTGTTGAGAAAAAGTCAGGATGATGCTGCCTAGGCAGAGCAGCCTTATACAGTTAGGCCATGAAAAGGGGCAACTAATCAACTCCATTGTTGACAAGAGACCTGGGCTGGAGCCACAGTCCCCAGTGGACCTGGAGCCAGGACAGTCAGGCGTATGGCAGCGCTGGCTCAGCGAGATGGAAACATGGGCATCAAGAGACATTTAAGGGAGCAGCAGCCCCACTGAAGGAAACAGGCCCGCTGGTCTGCACGAGGTTGCCTGGGAGGAAGTCAGGTGGGGCAAAGGGCCCAGCTCAGAGCCTGCACACAGTCATCATTCCTAGTCTTTCCAAACTCTGCGTCATCCCCGGAACCCACTGACTCGGTGTCCTTCCAGAGCAAAACCAGAGTGTCTATATGTGATGCCACACCCCAAGAACTCGGGGAACCAGGTATGCTGCCCCCATCAAGACCAGGGTCAAGGTCAGCCACCCTGGGCTACAACCGGACCACCATCACCTTGAGAAAGCAGCCGCATCCACACAGCGGTCCTGGGTAGAGACAGAGGACAGGACAACAGCCTCCTTCTCTGTGGACTTGGCACCATCTGACCAGTTCTCTGTGCTGACCTCAACATGAAGACGGAGACACGTGCCAAAGGGAAGCATGAAAGGGAAACCTTCCGATGCTGCTCTGCGGCCCAGTGAAATTCACCTACTGTACGCTGAGAAAATCTGTAGCAAATGGGCTTTCTCCCGAAGCTCAACATAGAATGAATTTCTTAGGGGTTAGAAATCCTGAGTAGCAATATTGAGTGATGATGCCAAATGATCCAAGCTTTTGGATATTTTAAAATTCTAGTCAGAAAAGTCTGCCTCATTAGATTTCGTTAACTTATTCTTTACTTTGGAAAAAGGTAGGTTGAGTAGCATCAGAATCTCTGTCCAGAAAGACAGAGAATTTCAGACCCAAGAAAGACAGGAAGGAGAGTGTGAGGCTGTGCAGGCTGGGCCACCTGCCCGCAGTGTGGCTCTGTTTACTCTTTGCTTTAGCACATCATTTATACCCATTTAAAAACCCAATCTACCTCTGACATGGACAGTGATTTCTTGGCTCACAGTACTAAGAAGAGGGAATGTGATCCTTTTTTTAAATTTGTATTTGTTTGTCCAGAAGAGGACATTTTAACCTCTGAAAACCATCAAAGCAATACTTCAGCTCCTTTTGGAGAACAGTAGTTGCTGGAGCGTGTGTTTACAAGAGACCGTCTCTGGAGCACGTCCCTGAGCCTGGGGTGAGGGCCCAGGGACCCTGGTGCTGGTGTGTCTTCCCCAGGCAGCCAGGAATTGAGAACAACCAGGGTGTGTCTTAGCTAATTCCTGGTCCCACTTTTCTATATATATTTCCCTACTGTAGCCCCAGCCCTCGCCTGTCACACAGCGTTCCCGGGAGAGCCCTGCTTCCTCGCCACGGCTCTTACCCACTGACATCGGCAACACCTGGACTCATTTCTCGTTGTCGCAGTTGTGCGTGTTTCGGGTGTTCCTGTCACTTAGCTGGCAGAAAGCAGGGATGTCACTGAACATCCTGCAGTTGGCAGGGCAGCCCACAGCAGGAAGGATCAGCCCGGCATGGGAGTAATGCTGGGGTAGGAAGGCTGTCCTTGAGCATTGTCCCTGCAGTCAGCATCAACTCCTTCAGCCCCACCCCCAGTCTATGGGCAGAGCCTCAGGATTTACCCCAAGCATCTCCTGCCTCCAGCTCTGGGCTCAGCCCCAGTGCAATGTCCAGCCCCCAGAACTCTCTGAGGCGGAGAGGCTGCAGGCTGCCCCTCAGAGACACCCAGGTCTCCTCCTCCCAGACCTCCTCTCACCCAGGGTCCCTGGCCCTGACTGCACATGAGGATCAACCTGGGAGTCTAATCTGTGCCCAACTCTCGGGCAGATCCAGCACCTCTGATTTGGAATCTGCAGCATGAGCCTGGCCTGAGATGGTGTTTAAAGCTCTCCAGGTGGCTCTGCAAGCTCCGGGAGTTGGTGACGGACAGGGAGGCCTGGCTTGCTGCAGTCCATGGGGTTGCAAAGAGTTGGACATGACTGAGTGACTGAACTGACTGATTGGGCTTCAGCTTCCTCCTCATTTTCCTGGGAATTCCCTCAGCAGAGTTCCCAAGTCCCTGTTGCTGGCCAGGCCCCAGGGGAGGCCCTGGAGGCTCAGGTGAGAGAGAGGGGTCTGGAAAGGGCAGGCGGGCAGCCCTCAGCTCCTGACTGTCCCTTCATTACTGATGTGTGCAGCCACTGCCCCCTGCCCTCCTGACCCTGCAGACCAGATGATAGAAGGTTCTAGAATGCCAGGGCCACACGGAGATGGAGGCTGCCATTGCACCATGATGACTGTCATCCTACGTAGGTTGGCCTAGAACAAGAGGCCAGAAAAGACAGTAGGAGCTGGTGCCACTTCCGAGCTGGCATGAACTAATGTGGCTGGATGGTTACTGTTTAAACCCCCAGCGTGTGAGGGATGTGAAGTGTGTTTTACTCAAACATCGAAGGACTACAACCCAAGGTGTTATTTCCGGTGAGTGTTTTGAGTCAGGCTTTTCACGTCACACTGCAGGTGGCTGAGTTTGTGGCATCTCTGCTGGGCGGTGAGGAGCGTGCCTAGTACTTCAGGAGGGAGGTAGGGAACGGGAAAATTATATGTATCCAGCCCAGACCCAGGAGTGCTCTGCTTCCATTTACTTAAGTGTAAATAAGAGTGGTGGGGGGCGGGGGTGGGGGCAAGAGGAGGAGGTGCAGGCAGGAGGGGTCTCAGGGCGGCCTCTGTCTGGGCTGCTGACATGAGCTGTGCTTTGTAACTTGCAACTAGAGCTGGTGGCCTCGGCTCTGCAGCCACTCGAGGAAGGGACAGTTGGAACACATCCCTCAGTCACTCCCTGGGGTGCCCCTGAGCCCCTGTACCCTGGGGTCAGGGGGGCCTGCAACAGACCTGCATCCAGGAAACAACATACACTTTTCTGCTCCAAAGTGGAAGTAGGGCCATCGGGTTTGTCCCCACCCAGCCTCTGCTCAGAGGGTCACAGAGAAGCCGCATGCTCCGTCTATAGGGCTTCCCCTTCCAGAACCAGAGGGCAGGGCAGTTTGCTAATGGGTAAGCTGGGGCCTCGTGAGCAAAGGTTCATCCCGTACCAGTCTGATCCCTGAGCCTCTGCCATTGATCTAGAACTCTTGAGAAAACCATGCTCGTGAACAGGGTGCAGCTCACACTCTCTGTTTCTGGGTTCAGGACACCCGTGGGGCAGGGGAGGTGCTCTCTGAGTTGTGGGTCCCAAGCCCCTCTGATCCTGCCAGGCCCTCTACCTGCAAGGAGCTCAGCATCAGGGCCATGGTCTGGAGCTGCTGCTGGGATCGTGGAAGGGGGAACCCCTACCCCCTAGCCCAGCCTCACATGAACAGGTGTCCTCTGTGTCTGCCACGTCCAGGACCTCCTTGTTCACAGTCTCCTTGAGGTCCAGCTGCTCCACTCTGGCTATTGAGACCTGCAGTCACCATGGGCAGCTTGCCTCGCTTCTCTCCTCCCTACTCTGGAAACACAGACTGATGTGAGAGGACCTGCAAGGGTTACGGTTAGTGTGTCTACAGCAGCTGGCCCAGGCTTGTCCCAGGGCAGGGGCTCCATGACTGGCACCGATGCGGAGCAGAGGGGCCCCTGCTGGAGTTCAGCAACCTGCCCACAGCCACAGTGTTGCCCTCTATGACCTGCGGCAGGTTGTGCATGCATGCAAAGTCACTTCAATCATGTCTGATTCTTTGTGACCCTATGGACTATAGCCCACCAGGCTCCTCTGTCCATGGGATTCTTCAGCCTAGAATACTGGAGTGGGTTGCCATGCCCTCCTCCAGGGGATCTTCCTGACCCAGGGATCAAACCTGTGTCTCTTATGTCTCCTGCATTGGCAAGCAGATTCTTTACCATCTGAGCCACCAGGGAAGCCCATGGAAGCTTTTAAAACTAACACCCTATCTGGGGTCCTCGGGGATCTCTCCTTCCTCATGGGGACACTGACACGGGGGTTGTGTTGTGAACTAAAAGGGTTAGAACCACAGAGCTGGGTTCCTGGACGGGTATTACTCCAGCAAACTCCATTCTGTCTTCTTGGTTCTGGACCCAGGACTCCTCCTGGGCCCGCCCATGTGAATAGGCAGTGTGGCTATGGGCCTGTCCACGTCCCCGAGACCCAAACTCTGAAACCATCCTGGGGCTTCTAGAAGCTGGAAACACAACCTGCACAGTGGCTACCAGCCATCACGCAGTCTCAGGATAGCCAAGACATTCCAGACCATGACATGTTTTCAAAGTTAATAAACAGCACATTCATTTTGAATGTACTTCTGCTTATAATGGTGTTTGTCACAAAAAGCATTTTAAGTAAGGTTAAAGGAGAAAACACCAAGCAAACATCCGGCCAAAGATCACTTCACATTTGCTGTAAAGACTGCAAATATTTCAACTCCGTGTATGTTTGCAGCGATCACACACATTTAATTTTACAAATGAAAACAAATCTTTCTAGGTCATCAGCTCATGTTCCCTTGCTTCACAGCCCACAAAAAGTTTCCCAAGTCATTACCTATTACACTGAGATGTGAATTTTGGTGACTGCCGGTCCCCATCCTCGGTGACACCGTAATTTCTTTCCTTCTGCTGTTCCTGGTATGTCCGGTTGTTTGCCGTATTTCACTGCATGAAGGACACCAGCGTGTCCTCACCACTCATCATGTTCATGTGAAGTATTCCTGGAGATTCACTTGGTATATTTTTAAGGCCCTTGATACAAATTCAGTCCAAAAATTTAAAAATGTAACAGTAGAAATTTAGCCTAATTTGTGTACGCTGAGTTCACATTTAACAGAATGAACACCTTTTAATGTAACTTAGCTTCAGGGTTCTGGGGAGAACTTACTGTCGAGAGTAGCTGGACTAAGATGCCGCTGTGCTCCGTGGTCCCTCGAGCTCTGCACCCAGGGGCTCCTGGCAGTGGTGGGGGTTGGAGGGGGGCAAACAGATGGGAGGAGCAGGCTGTGTTTATTTGTGTGCATTTATTTACTGACAGCACATTGACGGCAGAGTCTTCCTGCTGCCAACAGACGGACATTGTCCAGGTGGATGAAGATCGAGCCTGGTCCAGCCCTGAAGGTTTACAACTCCATCCTCGTGTTCAGGAGCTCCCAGGACCTCGCCGAGGAGGATGCCGTCTCAGGCCAGGAAGCCATCAGGGGACGCTGTACCTGAGGGACCAAGGCCACGGCCACGCCTTGTTCTTTCAGCAGGAACCTCAGCCGCAGGAACTTGATTTCAGTGTTTCCATGGTCATGCCCAAGTATGAACGGGACCTTATAAAGCAGCCGTGGCTTTTACGTTTGGAAGATTTGATGGCTGATCCAGCTCCAGGGATGCAGAAGCCCCCAGACCCAGCAGGACCCTGACCGTCACCACCGCAGCTCTGATGTATGATAAGAACAGACCCAAGAAGCCGACGGCATACATCTTTATCCTTGTCCCTCGCTATCCAAGAAGCGGCTTCTCATTTTGCAAGGATGAAACTCTCTAGGGTGGGATATGAGAAACACAGTTTTCAGACACACACTGTTAATGTCTTCGTCAGCACAGCATCTGAGCTTGGCTGTGATTTGCCCTCTGGGTGCAGGAAGTCTAAGAGGCAGAGGCCTGGTGCTTTAATGACTTGATGTGAGATGTGTGTGCTTTACTCGGGAAAGTGCAGATCTTAAAAAAAAAAAAAAACAAATTAGTAATAAGCACATGTTTTCATGATCCATTCATTCTTATCTAGGTTCCATGAACCGTTTCTCAGCTGTGCCACCGGGTCTCCGGGAGCATGCCTGGGTCCCATGAGGAGAGCCAGCAGGATACTTGGCAGAAACTGGGAGGACCCTCCACCTGCGGTGCCATTACTGCCAGGGACCCAAGTCCTGACACAAACACCCCCATCCCCCCATCCACATCCTCACAGCTTCCGCTCTGGGGGCCGCCTGGGAGGCTGACATCCTGCGGGCCACCTGCCTGTCAGGAGGAGCCGTGCTCACCGGGGCCCTGGGTACCTGTCTACAGACAGAGGCTTCATCAAGGGAAGAGGTCTAGAGCTGGGTGTCTAGTACTCGTTTAAACAAGTCTTTTTTTGTTATGAGCGCATATTTGTTTTGTGTGAGTGACTATATTTGAGGCTGAACCTATGCAAAGTCAGCCTCACAGTTTTGAAAGACAAGCACCTCCTTTCTTATACCAAACAGTAAGAGCTACCCACGCCCCGTGGAATGGAGGCGCCACTGTTTTGGTTGGGTTTGGGGGGCGGTGCGGTTTGTGTTTTATTTTTGCTGGGGGGAGAGAAAAGAAATAAATAGAATCAATCCTATGGTATCCATTTGCTTCAATTAAGAGTCTTAGGGTTTAAGAAAGTTGCTTGGAGAGTTTATCAAACTTCATGTCACTGAAGAAAAGAGAACTTCTTCTCTCAGAGGTGTGCTTAGATTCGATTCTTTAGAGTCTCACTTTGTCTACATGGCCTTTTACTATATTATTGGTTGATGCGCATTTTTTCTGTTTGGGTTTTCTTTTTTAAATTGCCACATACAATTAAAATTCCTGCTTCTGCTTCATTACAATTGTAATATATTTTAAATGATAATAAACAGATGAAATGAAAACCCCCGCCTCACTGCCTTCATGAACATGATAGCCTGGAGCCTGCCCTCCCCTCGTCCCCTGAAGGACCCTACAGAGTAACCCCGCACCCTCGAGCCAGCAGAGAAGTCAGCCCTTACTGAACGCTCGAGGTGTGTTTCCTCAGGGATGGTGCTAATGATTTGAGAGGTTTTTTAATTAAAAACATCTCAAAATGGCTTTTATGTAGGCTCCACGGAAGACAGGAGATTTGCAGTTTGTGTATTTAATACTTGTCATTTCCACAGAAGGATTGAGAACAGGACAGAAAATTCCAAGCCAGATTAGGGTTGAACTTTGTGTCCCTCTAAGACAGGACGGACGCGGGGTAGCTCCCCTCGGCCGCACTGAGTGCGCCGGCCGTCGCAGCCGCTTGCGATGCAGAGTACATCATGAGAAACGCTGGACTGGAAGAAACACAAGCTGGAATCAAGATTGCCGGGAGAAATATCAATCACCTCAGATATGCAGATGACACCACCCTTATGGCAGAAAGTGAAGAGGAGCTAAAAAGCCTCTTGATGAAAGTGAAAGAGGAGAGTGAAAAAGTTGGCTTAAAGCTCAACATTCAGAAAACAAAGATCATGGCATCTGGTCCCATCACTTCATGGGAAATAGATGGGGAAACAGTGGAAACAGTGTCAGACTTTATTTTGGGGGGCTCCAAAATCACTGCAGATGGTGACTGCAGCCATAAAATTAAAAGACGCTTACCCCTTGGAAGAAAAGTTATGACCAACCTAGATAGCATATTCAAAAGCAGAGACATTACTTTGCCAACAAAGTCTGTCTAGTCAAGGCTATGGTTTTTCCAGTGGTCAGGTATGGATGTGAGAGTTGGACTGTGCAGAAAGCTGAGCACTGAAGAGTTGATGCTTTTGAACTGTGGTGTTGGAGAAGACTCTTGAGAGTCCCTTGGACTGCAAGGAGATCCAACCAGTCCATTCTGAAGGAGATCAGCCCTGGGATTTCTTTGGAGGGAATGATGCTGAAGCTGAAACTCCAGTACTTTGGCCACCTCATGCGAAGAGTTGACTCATTGGAAAAGACTCTGATGCTGGGAGGGATTGAGGGCAGGAGGAGAAGGGGACGACCGAGGATGAGATGGCTGGATGGCATCACTGACTCGATGGACGTGAGTCTGAGTGAACTCCGGGAGTTGCTGATGGACAGGGAGGCCTGGTGTGCTGCAATTCATGGGGTCGCCAAGAGTCAGACATGACTGAGCAACTGAACTGAACTGAACTGAAGACAGAATGATCAGACAGAAAGAACCTGATCCAAGCTTAACTTGAATCAAGCTGTTTTAAATTTGGTTTTGAGCATGTGCGCATGCGTGAATGTAACCGACGTAACACATGTGTAAGCTGCCGGACACCTAATAGTAGCCATTAAATAGGTCTCAGAAAAGCAACCGCAATCCATTTTCTGAACAATCCTGCAGGAATCTCCCACATATATACTCAAATTTGCACCAAGCTTGACCCCAAGGGACCCACTCTTAGTGTGGCCTATGTCGGGGGCCCAGGAGCAGGTGTGGCAGACCCTTGGATTGTCCTGGACATGAGTCCACCACGCCCAGAACCAGCTCTAGCCAGTTCCCTCCCCTGTGCCTATGGTCTCCCGAAGGGCTTGGAACTGGAATGTTAGGAGGTGAGCTCCTCTGCTCTGCCAGGAACCACCCCCTACCTTCACCACCCTTAGCTGTCAGGCAGCATCCAGAAATACCCAGATGCTGTGAAGGCCTCAACCGCCCTGGGTACCAGCCTCACCCTCACTCCCCTTTTCTCTTCCTGAGTCCCACCAAGAACATGAGTGAGTCGAGGACAAAGCAAACACCTGCCACCAGGGCATCAAGAGATACAGGCTTCTAGGATATTAGAGTTCCCACAAAGGAGCCCTCATATGTATTGCAATGCTGGAAATTAGATCATTAGCAAAAATCCAAAGGGGGCTGGCACTTCTGAGACCATGGTCTTTAAACATCTGTAATTTGAGGTAATTTCTGCAAAAATAAATTTTTCCTCCCTCTGGGATTAGATGCTAACCTTGTATAACCAGGAGTTTGGGATGGATATGTATGCTCTACTATATTTAAAATGGATAGCCAACAAGGACCTATTGTATAACACAAGGAACTCTGCTCAATGTTATCTAGCAGTCTGGATGGGAGGGGAGTTTTCGGGAGAATGGATGCATGTATATGTATGGCTGAGTCCCTTCACTGTTCACCTGAAATTATTACAACATTGTTCATTAATCAGTTATGCCCCAATACAAAATAAAAAAATGTAAAAAGAAAATTGATTAATACATAATGGATGTGTTCATTTTTTTTAAAAAAAGAAATGAGCTTATTTACAAAATAAATACATTCACAGGCATAGAAAACAAATTTATGGTTCCCAGAGTGGAAGAATGGGGGGAAGGGATAGTTAGGGAATTTGGGATCGACATGTACACTCTGCTATATTTAAAATGGATCACCAATAAGAACCTACTGTATATAGCACATGGAACTCTGCTCAATGTTATGTGGCAGCTTGGATGGGAAGGGAGTTTGGATACATGTAAATCCCTTCGCTGTTCACCTGAAACTATCACAACATTGTTAATTGGCTATGAAGTGAAAAAGTGAAAGTGTTAGTCACTCAGTCATGTCCAACTCTTTGCAATCCCACAGACTGCTGTAGGCCACCAGCCTCCTCGGTGCATGGGATTGTCCAGGCAAGAATACTGGAGTGGTAGCCATCCCTTTCGCCAGGGGATCTTCCCGACCTAGGGACTGAACCTGGGTCTTCTGCATTTCAGGCAGGTTCTTTAAGTTAAAAAAAAAAAAAGTGACAGTGCAGGAGATTGACTCCTATTTAGGACAGGGCTCTGAGCTGAGACTGCCTCCCCTGGCTGACGTTGACTCTCAGACATCCCTGGGATTCCTTGGTTGAATCACCTTGGTCTATGGAATCTCCATCTGTTGGGTGAGGGCTGGAAGCAGAGACATAGAGGGAAAAGTACTTGGGCTTTGGAGCCAGACCCAGGCTTGAATCCTGAGTCCTGTCTCTAACCAGGTGCCTGCTCTGGAAACGTTTCTCAAACACTCAGCACGTGACCAACTTCCACACTCACTCGCTCCTTTTGAAATACCGTGTTTTGATTGCATTGCATGTTGCTCCATATCATTTTGAAGAATATCCAGTTTGTCTTTCCAGCTCCTGGGGCATAAAAATGTATTCTTGAATATGAAGTGTTCCCATGAATACATTCTTAATATTCAAGAATATATTCATCATGAATATATTTTCTTATAAATACATTCTTCTTAAAAACTGATTTCTCCTTGTAAATATATTCCTGAAGAATCTACTTGTTAATAGATTTTTGAATATTCAGAATCCTTATAAATATATTCTCCCTATGAATAAACATATTAATGACTAATATATTCACAGGAAGTCTTTCTTTAAAAATACATACTGCTCTACTCTATCTCTCTCTGCCCTTCAGTTTCTAGCTGTGGCAGGAAGCTAGCACAGCCCAGCTCCTTAATATACTGCTGGGAAGACAGAGTGAAACCTGATCAAATAGAATTCAAGAGGTAAACAAGTGGGCTCCCCTGGCAGTCCAGTGGATAAGAATCCACCTGACCAACATGGATGGACCTTGAGATTGTCATACTGAGTGAAGTAAGTCAGACAGAGAAGGAGAAATATCATATGACATCCCTTATATGTGGCATCTAAAAAGAAATGATACAAGTGAACCTACTTACAAAACTGAAACAGACTCATAGAGAACGAACTACAGTTGCCAGGGGGAAGGATGAGGGGAAGAGGCAGGGATCTGGGGATGAACATATACACACTGCTGTATTTATTATAGAATAGCTAAACCAACAAGGACCTACTGCACAGCATAGGGAACTGACCAATGTTATGCGGCAGCCTGGATGGGAGGGGAGTCTGGGGGAGAGTGGGTACATGTATATGTATGGCTGAGTCCATTTTCTGTTCACCTGAAATTGTCACAACATTGTTAATCGGCTATACACCAACACAAAATAAAAAGTTTTCATGTTTTTTTATTTAAAGAATCTTCCTGCTGATGCAGGGGACACAGGTTTAATCCCTGGTCTGGGAAGATTCCACATGCCTCAAAGGAGCTAAGGCTGTGCACCACAACTACTAAAGCCTGTGCTGTCTAGCGCCCATGTTCTGCAACAAGAGAAACCATCCCAGTGAGAGGCCCACGCACCACAACTGGAGAATGGCCTCCACTCATCACAACTCAAGAAAGCTGGTGCAGCAACCAAGACCCAGCAGAGCTAAATGAAGAGTAATTTCAAAAAATCAAACAAGTAACCGTTGATGAGCCACTTGGTGAACTGGTGCTCACACTTTGATTTCTTGGTGAGACTGCCTGCACATTCAAGTCTTTGCCTCATCTATCCCTTTAGGCAGATGATGGATGTTGAACATGGTGATCAATAAAACACAGCCCAGCCACTCCCGCCGAAAGCCCAGGGGCCCAGGCTGAGGCTAGGATGCACCAGGAGGTCCTTAAAGGCAGCGGTGAAACTTGGTGATGGGTGCAGGGGGCGGCGGGCATGCAGACGCCATGTGGACACCTTGGGCTGTCCCTCCCTCAGGACCTCAGAATTTTTAGGGGCAAAGCTGCTGCATTGGATCACTGTCTGTTGATGGCGGTTGCAGGCGTGACACAGAGATGGAGAAAATGCAGGGAAAAGGGATATGGGGTTAAAAAAGAACAAGCCAAAACCACCATTTAAAAGGAAAGGCAAACTCAAAGGTTGGAGAAATGAGACAGAGTTTAAAATAGTAAGTTTTTCTCCAAATGGTTCTGGGAGTCAGGCTGAGTTGTTCTGTGCAATTTTGCCTACAGGCACCACCCATCTATTTCCTCATTTACTTCAGCTTGAAATCAGATCTTGTTCCCTTTGATTGCGGAATCCAGCATCAAGGCAAATCGATTCGTGATGTATACAAAGTAGTAAAAAATCCCAGGTCAAACTTGGAAAAATTTGAATCCAAAATTCTTAAAAAATGTTTTTAGCTTAAAATTCTTAAAAAAAATTTTTTTTAAAGAATGTTCCCACAATGGCTTTTTCACAATCCTTGAACTGCAACTGATAGCAACTGTGTTAAACACACAGGGCCTATTTGGACATGCAGGACTTAGTGGTTTACTGTGAAATGCTGGGTCCTCAAGGGTCTTTTAGTAGGGAAAAAAAATCAAGAACTATAGGCTAGTACTAGTTTCATTTAAAAAAATAAAGAAAGAAATAGGAAGCATGTTTATAGGATCTGGTTCCCAAAGATGCATGAGTAGCTTCACCAGCTTGTGGTGAGAAGGGTCAGGTGTGAGTGGCATGTTCTTCCACTTTCTATAAACTGGTTCAGGATTTGCTCTGAAGATGCTTGCAAACACTGTGCTTCAGAGAGCAGCCCAGGTTTTATTTGTCCAAGAAGAAGCAATTCGAATTTCATTTGGCCTGGCCTCTCCAACAAAGAGAGTGAAGCCAGTCAAAAAATACTTTACCAAAGGAAGAGTGGGACTTCCTTGGTGGTCCAGTGGCTAAGACTCCACATTCCCCAATGCAGGAAGCCCAGGTTCGATCCTGTCAGGGAACTAGATCCTGCATGCCGCAACTAACAGTCCACATGTTTCAACGAAGACCCAGTGCAGCCAATTAAATAAATAGTTCTTTTACAAAAGAAAGTGCACTCAGGTTCCTTGGTATTAGTGACTGAATATTTTCCTTTCATTTTTTTCAACGAGTTTGTACAGTTTTCCTCCAGAATAGTCAGCTTACTCTTTTTTTCCCTTTTCATTTCTCTCCTTAAGAATAGATCTGTTTTTCTCTAGGCTTATCAGTTTGAAATTTGAGGTTGTCCTTCTGGGTTTCTAGAAAGTTTTACTGCCATGCCTGTGAAAATGAAGACAAAGAATAGAAGGAAATATCCCAGAATTGCATCAACCTTGATTCAGAAATTTTCTTTAAATGAATCAACAAATGCACCTGAACAGAGAGGCCCTTATCTTCATCCACTGTGGAAATTACTGCATTCATTCATTCAACAATTATTTATTGGGAGCCCACCACGTGCCTGGGTTGGGAAGATCCTCTGGAGGAAGAAAGGGCAACCCACTGCAGTATTCTTGCCTGGGAAATCCCATGGACAGAGGAGCCTGGTGGGCTACAGTCCATGTGGTCACAAAGTCAGATGGGACTTGAGCGACTTGACTTGACATGATGTGCCAGGTATAATGAGCACTGGGAATGTATCTGCAGACAAATAAATTAAAATCTCTCTTTTCGTGGACTTTAAATTCAAGTGGGTGGAGACAGACAGTAAAAATATGAAGAGGAGGGAAGAAAAGGAGAAAGGTCTAGGGTCTGGTGTAATGGAAATGGTACCTTGCTTGTCCACCGATCTCATGGACATGCTATCAGGCAGCACCAGTGGATGGAGGCCCCTGGCACCCAGGTCCACGTGGCATCCACAGGACACACACCTGCACAGACCCAGGTGTTGCTATTTTTCTGCCTAGGCCTTCCTTCTTGTTCTGCTATAGTAAACAGTAGACATGCCCTCATGTCTCCCCACAGGATCTAAAACAATTTTCCACCAGAGGTGCCATCGCCCACACACATTGCTGACTGGCTGGGTCAAGGAAGGGAATGTTATTTTGAGTGCCAGGTTGATGTTAGCAATTAAGTAATCTGTTACCTGGAAATTTCTGGACCTTTTTCACTCCAGAATGGAAGTAGCAATTAACAAGAAGTAATCAGAGATACTTGTAATGTGATTAAGTAAAATTGTCATCAGGCAGGTAATTTTAAATACAGCCATGCTTCAAATACAGACTCATTAATTTCAGCTCAGTGGTGTTCTAGTATTTATTATGCATACAGAAGCATTTAAAATGTGGATATGTTTTCATATCGCTATGCTCAGTAGTTCTGCCACTCCCCCCCCAAAAAAATTATCCAACCAATTAATTTCCTCCCGGGGGGAAGCTAAAGGTTAATAATGTGATTGTCGAGTGCAATGCTGTAATAAAAAGGATAACAATTCTTGATGAAACGGGTCTAATGAGAAGGTGGAAGGACTTGACCTTCTACGGATGCCAATACAACATTCCAAGGGTAGGTCCTATGTCACAGCTGTTTTCAGTGTCCCCACTTATCAAATTAATCATTTGGGTGCATGTTAATTTGAAAACTGATTAGCCTTAGAGGATGTGCCATTTTAGGAAAAGCAACATTTAGTGATTTATTTCATTCTAGGCAAGTTCTCTTAACCTGAAAATTCTGAAACTGTGTGTTAAGATCTGAATTGGAATCATGGGGGAAAGATCAGTTTTTCCACATCTGGGTAGCTGTTGGACACCTGAAGAGTCCTTTGGAACTTGGGACCACTCTCAGTCAACCTGGGTTATAGAAACTTATTTCAAAATCCTATCTACATTCTGGGCAGACATTGGAAATATCTGTCTTCAAGAGGAAACAATAAAGAGCTTGCTGATTTCAAAAGCTCAAGCTCAAAGTTTCAAAGATCCATTTTTTACTGGTATTATACTGGTAACAGGTATTTGATTCCACAAACCTGGTTAGCCCTATTTCCTTTTCTTCAGAGACAGGCATCACACACACCCATCCTCAGCAGCAACTTCATGACTTTCTAGACTTCAGTGAGAATCTAAAAATAAAGTAATAGATGAATGGAATACAGAACCATGGAACAGAACAGAACAACTGGGTCATGCAACTACTCTCTCCTTCATTATCTCCTTCCCAAAACTCCCTAGTAAAGCAAGTATCTAATATGCTGCATAGCCTCATTCGAGACCTCTTTGGAAAAAATGATGACTCCTATAAAATCCTCCACACCTCTCAGGGCTTACCCAGAGCCCTGCATACACAGGTCAATTGAATTTAATATTTAACAACTGGACAGTAAGGAAGAGGCATTCGAGAACTAAAGTAGAAACAAAGATGCACTTTTTCAGAAGGAGCCTCAATGATTCAAAGTTCAGCTTAAGATTTAAAACAGCTAGTTCTCCAGTCCCTATAAAATCTTTTCTCATATATTTTTGAAGATCCTAATGAGATCACTCGTCAGTCTTCTCTTTTGGGGATTAAATCCTCCCTGCTTCTGGTCTCTTTTCATAGATTAACTTTGAAATGTTCAAGCTTCGCTTCTACTATTAATTCTGTTTTTTTTCTAATCTTCGTCCCATGTACCTTCTCAGCTGTTTGATTCTAGAAAGGCCTTCCCTTTAGTATCTCTGGATGGTTATTGAGAAGCCAGCTGATGTCACTCTGACCTGTGATTCATTTCTGCTAAAAGCTAACCATGACGTAGATCTATTCAACCTCCTCCCTGTCAACCCTCAAAACAGTGTGACCTGGGAGGCACAAGGTGGAACAGCCCAGAAATCCATCGAGTCGTGGAGTGATGCACTGACTCCTGGAATGAGCGAGGGAGGCCTGCCATCCTGGAAAAGAATTCCTGGAGACTGTCATCTCGCTAATGGTTTATAAAACATTACACAACACAAGCACCTAATGAAGAAGCCTTAGGCAAATCAGAATCAGTTTTCAGGCTTCACGATATTACCCGAGCACTTCTCTTGTGCCTCCTACAGTTCCTGTTCCATGTGTCTTGCTGTTCGATCTACAGACTTTCTTGTTCGGTGCATTTCATTTGGTTTCTGCCCAACCTGAACTTCCTTCTCACTTACAATTGGCATCTCCTGGTTAAAGCAACTCTAATACTGTCTCATATTTCTTGCAGCACCTTGCTCAGGGCTGAGACTGTGGTCACATGATACCTTTCTCAGTTACGTGAGGTCAGTTGTCTAGAGAATTGGAACTTTTTCCCAAAGACCTCACCTTCAAAAGACACAACGTGTTTTGAATAAAGCACATCCATTTCAGCCAAATTCTTCCTGGTTCTGTCTTTTATGAACATCTATGTCCTGCCCACAGATCCAAGCTTTGATTGTGATCAGATGGATGTGACCACGGTCCGTGTGGTCAGGGTGGTCCAATGCAAGCCAAGCACTGTCCTCGCTTGGGTGAGTGTGTCAGCAAAGAGCGAAGTCCCACCTCAGCCTTCACGTTGAACTTGGGATATCTGCCCAAGTATTCCTGGTTTATTCTATCCAGAAAAAATTATTTAGGAGCATGTGGTTAGAAGGGAGAAGAGAAACAAGTTTATTAAAAAATAACTGGAAAGAAGAGGCAAAGCATTACCTAATAATTTATTATACTTTAATGAATAATTTCACTCATTCTTTCATTATCATATTTTTTTAGCATCTATTTAAGTCAGACATTGTGTTCATCATATAAGCACCAGTATTATATATGGAATTTTTTATCTTTGGACTGTCATCAATGAATGACTGAATAAATGAACAAAAGCCAGAATTAGAATATAATTTTTAGGCTGTGGAAAGCCTTTAATATTAGTTCACACCAACTCTGATACAGTGTTTTAGAAGGTCTGAAGTGTTTGAGTCACATGCGGCAGTAGCTTTCTGAATTTTTAAAATTTCATTCCACAGAAAAAGATGCTTTAGATCACAACCCAGTGTGTAAACACACACACACATTTCTGTCAATAGCAGGTTTTTAAAAAAAAATTGTTGATCCCAGCCCACTGAGCCTCTTGATAAAAGTGAAAGAGGAGAGTAAAAAAGTTAGCTTAAAACTCAAGATTCAGAAAACTAAGATCATAACATCCAGTCCCATCACTTCATGGCAAATAGATGGGGAAACAATAGAAACAGCGTGAAACTTTATTTCGGGGGGCCCCCAAATCACTGCAGATGGTGACTGCAGCCATGAAATTAAAAGACGCTTGCACCTTGGAAGAAAAGTTACGACCAACCTAGACAGCATATTAAAAAGTAGAGACATTACTTTGCCGACAAAGGTCCGTCTAGTCAAAGCTATGATTTTTCCAGTAATCATGCAGCTCAGGAAGCGACAGTTAGAAGTGGACATGGAACAACAGACTGGTTCCAAATAGGAAAGGAGTACTTCAAGGCTGTATATTGTCACCCTGCTTATTTAACTTCTATGCAGAGTACATCATAAGAAACACTGGGCTGGAAGAAGCACAAGCTGGAATCAAGATTGCCAGGAGAAATATTAATAACCTCAGATATGCAGATGACACCACCCTTATGGCAGAAAGCAATGAGGAACTAAAGAGCCTCTTAATGAAAGTGAAAGAGGAGAGTGAAAAAGTTGGCTTAAAGCTCAACATTCAGAAAACTAAGATCATGGCATCCAGTCCCATCACTTCATGGCAAATAGATGGGCAAAGAGTGGAAACAGTGGCTGACTCTCATTTTGGGGGGCTCCAAAATCACTGCAGATGGTGATTGTAACCATAAAATTAAAAGATGCTTACTCCTTGGAAGGAAAGTTATGACCAACCTAGACAGCATATTCAGAGAAGGCAATGGCACCCCACTACAGTACTCTTGCCTGGGAAATCCCATGGATGGAGGAGGGCAGTAGGCTGCAGTCCATGGGGTTGCTAAGAGTCGGATACGACTGAGTGACTTCACTTTCACTTCTCACTTTCGTGCATTGGAGAAGGAAATGGCAACCCACTCCATTGTTCTTGCCTGGAGAATCCCAGGGACAGGGGAGCCTGGTGGGCTGCCATCAATGGGGTCGCACAGAGTCAGACACAACTGAAGAGACTTAGCAGCAGCAGCAGCAGGCCCCATATTAAAAAGCAGAGACATTACTTTGTCAAAAAAGGTCTGTCTAGTCAAGGCAATGGTTTTTCCAGTAGTCATGTATGGATGTGAGAGTTGGACTATAAAGAAAGCTAAACATTGAAGAATTGATGCTTTTGAACTGTGGTATTGGAGAAGACTCTTGAGAGTCCCTTGGACTGCAAGGAGACCCAACCAGTCCATCCTAAAGGAAACCAGTCCTGAATATTCATTGCAAGGACTGATGCTGAAGCTGAAACTCCAATATTTTGGCCACCTGATGCGAAAAACTGACTCATTGGAAAAGACCCTGATGCTGGGAAAGATTGAAGGTGGGAGGAGAAAGGGACAACAGAGGATAAGATGGTTGGATGGCATCACCGACTCAATGGGCACGAGTTGGGTAAACTCTGAGAGTTGGCAATGGACAGGGAGGCCTGGCATGCTGCAGTCCATGAGGTCGCAAAGAGTCAGACATGACTGAGTGACTGAACTGAACTAAACCCATTAAATTGGTCTCATGACCATGGGTTGTGACCACAGCTGGCATGACACCACCATGGGCCACCAAAACAGCAACCCTCTGCCCTGGCTTCACAGGGGAGTCACTAGAAGCTTTCTAAAAAAAAATACAGGGACTTCCCTGGTGGTCCGCTGGTTAAGAACTCACCTTCCAATCCTGGGGACATGGATTTGATTTCTGGTCAGGGAACTAAGATCCCACATGCCTCGGGACAACTAAGCCTGCTCACCACAACTAGAGAGAAGCTCAAGTGCCTCAATTAGACCCAACAGAGCCACATAAATAAACAAATAAAATACACAAATAATGATAAATAAAAATTTAAAAATACAGATGCCTGGTCCCCTACCGCAGACCAACTGAACCCAAATCTGGAGGTGAGATCTGAGCTTTGCTATTAAACTCCCTGTCTGATTCCCATGAGCAGTAAGGGTTAGTATCACCACTCCGCATCTTGGAAAATGTCCTTTTAAAATACACAATTACCACCTTAATCATATAAGTGACACATGGGCCTACTGAAAATTTCAATAGCATAGATGTTTATGAAATAAAAACTGAGGTGCTGGATCAACGCCTTACCTCTCACTTCTGCTGTCTATAGATAAACATTATTAACACTTCCTTCCCCCAAACTCTTGTTGCATATTCGGGAATTCATTGAGATATAGTTTCTACAAGTTTACATTTCCAAGTAACTTTAACAATAGGTTTCCAAGTTATAAAAGTTACTGATGGTATTTTGATGAAGATTACTTTGAATTTATGAATTAGTTCAGTTCAGTTCAGCCACTCAGTCATGTCCAATTCTTTGCAACCCCCTGGACTGCAGCACACCAGGCTTCCTCATCCACCACCAACTCCCAGAGCTTGCTCAAACTCATGTCCATTGAGTAGGCAATGCCATCCAACCATTTAATCCTCTGTCATCCCTTTCTCCTCCTGCCTTCAATCTTTCCCAGCATTAGGGTCTTTTGCAATGAGTTCAGTTCTTCACATCAGGTGGCCAAAGTATTGGAGTTTCAGCTTCAGCATCAGTCCTTCCAATGAACAGTCAGGACTGGTTTCCTTTAGGATGAACTGGTTGGATCTCCTTGCAGTCCAAGGGACTCTCAAAAGTCTCTCCAACACCACAGTTCAAAAGCATCAATTCTTTGACACTTAGTTTTCTTTATAATCCAATTCTCACATCCACACATGACTACTGGAAAAATCATAGCTTTGATTAGATGGACTTTTGTTGGTAAAGTAATGTCTCTACTTTTTAATATGCTATCTAGGTTGGTCATAACTTTTCTTCCAAGGTGCAAGTGTCCTTTAATTTCATGGCTGCAGTCATCATCTACAATGATTTGGGGAGCCCCCAAAAATAGTTTCACACTGTTTCCATTATTTCCCCATCTATTTGCCATGAAGTGATGGGACTGGATGCCAGGATCTTATTTTTCTGAAAGTTGAGTTTTAAACCAACTGTTTCACTCTCCTCTTTCACTTTCATCAAGAGGCTCTTTAGTTCTTCTTCACTTTCTGCCATAAGGGTGGTGTCATCTGCATATCTGAGGTTATTGATATTTCTCCCGGCAATCTTGATTCCAGCTTCTGCTTCGTCCAGCCCAGCATTTCTCATGATGTATTCTGCATATAAGTTAAATAGGTAGGGTGACAATATACAGCCTTGACATACTTCTTTCCAGATTTGGAACCAGTCTGTTGTTCCATGTCCAGATTAATTTCGGGTAAATTGATCTGTTTACAGTATTAAGAAAAAAAATAGGTCTTTTTATTTATTCAATTACATTTTTATGTCCTTTAAGAAAATATTACAGTTTTAAAAATATATAGGTGGACACATTTCTTATTAAGTTCATTCTAGGTGTTCTTTTTTTTATACTCTTACAAATGAGGTAGATTGCCTCACTACATTTTATAGCTAAATACTGCCTGTTTATTGAAATGCTGCTGAATGTGGATATTAATTTTGAAATCAGTCCACCTAGCTGAATTACCATCTGTTGTTACAGAATTTCACCCAATTGATTCTTTTGTACTTTCTATGTAAACAACTACATTGTCTGAAAATAGTAATAACTTTGTATCCTCAATTGAGATATCGATGCCTCATATTTTTCTCTAATTACATGACCAATGCTTTCAAAACAACAAATTTTAATTTGAGATGATTCCAGAAAGTACCATCTATTATAATGACCTATTATTTAATGACAGCGAAGAATTATATACACTATATATATATATATATACAGGCATATTGAGACTGAGGAAAGATAAAACTTGGTAAAATCACTTTCAATAATTTTTTTCAGTTACCTTGTTCTTTAAAAGACTGTCAACTTTAAAGAAAAATATCATTTTCCCATATTTGTTATTATCACAGCTGAGATTTTATCATGTATCCGTATAACAGAGGCTTCCCAAGCGGCTTAGTGGTAACAAATGTACCTGCCAATGCAGGAGACTTGGGTTTGATCCCTGAATAGGGAAGATCTCCTGGAAAAGGGAATGGCTATTCACTCCAGTATTCTGGCCTGGAGAATCCCATAGATAGAGGAGCCTTGGTGGGCTACCGTCCATGGGTCACACAGAGTTGGACATGACTGAGCAACTAACACTTTCACACCTGAAACTAATATAATGTGACATGTCAGTGAAAGTCGCTCAGTCGTGTCCAACTCTCGGACTATACAGTCCATGGAATTCTCCAGGCCAGAATACTGGAGTGAATAGCTTTTCCCTTCTCCAGGGAATCTTCCCAACCCAGGGATCGAACCCAGGTCTTCCACATTGCAGGCAGATTCTTTACCAGCTGAGCCATGTTAATTATGCCTCAAAACAAAACCCAAACCAACAACTCAGCTTCTCACTAGCCACAGGGCTGGTCGCTGCCGTGGGCTCAGCATGGATCCCACACCACTTGCATCGCTGCAGAAAGTTCTACTGGGCAGCAGTGGCCGAGCCATCACTTCCACCACAGAGCCAAGAACTTGACACAGTCACCCTCAGAAAAGCAAATTCAGGCAGACTTGACTCCACCTCCTCCCGGGCCAGCGCTCCCTATTTCCAGGAGTGACAGCAGTTCTCGGCTGCTGGAGATGGACAGCCTCAAGGTGCCAATCCAGGAAACAGTCTTTTATGCAACATATTTCCATGACAAAAGGAAGCAGTCATGTGGCTGGAGTTGTCCAGACCATGGGTTCAGGGGTCTTTTTATATTTTGTAAAGACAAAACGAAAGAGGCAATAACTCCTGTTTTCCCTTCCATTCAGTTCCTTCAGGGTCCCTGAGCTCCGAGGCAGTATGGGAGCCATGCCGTTCTCCTTGCATCCAGCCCACCGCCCAGCTCCCAGGATGGGAGGGGAAGAAAATGACAATGTCACCTTGGCAGGCTGGAGTGCACCAGCTGGCCAGGTGAGGGCCCATGAAGCCAAGGGCCATGGGTGCAAAGGTGGGGGGAACCCAGCTCCCCGTCCCCACTCACCCCACCCCCCTTCCCTTCTGCAGATGGAGAGCTGGCCAAGTTCCTTCCCTGGGAACACTGAACTCCTGGGCTCAGCCTCCAGCTCCTGCTCAGAGCCCAGTGTCATCATTGAATTGAGGTCTGAGGGCAACCCAGCAGCTGCTTGCTCTGTCCCTTAAAGAAAACAAAAATAGCAGAGACTTCCGCTCCAGAACCTATGCATGGAGCTGAGCCACTGCCTACCTTGGGCCTGGGATGAAGCCCTGGGGAAAAGTCCTGACTGCATGACTGCCCAGAGCTGCTGGAGACCAGAGCTGTGACCTCCTGGAGTTCACAGGACCATCTTCCTTCCATGGAGGCTCTTAGGAAGGAGAATTAGCCTAGTATAAGCTGCAGCTGCTGCTGCTTACAGTAACAACAACAATAATAATATAGCGGCACTTTTCACTTTTTCTTCATCAGCTTCCTTAATTCTCACAGCAACCCTGCCTGGAAGTTCTTCTCCTACCTTCATCCTGCAGATGGGGAGACTGGCTTTGTTGTTGTTGTTTAGCCAGTCAGTCATGTCCAACTCTTTGGGACCCCATGGACTGTAGACCACTAGGCTCCTCTGTCCGTGGGATTCTCCAGGCAAGATTACTAGAGTGAGTTGCCATTTCCTTCTCCTGGGGATCTTCCTGACCCAGGGATCGAACCTGCATCTCCTGTGACTCTAGCATTGGCAGGCGGATTCTTTACCACTGCGCCACCTGGGAAGCCCCCTATAAATAATTGCTCGATATTTATTTGAAGGCAAAGTTTTCATGGCCCAAACAGAAGAACCAAAACCCCTACAGTTGAGCAGACAATCCTCTTCAGAAAGCAGACTGTTAATTGTATGGGAAATTTTTTTACCACTGTTTTTCCCCCCTAATTTATCTACGTCAAAGAAACCGTAATAATGTGCCATGTTGACAATACTACTTGAATTTGGGGGCAACGTAAGAGAAGCTCGGAGAAAATGAATAACCGTGTTAAGAAAACCCCTAATGCTTTTGCACGTCACTCACCCTAAAAATGCTACAAAAGATACCTGAGAACTGACCTTGAAAGCCAGCTCCTGGGGCCAGCATGTGATTCACTGTGGTCTTACTATTCTCATCAGCCAGGAGGATCTAAGTTATTAATACATTGGAGGGAGCTTTCTGGCTTCCAAGTGATGTCTTCGGTATTAGCTAATCTGGATGTTCAGAAAGCCTGGGAAGATGCGCGATGTGACCTTAGTTCGATCAGAAGGTGATAAAACTCAAGTTCAGGAGAGCATTAAACAACTCACTCAAGGTCATGTGGTCGGAAGGAGCCGCTGCTGCGGATGGAAAAAGCATCCAGAATCCAGATAAGCCAAACATCCCTGACGCCCTGGTGAGATGCGGTTCAATGACTCAAGTGTCTTTGATGCTGTCAGAAAGTGAGAGTGCTTCTGAGCTGATTGTTAGCAGGAAAGAGGCTATTTAGATTATTACAGATGTTCAGGCCTGAAAATGAAGGAAATCAGGTAGCTGTGAATTTAATGACTGCATACAGATATTCCATAATGCCTCAGACTCCCTAGGTCCCAGGCTCACAACTCTTATCATCACAAAGGAAGGTGTGAGATTCACCAAGAATCTTTGGGTCCTCATAACTTTGTGTCCTCATAATAACTCACAGGGCTTCCCTGGTGGCTCAGACAGTAAAGAATCTGGCAAGAGACCTGGGCTTGATTCTTGGGTCGGGAAGATTCTCTGAAAGAGTAAGTGGCAACCCACTCCAGTATTCTTGCCTGGAGGATCTCATGGACAGAGGAGCCCGGTGGGCTACAGTCCATGGGATTGCAAAGAGCAACTAACACTTTCACTTTTCAATGACTCATAACTGTGGAGTGAGATTCCATAATGAACCAACCAGGCTGGAAGGAGGAGGCTGAAAATTCTCAAGCCAGGAACTTTGAAAACTTGCTGACAACAGAGTTCACGGCCAAGTTCCCTCTTTACCCCAAAGTCACTGGAGTCTGCATGGACAAGAAGAACAAACACTGATCTAAAATGTTTTCTAGTCAATTGACTCTAAACAAAGAAAAGTACCATTGAATTTGGTAGCTGACATTTTGTGACCTGAACAGGCTGGTGGCACCACTGCCTGGCCAGTTCCTGACGATTGTTTGTAAAACTGGGCACAGCAAAGGAGAAGACACTGCGATCCTAATGCTATTTGGAAAAACTCTTCCACTCAGTACATGAGCACTTGAAAGTGAAGTCACTCAGTCGTGTCTGACTCTTTGTGACCCCATGGACTATAGCCTACCAGGCTCTTCCGCCCGTGGGATTCTCCAGGCAAGAGTACTGGAGTGGGTTGCCGTTTCCTTCTCCAGGAGATCTTCCCAACCCAGGGATCGAAGCCGGGTCTCCCACATTGCTGCTGCTGCTGCTAAGTCGCTTTAGTCGTGTCCAACTCTGTGCGACCCCATAGACGGCCTCCTACCAGGCTCCTCTGTCCCTGGGATTCTCCAGACAAGAACACTGGAGTGGGTTGCTATTTCCTTCTCTAGTGCATGAAAGTGAAAAGTGAAAGTGAAGTCGCTCAGTCGTGTCTGACTCTTAGCGACCCCATGGACTGCAACCTACCAGGCTCCTCTATCCATGGGATTTTCCAGGCAAGAGTACTGGAGTGGGGTGCCATTGCCTTCTCCGCTCCAGCATGGCAGGCAGATGCTTTACCATCTGAGCCACCAGGGAAGACTCAAGTGAAAGTGAAATCACTCAGTCGTGTCCGACTCTTTGCAACCCCATGGACTGTAGCCTACCAGTCTCCTCAGTCTATGGAATTTTCCAGGCAAGAATACTGGAGTGTGCTGCCATGCCTTCCTCCAGGGGATCTTCCCGACCCAGGGATCAAACCCACGTCTCTTATGTCTCCTGCATTGGCAGGGGGGTTCTTTACCACTCGTGCCAGTTGTGTGGCCTGGGAGGAGGAGAAAAAGAAAGGCAGAGAAGGAAGGGGAGGAAAAGACATAGATGGATCTCTAGGGGTCATTTTTGGGGAAAGAGGAAAAATATTCAAAGAAGAATTTTAGAAATCTTTGCTTTATAATATAAGATGCAATTCCCGCCTTTGTCTTCTGGCATCCAAACTTTTTTATAAGAATCTTCAACGGGATCTTGTGTGTGTGTGTGTGTGGTGTGTGTGAATATAACAATGTACTGAGACTGACCTTAAGATGAAGACTTACTGGATACATTCAAATTATATGTGTTGTGGAAGTTCTCTTACATAATTTTCACATGTGTGTGTCTTGTCTCATTCTAAATTATGTATCCATACTTCCTGAGAGGATAACTGAGGCCACATAATTATTCTCTGTATCTAGCATATAGGCTATCAGTGTCTTACATACGAGAAAGTGAAAAGCTAAAGTGTCAGTAGCTCAATCATGTCCAACTCTTTGTGACCCCTGGACTCTAGCCCGCCAGGCTCCTCTGTCCATGGAATTCTCCAAGCAAGAATACTGGAGTGGGTAAGCCATTCCCTTCTCCAAGGGATCTTCCCAACTCAGGGATCAAACCTGGGTCTCCTGCACAGCAGACAGATTCTTTACTGTCTGAGCCACCAGGGAAGCCCCTTATATATGAGAAATACCCATTAAATATTTCATTGCTTGATTGATAGGAAGAGCATGTTTGCCAAGTACTTTATTTATAATATATAATTATAATTATTACAATTATTCTGAAATGACAATGAGGAGCCAATATTTTACAACAGAAGAGAATCAAGGATGTCAGCAAAAGGACACATTTTGGTTGGGATTTTTTTTTTAAAGATACTCTATTTGGTGAGGCATAACCATGTTCCTATTAACTTTGGAAAGAAACACTTTGTACTCGGTCTTACGCTAAGAGAAACAGGACTGCCTATAAGCCACTGGGTGCAATTGCTGGCATGACTTTCCAGTCAAATTTCCAAGCAGAACAGTCTCTCAGAGGGCCCTGCCTCAGGCTTTGGAAGGGTATCTTGGGGGAAATGAACTGTGGTCTAAGAGGACACTGAGCGGATGGATGCTGGTAAATCTTTAACAGCTGACTTCAGGGGGAAAAAAAGGCCTGGTCTGCACTGCGTGCCAATATCGGAGGTGTAAGGACTCTCAAACTGGCAGACCTCAAGCTGCCCACAGGGCATCGCCGAGCACAGAACTAGACAGGAAACAGGCAAAATGAGCTCTCGGATCCAGTACAAGCGAGCTCCAGGGCCCCCCGATTCTGAGGCTGTCCCCACGGGGACGACCAAAGAGCAGGTCTACAAACCACAGAGGAAGGTGGGGATTTTGCGTGTGTGTTTTCTTTCAGAAACATGAGACTGAGATCAGAAAAGTTACACAAGGCACCAAGAAGTATTTTCAAAGCATTACAGAAAGAAAAAATATATGAATACACACACCAGGCCATTCAGCCAGCTGACAAAGCATCCTTTCATACAGTATTAGGGGTTGCAAAGACGTCTCAAATTTCATTACCGCACCGGGCTAACATGAGTACTAGGAGAGCCAGAACAGCACAATTACGCACGGTTAAGACCTTGCAGGTCGTCCACTGGCTCCTTCGAGGCAGGAGGTTTTATTCTGATGAGCATAGAATGAGGCGTGCGCCAGCATCTGCACTTAGGTCAATCATCTGAAGATTTCTCATCCACCTCGCCACATCCTTTTGCATCTGACACGCCGTTAGAGCATTGGAACGCTCTTCCGTGCCGGTTCCCCCAGGGCTCAACTAAGTTGTGCTGACATGCGTGCGCCCAGTGACCCGCAAATCGGTGAACAAGCTTCAAACAACTAAGAGCTTGTTGTAAATCATGGCAGTTTGTTTAAAGCAATCTCCTCGTTCCAAGTGGTGTGAGTGCGTGAGCAGGCACGCACCTGCACACCTGCTCTCCATCCCCAAAGCCCACCCCCATCTACTGCCTGAAACCACAGAGAGGAGAGAAACAGATGCGGGCCCCCAAAGGGCTCCTCTTCATTTCCATCAACTGATCTTCTCTTCCTAAATCTTAAGAACAATATTCCCCAGGAATCTGAAAACAAAGACTAGATTCCAAAATAATTACTGTGAATGTATACGGCGAACCTCTCTCTTTCAGTGAAGCCCAAAGAATTTCATGATGTAAAATATGCTTACTACTGGAGATTACATATATTTTACTTGGGGGCAACTTTACAGAGCAGGATGTTGCAGCTTCCTGGTGTCAACTATTTTCTCTTTTAAAATTCTGTGTGTGTGTGCATGTGTGTGCAGTGCCAGCTTTATTTGTGTGTGTGCATGCTCTGACTCTTTGGGACCACATGGACTGTAGTCCACCAGGCTCCTCTGTCCATGGGATTCTTCAGGCAAGCATACTGGAGTGGGTAGCCATTCCCTTCTCCAGGGGATCCTCCCGACCCAGGAATCAAACCCACGTCGTCTCTTACGTGTCCTGCATTAGCAGGTAGGTTCTTCACCACTGAGCCACCTGGGAAGCCCTTATGAAGGTGAAAAAAATACCCAATCAAAAACCACTTTTTAAAAATATGAAATACATATTTTATCATATTTTATATTGATTCTAAGCTTCTTTTCTTATATTGAAACCAAGAGGTATCATAAGCCAAGTTTATATTATTTCCCCTGAATATACTGCTTTAACTCACCCACGCTAGAGCTCATTTGCTATTTCTCTACCCACTCATGAAATCTCCCAAGATCGTACTACGGTTTATCCCTGTCAGTTTGACATTTCACTTCCATCTTTAATTTCAGAGATGTCACTGTGTACTTTCTGATCCAAATCACTTATAAAACTATTAAATAAACTCGTAACATGTTTCCATCTGGAGGAGCAAATATTTTCCAATGCTTTTGATTTCCTATTAAGCCAATTCTTTATCTACAGCAAAACAAAATATGACCCCCATTTGCCCTCTGACTGGTGGCAAATGACTATTCCACGGTTTTTCACCAGCATTCTTTCTTATAAAGAGATAACATCATGTAGTGGAAAGACTAGCTTACAAAGCTAAACCACATGTGTGGGTGTTCACCAGAGGCCTGACCCAGCACCACTGAGCTGCAGTGTCCTCATCTGTAAAGGTAACACGCCAATCCTTAGAAAGGAGGCAATGACCCTTTAAGATCAAGCATAATCAATATCGGTTTCCCAGGTGGCGCTAGTGGTCAAGACCCTGCTTGCCAATGCAGGAGGCTTTAGAGACGCAGGTTCCATCCCTGGGATGAGAAGATCCCCTGGAGAAGGAAATGGCAACCCACTCCAGTATTCTTGCCAGGAGAATCCCAGGGGCAGAGGAGCCAGGCAGGCTACAGTCCAAAGGGTCCCAAAGAGCTGGACGCAACTGAAGTGACTTAGCACAGCACGGCACATAATGAATGTCAAGCTGTTTATCTTACGGTACATTTTCTACATCTTATGGTAGATTTTCAATACACACAAACTATCCTTATAAATATCTGAAGCCCGGAAGCATTAATTTGCTGCAGACTTCTTGGAAATAAAATACATGGACAATGTTAATCATATTCCAAATGTAAAAAAAGTAAAAACCATGCTCCAGCGACGCAAATAACTTCCTTCTTTTTTTCACTTTAATTGCACTGTCAGGTTCGATAAAGCAGCAACATACTTTAATGTTCAAAACTGATAGATAATGATGGCACGTTTCAAACTTCAACAAACATGCAGGCTTCATTCTCCACAGGAGCAGTGGTCCCTTTTAGGGAGTCTCTGAGATCTTTGATAGGAAAGAAGTGTGGGGTCCTGAGTGGTGATGGTGAGGGTGATGAAGCCGGCAGGAGGGTCCATTCCAAGCCTGCACACCATCAGCGTTGTCCTTTACAAACCACAGACAAGCTGTTGGTGTGACTCGGTGATGACAACGTGCCGTCTGACATGCGAATCTGTCGCGGGGAATGCACTGCCCGGCTCCAGTGGAGATCTGCTACTGGTCTGGAAGGAGTTTCACATTCTTTGAGATCATGGGTCATAACCATATCTCCATGAGTGCTGGGCAGAGACCGTTTCAACCTGAAAAGAGCTTTAGATGTTCTCTGGCTGGGGATTTCTTAAGCGGAGTAAATGCGTGTGTGGCGTGGAGGGTAGCGGGGGGCGGGGGGCGGGGGGCGGGGCATCCAATTAATCAGGGAAAATGGAACTAACTAGGGGAAGGGAGGGCTTCCCTAATGGCTCAGCAGTAAAGAATCTACCTGCAATGTAGGAGACACAGGAGACTCAGGTTCAATCCCCGGGTCAGGAATATCCCCCGGGGGAGAGAATGGCAACCCACTCCAGTATTCCTGCCTCGGAATCCCATGGACAGAGAGGAGCCTGGCGGGCTGCAGTCCACGGTCGCAAAGAGTCAGATGTGACTAAGCACATGCACCCAGGGGAAGGGGAAGACTGATGTGAGGGAAGGAGGGGCGGCGGTGTGTGTGGTCTGTTAGTCAATCAGTCCTGTCGGACTCTTGGGACCCCATGGACTGTAGCCCGCCAGGCTCCTCTGTCCATGGGATTCTCTAGGCAAGAATCCTGGAGTGGGTTGCCACTGCCTTCTCCATAAGATCTTCTGGACCCAGGGATCGAGTCCAGAAGATAACCCGGGTCTCTTGTATTAAAGGCAGATTCTTTACCATCTGAGACACCAGGGAAGACCTAGGTGGGACGGAGGAACCAAGAGAATGTCTTCATTATCTCCTTTCTCTTCCTCCTTTTTTTTTTTTTTTTTAAAATTTGACCATTTTTTTAAAGATTTTTTTGATGCGAACCATTTTTAAAATCTTTGTTGAATTTGTTACAATATTGCTTCTGCTTTATATTTCGGCTTTTTAGCCACGAGGTATGGGAGATCTTAGCTCCCTGACCCAGAGAAGGCAATGGCACCCCACTCCAGCACTCTTGCCTGGAATATCCCATGGATGGAGGAGCTTGGTGGGCTGCAGTCCATGGGGTCGCTAAAAGTCGGACATGACTGAGCGACTTCAATTTCACTTTTCACTTTCATGCATTGGAGAAGGAAATGGCAACCCACTCCAGTGTTCTTGCCTGGAGAATACTAGGGACGGGGGAGCCTGGTGGGCTGCCGTCTACAGAGTCGCACAGAGTTGGACACGACTAAAGTGACTTAGCAGCAGCAGCAGAGCAGCTCCCCAGTCAGGGACTGAACCCTCACCCCCTGCGCTGGAAGGCAAAGTATTAGCCACTGGACTGCCAGGGAAGTCCCCACTCTCCCTTCCTCTTAAAGAAGTTTCCCATCATCACTTATGTGCTATCTTGCTAGCTGCCTATTTCCAGAAAGCTGCACTGTCAGGTTTGATAAAGTAACAGCATTCTCTAATTTTCACTGTTGATAGATGATGATGACTCATTTCAAACTCCAACCGACACGCAAGCTTCATTCTCCATATAGGCGATGGTCCCTTTTAAGGCTAACGTGCCAGCTGCATATTTCTGCCTATTTTCAGACCCTTGCACAGACTCCTATAATTGTCATCAGATCCTAAAGGACATAGAAGGATTTCTTCCTAGAGGAAAGGAGATAGAACTGCAGCCAGTTCTTTAAGGACTATATTTGTTTGCGCAGCAGTAGGTTTCTCTCCAAGTCACTGAGTCATCTTCCCAGACACAGAACTGAAACCTTCTTTTCTTTTTATTTGGAGATTGACATTCCTCATATACCATTTCATAATAATGTGTTCAAAGGGCACATTTAAAATATATGAAATGTATATGAAATAAAGTCACTGAGAACTAGAGATATTAGGAGCCTCAAGCCAACAGCCTGGCTTAATAAAGAACCACAATAACTTGCAAAATAGAAATTCAGACTAGAGCCCGAAAGGAGTCCCTCTCTCACTCTTATCCGCCTGAGTTCTAATATTTTCAGGTGCTGCCACAGGGAAGAATCTTTAACTAGATCATTTCAAAATTATTTTTCCCCTCTTAAAAATGCGCTGTGTGGAATAAACTGCATCGAATTCAAAATAGCAGTGACTTCATATCTGCGGTGGCTGCCTCTTATACCACGCTGAGGCTGGCACAGCATCAACAATTCTGATGGCTTCTTGGAAGACCAACATTTCTCTTCGAGGCACTTACTGTTACTTTTCGAATGTTTGTGAAACCATTACCCTATCATGCGTGCTAAGTCACTTCAGTCGTGTCCAACTCTTTGCACCCCATGGACTGTAGTCTGCCAGGATCCTCTGTCTGTGGGATTCTCCAGGTGAGAACACTGCACCTTAGGGAATTTTCTTCAATGAAACTAAATTTATGTTTCTATTATCCCCAAACATGTGCCTTGGTAGGAATCTACTAAAAGGAGAATGGAAAGTGTCCCGGGGTGGTGTGCAGCATGGGAGTCTGTCCTCCAAATGTTGTTCCGTCACTAAGTTGTTTCGACTCTGCAACCCCATGGACTGAAGTACACCAGGCTTCCCTGTCCTTCACTATCTCCTGGAGCTTGCTCAAACTCATGTCCGTAAAGTTGGTGATGCCATTCAACCATCTCATCCTCTGTCGTCCCCTTCTCCTCCCGCCTTCAATCTTTCCCAGAATCAGGGTCTTTTCCAATGAGTTGACTCTTTGCATCAGGTGGCCAAAGCATTGGAGCTGCAGCTTCAGCATCAGTCCTTCCAACAAATATTCAGGGTTGATTTCCTTTAGGATTAACTGGTTAGATCTCCTTGCAGTCCAAGGAACTCTTGAGAATCTTCTCCAGCACCACAATTTGAAAGTGTCTATTCTTTGGCACTCAGCTTTCTTTATGGTCCAACTCTCACAAATAAAGATTTGTAAACAATAAGAAAACAGCTCTGGCTTTCCAGTTAAAAATTACAAGCGGCGAAGCACCCACAGCTTTCATCACAAGCAGGCACTAAAATGAGTCCTTCACTGCTTTCTCCCACCCACAGCCCCTGGAAGCTTTAAAGGGGTCATAACTCAGAGGTCACTGTGGCTTCCTAAACTCTTAGGAACCACATCAAACCAGGCTAAACTCTTGATGGAAGTTCACCTTGAATTCCTGTTCTCGTGGCCACTTTTTCACTCAGTGTCTTGAGAAACGGATGAGAAATTCAGCTTCTGACTCAACACTCACACCACTATACAAAGCCAGCCCTATTGAAGGCTGGAGGATCATGAGAAAAGGTCACATATTCAACACATGTCAAGTGGCAGAGCATCCCACAGTACATGTTCCTGTCCTTAAATGCCCTTTTGGCCATTCTTTGTCCACCATCTCCATTGAGGAGGCTTCTCACCACCCTTTCCTCATGTCTTACCCAGCACCCTCTCCCCAGTCCCACCCCCTTGGCTTCCTGGACCGTCATCTGAATTCTTCCCCTCAGCTCTTCCTGCATGAGTGCAGGGTGGTTCCACCCTCTCCAGGTCCTGCCCCCACATGCACGGGGGTGCCAGACATACACAACAGCATCACAGGTACAGGGACCCATTCCTTCCTGACAGTGTGGTTGCACGCATCACTGTCCCATCACACAGTACACATTTTCCCTAAGTTTGGGTGTTTTTAATCATTTTAAAAACATTCTGCCTCTTTTTGCCAGAGACCATCCAGTACTTTTGCAGCTTATAAGGCTTCAGTTTCACATTTCATTGACAGAACAAATAAACTTATTTGCTCCCCAAATGGAAATTTTATAGAAGGATACATTTTCCCTTTCACAATTTGACTGATAGATAAATTGCTTGCAGTAAGACTGATAGTAATTTTCTCTTCTTTGTAGACCCTGATTGTGTTGCCATGAAGCTCTGATGAATAAAGGTAGAGTTTCAGGTGGCTTTGAGAAGCTTAGAAAAACACACGTTCCCATAGCTGAGGGTCAAGGAACTACCATTAATCAATGCCTGACTCTGTGCTAGGTATTTATATCTACATCCTTAAAGTCACAATGTAATTAGTATTCTGTAAAGCAATTATCCTTCAATAAAAAAATAAATTAAAAGGAAAAAAAAGAAATGTTCTAAACACATATGCTTAATAACTATCTCAGGTTATACCAGTGGCATCATTTTTAGTATCAAGTGGCTTTTTAAAAAATATTGTGTTCCTATTTAATAGTTATGTCTTTCTGTCATGCTGGAATTAATCCTTTTTACAACTTTTCAAGTATCAGGACCAAATTTTAATGCCAAACACTTTCACGGACTACTGTAAATTGAGGGGGAAAGTCCAAATGCCCAAAATCCATGGTACCTTTAACAACATGTTCAAATTTATGTGCATTTTTGAATCATGACTGTGCTCACATCTGTCCTCCAGTCTCTTAGAGTGGACTGTTAGGAGAAGACTCAAAGGAGGTGACTTCTGAGCTGAGATGGGAAGAATATCAGAGCAACAGCCAGTGTAAAGGTCGGAAGGTGAGAATGGGCCTACAATGATCAAAGCTGAGAAAAAGGCCAGTGTAAATGAGCAGGGTCAGCTTTCAAGAGGCGGCTGGGCCCAGACATCACAGGGCTTTGAAGTCCAGGTGAGGAGACTGACCTTGATGGTAAGTGCAATGGGGACCATTGGGGGATATCAATAGGCGGATGGCATTGATCTGATTTCAGATTTTACAAGATTGCTCCAGCTGCTGTGAGGCAAGAGAGTGCAGGATTGGGGGGGCAGCAGGAGGTCTGTCAGAAGGTACCCCCAACCACCTGCCCTGGTCCAGGGGAGAAAAGATGGGGTGTGGCCTAGAGGAGGAGCAGCTGAGGAGAAAGGAGGGCTACCTGGCGTGGGTAACACCGGGTATTCAGTGTACACACGATGAGACCACATGCATAGCAAGAGTTTGTCTCCAGGGGACACTGGGGTGCCATGTATGGAAACATGGTCTCCTTTCAGTAACGCCGGCTTTAAAATGCTGCAGAGGGCCTGTGGGAGACACATGGCTCCTTTGCATTTAGAGGCGAACTTGCCAAAGTCTCACATGAACTATTTTCATCTTCAGAATACTGGAAGTAATTCTTTCACCTTGGTGCCTGAGGAGGCTCAATTAGTGAATGCTTATAGGGTGGTTAAAAGGGAAAAATGAAAAAATGTTTAAATGTCAACTGTGACTCTGTCTAATTGTATTGGAAGTACTTAACTCTGAAGCTTGCTGAGACTTCCTCCTCCAACCAACAGCTATTCTCCGGGGATGGTGAGAAGGCAGAAGCGGCCTTTTCTAACTGCAATCAAAAGTTCACTCGTCACTTCACGCCATTTTCAGGGAAGTGAAGTGAATTCGCTCAGTCGTGTCCGACTCTTTGCTACCCCATAGACTGTAGCCTACCAGGCTCTTCTGTCCATTGGATTTTCCAGGCAATAGTACTGGAGTAGATTGCCATTTCCTTCTCCAGGATATCTTCCCAACCCAGGGCTCGAACCTGGGTCTTCCGCATTGTAGACAGACGCTTTACCGTCTGAGCCACCAGGGAAGTGGTATAGGAATCAAGTCCTGTAGAGAAGCGCTTCATTATCGTCTGGAAAACCATGTTAGATGATCATTTTTATGAGAAAAAGAGATATGCGGTGAAATACCACAGTCTTCAATATCATTAGAGAAGAATTCCTTCCAGATAAGTGGCTGCCTTGAAACACCTGTTTAGTTGCTCAGTCGTGTTCCACTCTCTTTAACCCCATGGACTGTAGCCCACCAGGCTTCTCTGTCCATGGAATTTTCCAGGCAAGAATACTGGAGCAGGTTGCCATCTCCTCCTCCAGGGGATCTTCCCGACCCAGGGATCAAACCCACGTCTCCTACATCGCCTGCACTAGCAGGCAGATCCCTTGCCTTAAAGCATCAAAGTAGTTTTATTTTAACTACTGCTGATGGATATCTCTTTCAAACGTAGGGCACACACCTCCCCACACATGGGGAGGTGTCTTAGCTATGACTGAACCTTTTCTCCACCTTTCAGGGTCACAAGTCACACGGTGAGTCATGACTTGTGATGTTGCTGAGTGCTTCTCCTCCACAAGCTGTCACATTTCTCAGCATCCTCTACTGCTAAGCACTTGCCTCTTGCGGCCTCTCTGTGGGTCTTTTATCTTTTCCCTTGCAGCCAGGTCATCCATCATCACAGACTGTAACCGTCATTATTTTTGCTCCGGAAACTCCTCATTTGTTATTTTAAATCTGCTGCAGACTGGATAACTAGTTCACAAAGCTGTGAGCATTGTGTGCGACATCAAGAGTGAGTGGGTTCTGAGTGAGGGATGAGGCATCTCTGTTTTGAGTTAAAGTGCTTTGAACTTTAGCACGCGTCATTTCACAAACCAAAAAACACGAAGAAGTGATGTGTCTTCACCAGCCACTCTCACTATATTTGTTTCCTGTGGTTGCTGTTCCCGCAATTTACTGTCATCATATTGGCTTAGAAATACACAAATCTATTACCCTACAGTTCCGGAGATGGTGTGAAGTGGGTCTCACCGCACTCGGGTCGAGGGGACAGCAGAGCTGGTATTCCTTTCAGAAGATGCTGCTTCCCTAGGCTCACAACTTCCTTCCATCTTTAAAGTCAGCAGGGAGGCAGCTTTGAATCTCTCTGACTCTCACACTCTGCCTTTGTCGTCACCTCTCCTTTTCTGAGCCTATTAAGGACTGTAGTGATGATGCTGGGCCCATTCGGATAATTCAGGATAATCTCCTTGGCAAGGGGTCCTTAACCTCATCTGCCAGGTGAGGTACCAGAATCACACAGTCTGGAGGGAATTAGGATGCGCACATTTCCCATCAACTTTCAGGTGTTGCTGAAGCTGCTGGTTCTCAGTTCACACTCTGAGCCGCAAAGGAAAAGGCTCAACCTGCCATCCTTCTGTTTCATTGGGCAAACTTGCAGGAAGTGGACACGATTAAGTGGGCAAGGCTTCCGTGACCAGTGTGATCATGAAGACTGCTGTCTCTGTGAACTTCTACAGCAGTTACTTTTTGTCTTCTTGTTTGATACCCAATAAATATTGCCTTATACGATTAGTTAGCATTCTATGTTATCTTATTTTCCAAACAAAACTACAAATGCCTAGAGATCTAGACAAACCTTGATCAATTTCTTCATATACTTAGTTCCCAAATTCCAACTCTGTACCTTGAACCAGGTAACTGCCCAAGAAATATTTGTTGGCTATTCATGGATTTCCTTAGTAGGGGCTGTGGACCTATTAAAATTAGCTGGAATCACAAAGAGATGGAAATATGACTTTTGCTATGAAGCTAAAAATTTAAATCAGGTAAGTTTACAATTAGGTTTACATTCAATAAAGAGACAGAATGTGTATGTCTGTGTTAATAAACTGGATTAATTACATAATGGGATTCTTTTAAAAGTTGGATAATTGAATAAAGGAGAATTTCAGAGCACCTGGACCTCTAAACTGCTTCACAATTACTGAAGGATTACATAAAACTGTATATCCCTATTAAAAATAAATTAAACAATAATCATGAATATTATCCAAAATAATAAAAGAACAGTGAGTAGCTGCTTGATGTGAATTATCAGGAACATTTTCATGATTGTTCTTTAATTAATTGCTCCATAATCTGAAAGCTTTCTCTGCCTCTCAGCATGCAGTGCAGCCTAATACAGAGTTTCCTTCCCCGAACTCACTAACAGTCAGCTTGATACATCATGGCAATGAAAAGAGTACTGAGTTACATAGGAAAATCACCTACGTGTGACTGCCCCTTGTAATTCAGTATGGAATTACATCCTGCAATTGATATGAAGACCGCTGTCTGAATGACCACCATCTCTCCGGGGGCCATCACTTCCCATCTGTGCTCCCTGGGAAGAGAGTTCCTGGCACAGCCCCTGAGGCAAGGCTGAGGACGCGCCCAGCTCTGATCTCGCTCCAGCAGCACATTATGGAGATGCTGCTCCAAGCGGCGCCCCGGTCCCAGTGCCAGCGGAGAGGAAGTCTAACCACAGCTGACTTTTCACTTTGCAGAAGTGTCAATTACCCAGCCATTCTTTAATAAACACTGTTAAGCATCTCTTCGAGGTTAAGTGCCATGCTGGGCTCTAGAAGGGGTTGCATGGACAGGATCTCCATCTTTGAGAACCCAAACTCCACTACAATGAGGCTGTGAAGGGGATGGGGCTTCATTTGGCCTGCTCACACTGGATCCCCACATCCAGGCGAGTGTTTGGCTTATCATAGCTGGATGGAGGGAGGGAGGGATGGATGGATGGATGGATGGATGGGTTAGTGGGGAGCACAGATGCATACATCACTAACTTCTGGTTAATACAGAACTTCTTATAAACTCACACCAAAGCTACAATTTATGGAGCCTTCACAAAGCTATGTGCCAAGTACTGTCCTACAACCTCTCTGCAAGTTACCTATTTTAATTCTGACACGCACCTCTGAGTGGCTGTGATTATCACACCATTGCTTGTGTAAAGAGCTGGTGTGAAGAGCAGCCATGCCTTGTGCCCGAGCTCACACCCTCAGTGATAAAGTGATGACTCAAACTTAGGTCTTCTGACTCTAGGTCTCTTAACTGCCTCACTATACTGGCCTCTCCCAGCTTTCACAAAAGCCAGACGCTTCCAAATTGTGGCTCAAAATTAAAAAGGGGGAGAAAGGTGAGTAATTTGCTGCCATGGGGTATGCTAAATAAACATCATAGCAAAAGCAATCTTCATCGTCTTGTGAGATCGTGCTGCTTTCCTGGGGTTTGCCTACAGTCTGAGCCCACGAACAACCAGGATGAGGATCTGGGCTGACTTATCTATTGGTTAGAAGAGTCAAGATGTCACAGTATTTCTTGGAGAAAATTGTTATTTCCATGAGTTGGCAAGAGCCTGGTGGTGCTCCTTCTTCAAGACAGGCTACAAAAGAAAACTTTCCCTTCAGCAGTTTTTTAATACCAAAAATCCGCTATTGACAGCAGAGCTGTAGAATCGGGGCAAGAAAAAGGTCAACATTTCTTTAAAAGTGACATTTTTCAGTGCAATCATTTCCAAATAATATTACAACTTACAACTGTATGTGGTCAGTCAAGTCTGACTCTTTGCAGCCCTATGGACTGTAGCCAGTCTCCTCTTTCCATGTAATTTTCCATGCAAGAACACTAGAGTGGCTTCCCATTTCTTATTCTAGGGGATCTTTCCGATTCAGGGATTGCTCCTGCATTGACAGGCAGATACTTTACCACTTGAGCCACCTAGGAAGCCCCTATAATTGTATATTAAAGGACAGAAAAGGCCAGCATACATGCCACAAACACTTGAAATGAATCAAGAGATTTACAAATTTGGAAGATTTACTCTACAGACTATGTACCCACCACTTAGCTTGGGAGGTGATTATACAGCTGTGGTTGTAGGATCTGCAGGGCGGAGGTCCGCATGAAGACAAGAGGCTGGGGACCTTGAACAGTCAGAAAATCCCCAGAGTACCAAGCTCTTGAGATGCCAAGGAGGCAAGGCTTATAGAAAGAAGTGGGATGGCACCCAAGACAAATTTCTCCTCCCTTAAAATCTGCCGAGCTAAAGGCTGCATTTTTTTGAATCCCTCTTCTCTTCTCTTCTATACAAACGCTAAGGCGTTTGCCACATTGCTTGGCCCCACAGCTTCCCTGCCTGGGGCGGAACAATAAGCACCAAGGAGTGTGTCTCTGGACATTGTGTGATGGCCAGGGTGGGCTGTGCCAGGGAGCAGGAGGGATGTTTAGTTAAATCAGTTGGGAGCAGTGGTCCTCAACATCATTCCCAGATCTGCAGCCTCTGCTAGACCAGGGAGCTGCAAATATTTTCTGTGAAGAGCCAGAGAGCAAATATTTTAAGCTTTTTGGGCCAAGAGGCAAAACTGAGGATATTATGTGAGTACTTATATAACAAGGGAGGAAATCAGCATCCTCAGTTTGACTGATGAAATTCAAGTCATCACGTTGGCTATACATTTTTATAATCTAGATCCATTAATACTAATGAGAAGAATGAAATCATTTTTGCAGGAAACAGCATTTTGCTTAATTGGGGTTCAAAGATAGTATCCCCTGTCAGGGAATCAATTGCAAAAGTTCATCCACAAGAACCATTACTAGGTTGCTCCTGTTCAGTCCTGTCCAACTCTTCCCAATCCCAGGGACTGTAGCCCACCAGGCTCCTCTGTCCACAGGATTCTCCAGCCTAGGATGCTGGTGTGGGTTTCCATTTCCTTCTCCAGGGGACCTTCCCAACCATTCTGAACCCAGGGATCAAAACCGCATCTCCAGAGTCCCTTGCATTGCAGGCAGTTTCTCTACCCCTCTCTACCCCTGAGCCATAGGCGCCTTGCCAAAGCAGGGGGCAAAACAGATCTAGCCCTTGGGCTAGACCTGCGAACTTCTTAGAAACGCAAATTAGAAGGTCCTACTGAATTAGCAGATGTGGAGGTGGGGCCAGATACCTGCCTCTTAACAAGCCCTTCAGGTAATTCTCAGGCCTCCTAGCATTTGAGTACCAGTGGTGCACATGTTGAAGGGCCAGAATTAGCCCCGCCCACTCTGTTATTACCATGGTAACAGCCATTTCTCAGTCATTCAGTCATCGCCTTCTGCCCTACTTTTCCTTTGCCATTATTTTAATGAGTTTGGGTGTATATTTTTATTTTAAAATAACCTTTTGAGTCTTAGGCAACTCATTTAGGAAACATGGCATGCCCATGTCTGCTCAGAGATATCTAAGCAGAGGAGCAGGAAGTCCTCTGGGAAAAGGCTCAGAGCCCAGGAGGAAGAAGCATTTCTAACCAAAGCCAGAAGAAAGTCTCAGACATTTTGCTCTCAGTAGGTAACCCGAGAGATTGGTGATGGAAGTGCTGACTTTTCACCTTTTCAATTGTTGCTCCAAGCCACCTCTGCTCAGCTAAAAATAAACGGGGCTACAACATAGGTGCTGTGTTTTGATTGAAGGGGTGGTCTCAGTGTGATCATTTCATACAATCCATAAATAATGTTTTCGTAGCAAACTCAGAAGGAAGAAACACACAGACTGTCACCTGGGTTCATTCTCACTCTGACTCATCTTTTTCTCTCTCCGATGCTGCCTTGATTTCTCCATGTTTACAATGGAAATAACCCATCAAAGAGCACTGATGGGGCTGCCTTGAAAATAAACCCAGGTGTGTGAAGATCTCTGCCACTGACAAATTCTGAGAATTATTATTAGGTGGTACTGTCCTAACAGACGGACAAGATGATGTCTAGGCTGACAAGAGGAGTGCACAGCACCCTATTACTCATGCGGTGTTGCTCCTGGGGCTGCGCAGACTGCTCTGTGGTCCATCTGGCACCTTTCCGGCATACTGCATCTTTTGCTGAACATGCAAATAGCTCTTTAGACCCACTGGCCAGGATGCGTCTGTCAACATTTGAAATAGGTTCCCTACCCCTGAAATTCAGGTTAGTTGAGTGACTTGGGGGTAGGGGTCCAGAGGGGAAGGGGGAGGGATGTTATCTCCAGAAAGCTTTGGTCAGTCTTCTAAGACCCACATCCAGATGTTTCCTATTAATACTGGTTGACTGATCAAATTCACTGGATGAAACCTAGGAAGTCCCAAAGAGCCAGACCCAAGTGGATAAGGGGTGTATTTTTAGGATACTCACTTTCCTAGTTTAGAATTATGGGTGTAAAGCCAGGAAGACTGTAGCTGTAAGAAGGGAGCCCTGTATTCTCCGGCTTTAAAGGTTTTGCCCAAGACAAGGAAGGAACTTAACGTGCTTTCGGAAGCTCAGAATCCTGCTCCTTCTCAGGAATCTTCCTGGAGCCTAAGCTTCAGCACAAATGATGCCAAGGAAATACATACACACCCACAAGGACTGGCCATGTTGGTGGATCGATTGGAGGCACTTTAAAAAGAGAAGCAGGAGGAGGAAAGTTTAGGATGTGTATCCTAAGGCAAATGCTCAGTTCTGCATCCCCTTTAAAATTCAAGTCCTCAGGGGACCCCTTGTTTTGACTAACAAACGCAGAAGGAGTCAACGCAAAAAGAACACCAGTGGTTGGAAGAAAGCAAGCCTTGTAAAGATCTCCATAGAATCGAGAGGACTACAAAATACTTTTAAAACAAAGAGAAAATGTATTTAGGGAAGAATCCATTGCTGTCTCAAAAGCTTCACCTTTTGAGATGACACTCTTGAGTGTTAGGCAATGGCAACCCACTCCAGTGCTCTTGCCTGGAAAATCCCATGGACAGAGGGGCCTGGTGGGCTGCAGTCCACGGGGTCGCTAAGAGTCGGACACGACTGAGCGACTTCACTTTCACTTTTCATTTTCATGCATTGGAGAAGGAAATGGCAACCCACTCCAGTGTTATTGCTTGGAGAATCCCAGGGACGGGGAGCCTGGTGGCCTGCCGTCTATGGGGTCGCACAGAGTCAGACACGACTGAAGTGACTTAGCAGTAGCAGCAGCTGTGTGGTACTTAGATTGTATAGAGACAGACAGGTGATTGGTAGATAGACAGACATTCATCTTCTATTCTTTTGTTATGAAGCCAAGAATTTTAAAAGGAAAAGGATACACAAGGAAAGAAGTGAAAGAAACATCCCTTGTGAAGCCCCTTCACTGAAGAGGTGACTGTGTGTGTGTTACTCGCTCAGTCGTGTCCGACTCTTGGCAGCCCCATCGACTGTAGCCTGCCAGGCCCCTCTGTCCATGGGATTTTCCAGGCAAGAATACTGGAGTGGGTTGCCATGCATGATCCAGGGGATCTTCCCACCCAGGGATAGAACCCGCATCTCCTAAGTCTCCTGCATTGGCAGCCGGGTTCTTTACTGCTAGTGCCACCTGGAAAGCCCCACTGAAGAGCTGAAAGTGAAAGTGAAGTCGATCAGTCGTGTCTGACTCTTTGCGACCCCGTGGACTGTAGCCCACCAGGCTCCTCTGTCCATAGGATTCTCCAGGCAAGAATTCTGGAGTAGGTTGCCATTTCCTTCTCCAGGGGATCTTCCCAACCCAGGGATCGAACCCAGGTCTCCCGCATTGCAGGCAGATGCTTTAACCTCTGAGCCATCAGGGAAGCCTCTGTCCAATTCTGATAGGTTTCTCCATACTGTCCTTCATTCTAGGTCCCATCAAGTAGAAAACTGAAGTTCTGAGAGGTCAGGGCTTGTCTGAAGCAAAACTGTAAATGGTTAATTTCCCTTCCATTTTATATGAGTTAAGGATGCTTCTGAGTGCTCATTACAAAAATCCAACCAATAAAGGCTTTATCAAATGAAGGGGGATTTTTTGCTTTTCACATGCAAGGAGTTGGCAGGGCAGGACGGGGGCACTGGCTCAGGGGTACACTGGGGACTCAGGCTCTTTCTGGGCTCTAGTATCCTGAGCAAGCTGGACAGCATCTCCAGGCTTGTAGGTGTCCTTTCATCAAGCACGTGAAAGCTTTTTCAGACACCATCCTGAATCTCACTGGTCCCCACGGTGTCTGCACGCCCTAGTGCTGCAAAGCCAGACTGGAGAACTCTGACAGCAACCATATGGCCAGCAAGGTCAATGTCCCCACTACCTGGCCCTTGACAGGAAAAGTCTGCCAGCCTAACTTGACAGCACCATTTCTAATGGAGGCTGGTTTTCAATCCAATGGATAGATAAAGCTCCTCAATTAGCTAACCGATTTTCTACTTTTCTATATTGAAGTTACTCTCGTGTTCACCACTGTAAAGAAAATGCTGATGAACATCCACGTATTACACATACATCTTTGCATGGATCTCTAAGTATTTTCATAGGAAGGTGGGGAGTATAGTTCAGTAGTTAACAGCACGTCCTCGGGAGCTTGGTTGCTGGGTTCAAATCCAGGTTCTGCCCATCAGCAGCTGTGTGACCTTGAGTGAATGATTTTACTTTCAGGAACCTCAGTTTTCTCACCTCGGTGAGGTTAATGTGAGTTAATACATGCATAGATTGGAAAAATGACTGCACATAGTAAATGCCACCTGTATTAGCTATTATTGACTTTGAAAAAATTTTTTGACCATTGTTATTATTAGCAGTAGGTTAAATCCCTAAAAAAGGACTTTCCTGGTGGTCCAGTGGTTGGGAATCTCCCCTTCCAGTGCAGAGGACACAGGTTCGATCCCTGGTCAGAAAACAAAGATCCCACATCCCACAGGGCAACTAAGTCTGAGAGCCACAACTAGAGCACCCTCAAACCCCAGTGAAGACCCAGAGCAGCCTCTCATCCCCACAAAAAATTTAGAAAATAAACAAAATCCCTAACAGTGAAACTGCAGAATATACAGTTTTTAACACATATTAATTACATTTCACACAAACAGGTTTTACTAATTTCTGAGAAACAGTGAATATTATCCTTTATGAAAAAAAAGGAATTTTTTTTTGCTGTTTTGAAAGTGAATGATTGTACTGAACTACAATTAATAATTAATTATAAAATTAATAAAATTATATTCTTAAATTTGTTATTTTTGTTACTAGTGAAATTATTTTTGATATTTGAAATTTTAATTTTAGGAATTGCCAGTTTTTTTCTCTTTATCCCCTATTTCTAATTAAGATTTTTTTTTTTAGATATTGGAAACTTTTATATGTTAAGGATATCAACTCTTTGGTGACTATATTGAAACTCTTTCCCTCATTTTTTGTTTTTGAATTTTCCTTTTGGTATTCATTAATTAAAATGCTAAAATTTGATATAGTGCAAACTATCCATTTTTTCTCTTTATGACTTTGATCTTTGATTCCTGGTTAAAAGGAATCTTGCTGTCCTGTGATCCAATATATATTCGTTCACATTTTCTTTAATTTTTTAAAGGTCTAATTTTTTTCACTTTTAACTGTTCAATCCATTTGGAATTCACTCTAGAGTACAGTGAAAAGCAGGAACCTAACTTCTTTTTTTAAAACTGAATAACTAAAAAAAAAAACAACCAAAACTGAATAACTCCTGCTGCTGTTAAGTCGCTTCAGTTGTGTCCAACTCAGTGCGACCCCATAGACGGCAGCCCACCAGCCTCCCCTGTGCCTGGGATTCTCCAGGCAAGAATACTGGAGTGGATTGCCATTTCCTTCTCCAGTGCATGAAAGTGAAAAGTCAAAGTGAAGGTGCACAGTCGTGTCTGACTCTGTGCGACCTCACGGACTGCAGCCTACCAGGCTCCTCCCTCCATACAATTCTCCAGGCAAGAGTACTGGAGTGGGGTGCCATTGCCTTCTCCAAATAACTCCTAGCAAGATTTATTTAAAGAATCTTGACTTGCTCACAAAAGTTATCATTTTTTGACATGTTAAAAATCTTTCATCGATTTATCCATCTATATATTTTAAATTATTTATATTAGTTAATTATTATAAATTTAATAATTTACTCTAATTATAATTTTATAATACATTTGTATCTGTACACATTTTTTCTTTATCAATTTTCTAAACTTTTGATTTAAAAATAATTATACCTTCACAGAAAGTTACATACATAGTTCAGAGAGGTCCCATGTATCTTTCACCCTGTATTTCTCTGTGGTTCTATCTTACACAGGGCTTCTCCTGTCTTCTAGCACTTCATAGTTACACACAGCTCTCTCCCTCTTCACCTTCCCCACCCCATCACTATCCATAACCCATGACTATCACTAACCTGTTTTCCACCTCTGTAATACTAACATTTAGAGAGGCTCCTGAAAGTGGATTACACAATAGGAGCCCTTCAGGATTGGCTTTAGAAGCTTGCCCTGGAGACTCATCCAAGTTGTTGCCTCTCTAAAAAGTTTGTTCTTTTTTGTTGCTAAGTCATCTTCCATGGTATGGATGTATGAAGATCTATTTAGCCATTCACTTGAGGGATATTTTGTTGTTTCCAATTTTTGGCTATTACATATGAAGCTGCTATAAACAATTGTATCAAGGATTTTGTGTGGCTGTAAGTTTTTATGTCTCTGGGATAAATGCCCAGACTTATGAGTGCTGGGTCATATGTTAAGAGTGTGTTAAATTTTTGTAAAAGCCACTAAATAATTTTAAGAGTGACTGTACCATTTTATAGTCACAGCAGCAATGTATGAGACTTCTATTCATCTCATTACAACAAACATTTGATGTTGTCATTTTTTTTAATTTCAGTTGTTCTAGTGGAAATGTAGTGATGGTTCATCATGACTTTAATTAGCATTTTCCTACTGGTTAGTGAAGTTGAACATCTTTTTGTGGGCTTATTTATCATCCAGACATCCTCTTTGGTGAAATATCTGTTCATCTCTATCGCCCATTTTCTAAGTGGATTTCATTTTTTTAACTGTTGAGTTCTGAGTTCTTTAGATATTATAGATATGGGTCCTTTGTCAGCTAGGTAATTTACAAATATTGTTTCCCAGTCTGTAGCTTATTTTTTCATACTCATTATTTCTTTCTTATTTTTTCATACTCAGGATTGGTCTTTCACAGAGCAAAAGATTTTAATTTTGATGAGGCCCAGTTTACTGATTTTTTAATTCTTGTACGTATTATGCATGTTTAAGAACACTTCATTAAGCCCAAAAGCAACCCACAGATTTTTTCCTATGTTTGCTTTAAACATGTTATAATTATACATTTTACTTTAAACTCTAATATATTTTAGATCACATTTTATTTAAGGTGTGAAGTTTGACCCTGGGTTGTTTATTATCAATATGCATGCATGGTATTCAACTACTGTTATTATTCACTTTGTGTATATCCTTTAATCCAGAAATTCTCCTTCTAAGGCTTTTCCCAAAGGAAATAATTAATGTCCTGTCACAGCTTTCTTTTTTCCCTAAAAGTGCTTTGGCTCTGCGTACCTCTCTCTCCATTCTTATATAAACACTTAAGTAGAAAAACCTTTGCTTTATGGATACATAATTTACATAATAAAAAATCGGTCCATTTTGGGTATCCAATTTAATGGTTTTCAGTGTTATTTGCAGAGTTGTACAACCATCACCATAGTCTTGTTTTGGAATATTCCCAACCTCCTCAAAGAAACTTTGTACCTATTTCCAATCACTCCTCAATTCCCAGGGTGAAGCAACAACAAACTTATTTTCAATCTCTATAGATTTGCTTTTCCAGACTTTTAATATTAAACATAGTGATAGTGTCCACTGCATGATCTTTTACACGTGGTTTCTTCCACTGACCATAACGATTTTGAGGTCATCCCTGTTGCAGCATGTATATTTCCTCTTTATTGCTGAGTGGTATTTCATGGTATGGATGCACCATACTTTGGTTGCCCATTTACAACTTGCTGCATGTGTGAGCTTTTGAGCTGTTATGAATAATGCTGCCGTGAACATTCACGTCCAAGTTTTATGTGCAAATGTGTTTTCATGTTTCTTGAGTAGACCCCTAGAATAATGTTGATATATTAAAAAGAAAAGTCAGATTTTTATTGGAATTGCATTCAGCTAAGGGAATAACTGGCTCCCCAGATGGCTCACAAGGTAGAGAATTTGTCTGCAATGCAGAAGACACAGGTTTGATCCCTGGATCAGGAAGATCCCCTGAAGAAGGAAATGGTAACCCGCTCCAGTATTCTTGCCCGGGAAATTCCATGGATGGAGGAGCCTGGGCTATAGTCCAAAGGGTCACAGAGTCGGACAGGACTGAGGAACTGAGCACACAAGGTAATAATTGGCATCTTTACCATATTGAGTCTTGGCATCCAGAAAAATGGTGCTCCTGCACTTGTTCAAACATTAGAACCTCCTTCCAATTTTTCTACTTAGGTTAACAGGATGCTAATATTTCCATTTCATTTTTGTACACCTCTCATTTGCCCACAAATCCATCAACTGTCTTGCGCAGGGAAAGTCCCTGATGGTCCAGAGGCTAAGACTCTACACTCCTGTACTCCCTCACTCCAGGCCTGGGTTTGATCGTTGGTCAGGAAACTGGATCCCACATCCCACCTCATACAGCAATCCTGTGATGAAAACTAGTGGAGTTCACAAGCCGCCACTAAAGATCCCGCATACCCCAACAAAGATCAAAGATCCTCATGCAGCAACTGAGACCCCAGCACAGCCAAACAAATAAATAAAAGCACATGACAGATGCTTGCCAGTCACTTTCTTTGGTGTTAAGGGCATGGCAATGAACAAGACCTAGTAGCTGCTCTCTTAAGCTACTTTCTAGTTGAAGGAAGGGCTGATTTGGCCAAAAGCTTTGAGCAGCTGATGGATCGGTAGGGCAGTGACAGCGTTGAGAGTAACACGCGAAGGAATCAGTATTTCAGATGGACGAGGTGACGATCTTTCCAACCCAGAAGGTCTCTGAGATGCGACCAACCCATTTTCTTCAGACAAGCCTGCACCTAAGGTTCTGTCCTGACTCATCTGGTCCGCAGTGCCAGGAAGAGGGGCTCCAACAAAGTACGAATGGATTTGTGCACCTTTACTAACCTGAAGCCAGGAGGGGACGATGGGTGACCAAGCGCTCAGAGATAAAACGCCCTGCGATGAAGCCAACGGGACTTCCATTACGATCTCAGCGGTTTGTTGCTGCTGCTGCTGCTGCTAAGTCGCTTCAGTTGTGTCCGACTCTGTGCGACCCCAGAGATGGCAGCCCGGCAGGCTCCCCCGTCCCTGGGATTCTCCAGGCAAGAACACTGGAGTGGGTTGCCATTTCCTTCTCCAGTGCATGAAAGTGAAAAGTCAAAGTGAAGTCGCTCAGTCGTGCCCTAGCGACCCCATGGACTGCAGCCCACCAGGCTTGTTAGATCCTGTAAATCCCTGTATATTCTTCACGTGTGTTATTCATATAAAGCAGCACATGATTGACAGCAGAACTCTCAGCAATGCTGGCACATTTGTTTGTAGGGTGTAAAAAAGGTGGCAGCCAGGAAGAAACATCCCACATGGAGAATGAGTCTGGGGAGAGAAAACCGCACCCCTCCAGGAGGAGAGTGAGGGGATGGCGGAGGCTACTTCCCAAGAGAAGGTGAGTGGCACCCCGGGGTTCTGCTGAGAAGAAGAGCAGGGGGCCAGAGAGACTGAATGGTGAGGAAGGGCCTCTGGGAAGAAGGGCTTCCCTGCAGAAGCCAAAGAGCTCAGTCTGTCTGAGATTCCTGTGAGAGTCAGGGTGGGGCATAGGGACACCCCCAGCCCACCACCCCACCCCCACCCACCACTGTCCTGGCCCCTGAAAGCCTGCTAGAGATTTCTACAGTTAGGCCCCCATCGTCCACCTCATACAGCAATCCTGTGATGAAAACGTGTTAGATGATCTAGGGGCTGAACACTCCTGACACAATCCTGCAGCTGGAAACTGACAGTTGTCAGAACTCAACGGGAGTTGGTTACCTGATTTAGGTAAGTAGAGAGAGACGTTTCAGGAAATTGTTTCTTCAAAGGTGGACTCAGAGTGGGTTGAACCCTTTCTCTGCCTTCAAACAATACAAGCCCCCCAGGGGCTTGTCCTTCTGAGGATAGGGAGGGATTGAATACAAATAACCAGGAGAGCAATTCCCCTGGTAATCTGGAACCTTCTGCAAGTTCACTAACGATCAGAAGAAGGGAGTAAACAGTACCCTCCCTAATGGTGAGACCCAGTGAATGAGCTACATGGACAACTGCAAGGATAAAGAAATGATAGCAGAGGATTTGCTTGGATAAAGAAAATGTACTGGGGTGGGGGGGGGGGGCGGTGGGAAGAGAGTCAACTGGGGAAAAGTGCCAACTATACCCCTGGGGAATTGTCCAGAGAAACAAGGTAGTTAATGAGCTAAGGAAACCTGAAAAGCAGTGCTGCTGAAAGAGGCCACAGCAGAGAGAGAACAAGAAACAGGGATGTGTTTGCAGGGTGAGCCTGAAGGTCAAAGAGGCAAAAGCAAAAATAATAGCTGAAGACAAAGAGTCTTAGTTATCTAAGCATCAAGATCACTAAACCCATGTTTTTAAAATTACTTTCTGGGAGAACACACTGGTGTTTGTAACTAGGTCAAAATGTCCCATGGTGCAAATAAATGATTGTGTTCTTGCCCAATTTTTAGGGGGAAAAAATGTTATCAAAGATTCACAGTTTTAAGGTTTTCTTCCTTAAGTATTCCTTCAGTATTTGATGCTTACTCGATTCTTATGTAAGATTCTGATGTTAGATGGTTCGTGATTCAATCAAAAAGCAAACATGAATTAATTTTGTTTGCTACCTGAAAATATTCCAAGAGGAGGTCTGAGATGTTCAAACATCCCATCTCCTGAAGAAGTCTGAGAATTAAATCCAAGTGAGGCCAAAATCTAGAACAGTATAAAACCAAACACAGTAGCTTCTGTTTGCGGACATTGTAATTTTACTATCTTTTGTACAGACCAGAATTTCTAGAAAACGCAGTGGCCGAATGAATATTGCAAAAATGACTGATCCCCTGTCTCCACAGCTTGAAGTAAGAATAAGATGAACCAGAAGACAGGATGGAGTCTTTAAAAGCCAGCTAGTGCTTTCTTCAAATCCCATTGTTCAATACCAACTATTCAATATTATGCATCATTTAAATACTGCATTAATATGTATGGTGTCCAGGAGGTTTGCAACGTGTCCTTGAGATTTTTTTTTCTATGGCTGCAAAAGCAAAGAGGGAATCAAATTATCCAGTTTGACTTTATACATCCTTTAAATAAATAGCACACTGAAGGATCACCCAGGAAAAGGGTACAAAAAGTATCATTTCAAAGTGGTTTAGAATCCCGGCTTGCTCAGAGCCGGAAAGGCTGGCTGACATTTCCATGTCTCTATGTGTTGGTAGAGACAGGCACAGAAAACCAGAAAGCTGGCTCCACTGATGGAATCCTTGGAGCTTTGTTAACTTCCTCTGACTTGAGATCCATGATTCTGTGCACCACCCTGGCCCCCCACTCCCCCTTCACCTCTGCCCTCAGCCTTTGCAGATTCCTGCAGAGATTCCTTCACTGCCTACTAGGGGAAGCCATAGAGAGTCTATAAGTTCTAAAACTCCTAAAGTCAGCCATTAAATGCACATTCTGATGTGTACCCTCTTAAAGTGATTGCTGCAAATGACCATCTTTTCTAATCCTCCTCCTATGGTTTATGAATTCTGTCTTGATGATAATATACTTATTTCTGTAAATGGGAAAAACATCATTTCCTTGGCAAAAGAAAAAAAAAAGGTAGAGCTGTAACACTGATTGGTATTTAATTTCCATAAAGTATAATTTTTCTATCATTTCATTCATATTAATGCCATCAAAAGCCAGAAGTTATAAGTGATTGGGAGGCATTGGAAGGCAATCTGTGACACAGGTTCCCTTTGGTGAGCGGAATAAATGAAGCTCTTTTATGATATGCTGGAAACAGTCAGAGTGCTACAGACCTTTCGGTGGCCCAACCCTAATCGTGGAAGGAAGTGGCTTTGGAGAATAATGAAAAACAGGAATATTTTGAAGCATTACCTCTGCTTTCTCTGCGTATCATTTTCCAGTATACCATACCAGTGTTTCCCCTCTGTAAAAAGCTGTGTAATCACTTTATTTTGTCTGTCAAGTAATCATGGTGGCATCTTTCTTGCTGGAAAATAACTTCTTGTGATACTTTCCCGACATCGTGGTATTTCTGTCTTCTTCAATATAAAGAAGACAGCTGAAATTGTTGTCAGTAAGATTTTATAGAAATTCAAAACTAAATTAAGTGTGGGAAAATACTGCATGCTTTCTCTCTTCAGAAAAAAAATTTATATTAATATTACTTTGAGCCTACTTTAATCATGTAACTCTTTTGTGGTTCTGACAAGAGTTTCACGGGGTAAAAATACTCTATCAAGGCTGATTTACTGGCTTTATATGTTAGATATCTATGTATTCTGTGATGGTCATTTGGGGCAGGCAGTTTTCTCCTTTGCTCTGACTATATTTATACTCTAAAAGGAATATGAATGTATTATAGTTGTTACAACGGGGTCATCCGAAAGGGGTGTGCATTAAGAAATTAACTGTAAACAGCAAAATTAATTGTTCACTGTGATTGTTTGGCTTCCAATGATTTGGAGCCCCAAATATGCAGATTCTATCATTACACGATCAGTAAGTCAGCAGCGGGGATTCCAGCACTGTGAGGTTATGTGAGGCCACCATATAACCTGAACAGTGGAGCAAAGCCTGGGGCTCACAAGATGGTTGCAATGGCCCAGGTGTGAGACTGAGGAAACCCAAGCCCACTTCAAAACATAATTAATTTTAAAATATCTGACCCATTTTCCAAGTGTAGATACATTTTATCTTAATATTTTGAAAAAAATGATATAGGTTTATAATATCAACTTCTCTCCTGATATAACATGCATAATTTTTCCCCACTCTTTTGTTTCAGAAAGAAAGCAATGATCTAAGTTTCCAATATGACCTTGAGATATATTCTGGTGAGGACTCCTTTCATAGTGATACTTAAGATGATCAACCTCCAAAATACACAAGCGGCTCATGCAGCTCAATATCAGAAAAACAAACAACCCAATCAGAAGTGAGCAGAAGACCCAAACAGACATTTCTCCCAAGAAGACGTACAGGTGACAACCAAGAGGCATATGAAAAGAGGCTCGACATAGCTCTGCTGCTGCTGCTAAGTCGCTTCAGTCGTGTCTGACTCTGTGCAACCCCATAGATGGCAGCCCACCAGGCTCCCCCATCCCTGGGATTCTCCAGGCAAGAACACTGGAGTGGGTTGCCATTTCCTTCTCCAATGCCTGAAAGTGAAAAGTGAAAGTGAAGTCGCTCAGTCATGTCCGACCCTTAGCGACCCCATGGACTGCAGCCTACCAGGCTTCTCCGTCCATGGGATTTTCCGGGCAAGAGTACTGGAGTGGGGTGCCACTGCCTTCTCCCAACATAGCTCTAGAGAAAAGCAAATCAAAACCACAATGAGGTATCTCACAGCAGTCAGAATGGCCATCATCAGAAAATCTGCAAAAAAACAAATGCTGGAGAGGGTGTGGAGAAAAGGGAACCCTCTTGCTTTGTTGGTGGAAATGTAAATTGATACAGCCCCTATTCAATACAGCCCCTATGGAGAAAAGTACAGAGTCCTTTTAAAAACTAACAACAAAAATTACCATATGACCCAGCAATCCCACTACTGGGCATCTACCCTCAGAACACAATTCAAAAAGATACTTAAAATGAAATACAGGTTTTTATTGGTCAACACTTTGTCCTCCTAAGTCACCCTAGTCAGTCAATTTAATTTCACAAGTCCATAGTTACATGCACAAAACATATATATAAGTTTGAATTGTTCCAAAGATACGACAAGAACAATATCCGGCACCCACACAAGTAGTTAGTTGTTCAGCCTCTGTTTTTGCAGGAGGGGACGAGGGCTGGCTTTGATGAGAATTAAGCTGGAAAGTGGAGAACAGAAGTAAAAGGGATCCAGACCCTGCCTTCTGAGACAACAAATAGGAGATATGCATATGAAAATGCCATTGGCTTCCATCAGAAAGAAAGTGAAAACATTTATCTCAGGCTTTAAGAGTACAATTAAAGCCATTTCCAGTCCCATCTAGGGAGGAAGTGATCATCTTGCTGAGGCTCAGCAACCAAAGGCAAAGAAAAAGCACACTTCAGGAAATAGCCACAAACAAACCAAAACACAATGGCTGCAGGAGCAGTGTGGGGCTCCGAAGATGAGACGAGCATATCAGTCACCACTCCCTGCCTGCCTGGGCTCACTGGGAACCGCAAGGCACTCTGGGAAACTCTTCTCTGTCTTTGGATCAGACCCAAACCTCGCAGGTGGCTTCTGCCCTCCACTGTGTCTCCAGGACCCACGATGCGCCCTGTAAAGATTCCCCACCATTATCACCAGCACTAACACCTGACTAAGGCTGCACAGACATCAATGCCTGTACCCCAAACAACACCTATAGCAGCAGCCCCAAAATTTCCACATAGAACAGGCTTAATGATAGGACAGGATGAGTAACCTTTCCATAGCAAGTACTCAGTTTTTACTTCTATATATTCATTTAGAGGTGTTCTGGGGAATGGTAGAGATGATGGGGGACCAGAGGACCTCTTCTTCCCCAAGCTGCCCCCGACTATCTCATTTCCTCCCCACAACCACCTTGCAAGAGAGGAGTCAGAGAATCAGACACTTGGGTATCTAATAATGTATCTAACATCCCATAACTAGAAGGGGCAGGACTACCTGAGTGTCAAGGGTCTGAACCCAAAGAGCAGTCCCAGAGTAGAGGGAACTTGATCTTTCAGAAAACTGGATTCAAGCCTCACCTCCACCAAACCTATTTCCTAGACAGATACAGACACCTCCAAAAGACACAGGTTTTAATTTCTTCTTTCATTTGAGCTAAAATACATGCTGCTGCCCCATGTAAGAAACACATATTTGGTCACAGACGTTATGTATTCATCTGCGTGCACTTTGTGAAATACAGAGTTAAAGGCAAAATTCTTTCTCTCACACCTGGATAAGAGACGGGAGATGAGGTGAATCCCAGGTAGTGCTGATGCTGCTGGTCCATGGACCACACAAGAGAAGCAAAGGACTAGAGCATCTGAAGGGCTCTTCCCATTCTGAGCATCTCAGCATCAATGGCATGCTTGGCCCCTACTCCTGGGCCTCTTACACTCATCAGAGAGGTTATGTTCATGTCCCAACTGCTCACATGTCCAGTTCTATGCCTTCCCTCCACTGACCCAAATCTACCCCAGGTCAAGGGTGGGAGCCACGAGGTATTCCTGACCTAGCTTTTTCTCCCCAGTGATCATTATCTTCTAAAGTCCTCTAGCGCTTAGAGATTTTGCCCTCTTGCCCTGCCTGCAGTGGTCACTAGTTATTTTTTGATGACTCTAACTAAATTATAGGCTAACAGGGCCATGTCCCTTAATCTTTTCTTTTCCTGGGGAATACTCTTAAATGGTCAGCTCCTTTTCAGCCTTCAGCTCTCAGTACAAACACCACTCCTTGGCAAGATCTTCCCTGAATATCCGATCTAAGTTATTCTCTCCTGCTGCTTCCTCTCACCAGTCACAGCGCCCTCTTTTAATTTCTTCATAACACTCATCAAGCTTTGAAATTTTCTGTTGTTTGCTTGAAACTTTTCTATTACCTACCAGCCCCCTTCCCAGAGAGGGGCTTTGTTTACCTGTTCATCACCCTACCCCCAGTGCCTAGAAGACTCTATAACATAGCAACTGCTCAGTAAATATTTGTTGAGTGAATAAATGCAAGAATCTAAAAGCTGGGTACACAAGAGGCACTTAAAAAATGTTTGCAGGTTGAGTCAGAGACTTGTCACCCAAGCTCTAGCCTTGAAATCTTACGTTTCTTTGTTTACCTGTTCATCACTCTACCCCCAGTGCCTAGAAGAATATACAAGAGGCACTTTAAAAAAAAATATTTGCAGGATGAGTCTGAGATTGTCACCCAAGCTCTAGTCTTGCTTTCTTTACTTTTGAAAAGGAGTTCCGTGTCCGTGTGTTTCTCCCTTCCTGCTGGGAATTCACAGCAGCTCACATCACAGTTAATTTTGAAAGGAGCTCCGACATGCGAGTTTCTATTAGTTCTCAGTAGGACAAGTCTTCTATCTGAAGTGCTCGTGGATTATTAGAAATAATGGGGACAGCCTTGGTGTGGACGTTTGGGATATGTTTTGGGAACACAGAGCACATTTAGTTGTGAGCTTCTTCTTGGCTGTTCTGTTGTTCGTGCCCTCTCTGCAAAGCCCTTTCCAAGCTCGGCTTTGATGTGCTTTCAGCTGTGCCAACACACCCTGGTTTCTCATTTCAGACCTCAATTATCTTATGAGGCACACAATCCAGCTTTGATGGTGTCCATGGAAAATGATAGAAAATACAGGCCATCGGGGGAAAGTGAATGTACAGAAAGGAACCTTCTTACTAGAGAAGACAACCCCCAGTCAGTCTCTTGGTGACTTGCAAAATTAAGAATGAATGGGGCTGGAGGCAGAAAGTGAAGGCTGTCTCTGCCACACGCCCCGTTTGTCTGAAACGGAGGTAGAGGTGCTTGGCTGATATGTTTCATCATCTCCTTTCCTCTGCGGTGGAAGTGTTCAGGCTTGAACTCTGACATGTTTCAGAAACACAAGAGAACAGGCTGGATCGTGACCTTGACACAGCATGAATTCACCCTTAGTTTCCAAACAGAAGTTCTCGAAAGTGATGCCGAGTTCCTTCTCCGAGATTCATTTGTGGGCCTCTGGGGAATGGAGGCAGAGGCAAACGCCTGTCCCTCTGGGACAGCAGCGTCGCTGGGGAAGGGCTGGAAACACAAACCGTGTAATCTGGAACTGTGAGAAACCAAGGGTTTCCCACCCTTGGGCTTCCAAGTTCTGCTTCATCCAGGCTCTGCCGGGTGTCTTCTTGCCTATTCTGTTCCAAAAGAAATCTAACGGAGCTTTATCCCACTGTTGCATTTCCTATTTTCTGTTTTATCAAACTCTATTATCCTTTGTATGTGCCATGAAAAAGAGCCTGAGGCTAACGATGTATGTAATGGTGGGATGCAGATCAAAGACTGTGCCTGGTGAAATCTACATTTCAGGTAAAGAACAGAGAGCTTCTGTGTGTATATTCCACCTAAGATTTTATTTGCTAAATCTGGTGCTTGGTTTTTTGTTTTCTCTGACTGGGTTTTTGTTTGTCATCTTTTTTTATTGGCTGGGGTATGGGGAAGGAAGTAGGAAAGAGGAGGAGTGAGATATCTGGTGTCCCATGCTCAACCTTGGGATAGTGTTTTTTTTCCTTCTGTGGCGATGCCAGAAACAGGCTTTAAAGTCCCTTCTGTGAATCCCTGAAATGTCCAGTCTGAAGAATGTCCTCTTGGTTGTGTTTTTGCAAACTCCTACGCTGACTCTAGAGTGACTTGAGTTTGCAATCTGGGTTCTCCAGCACTGAAATGAAAGGACCCCAGTAATTGCAAAATGAGTGAGGTGGCAATGGGGAAAGAGTTTTCACCCCCGACCCCCTAGAGAGTGGGCTTCTTGAGCAACACTGAGCCAAGGCCACGTGGGCCATGAGGGCAGTGTTGTTCAGTTACAATAGCCAATCCTCTGACCACATTTCAGAGTGATTAAGCGTAGGCACCTCCCACATCAATGTTGGTGAATGTGAACAGAACTTGAGAGGGAGGGTAACAAGGTCGGAGAAGAGGTTCAGACTACCAAGGAGGATGGCTAAATGTAATGAGTGTTAAGGTGAAGGTGAAAGTCGCTCAGTCGTGTCCAACTCTTTGAGACCCCATGGACTATACAGTCCATGGAATTCTCCAGGCCAGAATACTGGAGTGGGTAGCATCTCCCTTCTCCAGGGGATCTTCCCAACCCAGGGATCGAAGCCAGGTCTCCTGCATTGCAGGAGGACTCTTTATCAGCTGAGCTACCAGGGAAGCCCAATGAGTGTTAACCACATGCTAAACATTAGTGAGAAGGAAATGGTAACCCACTCCAGTGTTCTTGCCTGGAGAATCCCACAGGGGAGCCTGGTGGGCTGCCATCTATGGCGTCGCACAGAGTCGGACACGACTGAAGCGACTTAGCAGTAGCAGCAGCAAACATTAGTGAACGTGAACTAACCTTGCTTAATCCTCACAATAATGCTATGAGGCAAGCGCGTGTCATGATCCCAATACATATGGGGAAACTGAGGCAGAGAAGCCAACACCACTGACTTATTTGATTAAATTCCGTACTGTGTGTATGGAGGATACAAACTGGTTCCAGAACACACACCTCCAAACTATCTGTTTCTGCGACTGAAAAACCTGAGGGATGAGAGCGTGGGGAGAAGCAGGAATTGCAGGGCTGCTGACATGGGCAAGCTTCCCCCACTGCACACTGTTATCCTCTCTCTCCTGTTCTGTTCACATTCACCACCAAGGGCCCTGGCAGGCTGCCCACCACCACGTCTCCTCCTGAGCCCCCCGGCAAACACAGGCAGGTGAGCCAGTCCAGGTTGAGGACATGACCAAGGGAAGTAAATGGAAATGGATTGTGAATTACATATATTACATAAGGGTTGTTTTTAAGAAAGAGCAGATGAAAGGCTTCAGTTTAGAGTTTAATCCAACTAATCTAAGCTCATACTGTTCTTAGTTTAGTTAGTTAAAACTAGTCAATCCTAGACCAGGAAATCAACCCTGAATATTCATTGGAAGGACTGATGCTGAAGCTGAAGCTCCAATACTTTGGCCACCTGATGTGAAGAACTGACTTACTGGAAAAGACCCTAATGCTAGGAAAGATTGAAGGCTGGAGCAGAAAGGGACAACAGAGGATGAGATGGTTGGATGGCATCACCGACTCAATGGACACGAGTTTGAGTAAGCTCCATGAGATGGTAAACGACAAGGAAGCCTGGTATGCTGCAGTCCATGTGGTCACAAACCCTAAGTCGAACACGACTTAGCAACTCAGCAACAAAACTAAGCTCATCTTTTTCCTCTTCTTTTTTCCCAAGGCCCTCATTTCTCTCCTGCTGCCACATGTTCTGAATGCCCAGCTAAGCCCTCAGTTCTACAAACACTGGTGAACTGTTATAAGTAGGTAGTTTTCACCCTTCAGTATCCAGCAGGGTGAAAGAGGGGGTGTCCCACAACCTCTGAAATCACCCTAACTGAACAGCCAGTGAAATCAGAAAGAAAATAACTCCAGAAGGGCCGAGAGCATCATTGTTCCTTTCAAAATAACCCCATCACTTGCAAACCCGTGGGAATGTATGTTGATATGATATTATTACAGAGAGGATAAAGGACTGCGCTGGAAACAGATGTGATCTGATTTCCTCTGATACCCTGAGCTGAGAACAAAGAAAATAACTGAAGATGATACACTCAGGTGAAACGTTAACAGTTCAAAGTTCCAAAGAACTCCAGTTCACAAGGAAGCCTTTGAATAATAAACCATGAATCTTACTGCAGTCATCCACAGAAGAAAAGTATGTCCCAAGGCCTGTTTGTCTAGAAAAGCATTCTATTCCTTTCTCCTTAAATCCCTCAGGTGAATTTTAACTGTGCCAATGATGGCTATCATTTCTGCTGAAATTTGAAACTGCTAATGGCTTAATCCACCTCAGACCGGAATGAAGTTCTGCAGTGCCATTTCTGTTTACACAGCTCAGCAGAGGCCAATGAGGACAGGAATTGCCACCCCGTGGCCCCTGGCAGCCAGTTGTGTAATGAAATGAGATCTCAGATCCAGTCTTTGTGCAAATCACCAGATTATTATAGGGATTCAAGACGTCTAGAGGGCTTCTCTGATGGTTCAGTGGGTAAAGAATCTGCCTGAAGTCTAGACGTTCCGAGCCAAAAAAAAAAAAAGCACCTTGAAAGTGACTATTAGACCAGGTGATTTCTCCTTTGCAGTGATTTCTCTAAAAGGAAACACTCTATTGTGGAACTGAAAACTTTCCCTTTATTTTGACTTGTTTTCTAGTGTCTGAGTAGGAACAGAGGTAGAAGGAGGTGGGCTCTGATCACCCCATCATTATCCAGCTTCAATATTTGCTTGGAAAGGGAGACGGATGCCACCTTCCAAACATGCAGATGTGTGGTTTCCTTTGAGGAAATATTTCTCCTCCACCTCCTCCTGCCTCCCCACCGTCTCCACACCCACCTCACATATCAAGTGTCCACATTTCTGCCTTTAAATCCATAAATGTTTGGTTTTTTTTGTTGTTGTTGTTCTTTTCTGCAAAGTGCAAGCTCTAGCGGTAAACACAAGAGGATGCCGTGTACCTTGAGGAACAATCTTGTCCCTGACACTGCGGGTTGCAAGGCCCTCCCTGGTGGGCTTCCTGAACCCTTGAACAGGCAAACTCAGAATGCACAACAGTCTCCACCACCACCACTCCCCCCACCCCACAGCAATATATTTTGTCTGGGCCCCAAAGTTCAGACAGGACCTGCTCTTCCGTTGCTTTCTTCTTGAACCCTGGCTGTCCTATTTCAATAGATAATTGAAATCTTTCTCACTTTCTTCTCAAATCTCCATGGGGAAATTCCACTTGGAAATGCTCGCTTTCCTGTCATTTTTACTTAACAGTTGAGAGGGCAGGGATGAGCCAGGAAGCAGGACTCCTCTCTCCCTCTCGCTTTCTTAAAAATGACGTAGGAGTTTGGACAGCCTCCCTCCCCCCACCTCCCGTCTCTGATGCTAACCCTGATTCCTGGAGAATTGTAGTTTTCCTTTGCAAGCTTGCTCATGAGCGCGCGGGTCGGAGCAGGAGGGGCTGCCAAGCGAGAGCCCCGGTGCCGATTCTAATCTCCGATGAGCCCCAGCTGCCCGAGTCCGGGGGAGCGGCCACAAAAGCCCGGCGGGGCTGGAGCGCGTGGAAAGCGGACAGCGGCGGCCACGAGCCCCGAGGGGCGCGCGGCGCGGCGGGGGCGGCTCCCCTCGGCCCGGCCTGACTTCGCTGGGGGACAACTTACTGTGTTCGCTGTGCGTCCACACTGCCAACTCCCTAGTGGGAAGAGGGAGACAGCCCAGGCTGTGTCGTGTCCGGGAGTAGAGGCAACAAAAAAGGAAGAGAGGAGAGGGGAGGCGGGGACGCAGGGAGGCAGGGAGACGCGGGCGCTGCCCGCAGATGTTGATGGGGAGCCCCTCCGGGAGCAGCGGCCCTTCCTTTGGGGCCCCCCCGGCCCGCGGCTCAGACAGGTAGTTGGGAGGGAAAGAACAAAGCTCCAGCCCCGGGCAGGCAGCGCTCCCGGGGCGCCCCAGGGGCGGGGAGAACTGGGGCTGAGGCGCCCCGCGCCCTGCCCTCCCCGCGCGCCCCCGGCCCGGGCCCCCTCCTCCGCCTCCCCTCGCGCCTCCTCGTTCCTGGGGAAGCGGTTCTTCCGAAGGGACGCGCGCCGGCGGGAGAGGAAGTGCGGTGGGGGAGAACGGCGAGGCGAGGGGACTGGAGCCGGGGAGGAGGCGGGAGGCGGGAGGCGGGGCGGGGCGGGGGGCGGGTGCGCCCCCGAGCCGCCGGGCCGGGCCGGGTACCGACTGCCATCCTGCAGCGATTTCCCTGTGTCACGGCTCCCGTCTCCTAGCAACCGCCGCGGGTCCGGCCGCCCCGAGCCGCTCTCGCCGCCGCCGCCGCCGCCGCCGCCGCGGGCTCAACTCCACCCGGCGGTGCCCGGCGCGCAGCAGCCGCACAAAGAGGCGCGGAGCCGACCAGCAGGCAGGGCCGGACTAGGGGCCGGGGCGGCGGGGAGAGCGGCTCCGGGCGGGATGCGGGATGCAGAAGACCTGACACTTGAAAACTCCGGGAAATGGCTCCCACCCCGGCGCCGGAGAGGGATGCGCACCCGGGGCTGACGCTCGCCCCCGCCGGGATGCTGAGCCGCGCTCGCACCGAGGGCCCCGCGGCGCTGTCCCCGCGCTCCGCCGGCGGCCCCGGCTCGAAAAGTTTCTCCATGGTTCCTTTGTGTCGCCCGAGCGCCCGTTCGCCGGCCCCGAGCTGCCCCCGTCTTCCCGGGTAAGTGAGCGATATTCTTGGCTTCCAGCGCTGCCATCTTGAGCCTTTCTGTCTGTCCCCTCGGGCGCCCCCTCCCCAGCCCCCGGCCCCAGCCCGGGTCCCCCGCGCGGGTGTTCGGGACACTCGTGTTCCTGGGCGGGCTACGCGGCACGCGCTGCCGGGATACAAGCGAGTTCAGGGTTGCCCTCACTTCGCTCGCGCCTGGCTTCGTTCCAGAGGCGGACTCCCAGCTGCTGCACTCATGTGACTCCAACATAAATAAGCAGACCTAAAGGGAAGGGCAAGGGGGGCTCGCTGCCCTGCCGGGGAGGGCCCGGGGGTATTGAGGACCCGGGCAGGGCAGGGCGCTCCCAGTCCTGTGGGCTCCGAGCCGCAGACACCGAGTGGGGCTTAATCCATCACGAGCCGGGAACTTGAACGTCTCTCTTGGAAGCAGTTGTATTTTTAGACATCCCTCCTTTCTTTCCCCCCAGCCTCCATTCCTTTGCCGCGGAAAGACCAGCACCAGGCAGTAAATTGCTAGGGCAGCCGAGCTCGAATGCTAAGTTTGTTTTCCTTCATTATGCACGAAGAAAACCTCCAAGGTGGTTCTTCCTCGCCATCTGACCTTTGTCAGTATTTCCCCGTCAGATGTCAGATTTCCACGTTATAAAGGAATTCAGGCTTCAGCAGAGCTGAAGGAATAATAAACTAGGGAGTTAATTACTAGCTATTAAACTAATTTTAAAGATCTTCTGTAAACGATTGTTGAAATCCATTCCAGTCTTCCTTACTTTGTACCCAGAGCCAAAACTGCCTTGTGAGGAGAAAAAACATGTGTGGACCTTCCTCCTCCAAGACGTCCAGCGTCCCCATCAGTGCCCAACAAAATGTTAGCCCTTCTCTTTTTTCTGGGAGAGCCACCTGGCCAATTGAGGCTGCCTTTGCTTCTAAAATGTCTGGCTCCTCAATCCTTCTTAAGACAGTCACTCGTCTCCAGATCATTACATTAAAGATGCTGGAGTTTGGGTATCACTTAAAAAAGCAGTCTTTGCAGTTACAACTACATAATAAATGTGCTTATTTAGGGGGAAGAATGGACAGTAAGCTACTCTGGTTTCTGTTTTGTTTTTGTTTCCCCCCCAATCTCTGCTTATTGGTGCAGCTCCTACTTAAAAACAAAATTCAAAGGGTTTGTAAATGTATTCTCTCCACTAAGCCCCCTCTCACTTGCCCAGTGTTTAACCCCTCTCTAGCCCATCTCGAATTCCTGCTTACTGAAAGCCAACCAAGTTCCAAGGAGATATTGATTTACAAGCATTGTAAATAGTGGATTGCCATTTGCTTTTCCATCAGTGGAGAAATGCTTCTGTCTTGGTATGATAGAGGGGCTCAACGGGCAAAGCTGTTCACCCAGGCACCAACTAAAAGCAAAATTCTACCTGAGCAACCCCCCATTTTCAAAGGGCAGTTTATTCTAAAACATGAATTATTTTATAAAGGATATAATTCCAAAGGCTTATGAGTGATATCTAAGCCTTTCGATTTCAAACAATGCCCTTAATTTTAGCATCTCTATTACAGGAGGGAACACAACCAGTGGAACAAAATATGTGTTACTCTGGGGATCCAGCAGGACTGAAATTTTTCGAAGCTGACAGATATCCACAGAGTTGCATCTGTGCCGTTTATCTACCCAGGCTTTATTATAAACCACTAAACTTCCTGTAAGATAGTCCACTGATTGTTGTCCCCCCTCCTTTCCTAAAAATGACCTCATGAGAAAAACATGGGAACAGCTCTCCCTTGGGAGATCCTACAAGCCATCGTTATTATGTAGACTGCTGTACCTAGTTAATTGCCTCCTCATTTGAATATTTGGATTCTTCAGAATGTACTGTTGGCACATTAATAAGGGGTCAGAAAGCTATGATGGCAGGTCTCTCTCTCTCTCTCTCTTTTTTTTTTTAAGATTGGAATTTTCCCACATGAGAGAAAGATCCTGGGAGGACTGCTTAAATGCCCTGATGGGCTCTAGCACTTGATACCTTTAAGGGAGTTCCTCTGAGGGAGGAGAAGAGGCCAGAGAGAAGAGCGCAGTTACATAATCTGTTACCTAAAACTAAATATTCCACCCCAAGAAGCTGTCCAGATGTTGCAGGAAAGAGATGAGGGAAGGGGCTGTGAGAAGGATCAGCTTGCTTGAGAACAATGATGGCTTGGAGACAAGGTGGTGGAGGGATTCATGGTCGGAGTACTGAACATAGCTCTCCGGTGTTCCCCCAGCCGTGAACTGTTTATTAATTACATGAGGTAAATAAACCGTCTGCCAGGATATGACTTTTCACTTCTGTCCAGTGAAAGGACTTCCTTTTGTCTTTATGAATCGGTAACTTTTGTGACTGTTTCAGGGACTTTGAAGGCCCCACAGACAAACAGACCCTCCTTTCAGTTAAGAGACTTGGAAGTCTGGGGCGCCCCCCTTGGGAGACAGGAGAGCCCGTGCCCACGAGCGCTAAGTCCCACGTTAGTTTTCACTCATGGTCAGAACTCCGTTGGCTGTCAGCCTGGAGCTTTTGAATTGAGCCCTGCTGGAATAGTACCTACAGTGTTTGGGGGATGGGGGAGAAAAGAAGACGTGCTCTCCAAGTGTGTTTAACCGTCTCGGATCAGTTACGGCAACAGCGCTTCTCGTCCCTAATCCACTGCCCTCACCCCCTGGTCTCCACGTAGGGCACTCGTGTTAGCGGGTCATGGCCCCGGGATGTGGGATGGAGTGGGGTGGGGGCGCGCACATGTGGTGGGATCTTGGAGCCGGACTATGGCAGAGCGCGTGGGATGTTGCCGCAGCCAAGCCTACACCCTCTGACTGTCTTCCTCTGCTTTGCAGCAGGAGGAGGTGGAGGAGCGGCTAGTGGGCAGCTGGTGCCCCCCCCTGCCCCCCTACAGGCCTCCGGCCCCGGGTTAGCCCCACTCTCCACCGCTCGCTATGATCGCCACCGGTGGCCTCCTGAGGATCTCCGCCCGGAAGCAGGACCCCCTCCGGCCCCCGGGCCAGGTCCCCAAGCGCAAGCGGAAAGCCAAGAAGAGGCGCAAGAACGACGTGGTGGTGGTGAAGGGCAAGCTGAAGCTGTGCTCCGTCTCCGGGCTCATCGCCCTCTGCGGGATCGTGGTGCTGCTGGTGGGCATCGCCCTGGCGGTGGTGGGCTACTGGCCCAAGGCCAACGGAGCCCACCGGGAGGGGGCTAAGCAGCAGCCGCCGCCACCACCCGGGGACAGCGGCTACCGTATCCCCTCCATGACCAACAGCAGCAGCGGGGGCAGCAGAAACCGGTCCAGGACCCAGCCGGGGCCTCCGGAAGGTGTCACCGCCAGTTCGGTGGGCGCGCCCAGGAGCACGCCCCCAGGGCGGTCCCCCGCCCCCTCGCCGTCGTCCTCCACGTCGGTGGGCTTCTTCTTCCGCGTCTTCTCGGGCTACCTGCACTCCGACAAGCTCAAGGTCTTCGGGCCCCTCATCATGGGCATTGGCATCTTCCTCTTCATCTGCGCCAACGCCGTGCTCCACGAGAACAGGGACAAGGAGACCAAGATCATCAACCTGCGGGACCTCTACTCCACCGTCATCGACGTGCACAGCCTCCGCGTCAAAGACCTGGCGGCCGCCGCCTCGTCCTCCGGCCCCGCCTCGGCGCCCCCCGGCGCCGCGCCGCTCAACGGCTTCCTGGGCTATGTGCAGTCGCGGGGCCTGGAGCTGAAGCCCGGGACCCGCGGCGGCGCCGCCGGGGACGCCTTCGGGGCGGCAGCGATGCTGGCCCGCGGCGCCTGGCCCCACCCCGCGGCCCGGAGGGGAGGTGGCGGGGGAACCCCAGGCGCCGTGTCCCCGCCCGACCTGGCCTCGTCCCCGCGCCGCCCGCGGGAGCCCCCGAGCCCGGCGGAGGCCGTGTACAGCATCTACCGCGAGCTCCCGGGCGTGGCCGGCCGTCGCCGGGCCGCGAGCAGCGGGAGCAGCCCTGCGCCCGGCAGCCCCCCCGAAACCTGGGGGCGCCCGAGCACTGCCAGCTCCCTCGTGGGCTCGTCGCTGAGCGCCTTCGCGCTGCTGCCCCTGCCGGGGGACCGCGACGGGGACGCGGGGACCGCGAGCCACGGCTGGCAGCGGCCCCCCGGGGAGCGCGGCGCCCGGGAGATCCCGCTCGACCTGAGCCTCGCCGACCTCCGGGGCGGTGCCCCGGGCAGCGCGCGCTGGGCGCCTCGCGAGCCGGAGGAGCCGGCAGCCGCGCGCACCGCCAGGGGGCAGGGCGGCCGCCTACCCAGGACCGGCAGGCACGCGGCCCTGCGGCGCCGCAGCACCAGCGGGCTGCCGGACTACCGGGCGGCCCAGTCCTCCGAGCCCCTGCCCGCCTCGCGCAGCGCGGACCTGGACTCCAGCCTCCCGGAGCTCGTGGCCTCCCCGGAGACCCCAGCCCGGCCGGACTCGCCGAGTTCCCAGTCTGATGACCCGTCCTGCAGCAATAAGGGCTACACCCCCCTGCGAGAGACGGGCACCTCCCTGGAGTCGATGGGGGACCTGGGGGCCGGTGGAAACCCAGACGGGGAGGCCGCCACCGCCCCGGAGCCGGAGCAGAGACCCCCGGAGGATCCCGGCCAGGAGGCCCCCGAGGCCGAGCCCTCCCATCCGGTGCAGAGGCAGTTTACAAAGAAGGAGAAACTCTATATGATTTCCCGGTCTCACGCCTCAGGGGTCGAGGACAGAGAATTGGAGAGTGCTGGCATTTAGGAAGAGAGAGAGAGAAGATAGGAGAAATGCCCGCAGGAAGTAGGGGATTTATCCGCGGAAATCGCCCACTACCCAAAGAGCTGCAGAATGTTAGCCTTGAATTGCATTCACGAGATTCCTGTAGATAATTCCAAGCAACTTTTTTTTCAAAGCAAACTAGTCTTATAGGTCCGATGGTGATTGTATGTTCTCTGAAAACCAAATGTATTAAAAGGTCAGCAATCTAGTTCCTTAGATAAAATTCTCTTAATTTTCTTAGGATCAAAATAATATATTTTTGACAGTAACTGTGCACTTTACTCCAACTTTTTTTTTTTTTTTTTTTGGATCTCTAATTCCCCTGACCTGTACTCTGCCGCTGGTTTTGTCCCTAGCTGCTCGTGAATGACAAGCTTTCTTCCTTCTGTGCTTTTGGGGAGCATAGAAGGGTTTGTCTCAGTTCTCTGAGAACTGATTTTACTCAGTGAAGTCAAAGCCAAAAGCATGAGTTTGAAGAGATCACAGTTCCCTGCCCCACCCCTGTCTGCTCATCCCACCACCCAAAGGCCTCTTTATTTTTGAAAAGGGTATTTACATTTTGCTACTAGGGTATCTCATGGAGATTAGAGGCCAGCATCCAGTGGGACTGTTACCTTCCTCAATTCACTATATCAAGTACACAATACTTTATGGAGTATTATCACACCTGTACTGAAAATAGCATTACCATGAAAAAAATCTTTTTTTAATAAAACAAGTTTCCAAACAAACAGTTAAACATAACAGTGCCTCATTTTGCCTCGGAACTAATAGTTTAACACATGTAAAGCATGGGGCAGTTCAGCTGGTAAACCTTAAATATTTTGCTATGACTCTACTACTGTGATTCAGTGCCATCCTCAGTCATTTCAAGCATATTTTTAACTTAAATACAGAGTAGAATTGAACGTTTGGGAGCGTCTCTTTCAAATGAAATATTAAATAAACAGTAATTTTCAACAATGCTTCTAGTTTACCTTTAGGATTAATCTACAGACCACCCAGGCTTCATGTTCTTCTGCCATCCTTTGGCAATTGACTATTTGATTTTTGCTTTTAAATTCGAGATCTTGAATCCATGTCCTACAAAGGCTAGCAGGTCGTGTTTTAATAATGTGGTAGGTTGTTTATGCTTGATATTATTAAAAGTCAATTAGTTAGTTTTCAAGACCAGTAGACAAACACAGTAATTAGTATACCAGTCTGATGTCCTCTCCCGTGGAGTATGAGCTGAGCCTCATGTATGACTTTTTTTCAGCTTCTCAGAAACAGGTTCTCTAGTTATGGGTAGCTGAGGCTAACATTGCAGGAATTTAAAATATTGATTTTCAAGGAAAATCTTGTCAAAGATGAGGTCCTCTTGACCCCCAGGGGTGAAACAGTGGGTCCCAGAGACAGAATGCAGATTCAAGGGTGAAGCTGGACCCCAGCTTTGGGCATTTGCTGGCTGTGTAGCCATGAACAAGTCACAAATGTTGGGTTTCTGTGATCTCATCTATGAAAGGGGGATAACTAGACATACCAAGGGCTTCCCAATGGCTCAATGGGTAAAGAATCTGCCTGCAGTGCAGGAGACACAGGAGACGAGGGATGGATCCCTGAGTTGGGAAGATCCCCTGGAAAAGGAAATGGCAAGCCACTCCAGTATTCTTGCCTGGAGGATCCCATGGAGAGAAGAGCCTGGTGGGCTGTAGTCCATGGGGTCGCAGAGTCGGACATGACTGAGCGACTAAAAACCACCATTCCACATAGAGCTATGAGGGGTGGGACAAGGGGGTTATGTGGACAGAGCCTGATCGAAAGCTTGGTTCAGAGCAGTACTCAAAGACAGCAGTTACTGAGACTGTTATCATGATAACAGTGTCTGAAAGCATGCTGCAGGAGAATGGGCCTCCCTCCCACTAAGCTCTAGAAAGCCTGGGCTCAAATCTGGAAGATTCGCTTACTATCTGCGTAACCTTAGGCAAATCGCTTAATTCCTCTGGGCCTCTGGTGGATGATATAATCTCTATGATTGCCTTCAGCTCTAAAAGCTTTACTTAAATCAGGGTATTTGTTTTGTCCCGGATACAATCCTATCATATTTGCACAGACAACTTTGCCAAGTGAACATAATACTTCGTCAACTTCATTTAGTGTCACATTCTGTGATCAGTTTTTAAAGGGCCTAATTTACTCCCAGATTGAATCTGCATTATGCTCATAACACACTTTAAAGCTGAGGATTAATTTGTTTGACTCATCCATAGAGCAAAAGTGAGTTTCCGCTAGTAAGAGTGACAAACAAAACCATACCGTCAGGTAGTGTTAAATTTCAGGTCTCAGTTATTTTATAGCCCTTAACCAAAGTATTTAAAAATCTCCTCATTTTTCTTCCCAATTATCTTGCACACTGGGTACTTTATATACTGAGAGAATCTGATGAGTTGTCTAAAAGGAAAAACATTCTAGTGCTCTAAAATGCTGTTCCTAGTCCTCAAAAAATACACTATCAGATGTTTAGCAAATAATAAACCCACAGCCACGTAGCTTGACTACATAGGGGTGGGCAGAACATTCATATCTTACAAACTTCAGAAAATTTAGTCCCACCAATTGCCTGGACTTAACAATGCTGATTGCCTCGTGATATTAATCAGATTAAATAAAAACTTCTAGCTCACATTGATCTAGATACAGACCCTCTGAAATTGAGTAACTTTAGCAAACTAATTTAGCTCGGTATCAAGTCACATCTCTCTTAACTACTGAGCAATTTAAATGGATTTTTTTTTTTAACCTGGAAATAAAGGATGAGCCCAATTTTCTAAATCTTGGGAGGAGCTAGGCTGTCATCAGACCTCAGAAGGAATCCTCTGCAGTTATGATCATAGTGGTACATGATCCTTCCTGTTCATAGGAGAGGAGATTTTCTCCAATAACGTTAAATGTTTACTTACTACTTTCTATGGACCAGGTTATCTTCTGCACACTCTAGACATTGATCTCAATAACTCCCCACTCAGCCCTCACTGAGCTCTGTGGAGATAGGATTATTATACCCACTTTACAGAGAAAGACACAAGGCATGATGGAGTACTCACCCAGGTTACACAGCTTGTGCATGGTGGAGCCAGGATTTATACAGTGTTGAGGATTATCTGTATATGTTGGCATATGCCAGGCTGAAGCTGGCATTTCTAGAGACCATCAAAATATTGTCTACGTTTTTAGCGTCCTGCTTGATTCCTTTCCAGAAACCACTGTTGGGGATATCCAGGGAGGAATCAGAATGCACAGCCAGTTAAAACCTGGACTTTGCATTTAAGTCTTCAGACTGGGCCAGACAAAGCTGTTTTAAAGTCAACTTTGCAGCGTTTGTTGAAGAGATCTTAGAGATGACAGAATCAGCCCCCTCCTTTATTTATACATGAGGTCACTAAGAACTAGAAAGATAGAGTCATTTGTTCGAAGGCAAACAGCCGTGGCAGGACTAGAATGTTAAAAAGAATTGCAATAATTGGCATATGTGTTGCCCCACATCCTGAATTTCTATCAGATTACTCAGCATCTCTGGGTCTCCATTTCCTCCTTCAGACAGTGGGAATAACAACTGTGCGCCCCCCTCACCGGACTGGATTAAATGAATTCACACCTGTGCAGAGGGCTTGCAGCCAGCTTGGAAGGTAGAGAGTATTATAAAAAGTTTTTAGAGCTTTATTTAAAACAGAATCAACTGCTAAACAGAATGATTTCATGTGACCTTCCTGTTTATTAACAGAATAATGTTAGGTTTGAAATCTAGAGAGTAAGGCAACACGGCATGGTGGCTGGAAGCCTGACTTGGGGTTTGGTTCGGAACATGGGACCTGGGGTCCACATCTGTTCAGTGGGAATACTCTTGGAATTAATTATTTAATTAAACTACATAAACTAACATCCGTGAAGGACTTAGAACAACTTCTGGCACAAATAAACCATTGGTAAATGTTAACTACTGTTATTAAAGGCAAACTAGAAAAAAGTAATCAGTAGGCTACATTCACTGCTCAGTTGTTAGGGACAACCATATAAACTTACTATACTGGAAAAAAAATCTGTATAATTTAGACATGTTAGAAAAAAGAGGATTTAAAAAGTGAGAACGGAGGCCCCTGCAATGGCCCCCAATAGACCATGGGATGAATGAGCACTGGATGTGTATTCCTCACGGTCCGGCATCATAATATTTTATAACAAGCAATGACTATGCAAGCCAGCTTATTTGGCTGGTTTTGGCCACCATTATTTCATTTCTGTTTATGGTGGGCTGGTGACATCAAAGAGGCCGAGCTAGCTCCTTCCCACCGTTCCCAACTCCCACTCCCAGCCCCATGGTCCCAGTCCCTTTCTGTGAGGGGAGCCAGCATGGGAGAAAATAAGAAGCCGGTGCTTGTGGATTTTCAGAACCATGTCAACAATAGTTCTTTATATACTAGTTTTTCTTGAGTCATTTTGTGTAGTTTTTAATGATGGAATTTTGAAACTTTTTAGAGAAATTAAAAATCTCCTGCCAATTACATTAAATTAGAAACCAAGTATGAACTTGCATTTTAATCAGAATAGTATTTTTGCCAAGATATAAAAATATAAATGTATACAAATACATTTTACAGTCACATAAGGAACAGGATTGATCTTCGTGGAATTTGTTTTCTTTAGACTCAGGCCATTGTCTGATTGATTCATTTAGGACGCAGAATCATGGGTGAATATTTAAATTTTTGAATGACAAACTCTGAAAAGCATTCTAAGGCTTTTCTCTCTTCATTTCTCTTGGGGAAATCATCTTTTAGGTCCTCTCTTCAAAAAGAATGACTTCCGTTTAACAGATATGAAAATTCTATGTGATTTAAGTCACCAGCTTCCCTGGTAAAGAATCTGCCTGCAATGCAAGAGATTGCATTGCGTTTCCCATGCTGGCTCCCCTCACAGAGAGGGACTGGGACCATGGGGGTGGGAGTGGGGGCTGGGAAGGGTGGGAAGGAGCTAGCTCGGCCTCTTTGATGTCAGCATTCCATTCCCAGGTTGGGAAGATCCCCCGAGAGGAGAATGGCAACCCACTTCAGTATTCTTGCCTGGAGAATTCCACGGACAGAGGAGCCTAGTAGGCTACAGTCCATGGGGTCTTAAAGAGTTGGACACAACTGAGCAACTAACATTTTCAGTTAAGTCACCACAAACTGGGGAGTCCATTTCTACTAATAATTTTAGTCAAACAGCTGCCTGACACCTCCAAAGACCTGGGGAGCAACCTCTTCCGGTGTGCTAATTTTCTGCAGTGGCAGAAAAGCCCTGGGCTGGTGATGGGTCCCTCTGGGCAAGAACCACAGCAGGAGCTATAAATGGTCCAACCCTGGGAATTTAGGTTGCATCCCTGAGCCAGGGTTCTTTCATGTTTCTAGAATCTCAGATATATTTATTCAAGTTTAAATGGGCTTCCAAAAACCCTCACCCCAGCAACAGTGCCAGCCTGGAATATAGCCCTGTATGGCAAACAGAATGTTTGGCTAAACCAGTACTAAGATAATAGTTTTTTTTTTTCCTATGCTCATAATGTTACTGTCAAAAGACTAAAAAAGCTTAAGCACATCCACCTAGAGCATCATAAAGCCCATGCCCCTTCTCAGCACCTGTGTCGCTTTACCTGAGCTTCTGATCCTACACTGTGGCCAAGGCCACTTAGGGTGAGACGGTTGACTATCAACCACAAGAGAGGAAAAAAGTGGGCAGATCCAGGTGCGGAAGAGCTGACATCCTACAAAAAGACAGAAAAGATAAAGTTAAGCTGGGAAAGCTTTTCTGTTTTACAAACAAGCACTCAGTTACACTTGTTTACAGATTATTTGTATGTAGACACAGATTATTTGTATGTAGACAAGTGTTTTAAAATGAAACATTATGGTAACTTTCAGTTCAGTTCAGTTGCTCAGTGGTATCCCACTCTTAGGGACCCCATGGATTGCAGCATGCCAGGCTTCTCTGTCCATCACCAACTCCCAGAGTTTACTCAAACTCATGCTCATTGAGTCGGTGATGCCATCCAACCATCTCATCCTCTGTCATCCCTTTTTCCTCCTGCCTTCAATCTTTCCCAGCATCAGGGTCTTTTCCAGTGAGTCAGTTCTTCGCATCAGATGGCCAAAGTATTGGAGTTTCAGCTTCAGCATCATTCCTTCCAAAGAATATTCAGGACTGATTTCCTTTAGGATGGACTGGGTGGATCTCCTTGCAGTTCAAGGGACTCTAAAGAGTCTTCTCCAACACCACAGTTCAATTCTTCAGTGCTCACCTTTCTTTATAAGACAAGTGTTTTAAAAGGAAACATTATGGTAACTTTTAGTCCTTAGAAAATACTATTTCAGCAATGTGGCTGAATATTTTCCAATATTTAAGAAATTCAAACTAACTATGTATTATTGAAATTAATCCACTTGATACTAGGGACTGATAAATGTCTAATAATGTTTAATAATGGAAGGAGAGAAATTTATCTGCATATTTACAAAGAATTGTTTTCTGATGAGAAACTCAAGTACCTTTAAACTGTATCCATGCTTTGAAAGGGAGAAAGTATACAAGTTGTGGTAACTGGTCTGTTAGGTCCATCAAAGCCAGACAGGCCAAAAAACTGCTTTGTCTCATTGTAAGACTTTGGCCATTGCTTATTGCCTGACTCCATTTTACATAGCTTATAACTCAAGAGAAAACAATTTCACCTGTAGGAACAAACAGCTTTAGCTGAAGCTGCTGTCCTCTGGGTAACCAAATTCATTTTCAGATCAGTTCAGATTTTTAGGGCTTCTATGGTCCTCAGATAGTAAAGAATCTGCCTGAAATGCAGGAGACCTGGGTTCCATCCCTGGGTCAGGAAGATCCCCTGGAGGAGGGAATGGCAACCCACTCCAGTATTCTTGCCTGGAAAATCCCACGGACAGAGGAGCCTGGGGGGCTATAGCCCATAGGTTGCAAAGAGTCTAACACACACACACACACAGGGAAGGCAGGTAGGCACGGTGCAAGGTGGGAAGGCTGGAGCTTATGATGCAAACGTAGTTCCAGACCACGGGATTTGCGATTGTGTTGTTGATACAGGCATATGACCAGTTTCAGTACAATGTAAGAAATATGAGCGCTATGACATGGACCCTGCAGCTGAATCTCAAGAAATGAAGCAAGTGTCAGCTGGTGCAAAAAGGTACAATAGGTGTATCAAACAGTGGAACCAGCCTGAGCAACTGTGTGAAGGCAAAAATGCAACTGAACAAGCTAGACTGTCATAATATGTCAGAATCCCATGGACCGAGGAGCCTGGTGGGCTACTGTTCATGGAGTTGCAAAGAGTTGGAAATGACTTAGCAACTAAACCAAGCTCTCTATATGAGCAAAAATTATTTTTGCTGAGTCATATAATGCTTTTACAATAACCATTTATCAATCACTTAAATATTCAGTCCTGGATATCACTTCTCTCAGTGTGGCAGAGGGGGATAAGATTGGGGTGGGGAACCCACAGCGCTATGTGTGTGTTTCCAGCAAGGTGGATAATGTCATGTCGATCACCTGCCCTGAGGATTGGGAACAGGCCTGGGAACAGGAACTCGGGGCTGTTTTATCAAGGCCACAGGGCACTTTGCAGAATCTAGACATGACAACTGAATGTATTTCTACATTAATTTGCAACATCATCTCTATCAAAGCAAAAATAATTTATCTTTGTTAAGAAAGCATCCCATTCCTATATTTTCACACCCATGTTCATAGCAAAGCAAAAGATAACCTAGCTGTGCTGATGCAAATAAGAACAAGATAAATCTGAATATTCTTTATGAATTGGCACCAAAAGGCTAAGCTTTTAAATTTCTAAGTAGCCAGTCATTTGAGGATGGTTACTGAAACCGGATTCAGCCAGAATAATGGTTTGGCACTGAATAAATGCAACCTAATACTTCATTTACACATAAAACTGCAAACTAAAAGATAGGGGGAAAAACCTACTTTTTCAATACAAATATTCTAATAAAGTAAAAAAAAAAAAAACCCGGTATTATTTTATTTGATTTTCTCACATTTTGACTTCTTTGAAATCTTTTTAGTGGGTAAATGTTCAAAACAAAAGTATAAAATGTGTTCTTTTCTCTAATCCATCAAAGTAAGAATTTTGCATTACAGATCAAGTTCAACAGATATTATCAACTGCAGTGTCATCAGAGCCATTAAAGAAGTCTTTCATACAGATATATTTATTGGTAAGAGATTTAAAATTTGAAAATACTGGGAGCTAAAATGCTATAGTTAATATGGCCTGGCAAATGATGTCAAGAAGAAAATAGAATTCTGGATAGAGCAAGAAAATTCAAAAGACTAATTTGGTGACCTAAATGCTAATCCTTCTGCTTATATAACCACACATCTCAATGTGTTCGGAGCACAAAATATTATTTCACTGCTTGCACATTTTATTGTGCAGTTCCTTCCATTTGTATTCCTAACTTCATTTCAGCTTTACACCGAGGAACATTTCCTGATTTATTAGTCTTGCTTGGGATTACTATCTTAGGGGAAAAAAGAATGCATTTATAATGAAAGTCATAATAATAATAATGTATATGATAATAATTATAATAGGCTTAAAGGAACCCAAAGAATAACCTGAGTACTCTACTAATAATATAGTAATTAGTTGTGCCCATTTTAAAAAATGTCTTCTCAGAGAGTAAATTGAATGATATCTTCTTAAAACATGTGCTGCCAAAACACAATTAAAATGTGCATGTTTGCAACACCTGCCTTTCTTAATGCCATGAACGTTGGACCCTAAAAACTTTCTTTTATTTTTATCATATATTCTAAGTCGAGATTTAGGGGTGGATGCTTTCCAAGATTTCTTTTATTATAAAGTAAATGAAAAAAGAAATTTAATAATGCTATAACCGCTTTTAATACCAGCTTTGATTAAGTCAATGGCAGTTAAACATAACACTTACAAATAAATTGAACAGAGAATCTGGCTAGCCTGTGAGGAGGAATCATCTTCAATGGAATTACCAAATAATAGTAAAAAATTAAGTAAATAAAATGATATGAAAAGAAAAAACTTCTTTCAGTCATGATTAGGGCCATGAGTAAAAATAATCCAAGTTGATGGGTGGCAATTTCTAATGCAGCCTAATTTTAGAAAATTATTTGGTGATTGTATAAATGTGACATGCCTGAAAAATGTTAATTAAACTGGTTTTACACAATGGTTGAGATGTATAATTATTTAGCCATGCTCCCACAGTCATTTGGAAGGAAACTGCAAGTTCCAACTCTAAAAGGCTGTTATGGATTCTAAGCCCTGGAGCTGGTGGTTGAAAGCAAAGCCTTTTCTATCCCCTGAAAATGATGAGGTCCCAGGAGTGTCACAGTTGTGTTTCATTCATCTGTGATTTCATTTACTCATGTTGGGAAAAACAGCATTAACAACAATCAGGTCTAACCTTAAATGCTTTCTCTCTTGCCCAGGATCGTTCAGCATACTTAATTCACGGAAGAATGACGGTGATAAGGTATTAAACCAGGTCTCAGAATAAATAACCCAGCCATCGTATCTCCTGATTTATAAGAGTTCTGTGCAATCCATCTTCAAGGCAGAGGAAGGGGATGGCTGAGAAAAATGAGCCCGAGGACCTCTTAAAATCTGGGGTATTTGTACCATTATGTCCTAAAACTTATATGAATGCCTGAGACTGATGTCTGGGTCTTGGCCTAGAATTACAGATTTGGGAATCAGGCTGCTGAAAATTAGGATTGATGGTAGAATGATCAAGTGGGAGGATTCCTGGGTCTTTGAGTAGAAGTGACCGAGGGAGGGAGATCTCGGATGAGTTCACGTGTGCCCCTGTGGTCCCGCTCCAGCATGGAGCAAGGTCATGTTTGCAACTTACTTGAGATCATGTATGCTTTACCTTGACATCTATGGACAAAAACAGCATAGCCAGAAATCCCTTGCTTCAAGCAGATAATAGTTCTTACGATATAGATGGCAACCTTAAGAAAATCACCAAATAGCAAGACTTCCTTTCTATGTCACAGAATATTGTCACAGCCCAGGCTTAGGTGAAATGGTGCTCATATTTATAAGTAGCAAAGTAGATATGTAAGACTCCACGGCCACTTCAGAAACTGTATATTTATTTTACTATCGTGTAGTGGGTATTCTCCTTACGCATCCTATAGTCACTATTATGAACCTCAGTGAATACCTAAATGCTTTAGGAGCTCTGGGCCTTGCCAAGTGGGCTTAATGAAACTAGAAAGAAGCCCTGAAAGTAAAACAAAGCAAACAAATGTCAATTTTACAGGCCCTGGAACTGATTGCAGACCAAATTTGCATGATTAAATTAAAATAAAATAGGAATAATTCATTATGCAACTAACTTGCTCAGTTTGAATAGACAGGATTTTTTTCCCCCTAGACTCTAATTAGAAAATTCAGAGATGGTCACAATAAATTTTGAAAGAGCTCATGTTTGTTCCAATGCATGCCAGTTGGGGGCATTTTTAAGGGAAGATTTGCTAGGAAGAGTATTTAAAGAACTCAGCATGTCACACCGAGAACAGTCACTGATGGGGATCACACACTTGACATCAACTTGCTTTTCTCTGATGTAGTCTTTCTAGAACCAGTCTATGAACTTCTCGAATTTCAAGGCAGAATATAATCCTTAGCAAAACTCAGCAACGGTTAGGTAGCATCACCGACTCAATGAACATGAATTTAAGCAAACTCTGAAAGACAGAGGAGGACAGAGGAGCCTAGCATGCTGCAGCTTATCGACTGAACAGCAACAAAGACACAGCAAGAACAACACAAATTTTATCTGATAACAGTATTTCATGCACTTCATTTAAATGGCATCAGTAACATTCACTTCAATTCTGGTTTTCCATAGACCACAATAAAAGGTTCAAGGTTGGGTCTAATTGGCTTAAACACGGTGGGAATTTTACCACTGTTGAAGGATGAATCATCTGATTTAGGTTAAAAACCATCTATCCAGCTTTATCCTTATTGAACACCTACATTGATCCTTGTGAAATCTTCCCTGAACTGCTTTGTGCTAGAATTGCTCTGGTGAGCAATTCCAAAACCATTTTCAACAGGAGAGTCAGTCTTTAAAATTTATCAACACCCCATTTTCAGACTGCTTGATGTAAAATCACTTTCTCATGCTTTTATCCCTAGGTGATTTTACATTTTTCTGCACCTTGCTCCCCCTACTGTTGAGAAGATGTCTCTGCTCCCTAAAGTAAAAAATAAATGCCTCATTTCAAGGTATTCTATGCTTGTTCTGTAAAATTAGTGCCCTGCCCGGGTGCTCCTTGGTCAAAATGTGAGGCAAGCTAGATAATAAACATTTCTATCACTACTGTGCCCATCAACATCAATAAGCCCATTCTGTAATCTGTAATCTTTCTGAATTCTTTACTGTAGCTAGGCTCACATCCTGACCATGTGAACAAACATTCACTGCAAGGGTCACTGCCAAGTTTTCTTGATCTATGTTACCAAGGCCGATCACATTTCCCATCACTGTCACTTTTATTTGTCCATTTATTCTACAAATATCTATCATAAATCTCATTTTCAGACTGGGTGATTAACAGAGAAATATGAAAAGGATGCACTTCTTGAGCTTGGACTATCATATTCTAGTGGCAGACACTGACATGCAAACAAATAGATTTCATATGTGACAAGCGGAGTGTAGCCAGGCTGCAGTCCCACCAGGCTCCCCTGTCCATGGCATTTCCCAGGCTAGAATACTAGAGTAGTTTGCCATTTCCTCCTCCAGAGGATCTTCCCAACCAAGGGATTGGACCCAGGTCTCCCACATTGCAGGCAGATTCTTCACCATCTGAGCCACCAGGGAATATACGTATACATATGTGTATATATACATATAACATCCATTGTTAAGAATGTGCATTTTCAGCTCACCTGTAAAACTGTACCTACTTCAAAAGGTTTTCGGGGGAAATAAAGCACATAAGGTATATAAGGCCCTGTGTCTGGCCTACAGTTGGTGATCAATAAATGCCAGCTATTATGACCAATCACCTGATAGCTTCCCTTGTGGCTCAGTTGGTAAAGGATCCACCTGCAACGCGGGAGACCTGGGTTCGATCCCTGCGTTGAGAAGATCCCCTGGAGAAGGGAAAGGCTACCCACTCCAGCATTCTGGCCTAGAGAATTCCATGGACTGTATAGTGCATGGGGTCGCAAAGAGTCAGACACGACTGAGTGACTTTCACTTTCACTATGACCGATCACCAGCAGTTGTCTGGGTTTCCTGAGATGGGCACTCTTCCCTCATCACTTTGGGACTCACAATTCCTTCAGTTGGCTTGAGAAAGTATTTTGAGTAAGGCAAGACTCTGGTGTATCAACACCCCCGTGGCTGTACCACTACGCATCTGGGGGTGGGCCTGGCCCTGCTGCTGTCCCCCAGGGTCATCAGTCTGGAAGAGTGGATGTGAGGTGGAGGAGAGCAAAGGCCAAACCTCAGACCCCAGCATCTCTGCATCTGTGTAATCCCACCACACCATCCCAGGATGACGGCAGCCTCTTTACTTCCTCCTTATGCAAATTGGTCTTTCAGCCAAGTCCTAACTCAGAATTACACAGCACAGATCATTCTAGAAAAGAAAGATCCAGCTTGATTGAGTCGACACAGTTGAGAAAACAACAGTCTATCTGTCATTGACTTGCCATTCGATACACCTCTCGGATCATATTTAACTTCCAAATAAAGACTGAAAAATATCATGCTTCTACCTAACATGATACAATCATGCCTTATGTCACTGAAAATACCGAGCCCCCCACCCCCAACATGTTGGACCTGGTGAAATGGGCTTACCTGGCCACATGTATTTAACCATTTGAAAAACAAAGAATTCAACACTGAAGCACATGCTTTGTTTAAAGATGAGAGCCTGAGTCTGCCCGGAGATCTTTCAATGTTAAATTATTTTCAATCCACATATTCTTCTTGGTGCTGAGTCCTTGGGTTCTTGAAGTATAGGAAGAGGTCTCTGACTGTTGAAGAACAAGTCCTAACCCTTCTAACAGAACGCATGCATCTCAAAGATCCAATGCAACCTTTGTTTTTGAAGTCTTACAGCTGGGGTGAATGACAGGCCAGTAGAGTAAAACAACCCCTGGGGAGGTTAACAGACACCTGTCTGGTGACTTCAATAGCACTCTCACCCCCAGAACTTAAGGACCTAAGCCACCATGTTAATAAAAATGAAATTTTAAATCACATACACGAGCTTTTAATAACCAAGGCACATAATACCACAGCCCAGTTTTGAAGAACAGAAGTGAACAAATTTTGCATGGCTAGTGTTAACAAATGTAGATTAGGGGGTCATTCTAGGGACAAGGGCTTCCCAGGTGGAACTAGTGATTAAGAATTCGACTGCCAATGCAGGGGTTGCAAGAGACGGGGGTTCGATCCCTGGGTTGGAAAGATCCCCTAGAGAAGGAAATGGCAACCCCCTCCAGTGTTCTTGCCTGGAGAATCCCATGGACAGAGGAGCCTGAAGGCCTACAGTCCATGGGGTCACAAAGAGTCAGGCATGACTGAATGACTGGGTGTGCACGAGCGCGCGCGCACACACACACACACACACACACACACACACACACACAAACGCATTAGAGACAAGGAAGCTGGGATATGAACCAACAGGAAGAGTTGATGAGGGGTGAAGAGGAGAGAGAAAAAAGGAAAAAAAGACTTTGCAGCTTTCCAAAGGAAGTTCTTATTTGCTGTAACTATTTCTATAGCTGCTACATTTCCGCTGTGTTGTGATTATTTATAGATGTCAAAAGAGTCTTTCTCATGGGTAGGTTCCAATTAAAATCTGGCAGCAATTCATCAGGACTGTGAAGACAGCGCCGTAGCTGTTGTTAGCGTTGTCACATAACTCGTGCAACCTGGCTCCGGTTTCCCAAATCAACTTCTTGTTTTCAGTGACAAAGAAATCTGGGGAGCCCTTCCTCTCTAAGGAGAGCAGTGAAAGGGCTTTGCTCTGGGTCTCATAATCCTGGCAGAGTCCTGCTGGAGGTTTTGACCACTGGCCCCTCTGTGGGTTAGGTTCTGTAAACAGAACGTTCTCCCCCCATATTATGTTCCTTCATTTTAAGCAAAGTGTATTTTCAGTGGAATGTGAATTTCCTCTCAGCTCCTCACAGTTCAGTGATGCCTGGCAACATCAAAGAACCGAGGCGACAAAATGGGATGCTTTCTGAACACCAAGATGCTGGGCCCTTCAGTCTCTTTCAAGAAATAATGGTGTCAGCAACACCTCTCAGCTGACATTAGCATCATCACAAACAGCCCCGCCGAGCTGGAAAGAAAGCTGGGTTGTTAAAGCATGGGCATAGATGCCATCTGCAAACCAGAAATGCATCCAGCATTTGGAGACGTTAAGATGGCCTGTTCTTTGGCAATGATTAACTACATCTCTGGTATTTGGGAGAAGGGAACAGTGAAGAAAAAAAACTGAAAATTTATCATTGCTTGGGAAGAAATAATTGTTGAAATTACAAAGAGTTGCCATATAAAATACCATTCCACAAATATGACCCCCAACTGTGTGACTTAGGAATGTCACAGGTGATCAATCTTTTAAGTGTGTGGACAGAAATGAAGTAACTCACATCCTGGAAAATGCTTCTTCCATGCCCATCCACAGACTGAACTCTTGTCCCTTGTCACTGGAAGTGGCTCCACCAGCTTGTCCTGGCCTCACAGGGCCCAAAGAAGTCACTGGATGTGACTGTGGGCAACAAAAAAGAAGAAGAAGGCAAGGAGGGAAGGAGGAAGGCAAGAGAGAGTCCACGTGTGATGGAGCAGTTCACATTGCTCAGCCGAGGGGCCCCGAATCCATCCACACTTTGGCAGGGGAACCCGTTGCTCTGGCCAGGTGAGTTAGTCCCCATGGAGGTATCAACTTACATAAGTAGACCTGAGTCAGTGTTGTCTTGACAAAGTAGGTGCTGACACCAAGAAAGAGAGAATCCATCTTAGAAAAAGAAATACACACCTTCAACAGATCAGTGATTCTCTCCTGGGCGAGATTTGGTCTCCTTTTTGGGGACACTCGGCGAGGTCCTGGGGTAGCCCTGCTGTCACTGCTGGGGTGTGAGGATGCTCCTGGCATCTGGTAGACAGAAGTCAGGGATGCTGCTACAATCTTATCATGCTCAGGAGAGTCCTCTCTCTGCCCTGCCTCCCCGCTCCCCACCCCACTCGACAAAGATTTAATTGTCTCGAAATGTTGATTAGTGCCCCGAACAAGAAACCCTGTGGTACATTAGATATGGCCCCAAATGTTTTGCCACTTCTTCCATCCAGAGATGGAGGGCTTCCCATGGTGGCTGGCCTGCACCAATCACAGGCAGTGGAAGTGATGTTCACATTCCTGAGCTGAGGTCCCAGGAGGCCTTTTAGCTTCTGCCCCTTCTCCCTGAGACCACCTGCCAGATTATCTCAGGATGTTGCCCTAAGGCCATCATGGTTGGAAAAAGCCCAAGATGAAAGATCAAATAGATAGAAAGACTGTCCTAGTTGCACCCAGGCACCCCACAGCCACTGCACAGCATGGCGAGAAAGGGTAACCAGTTGCTTTACGTCCCTAGGGTCTGGCTGGTATGCCACGCAGCTATTGGCAACTCACTGGTGTGGGCGGGGCATGCACAAAGCTTAGTTTCCCCAGCGTTTTCCAAGCCACAGGCCACCAGATCTTTACCACAAACCTGCCAGAAGTGATCCCAGAGAGGACGGCACCTAAAGCTCCTTTGCCTTCAGTGATGAAACCAAAGCAATGAAATTCTGGGGAAAACACGCACCACTGGTACAGACTTTCTAACTACCACTGGGTCCTGCTCTCCCAGTTCACTCAGTCTGCACCAGGTGGGGTATGCTGAGGGGAGAGAAGAGACAGAGAAACAATAGCATGGAATTGAGATCTCCATTAAACCATGACATGGTTACACCCATCCTACATCCTGCATGTGGCTGTCTGGAAAACTCCAGAAGAGGCTGGTATTCTGTTCACACACCAGGAGAATGGGGACCGCACACCTCAGGACATCTCTGTGGTCACTCACCCCCAGGTAAACCCAACACTCAGCAGGATGCCAAGGACCAGAAAGATGCAGTGTGAGGGGGGCTGGGGCTGGAGAGGGCAGAGCCCGGCCAGCCTTGCACACTCTGTGGGCAAAGGACCACAGCCACTGACGATGCTCCCCTCTGTCCTCAACCCACTTCTCTCCACTCTGTCCTCAACCCACTTCTCTCCCCTGCCTGCTTCCTGAGCCATCGGGTCTGCCTGCCCCAAGTCATGCAGCCCGAGGAATCAGACTGCAGGCTTCCCACCACCTCAAGCTACCCCGAGCTCCAGACACTGTTCTCTGTGGCCAGAAGCAGGGCACGGGGGGAGCTGTGAGTCAGGAGCTTCATCATGCCACGGGCATCTTTGGGAGCTTGGGTCTGCAGTGAAGAACGAGGAGTTCCGCTTTGGAGGGAACTCACTATGTGGAGCCTCTGCAGGGAGCAGGGTTGACTGTGGTCCACACGGTCCTCTTGGGGCCACCCCTGCTCTGTGCTCTAGGTCTGGTGGGAGACCCAGGAGCCCTGGTCCTTCCCAGAGCTGAGGAGGGGGCCAGGAGAGGCGGGAAGGAGGCTCACTGCTGTGGAGCAGGGGCAGATGGACCACGTTTTTGAGAGAATGAGAGCTGCAGGCAAATCTCCCGATCCTGCCTGGCACCGGGATCAGATGGCTTTCAGTTTCCTTAGGCTTCTGGACCTTGCTGTACTGGTTACACACTGGAGTTGCCTGGACCTGCTGCAGACAGTGAGACAGAAATTGCCAGGGGAGAGATCCTGGCATCAGTAGCTCCTAATGTGCAGGTATTCGGTTTTTTTGTTCACTTATTGGAGGGAAGCTACCATTCTTTCCTTCTACTAGGCTGAGGCTCTTGCCTTCTTCAGCCCCTGGACAGCTCACCATGGGCTCCACCCTCAAGTTAGCGCCAAAGAAACTCACAAGCATCAGCGCCCTCTGGTGTCAGTCATGACACCGTTCAGTTCTGAAGGAAAACTCTGCAGTCACTGAAGAAAAATTAGAAGATAAAGATACACAGAAGAAAAAAAAAATACACAAATAACCTGCACTACTGAATGTTAATGATGTATATATATATAAACAGAATTTTTTTATAGATTTTCTTTAGAAAAATGGAACTAGTTATATTGTCTTATTAAACTTTTACTTAATAAACTATGAATGCATTTTGAGGCAAATAAATTTACCATTCTATACCATTTTAATTCCCCATACAATGGAACGGTATTTCAAGGCAGTAATAGTAAAACTATGTGGCATTTACTGAGCACACAGTGTGTGCCAGGAACTATGGGATGTACTTGACATCACTAATCTCACTTTATATTTACAACACCCCTATAAAGTAGATGTCCTTTTCATTATAGGGGATTGGAATGCAAAACTAGGAAGTCAAGAAACACCTGGAGTAACCCAAATTTGGCATTGGAATGCGGAATGAAGCAGGGCAAAGACTAATAGAGTTTTGCCAAGAAAATGCACTGGTCATAGCAAACACCCTCTTCCAACAACACAAGAGAAGAAGACTCTACACATGGACATCACCAGATGGTCAACACAGAAATCAGATTGATTATATTCTATGCAGCCAAAGATGGAGAAGCTCTATACAGTCAACAAAAACAAGACCAGGAGCTGACTGTGGCTCAGATCATGAACTCCTTATTACCAAATTCAGACTCAAATTGACGAAAGTAGACCATTCAGGTATGACCTAAATCAAATCCCTTATGATTATACAGTGGAAGTGAGAAATAGATTTAAGGGCCTAGATCTGATAGATAGAGTGCCTGATGAACTATGGAATGCAGTTCGTGACATTGTACAGGAGACAGGGATCAAGACCATCCCCATGGAAAAGAAATGCAAAAAAGCAAAATGGCTGTCTGGGGAGGCCTTACAAATAGCTGTGAAGAGAAGAGAGGCGAAAAGCAAAGGAGAAAAGGAAAGATATAAGCATCTGAATGCAGAGTTCCAAAGAATAGCAAGAAGCGATAAGAAAGCCTTCCTCAGCAACCAATGCAAAGAAATAGAGGAAAAGAACAGAATGGGAAAGACTAGAAATCTCTTCAAGAAAATTAGAGATACCAAGGGAACATTTCATGCAAAGGTGGGCTTGATAAAGGACAGAAATGGTATGGACCTAACAGAAGCAGAAGATATTAAGAAGAGGTGGCAAGAATGCACGGAAGGACTGTACAAAAAAGATCTTCACGACCCAGATAATCATGATGATGTGACCACTAATCTAGAGCCAGACATCTTGGAATGTGAAGTCAAGTGGGCCTTAGAAAGCATCACTACGAACAAAGCTAGTGGAGGTGATGGAATTCCAGTTGAGCTCTTTCAAATCCTGAAAGATGCTGCTGTGAAAGTGCTGCACTCAATATGCCAGCATATTTGGAAAACTCAGCAGTGGCCACAGGACTGGAAAAGGTCAGTTTTCATTCCAATTCCAAAGAAAGGCAATGCAAAAGAATGCTCAAACTACCGCACAATTGCACTCATCTCACACGCTAGTAAAGTAATGCTCAAAATTCTCCAAGCCAGGCTTCAGCAATACGTGAACCATGAATTCCCTGATGTTCAAGCTGGTTTTAGAAAAGGCAGAGGAACCAGAGATGAAATTGCCAACATCTGCTGGATCATGGAAAAAGCAAGAGAGTTCCAGAAAAACATCTATTTCTGCTTTATTGACTATGCCAAAGCCTTTGACTGTGTGGATCACAATAAACTGTGGAAAATTCTGAAAGAGATGGGAATACCAGACCACCTGACCTGCCTCTTGAGAAATCTGTATGCAGGTCAGGAAGCAACAGTTAGAACTGGACATGGAACAACAGACTGCTTCCAAATAGGAAAAGGAGTACATCAAGGCTGTATACTGTCACCTTGCTTATTTAACTTCTATGCAGAGTATATCATGAGATACGCTGGACTGGAAGAAACACAGCTGGAATCAAGATTGCCGGGAGAAATATCAATCACCTCAGATATGCAGATGATACCACCCTTATGGCAGAAAGTGAAGAGGAGCTAAAAAGCCTCTTGATGAAAGTGAAAGAGGAGAATGAAAAATGTGGCTTAAAGCTCAACATGCAGAAAACGAAGATCATGGCATCTGGTCCCATCACTTCATGGGAAATAGATGCGGAAACAGTGGAAACAGTGTCAGACTTTATTTTTGGGGGGGCTCCAAAATCACTGCAGATGGTGATTTCAGCCATGAAATTAAAAGATGCTTACTCCTTGAAGAAAAGTTATGACCAACCTAGATCTTATATTCAAAAGCAGAGACATTACTTTGCTGACTAAGGTCTGTCTAGTCAAGGCTATGGTTTTTCCAGTAGTCGTGTATGGATGTGAGAGTTGGACTGTGAAGAAGGCTGAGCACCGAAGAATTGATGCTTTTGAACTGTGGTGTTGGAAAAGACTCTTGAGAGTCCCTTGGACTGCAAGGAGATCCAACCAGTCCATTCTGAAGGAGATCAACCCTGGGATTTCTTTGGAAGGAAGGATGCTAAAGCTGAAACTCCAGTACTTAGGCCACCTCATGAGAAGAGCTGACTCATTGGAAAAGACTCTGATGCTGGGAGGGATTGGGGGCAGGAGGAGAAGGGGACGACCGAGGATGAGATGGCTGGATGGGATCACCGACTCGTTGGACGTGAGTCTGAGTGAACTCCGAGAGATGGTGGTGAACAGGGAGGCCTGGCGTGCTGCGATTCATGGGGTCGCAAAGGGTCGGACACGACTAAGCGACTGAACTGAACTGAACTATAAAGTAGGGATCATAATTATTCTCATTCTATACAGGAAGGTATTGATGTTACAGAGGACTGATGATTTTTCCAAGAGGGGGAAACAGAATCAGACATAAACGTCTCTCTCTATTGCCATTGTTATTTATTTTTTCCTTTGGGGATCATAGATTGTACTGCGTAACAAACCTACACAAACACACACACGTGTGTGGTCATGGGTCATTCCTTACTCCTTTTGCTAGGACCCTGTGTGAGTTCACAGATTAAAGGGCATGCATTTTAATGATCTATCACAAAGTTTTTCTCCACAGATAGCCAAAGATATTTTCTCCGTGTTTGCTTACACTGCTTGAACAACCGTGTTTGCTTTAATCTATTCCAAATTCAGCAGGACTTTAGCAAACCAACCTGCTCCTCCCCAATCCCCACCTCATATCTGGTCTGCTATAGAATTGGATGTTGTAAGTCCAATAAATGGCAGTTACTATTATCAATGATTCAGAAAACACAGCTTCTCTATCACGTGATGGCATGGAATCCAGTCCTGGTGTGTTGAGAGATTCGTACATCATAGTCAAAAAAACTGACAAACGTAACTGATTGCTGCTAGTTACATGGGGTTTTGAATCAGCATTTTAAAAACTGGAATCAGGTCTACATAAGGTAAACGTGTTTCGACGCAGCTGCCATTTCAGATTCAGATGATGGAACGTGGTCCAGAGAAAGGAGCACACAGGTTAGGTTTGTTCAACAGTGTTGGGCTAAGGCCGCTTGAGATGCTATTTCCTGGGGCAGGAGTCTGCTGCCAGTTCACATCAGAACACGCAGAGAGCATGCCAGGGCGATGACCTTTCTGACTCTCCAAGATTCTTCCTTCCTCTCCTCCCCTCCCTTTTCTCCTCCTGCTAGCTGACAAAATTACACCCATATCTTCAGCTGAAACTCCAAAGGAGCACAGACAATTTAGCAAAGAGATTCAAGAATCACTGACCCTCCAATATCAGAAATTTCCAAGACAGAAAAGAACAGGCCTTTTCAGTAGGAACTAGAATGGTCTGTAGCATTTCCTAGGTGCTAGAATAAGCAATCCATTTGATGTCCTCATAATAAGAAGTGCCCTTCTCTCACTCCCCTCAGATATGAATTATTAAAGTCTCTTATTGTTCCTCTGTAAGTCCTATATATAATGCAGAGCTCATCTGGATAAAAAGGGGAGAAAGAAGCTGGAAGCAGCCAAAACAATAATAATAATGCATCTGGAGCTTACAGCTCCCACCAACAGTAAAATCATTTCTTGCACTTTCGTACGACAGTGTTTTTCCCCATTTCATTTCCATCTTGGGCACAAGGTAATTACCCTTCAGAGACACCTTGGGAGCAGCTATGAGAATGTCTGATAATTTTTAGTGTATTCGCCTCTACATATTCTTTCCAACGCTTTCTCATGCACACCTGCCATGAAACCTCGGCTGAGGATGACTTCATCAAATATTAAATACCGTTTTCGGCCTTCACCAAGTGTTGGCCCTACACAAAACCCTCAAATGGTGGGGGCATCCAGGAGGGCAGCCTGACTCTTTCTGAGCCACAAAGGGCTCCTTGCGAAAGTCGCCCTCTCGATGTTCTCCCGGTCCCCTGTGAGCTCTGCCTGCAGCCTGTCCAGTCTGAACAATTGCTACAATAGCATCTCTAATAAGGGTTTCCACGGAAACTCAAGACAATGTATTTGGGATTAGAGACAATCTTCAAGGCTTATAAAACTTGCCCACCGGTCAACAGGAATTCAAAATGAGAGGGAAAAGGAGGGAGCGTGTGTCATAGCCTTCTATTCCTTTCCCCCAAATCCACTCCTTTGCTTTGATGGGCATGATGGAGATGCAAGATTTTAATCTATTTTACATTCACTTCGGAAGTTTCCCCTTCTATAATTTTTTAATTGCCTTGAAAAATCTCAGGGACCATTGGTTTCTCTATTAGTGCCACCTGCTGGTCTGGATATTCTGGTTCTGGTTTGTAAGCTTCAATACACTGAAGAAAATTCAGACTTTTCTAAGACACAGATTTTTAAAGTAATAAAAAAAAATCTTCACCCAGAGATTTTGTTAAAAGAATTTTACTTCACAGGCACCTGATACTTGTCATATTTCCATTTTACTTAACTCCAAAAGCAATAATTACCAGTCACTCGTATGTCTATTCATGTCTATGTTATACTACTTTGTGTTGTATATTATTATAATGTATTAAGGCTGACAGGTTGACTTTTTAGTTCCCTTGATATTTTGGAAAGTTAATGTTACGGTGTAATTATATAATCTCTAAGAAGCGAAGAAGTGAAGTGAAGTGAAGTCGCTTAGTCATGTCCGACTCTTTGCGACCCCATGGACTATAGTCTATCAGGCTCCTCCATCCATGGGATTCTCCAGGCAAGAATGCTGGAGTGGGTTACCATTTCCTTCCCCAGGGGATCTTCCCGATCCAGGGATCGACCCCGGGTCTCCCGCATTGGAGGCAGATGCTTTAACCTCTGAGCCACCAGGGAAGCAAGTGTCAAATCTACAGGACAAAAAAATTTGATTATATGGACATTTCATACGTGACTTAGATGAACTCTCCTCAACGTCAGAAAATAAGTTACATTAAATTCAGACACAATTAAACAGGTGGATTTTGAACTGGTGAGTCTTGTTTCCAAGTATTTAGTCATAGAGATACTTACAAGTAGTATATGCATATTAATCATATATAATTATCAGTGGGGCTTCCCTGGTGGCTTGGTGGTAACAAGTCTGCCTGCCAATGCAGGAAACTCAAATTCAATCCCTGAGTTGGGAAGATTCCCTGGCAAAGGAAATGACAACCCACTCTAGTATTCTTGCCTGGGAAATCCGATGGACAGAGGAGCCTGGTGGGCTACAGTCCATGGGGACACAGAGGAGTCAGACATGACTTAGCAGCTAAACAACAGCAACATCAGTTCAGATCAGTGGCTCAGTCGTGTCCGACTCTTGGCAACCCCATGAATCGCAGCACGCCAGGCCTCCCTGTCCAGCACCAGCTCCCGGAGTTCACTCAGACTCAGTCCATCGAGTCCGTGATGCCATCCAGCCATCTCATCCTCGGTCGTCCCCTTCTCCTCCTTGCCCCCAATCCCTCCCAGCATCAGAGTCTTTTCCAATGAGTCAACACTTCGCATGAGGTGGCCAAAGTACTGGAGCTTCAGCTTTAGCATCCTTCCTTCCAAAGAAATCCCAGGGTTGATCTCCTTCAGAATGGACTGGTTGGATCTCCTTGCAGTCCAAGGGACTCTCAAGAGTCTTCTCCAACACCACACTTCAAAAGCATCAATTCTTCAGCACTCAGCCTTCTTCACAGTCCAACTCTCACATCCATACATGACCACAGGAAAAACCATAGCCTTGACTAGACGGACCTTAGTTGGCAAAGTAATGTCTCTGTTTTTGAATATGCTATCTAAGTTGATTATAACTTTTCTTCCAAGGAGTAAACTTCTTTTAATTTCATGGCTGCAGTCACCATCTGCAGTGATTTTGGAGCCCCCCAAAATAAAGTCTGCCACTGTTTCCACTGTTTCCGCATCTATTTCCCATGAATTGATGGGACCGGATGCCATGATCTTCATTTTCTGAATGTTGAGCGTTAAGCCGACATAGTTATCAGCAATTTTTTCCCTTGGTTGTCTGTAGTCTATAATAGCGGCTTTCCGATATTTCAAATGTTCATGACTTTTAACTACTGTATCATTTCAAATACATTCCTCCCTACTAAGTGAAATCCAGGTGGCTTTCCCACAAAGGGCATCTCTCCCCCTTTGCACTTGCTTCCCAGCCCTGAGAGATGCCCAGTGGTCCACCAGCTGTGCTTTGGCGCGTGCACCAGCCCCATGGTAAGCTGAGCCCTGGCACATGCCCTCCTGCTTCCCTGCTCACTGCTGAGATATAATTTATGTTGACTCAGCTCTTCACCAATTGCCATCTGTCAGCTCTGCCCTCTCTCCTCCCTTACCTCCTCCCTTCAGTGCATTTGGCTGAACTGGCAGAAGCGCAGGATCTGGCTGAGAGCAAAGGCTCTCCATCAGTAGTGAAGATCTCATTTTAAATTAACACCTCATTCATGAACTGCCTTCCTTCAGTCTTGACGATAACAATATTGTCATCTGGCTTCTCAGCATTCTCTGCTACCCAAGAAACAAGAGTGTCAGTGCCTACTGACCTCTCTGCCTTCTGGGACCCAACTGAGATGCACTTTGCATCTGTATCTTCAGAACAATCTGTCTTTGTTGGTGTCCTGTGATCTTGCTTTATGCTTCCAGAAGCCTGTTATTTGGAACATTCACAGTGATGGCACCCAGATGCCTGCTGCTTCTTGTCCCTGGAGCACAGATCAGTTTTGCTGAAAATTTTTGCCCCAAAGGGACTGTCACCATAGTCTTTACATAGATCTGAACAAATCTTTCTATAGCCGTGGAATATGTTAGTCGCTCAGCCGTGTCTGTCTCTTTCCTACTCCATGGACTGTAGCCCGCCAGGATCCTCTGTCCATGGGATTCTCCAGGCAAGAATTCTGGAGTGGGTTGCCATTCCCTTCTTCAGGGGATCTTTCTGACCCAGGGATAAAATCTGGGTCTCTTGCATGGCAGGGAGATTCTTTACTGTCTGAGCCATGAGGGAAGCACGCTGGAATATAGGGGAAGTTATTTAATGCTAATTAAAAAGCAGACAAGCATCATTTAATTAATAAAAATATAAAGCATGATGAAAAGCTATAAATCCCATCTAAAATTAAGCATAAGTTAAAAAAAAAACTTATATGTTTTTAGAGGTGCTTTCCCTAGGCCAAGATTTCTCAACCTCAACACTATTGATATTTTGGGGCCAAATAATTCTGTTGGAGGTGGGGCACACCCTGTGCATTGTGGGAAGTTTAGCAGCATCCCTGAATGCCAGGAATACTTCTGTCTTCTGTGTGTGACAAACAAGAAGATCTCTAGACATTGCTATGAGTCCCTTGAGGGGCACGCCTAATCCCCTGTTGAGAATCATAGCCATTACACATGAACATTAATACAAGAAAACACTAAGATACATGCCAGTAATCCAGGTGAGTTTACTTAGGTTGCAAGCAACCTCCCTGTAAGAGAAATGTCAAAGCAATTGAAACATGACACAAAAACTTAGACCTCAGAACTGGACAGGAAGATGAAAATATGTCTTCCAGCTGAGATATAACTCACCATCACGGACTCTGGACGTTCTCCCAGCAAAGTTTGGGGCGTGAACACAGAACTCAGCAGGCAAATCTTCTAACAGATATGTCTCCAAGTACCCTGTTACTTTTTAGGAAATCGGGAACCGGGGGAAACGGGTCATGGGTCACTGTTGGTAGCTAACTGCTATCGGAACCACTGATCTACTGGGCAGATTCTAAGAGTCAAAAGGAGGGAAAGCGTCTCCAGTGGGCTGTGCTGCCACGTTTGGTGACCTCCTGGCTGCCTGACCCCTGGCTGGGGGCACCCTTCCTCCATATTCACAGCCAGCACCCCCTGCTTTAATCACCCCATCGCCATCTCCACCTCTTCTCTTCTGCCTCCCTGTCCCACTTCGAAGGTCCCTTGTGATTACACTGGGTTTACCAGGATAATCCAGCATAATCTTCCTTTCTTACCGTCATCTGACCAGAAACTCTAATTCCATCCGCCACCTTAATTCCCCTTTCCATGTAGTCTAACATATTCGCAGTTTCTGAGGATCAGAATGTGGGTACCCATCTCTTGGGGGCCATTATCCTGCCTACCCAGGTGGCTTGGTGCTAAAGAACCTGCCTGCCAGCGCAGGAGATTGAGGAGACATGGGTTCGCTCCCTGGGTCGGGAAGATCCCCTGGAGCAGGAAGTGGCAACCCACTCCAGTATTCCTGCCTGGGAAAGCCCATGAACAGAGGAGCCTGGCGGGCTACAGTCCAGGGGGTCGCAAAGAGCTGGGACAGGACTGACACGACTGATCACACACACCCATCCTGCCGACCACGTGCTGTGCTTAGTTGCTCCGTCATGCCCGACTCTTTGTGACCCCATAGACTATGCAGCCCGCCAGGCTCCTCTGTCCATGGGGATTCTCCAGGCAAGAATACTGGAGTGGTTTGCCATGCCCTCTTCCAGGGGAATCTTCCCAACCCAAGACTCACAGATGCCTGCTCAAGTCAGTGGACAGAAGTTTTGAAAAGTGGGATATTTGCAGAGTCTCAATGTCTCTCCAAAAGAGGTTTATTAACTACAAAGAGATAAATGATAACTTCGCACTGGAGAATCGCAGATGACATCACCTTTACCAAGTGATCAAGGGCAACATCACCACCAATGTAAGACCCGTCAGCATGGTGTGCCCTTGTTACAGTACACTGAGATAAGTACATCATTCCTGCAGTGTTTGCTAAAAACATATAGACTCAGTCTAAAGAGAAAACACCCGATAAACCTAAATTGAGGGACCATCTGCAAAGTCAGTACCTTCAAGTGTCAATGTTATCAAAGACCAAGACGGAGGAGTTCTCGCAGACTGGGGAGGCTCAGGCAACATGACAATTATAAAAATATGAGGTGGAATCCTGGAACAGGAAAAGAGCATCGCTGATAAGTTCTGGTGACATCCGAATCACGCCTGCTGCTTAGCGGACAACAACGTGCACTGAGTTCTTAGTTCTGGCAATCCGACTCTGTTTCCCACACAGTGTGGACAGTAGAAGAAGCACTGCGAGAGGTATGCAGGCTCCCTCTGTGTTGCTCTCTCAACTTTTCTGTGAATCCGAAATGATTTCAAAATCAAATTTAAAAGACAAAAAAAAAAGTGCCTAAAGATCTAATGGGGAAGGATGACAATAGGCCTGGAGAGAAGGAGAATTCCCCAAAACACATAGAAACTATGTTTAAAAAAAAAAAAGGAAGAGAAGAAGAACCTAGTGGAAATGTCAGAACCAAAGATATGGATACCTGGGTCTTAGGCAGCAGAAATCCTGATCTGATTGCCATGAGGCAGGGTGCAGGCGGTTGGAGGGGTGTCTGTGTGTGTGATTTCCCATGTAATGTGAATTGCAGCCAAGGATGGGAACCCCTGGGCTAGCCTAGTCAAATTATTAATAGTATTAAAATATGAGAAAACTGTGGGCTTCCCAGGTGGCGCTAGTGGTAAAGAACCTGCCTGCCAATGCAGGAGACATAAGAGACCCAGGTTCGATCCCTGGGTCAGGAAGATCCCCCAGAGGAGGGCATGGCAACCTACTCTAGTATTCTTGCCTGGAGAATCCCACGGACAGAGGAGCCTGGCAGGCTACAGTCCATAGGGTCGCAGAGTCAGACACTGGAGTGACTTAGCACACATGCCCGCATGAGGAAACTTTATACTGCATGTCATGGGTCCCAAGACAGCTGGAGTAACTTATGAGCAGCTCTCACATTTCACTGCACAACACGGGAGGGGACAGTGTTAGCTGTTTTGCATACATCTTCTCCTATGGTCCTGATGACAAATCCAAGAGCCAAGTATCTTCCTTAGACTGCTGAGAGAATTTGAGGCTCAGAGATTTTTTACCCCGCGAGATAATTCACCCCAACATCACACGGCCAGGAAACAGCTGTCATCCAAACCCAGTTAAGTTCTGACACATCCTGTTCTGAATCTTGTCTTTCTTTTCATTGAAATAGGAGATAAATGATAGTTCTCCCTCTCTCTACCGTAGAACATGTCTGAATGTAAATGATAATGCCCCCAGAAGGACCTTGAAAGACATGATATAAATTGTTTTTTTCCACTGTTATCACTAATGGAGGTAGTTTTAACGAAAAGAAACTTCTCTAGTATAAATGGGGCATTTGAAAAATTACCATGTAGGGTTTCCTGAATCTCTTTTTTACATTAAAACAGTATTGAATATATGAAAATATCATTTCTCCCAATTCCTGTCAATTGGCCTAGTTGACTTAATTTTTTTTTCAAGACAAATGGGCTTTTGCTTTTCATGTATTTCAGACTTGTTCCCTTTTTGGTGCCTCTGATCCTGGGACCTGGTGAAGCTGTTTTAAGTGGTTATGGTCTGCACCATGCAAAACTGCTGACAATTCACCCAACTGTGAGAAAGCACATCCCTCCACAGCCGGCTGGTAGTTCTAGTTCAATGAACACGAAGGTCAATTTTATTACCAACGTTTCTGCATGTGTTTCAGCCATTTGACACCAAAAGGCAAAGGAAAAAAGCCCCTCCGCTCAGTTCAGGAACAAACCTTCCCCTGCACTGGGCCCTAGAGGGCAGCCCTGGGCCGTCACTGGGAGCCCGGAGCTGCCCAGGAGCAGGGTGTCCACCACCCCACCCTCCGCTTTTTTGGACAGAACCATCTCTCATGGGGCAACCCAGAGCTGTGGGAAAGTTTCTGCTGACTGAAGCAAAGATGCTGATTCAGAATTTTAAATAAGAGATAGCCTTAATGAAATAAAGAGTCCAAGTTTCTAGAACAGGAGTCAGCAAAAATTTTGTGAAAGCCCAGAGAGTAAATACTGTAGGCTTATTGGGCCCTGGGGTGTCTGTCTCAGTGACTCAGCTTCACCAAGCAACAAACCAGGACCCTTAGACAGACAAATGTAAGCAAATGGGCATGGCTGGGTGCCAATAAAGCTTTATTTACAAAAACAGGGGGTAGGTTGGATCTAGTTTGCTGGCTGCAATTAAGCAATGCCTGTTCTAGAACACTAGCAGAATGTCTAAATTAAGATACCCAGGAAGTGTTAACTCAGTGATTCATACTGTACATTCCTACCTAGAGCACAAACACAGTCCCCATACTCAAGTGCTAGAATTCACAGATGTGAAGGACAAGAGATTGGTTTATATATTTAATTTCATGCTAGGAACCAGTGCTCATCATTCCTAAATGGCGAACTGCAGACAGAGTCTGAGTGTGTCTGTCAGTAGGATGTGAACCGTCTTTGTGGGCACCTAATACATTCTACATGGAGAACAGCTAGGACCTGACTGCTTTTGCGAAATGTAATAAGGTTCAAAGACCAAAGAACTATATCCTGATGCTTGTACATAATAATACATCTGGAAAAAAGCTAGATTGTAGAATCAATAGCAGTCAGATGGTCCTGCAACATGGTATTCCTGGGAGACTAAAAAAAAAAAAAAAGTAAAATATACAAGAAGACTAAGTTCATTGCAGTTTTTTAAAACACACAATCTGAATTTCAAAATGTAGCTATGCTTATTGATTTTTACAAAATAACTATGCCGTATAACGCTGCATTTTAACAACAAGCCCTGGTGATTGAGTCTCCCTCTGCTTTGAAATGATGGCTACTTGAATCAAACAGTAACTAACAGCCAGTAGATGGCATCTAACTGCCAGAGCAAGGTTCTAGACTTATACCTATTTTTAACATCAGATTTTCTGATTTATGAGGGCTTACCTCCTGAATATTCATTGGAAGGACTGATGCTGAAGCTGAAGCTGCAATAATTTGGCCACCTGATGCAAAGAGCCGATTCATTGGAAAGGACCCTGATGCTGGTGCTGGCAAAGACTGAAAGTAAAAGAAGGAAGAGGCAGTAGAGGATGAGATTTTTAGATAGTATCACTGACTCAATGGAGACGGATTTGAGCAAACTACGGGAGATACTGGAGGACAGAGGAGCCTGTCATGCTACTACTGTCTGTGGGGTTGCAAAGTCAGACACAACCTAGCGACTGAGCAACTACCCTCTGATGTTATTTATATTGAATCATTTTAATTTTGAGCTCTACTCATCACAGTTGAGGTTTTAAATCCCCATCCAATAAATTCACTTAAAGAGCTTCAGGAGACAGAAAAACTTTTTTCCCTTAATTTGAACCTGATATTTCCAACTGCATTTCCACGTAAGAAGCAGATGAAATGTTCTGAATTTTAAAAAGAGATAATTTAAAGACACGAAACACTGCACACAGGCATTTCAAACTCACTTAGTTCTTTATGATTGAATAAAGCCGAGTTGCTAATTGCTGGATCAAGCCCAAAAGATTTAATGAGTGTAACACCAAACACCCTCCACTTGGATAAGTTCCATAGGAGTCAATTGAGTTTAAAAGTTTCACAAATAATTAAATTACTGACTAGGATAGAGCAGAAGGAAAAAGCCAATAGCTTGAATTCTGTTCCTTAGAGCTCAATTTGCTTTTCAGCCTACTGTGTTTAGCTATCTGCAATTCTAACAAACTAAAATCATTAAAGACCCATATATTTTCTTATGCAGCCTGAACAGAACTTCAGTGGACTTTCCCACACACAGAAATTATAATACATTTTAAAAGGAGGCAGGGTTTACAAGTCTCAACTCTTTTTTATTTTTTATTTTTTGCCCCTGCCATGCATATTGAAGTCAATAGCTGAGATTATAAATAATTTGGGGCAAAGAATAAACAATGTTTCTTAGGATGCGCTTTCTAGGTTGTGACCCACGTATTTTGGTGTTGGAGTTTGAGTTAGATTGATTGCAGAAATAAAATAGCATTCTTGGAAATGGGAAGGACAGAGGTCTATGGGGGGAAAAGAATAATCTAATCAGAGACTTGTTTCTTACTTTAATCACGAGCCATAAAAACTGCCAACTCCCATGTCATGCTGCAGTAAAGGTTACATCAGCACTTCATACAATATTTATGGTGTAAAAGAAGCCCTGCAGTCCGACTCCGACATGACATTAATCTTCCTGCTCTCTCATCTCTTATCCCCCTCCCCGACACATACACACACCCCTCCTCTCAGCTAAATGCGTTCCCTGGTGCCATTCTGATCATGCAGATAACTGCCTGTAGAATATGGCTATAACAAGCATGCTCGACCACAAAACGAATTCAGAATCACATTGGATCCTAGGAAGATGCATTTTAAATGCCTTTCAAGTAGGGAGACCAATTACCCTACTTTGTCCCAGACTGAGGGGTTTCCCAGAGGTTGAACTTTTGCATTGCTGCTGCTGCTGCTGCTAAGTCGCTTCAGGCAAGAACACTGGAGTGGGTTGCCATTGCCTTCTCCAATGCATGAAAGTGAAAAGGGAAAGCGAAGTCACTCAGTCATGCCCGACTCTTCATGACCCCATGGACTGCAGCCTACCAGGCTCCTCCATCCATGGGATCTTTCAGGCAAGAGCACTGGAGTGGGATGCCATTGCCTTCTCCGGAACTTTTGCATTAAGACTAGTCAAATCCTGGACAAACCTGGATGAGTTGCTGACCCCACTGTTAAGAGGCTATGACTTTAGGATAGGAAGGTCTCATTCAAAAATATTTCTTACGGTCTAGTAAGGGAGCCCAGTATGGTGTTCTGTGATGACCAGGAGGGATGGGATGGGGGAGGGGGAACAGGAGGGAGGGAGAGGGTGGATGTATAAGTATGGCTGATTCACATTGTTGTATGGCAGAAACCAACACAACACTGTAAAAATTTAAAAACAAAAAAAAAGAAAGTGTGGGCAAAACATGGCAGGGGCTCTACTGCTTGAAGCTGCTGCTACTGAGACCAGGGTCAGGATGTCGCGCCCAGAAGAGCCAGGAGCCTCTCTGTGGTGCCAGACTTCCTCCTTCATCTCCATGCCGTAGGCTTATAGGTTTAGGGAGGGTGGAACAGGGCTTAGAGAGGGAATGATTCAAGGAATTCAATAGCTACTTGGAACAGCATCTTGAATCGTAGCTCCTGCTGGCACTCTTTTTCTCTGGTATTGCCCATTCTGTGATGCTCATTGAAAACGCATTTATACGCCAAAGAATAAATGAAAGCAGCGGAAAAGGAGCTCAGTCATGAGGATTCAATCAACATAATTATCAGGCTTCTGCACCAAGCTGCTCTGGAGGTACAAGGACCATCAGGTGGGATTCCAGACCTCTGCTGCCTGTGACAGTTTCACCAACAGCTCCCTCCAGAATTTGGGGTAAACAAGGGATTTATAAACAGTTACTGAAATGGGGCACAGGGCTATATCATCACCTTAATTCCAATCCTCTAGGCAAAATGATTGATCAATTGAATCCATCAAAGTTATTATACACTGAGGAGTTCAAGCTAGCATAGATCTGTTTATTGTGGGGCCACATAAAATGACTTGTTATAACAAATCTCTCTCTGACTGAGGCATCCTCACCTCCATCCTCAGCCTGGCTGACATGCTAGGGATCCTGCTTCTGCATTCTTATGCCCCCTTACCTTTAATCCGCCACTCGCCACCCTCAACATCAGCATCCACTCAGGGACTGCTCCATCAAGCCTGATTGCTTCTCGGGACGTTCTCACGGCAGCTTTAAGCATCTCTGTTTGTCTCCAGAAGCTGGATTTGTGGCGTGCCGGCCCTGCACTTCAGCCTGCACACTTGTATAGGGTCCCTGCCAGAGTGGTCCGGACGGCACATATAAGCAGCAGGTCCTGGCGCCCAGAAATAGGTCCTGTGCGAGTGGCCTGCGCACCAAGTCCTGTCCGATTGTTTGTGACCCCATGGACTGTAGCCCACCAGGCTCCTCTGTCCATGGGACTTTCCAGGCAAGAAAACTGGAGTGGGTTGCCATTCCCTTCTCCAGGGGACGTTCCCCACTCAGGGATTGAACCCATGTCTCTTGTGTCTCCTGCATTGGCAGGTGGATTCTTTTTCCACTGGAAACCCCAGACAGATTCTTCGTATATGCAAATATGAGCAATGGGGACCTAGAACCGGCCTCTAGGTTCCCATAAGACAACTCCAACCAAGAAGCCAGCATTTTTTAAAAGTAGACAGGAAAAGGTACAACTTTTCTTTCCTAAGAAAGCCCTTAGGAAAAATGCCTCCTAATCCTTCTGAAGTTTCTACCAGCAGCAGGTCAATAGTGGCTTCTTAAAAAGCTTAAGTAGCTTAAGAAAACACTCTCCTGGAAAGGTAATATGAGTAGCAACTTATTACGTGTACTTATTCCAGATTTCAACAGGCAGGTAGAACTGATGGCTTCATCCTGACTTTGGGTCCATACGAGGAGGCATTTATAAACCATCGCAGGAAACTGCCTGCCAGGGTGTTAGTGACAAAGGCGCAAGTGACCGCCTGACAAGCTTATCAAAGGCCGTTCCTATTCCTTCTCCTTCACTTTCCTTCCACGTAACAGGTACAGATGAAACCCTGGGTAATGATTAGTCAGATCCACTTGACCTGCCCTTTCTAATCAAGGTCCTTCGCATCATAGCTGCAAAAAGCTCTCATATCCTCGCAGCTGCATGGAGCCTTAAAATGAGCCGTTTGCCCGAGTTGTTTTCCAGGAACTTAGATCAGCTGCGTCTAGTTGGAACCCGGCTGGTTTAAGACTGGATGGGACCTGCAGCCCTCCCAACTGGGCATGCGTGAGTGTCCTGTGACCGTTGACCTCCCGAGCACCCGACTCCCTGTTTTGAACATGTGGGACTGTGGCTGAGCTGGGATTGTGGCTGAGCTGTGCCTGCACAGAATGACGCGGATGCACCTGCTTCTCATCACCTTTCCCCCTCTCCCCAAGCTCCCTGTACCTGTGTCGCCAGCTCATCCCATGAATATCCCGACTCCCATGCCTCTAGGAGAACACATCGAAGACTTTCTTCTCCGGTCTTTGGTGTTAGGCTGCTTTGTGCATAAGCTTTCCTTCTGTTGCTAACTCTGGGAGTTCTGTGGTTTAGTTCACTGGGCGTGGAAGCAAAACGAACCTGGTTTGGTAGTGGGGTGACCCCTGGTCTGGACTTTCTAGTCTATGCTGTCATAGGGACTTCAAACAAACTCACTGTCCAGCTGAATCTACTTAGCCAAGTCGTCAGAGTGAGGGAAGTGTTTTAAAATGACTCCTAATACTTAGCCATTTTCAATGGAGACAAGTTTTGTATAGACCTAGGTACCTGGGGAAAAAAACTTGGCTTTCCTGGGTGGCTCAGCAGTAAAGAATTTGCCAACAATGCAGGAACCCGCAGGAGACATGGGTTTGATTCCTAGGTTGGAAAGATTCCCCTGGAGAAGGAAATGGCAACCCACTCCAGTATTCTTTCCTGGAAAATCCCATGAACAGAGGATCCTGGTGGGCTGCAGTCCATGGGGTCGCAAAGAGTCCCACACAACTTAGTGGAATAAGCAACAACCTGCAGAAAAAAAAAAAAAAACTTGCAACCTAGTAATTTTAAAACCAATCTACCAACCTTTTTAATGTGGGAGGAAGCCGTTGTCGTTCTCTTTTTCTTTAGGAGAAGTCATTTCATAAAGAAGTAGCTAAATGAGTAGGAACTTAGGCTCAAAATCAGACTATTGGAGTTCCAAACCCTCACTTTCCAATTTGGTTGTGTGTGTGACCCAGCGCTCCTTAAAATTTATTTGTTAAAGATGTAAGTGATTCCTACAACGAGGGGGGATTGGGTGTGAGTCAATGTGTGCCTAGAACTCTACTTGGCACCTAGCAAATTTTTGTTGTAATAATTGAAGTGACCCTTTCTGAATCTGGGTGGAGATTTTTGCTAAGACAACAAAGAAAATAATCTTCCTTATTCCCAAGGGAAGGGAAAATGAAGCAGCAGCAACTGCCATCAGCTGTGCTCAAGAGGAAAGGCTTCTGTGAACATGTTCCTTGTGCAGGCGAAGAGTCCAAAGTACCAAGTAGACCTCCAGCGTACCGCCTTCACCTCACCCAAGCTACTTCTGGAGGCATCAGAAATAAAACCTATGATGACTTCACCAAGATGGGGAAGGGGGCGGCGGGGAATAACCACTTCCTGCTTTATGGGGCAGGCAGTTATTTAGGGAGAACAGATGTGCCGCTGCAGGTTCACCTGGTGAGCCATGGACCCGAGCATGGCTTAGGTATTCACTCAACATAGTAAGCAGCCCTGGGAGTGGACAATTGGAGTCACTGCTCCAGCCAGAAAAAGACTTTCTACTTTGGCTCAACCGTTCAGAGTCTTGAGAGCCACAGCTGTCACAAGAAGTGGCTCAAAGCTGGAGTTGCTCTGGTTTCTGCTTTCTCCATGGGTTGGAGGCTGTGCCGGGCAGCTAGACCCAGAGTGGTTTCCAGAGGAGGGGGAGAGAAAGCACAAGAGACACCCCCGCCCCCCCCCACCCGCTGCCCCCGTCCAGACGCTTCCCTGGAACACTGAGCAGCCTTCTCCCTGTAAGAACATATTTTCCTTTTCCTCCAAAGTAAATATTACATCAGGGTGTGACCACCGAACAGTATTCAAGCAGAGTTATTTCAGATCGTTTTAATGATCAGACTATAGATGGACACATATAGATGTGACAGAAATGGCAGTTTGGTGTCGGGGATGTCAGCTCTCTGCCCAGCGTCCACTGTCCTTCTACAGACACCTCCACATAACCACTCAGCTGGAAAAGGACCCAGCCCATCAGGCCAGATTAAGACTTTTCTTTGGGAAAGTCCTTCAACTTTGGCTAGCTCTGCCCCACGCCCAAAGAGCCCAGGTGTAAGACACACACACAAGAAGAAGCATTAAGTACCTGGAGGCCACCCTGTTTTTCCTCCTTCTTGGGAGACAAAGGAAACAGGCTCAACGCGCACCAGGGACCTGGAAAGGAGTTGTTGTTTAGTCGCTCAGTCCTGTCTGACTCTTTCCAGCCCCAAGGATGATAGCTCCTCTGTCCATGGGATTCCTCAGGCAAGAATACTGGAGTGGGTTGTCAGTTTCTTCTCCAGGGGTTCTTCTTGACCCAGGGATCAAACCCGAGTCTCCGGCATTGCCAGCAGATTCTTTAACACTGAGCCACCAGGGAAGCTCCTCCAGAAAGGAGTACTCATCCTTAAAAAGATACATGAAACACCCAGTCCTGCTATTGAAGACTACATCCCCAGCATCAGCGAGCCCCCTGCCTGCCTCCTGAGCACCCTCGGCAGGATAGGAACTGAACTGTTTTCATGGACGGACACACAGCCTGCCGCTGCAGACACGGCACCTTCCCCAGCCGACACCAACTGCCACTTGCCTATTACTGAAAGGATACACAAGTCGTTAAAGGCCTGGAGAGAGACCAGAGACCAGAATTTTCTAATAAGAGCTAATCCCTCCAGGCAGAGAGCATTTGATACATCAAAGGCTTAATATTTGATACATCAAAGGCTTTCTCTGTAATTCTGTTGAGGAATTAAAAAAATATGCTAATAAGTGTTCGAGCTCTATAGTTTTCGATCAAAACTTTTTTATTTGTGCTATGACTTAAGATGATCTAAGACCAGTTGTTCCAGAACACCTTCCCTGCCACCTCTTCACCCCTGCGTTAGTGCATCTCTGAGGTTAAGGATTTGGGGGCCCCTTTAAAACACGTTACCCCAGAGATGACATGAACACAATCATCCATTAATATATTAGAATAAACTCATTTGCTCAATTTATCCTTCTCAAGTGGCATTGATAGGTTGGGACCCACAGTAGATACCCTTTGATGGGGCTTGCTTAGACTCTAGAAGTTCCTCTCATCAGTATTGGTCCCTGGGGTAAGGGATCAACACTCAAAGAAAAAGAATAAAAGGTTATACAAGGATGACTGGAAGCAGGTGGATGTACCATTCACATAACTCCTGATTTGAAAACTCAAGAACAGGTTTTGAAAGAGACCTACTGCACTCCTCCACCCTAACTGCTGTTGAGTTTCTAATTCCTCTGGGTGGCTTAGCATCTTCTGTAAACTTGGTTTCAACAGGGATTAAACAGTATCAGTTCTTTTGTTCAGTGCCTGCCCTCCTGCTTGCAATTGTAAGGACCACATGCTTTCCCAAGCACCTAGTCCAGTACCTTGCACTCAGGAGACACTCAAAGCCTCTGTCCATGGGATTTCCCAGGCAAGAATACTGGAGTGGGTTGCCATTTCCTCTTCCACGGGATCTTCCCCACCCAAGGATTGAACCCGTGTCTCCTGCATTGCAGATAGATTCTTTACCATCATGAGCCACCATCATTATTCAGTTAATTTCCTAATTTTGATCTTTCATTTCGTCTTGAAGGAAGTGGCTTTTCCTCTGACCACAGGGGTTTCTCAGCCAGGCTTCCACCTGTGTGTGCTGTGCAGTCGTTAAGTTGTACTTCCTAGGTGGGCAAAGAGTTGCCCCTCCCTCACGACATGCAACTCTGGCACGAGGCGTGGCCAGGTGAGGGCTAAATGGTTCAGCCCCTGCACCCCCCTAGCTGGGTGCCTGGGGCCATGCAATCTGCTTCCCAGCTCATCTGTTGCCTTAGTTCATGAAGTGACCACTAACCATGTATCTGGCCACTTTCAGTTCCACATGAACACCTGAAGAGTTTACCTATGCCCTTTGTGCTCAGATACTCAGTCATATCCAACTCTTTTGCAACCCCATGGACTGTAGCCCTCCAGGCTTCTCTGTCCATGGAATTCTCCAGGCAAGAATACTGGAATGGGTTGCCGTTTCCTTCTCCAGGGAATCTTCCAACCCAGGGATTGAACCCGCATCTCCTGAACTGTGGGCAGATTCTTTACCTAGTGAGCCACCAGGGAAGCCCAACTTTTCTAAACTGGATGCTCCTTATTTCTTGTTTCAAGTTTCCCTCCTGCACATAGTGATGTTATTTGGTCCAGGATGTACCAATGCATTAGGTTCCACCTATATTCTTTTCCCTGATGCTATGTAGTGGCAAAGAGCTGTCTGCTAAATTCATTGATGGATGGTGGGACACTGTTCTTTATCAAACATATACCCCTTCTTTCCTGTGAGTGTATCGTGTGTCCTGTTTCTGCCCCAGCTACTCTAAATGCCTGGCACCATAAAAAAAAAAGTTCACCGCCTATCTGTTCTCACCCCTTCACAGACTTTAATCTCCTTCCACCTGGAAGCCCTTCTCACTGCTCTCAAATGACATAAAAATAAAAATTTGATTTAAAGTTCACTCTGTGGAAAACAAGGACAGGTGGGTGGAAAATATTTCTCATTTATCTTCTGTAATAAGGCCTGCTGAGGTTTGGGGTACAAATACTGAGTCAACACGTGGCCTCCGGCTTGCCTGTTTTGAATAGTCTCACTCTTTAAGCCATCAGATTTATTCCACAGCCCTGTAGAAGGTCCAGGGATTTGAAGGTGACTTGATTAACTTAATCATTACTGCACAATGATTCCATTTTTATCACTGACACACTGAACAGCCTGTTTTCAAATAGAAGCTTCAAGAATTTCCTGGTGGGACTTCTCTGGTGGTCTACTGGTAAAGAATCTGCACTTCCATTGCAGAGGGAACAGGTTCAATCCCTGATTATGGAACTAAGATCCCAGATGCTGTGTGGGCTGACCAAAAAGTTTTTTTAAAAAATAGTCTTGGTCAGTATTTTACCTTCCTGACCGTTTTGGAGAAGGAAATGGCAACCCATTGCAGTATTCTTGCCTGGGAAATCCCATGGACAGAGGAGCCGGGCAGGCTATAGTCCATGGGGTTGCAAGAGTAGGAGGAAACTTAGCAACTAAACCACCACACCATTTTTTCTTGGCATGTTGTCTCAAAAAGAACATTGCTAAAATCCCTAAGCTTATGCTTCAGTAACACACCCGATGGATTGCATTCACATAATTGCTCCAAGATGATTAAAGAAAAGCTGCCAAATTGATTACTGAGTAGTCTTTCATATTGCTCATATTCATCAAATTCATTGATCACCATCCTGCCTCTTCTTGACATGAGGAAAATGGAGGTTTGAGTCACATTAAGAAAGAAAAATCTACTTTGACCTATTTTTCTTCACCGTAACTGCCTACCTGCAGTCTTGCTGCCTGGTCGGTGAATGCCATTGACATTGACAGTTGAAGCAGGTATTGTAACCAAAATACTAAGAAATCCCCACTAAGGCAGCTAAGCTAGATTAATGGCCAAGGGAACATGATGTTCTGCTGGGCACCCTCCGCTCAGTCTCTAATTCATTTGGTCTAATTAACTATTTTCTGTGAGCTGAAGTTCCCTCCATATTTTCCATTGACAACTTGCTGCTGAACAGACAGGTGTAAAGAAACCAATTTAGAGCCAAAGATTTAGTGGTGCTAGTATCTGACTTTCCTTCCTTTTAAATACTATACTTTGGGGCTTCCCAGGTGTCAGTAGTGGTCAAGAACCCACCTATCAATGCAGGAGATATAAGAGACAAAGGTTTGATCCCTGGGTTGGAAAGATCCCCTGGAGGAGGACATAGTAACCAACTCCATTATTCTTGCCTGGAGAATCCCGCAGACAGGGGAGCCTGGTGGGCTGTGGTCCATAGGGTCACAAACAGGCACAACTGCAGCAACGTAGTATGCATGCATACTCTACTTCATTTGTGCCCACAACCAGTACACATCCAGCTCCCTGACAGGTATACTGATTGTGAGAATTCCTCTTACGTGTGAGTTCCAAATGCCTACCAAAAAAAGAAGGGGAGCCGAGGGTTATAACTAAACCTATTTCCTTACGTGACTTATTAAAGCTATTGAAATTGGGGAAATATAATTGCAATGATGTGTGTATACAGTGAAAAGAATTCTCAGGTTTGACCATCACATCGGTCTTGAGCTGAGTGTTGATAACAGGAATCTAAATCTTCTCTTTTGGGATCAGCGTTCAATGTAGCTTGGAATCTCATTATGTACAACTCTCTGGAGCTTTTAATCTTATCCAGAATCTACAGTCACACAAGCAGAGAAAGAAAAGAAAAATTCACATCGCTTCAGTCATAAAGTAGCTTATGTGACCAAGACATATCGTACTGTTTTCTAGATGAGTAGATGAAGGCAGAGGTGACTGAGCATCAGTCTACCTGGGAGAAGCAAATAGATACAACATCAGGCACTAGCCAGTGGCAAAGAGCATTTTAAGATGTGGGATGGGAAGGCAGAGCTCTGAACAGTCACAGCCGCAAGATGAGGATCTTGAACCACTTTCTGTAAGAAACCAAGAGGAAAACAAAGGCATAGCCAGCATTCCATCAGCTCGGGGCCGGGAAGGTAAGGAAGCAGAGGGCCCTCCACTGTGCTCATCTGGGATGTTTTGATAGTGCTCATAGGGGTCCTGAATTTAAATATGTTTTTTAAAAAATTATTTTTCAAACTTAAGTGTAAGATTCCCTGGAGGAGGGCATGGCAACCTACTCCAGTATTCATTCTTGCCTGGAGAATTCCATGGTCAAAGGAGCCTGGCAGGCTATGGTCAAATAGGGTCACAAAGAGTCAGACACAATTGAAGCAACTTAGCATGCACGCATACATAGTTGATTTATAATGTTGTGTTAATTCCTGCTATACAGCAGAGTGACTCAGTTGTACATATATGTACATTTTTAATATTCTTTTCCATTATGATTTATCTTAGGATGTTGAATATAGTTCCCTATGCTATATGGTGGCTTCCCTGATGGCTCAGTGGGTAAAGAATTCACCTGCACAGGTTCAATCCCTGGGTTGGGAAGATCCCCTGGAGAAGGAAATGGCAACCCACTCCGGTATGCTTGCCTGGAGAATCCCATGGACAGAGGAGCCCGGTGGGCTATAGTCGACGGGGTGGCAAAAGAGTTGGATGTGACTGAGCACGGATGCACTACGTGCTATACCGTAAGGCCTTGGTGTTTATCCATCCTATATGTCATAGTTTGCATCTGCTAACCCCAAACTCGCAGCCCTTACTTGGGAAGATGATAAGCTGCCCTCCCTGATACACCCCTGTGCTTCCCGAAAGCACAGGCTGATTTTCACCTACAGGAGCATAAGGGGGAGAGGTTGCTTGCTGCCAGGTCTCCCCCAGCAATGACCTTCCATCTCTACCTCTCATCCACTAAGCAGCGACTGCCCTCCAGCCTCGAGAAGGCTGCTGCCTTACTATAGCACTTCGATTCCACCCTCTGATTTTAATGCCTGCATGAACCTATTTAAACCAGGCTGTTCCAAATTTGCCTGCCACCTGTACACATCTTTTTCTAAGAAAAAACACCTGCATTTAAGGCAGCCAGCCACACACACAGGCAGATGGATGACTGTCTGAAATTTAGAAAGGGAGCTCCCTGACCTCAAATATTACACCATTCCCCAGTCTCCTGACTTTTTCAGCTCAAAGTCCTTTATTCAGGTTAAAACAACACTTCTTAAAGGCTTAAATTAAAATGCAAACATATTACTTGGAATGGGAATCGCTCTAAGTTATTCAAGTTTATTAATACATCATCAAGGATTAGTTTTTCTGATTAGAAAAGTACCTCCTTCAAATGCATTATCCTAAAAGACTAGAATATACTCTTTTGATTGGTTGGTTGGAGTGGGGGAAGGGGTGAGAAAATACCTAGCACCCAAGATTTTAACCAGAGAAGGATGAATGGCATATTAGCTGAGTATGTTCCTAATGTCAGGGGCTTTAAAGAAATATTTGGCTGCACTGAGTCTTAGTTGTGGCATGTGGGGTCTAGTTCCCTGATTAAGGATCAAATTCAGGCCCCCTGCATTGGGAACGCAGAGTCCTAGCCACTGGACTCCCTGGGAAGTCCCATGTCAGGTGCTTACATATTTTAATCTTTACAACAACTTTATGAGATAGGTTTTAGCATTCTTGGCTTACAAATAAGGAAACTAAAATTCAGACATCCTAAATGACTCTAAGTAGGGGCAGAGCCAAGAGGTGAGACCTAGGTCTTACACTCCAAAGTCAGTGCTCCACCAAAGTCTAAGAGAAGGGAGGGTACCAATGTGTACCAACCCACAATTGTTGTTCAGGTGATAAGTCATGTCTGACTCTTTGCCACCCCATGGACTGCAACACACCATGTTCAAAGAAAGGCTTCCCCGTCCTCCACCATCTCCCGGAGCTTGCTCAAACTCACATCCATTGAATCGGTGATGCCCTCCAACCATCTCATCCTCTGTCTCCTTTTCCTCCTGCCCTCAATCTTTCCCAGCATCAGGGTCTTTTCCAGTGAGTTGGCTCTTCACATCAGGTGGCCAAAGTATTGGAGCTTCAGCATCAGTCCTTCCAGTGAAGATTCAGGGTTGATTTCCTCTAGGATAATCCTATAATCGTCTCTGGCTTTCCTATTCTTCCACACTTCTAAGAGGATGGAGGCCAAATAACTGCAAATTCTCTGGCAGTTTAGGTGACAGCAGGTCTGTGTAGAAAGAGAGCACTTATCAAGATACTGTTGTAAAATGATGGGAATGTTATGTCTTGATTCAATGTTGCTTATACGTCTGTCCTAACTTATGTAACTATGCACTTAGCATCTGTGTTTCTGACAGCATACAATTATAATATCGAAATAAGTCCTAAGCTTTACTGAAATTGAACACGTCCAGGAGCCTGCACTAGATATTTCCTGTTGGTCAGAACAGAGAAAAACAATTTCCACATTGAAGGGAAAGGAAAGATCTATAAGACCTATAGGTCCCATGGATATCAAGAAAATAGGTTTAATAGGGTCCACAGGAATTCACACTCCTTCTGAAATCTTCCACCTGAACATAATGACAACTATGGCAGGCATTCATGCAGAAAAATGTCCCTATGATGATGGACCTAGATAAAGAAAATCAATGTTAATTTGATAAGCATTAATTTATAATCCAAAATCCAAAGGAAATTCATGCATCCCTTGAATGTCAAATTCATTAAACAAATAGTGCTAATCAGATTCTCTTCTACAAGTCTAAGTAGACTAACATAAGACTTCTGGAGCAATGCTTATAGAACAATGTAATTATTGCAACTTCATACAGTTGCTTGTTAATTGACTATTGAAATTGAAAAGCATTTCCATAATTAATCTCCTGCCATTTTCCAATTATAAATTTGATAGAGTGAATCTGATGCATCTTCCAAAGCAACTGAGGGTAATAACTTGTTTCAGCGAACAGATATTTTCTCAGACAAACCAGGAGAGTTTTCTAATCAATATTTAGCTTTTTTGAAATCCTATGCACAGAGGGAGTTAAGTGAAAACAGCATGAAAGCATTGTTTCAAGCTTATTTTTGAATAGGTTGAAAAAGATGAAATGTGGAAGGGAATAAAAAACTCCGTGTGATAGATACACTGTACAGTTTGTCCAGACAGCTCAAGACAAGCCCTGAAGCTGAACAACATCCCAATTGCAATAGTGGCTCTTTATCCATCAATGTGTTAAATTCACTGTGGACCACCCAAGGTGCCAAAGTCTTAAGAAGAGACAATTGTTGGTGACCAACTGTTTGCAATTTGAAGAATCCCATGATGATTGCCTACTCTTTTCTAATGACTCAACTCTTTAATTTAGTCAAAATCAACCACACAAATGATGTCTTATTTTATTCTTCAAAGATAGGCACTCAGAAAACTCACAAGACTCTGAAGAAAGGAAGAGGGAGTAGAGAGCTTGCTTGTTACTATTAAAATATCACCTATTAAGAAACAAACAAGTTAGGTGAACGCATTTTTGATCACCATTTTTTGAGCTGGGCTGGGCTCTGAGATGATAAAACAGGGAACTTGTGAAAGGAGAGCTGGAAAAGAGAGGGGAGATGTGTAAAGCCCAGGACACTGTCCAAGCTGCAACATGAGACTTCAGTCTGTACCCTTGGAGTGTCGTATGGTCCATGCAGTGAATACCAGAAAGGGGCAACTTAAGGGGTGCCCAATTTTACTTTCTGAAAGGGTTGGCCCATGCCTTTAACATGCAGAGAATGATAGCCCAACAATGATAGTTGGGTTTCAAGGGCAGCTGTTCACAGTATCTCAGCTCCCTGTAAGGTGACAGAGACTAGGAATAAAAAGACTCAGATTCAAGTTTAAGATTTTCTACCATTTTCTATCATAACGTTGATGCTTTTGAACTGTGGTGTTGGAGAAGACTCTTGAAAGTCCCTTGGATTGCAAGGAGATCCAACCAGTCCATCCTAAAGGGAATCAGTCCTGAATATTCATTGGAAGGATTGATGCTGAAGCTGAAACTCCAATAATTTGGCCACCTGATGTGAAGAGCTGGCTCATTTGAAAAGACCCGGATGCTGGGAAAGACGGAAGGCGGGAGGAGAAGGGGATGACAGAGGGTGAGAAGGTTGTATGGCATCACCGACTCAACGGACATGAGTTTGAGTAAGCCCTGGGAGTTCATGATGGACAGGGAAGCCTGGTGTATTGCAGTCCATGGGGTTGCAAAGAGTCAGACATGACTGAGCGACTGGACTGAACTGATCATAATGCTGGACTCTGAACACCTGCCTTTACTTCTGGAGATTTCAGTTTTCCCTTCTGCATCATAAGATAAAAATTTACATGATCTGTTGATACCGTTCACCTCTAGTATTTAATACTTTGCTCAAAGAGATAAAAAAATGAACCCTGGGATAGCACTGGAGGAATTAGAATACATTTTCATCATCAATGCACTGTTCACATCTTTTCCTCCGAAGCTAGCTCACTGATTCTCATACACCTTGTGATAGGTTAGGTTTTTGTTCCCCCGAAATCCATATGTTAAGTCATAACCCCTAGGACCTCAGAATGTGAACTTATGTGGAAAAGGGGATCATTGCAGGTGGAATTAGTCAAAATGAGGTCATACTGGAGCGGGTGAGCCCTAGTGCAATGTCTGGTGCCCTCACAGAAAGGAATATTTGGACCAAGAAAAAGGAATGTGGGGAGACAGCCATGTGAAGACTGGGGTGAGCTGCTTCCAGCCAAGGAATTGCCCGAAACCAGGAGCGTGGCTTGGAACAGATCTTCTCTGGTGTCTTCAGAGAGAACGTGGCCCTGCTACTGCCTTAATGTTGGATGTGTACCCTCCAAGACTGCAGGACAAACTTCTGTTGTGTAAGTCAAGGGTCTCCAATTGCCAGGGTCTAGTGCCTGATGGTCTCTAAGGAGGAACTGAGGCAATAATAGGAATAAAGTGCACAATAAATGTAATGCACTTGAATCACCCCCAAACCACTCCCCGCGTGCACGCACACACACACATACACACACACAGGTCCTTGGAGAAATCATCTTCCACAAACCAGTCCTTGGTGCCAAGAAGATTAGGGACTGCTGGTTTAAGCCACTCAGTTTATGGTAGTTGGTTTCACAGCAGCCACAGAAAACTAACCAAACCCTGCACCGTGCTTCAATCACTTCCCTGGAGAATCCCAACCAACAGTCTCAATCAACTTCTCTTAAAATTCAGGTCTTTCATTTCTTCCTTCAGGTCAACCTCAGTGTTCTCGCCAAGTCGAGTCCTTTTCCATAAATGTGAATGGCCCCTTGCTGTTCAATTTTAGTAGGTAGGGCATAAGGTTAAACCATTAACTTCTCTATCCAATCATGAAAATTAAATTTGTCCCCACCTCCACGTGCACTCTCTTCCATTACCTAAGATGCAAAATTTGTTTCAAGCATTACAATCGTGGCAGATGAGTGAGTTGTAATAAATAAGACATCCTGGAATAATCATAGGACATCACGACATTTCCAGTACAAATCTCTCTCTTCTCAAAGACGGCTAAGCGTTTTCTCTTAGGCTCCATGCCAGTCTCCCTTACAGAATATTGAACTGGATTTGTTGAGATTTAATGTGCCCGTCCTTTAGATTAGATTTTGCTCTGACCACCTTCTCCTCCAAGGAAGTGTCAAGTCCAACATTACTTGTGGAAATTAAGGTTGAAAGCTGAGATAGAGAATGTGTCAGCCACTTACATCGAAAAACTCAAAATATAAAGCAGAAGAGTTCAAGAAGGATGTAATTTATAATTGTGGTCTTATATAGAGTAATTTTAAAACCAGCCTCCCTTGGGTATTCTTAGTCACTTGGGTGAGGGGGCATCTCTCCTTACTAAACAAAATGGGCACACACAAATACAGAGCTTGAAATACCGCATTATAGCGACAAATCTGAAAAACGCACTATCCTAAATCAACGCTTCTCAAACTTTCACAGGCAAAAGAATCTCTTGAATTGGTGGTAATGCAGATCCTTATGTATTCTGGCATATTCTGATTCGGTAGAACCTAAGCATCTACATTTTTAGCAGGCATCTTGGTGAGCTCTGGAGGAGAACATCCAAGGATAACCCTTTCAGAACCAATAATCTGCATCTCCTGCAATGTTTTTCTTTCCAATAAAAGAAAATTATTCCCTCCTACTCTCAATTCAGCACTGAAACATATACATTACCAAATGGAAAATAGCCAGTGGGAGTTTGCTACATGACCCAGGGAGCTCAAACTCAGCGCTCTGTGAAAACCTAGAGGGGCGGGATGGGTTGGGGTGGAGGAGGTGGGAGAGCGGTTCAAGAGGGAGGGAACGCATGTATACCCACAGCTGATTCATGTTGATGTATGACAGAAACCAACACAATATTGTAAAGCCATTGTCCTCCAATTAAAAATTTCATAAATTTTAAAAAGTCACTCCTTAACTGTCATCTTTTATAACAAGCTTTTATTTGCAGTACGTATTCAAATCAGAAGTCCATCAGATAGTATATTGCAACATTTGCTTAGAATCTGTGGTCATTATCAGTTGCAATCCTGTCTGGGTGGGAGGAAGCAGATGAGTTGCCCATCTATGATTGGTCCCCAGCAGGACCAGAACTCACCTGTGCTCTCTGCCCTGCTTGGCAGGACCACTTGAAGGAGCCTGGGCATCCAGGTGTCCAGGATGCTCTGTGAGAACTTAGCCATCTTGTGAAACGTGCCAGCTTCGACATATCTAAGACTGGGCATGCTAGCCTCCTAGGGTGATGGGGAAGAAGAGTTTTCTCCCAACTCTGTCTCAGGTCTCTCTGCATAGAGAATTTTACCAGCTCTCTTATAAAAATGACCCTGTTCAGCCAAAATACCTGTTACAGAATATTGGGGTAGAATGAATGGAAGGAGTTTGAAATGAAATCAGTATGAGAGAATGCTATTTGCCCCCTAGACAACTGCTCTCGAAGGACCTCTGTCCTCCTAAGGCCTTATTGATCTTACTAAATAGCCCCGATCAAGTAAATGCCCAGTGGAAGAAGGAGGTAAAGAAGGGGAAAATCTAGTAGTTTCCATCGTTATTTTGGTAGTGGAAAAGATTGTCTCGCTAAGAACTGTGCCAGAAAAGCATAAAAAAATCATGATGATGATTCTAAAGTAAGGCTGTCATGTAAGAATTGAATCGCCAGTCCATGTCTGACGTAGAGTGCAGCTGCTGGGGGTGCATGGGATGACCAGAGAGATGTGTGGGAGGAGGGAAGGGGTCATGGGAAGATGTAAGAATAAAGAAAAAAAAAAAAAAAAAAAAAAAAAAAAAAAAAAAAAAAAAAAAAAAAAAAAAAAAAAAAAAAAAAATAAATAAAGTAAGGCTAGAGAAGGCAAAGGGTATCTAAGTTCATGCATCTTGGTAGGAAGTAGAATGAGGCAAGGTTTAAGAATATGGGTTTTAGGGAATTCCTCGGAGGTCCAGCGGTTAGGATTCCATGATTTCACTGCAGAGGGCCTGGGTTCAATCCCTGGTTGCGGAAATAAGATCCCATAAGCCATGCAGTGTGGCCATAATAATAATAATAATATGGGTTTTAAAGTCAGACAAACTTTAAGTTCAAATCCCAGACATATTGCTGGTTTATATAGAACTAGTTACTTACCTGCTCATAGGCTCAGTTATTAATATTTCATCTGTAAAATGGGGATAACAATACTTACTGTGTGTGGTTGTTGTTAAAATTAAATATATACCAGTACACACATATTTATGTAGTATATATATGTATATGTGTATGTATGTAGGATAAACACACATTCATATTCATACCTAAATGTATACATAGTATACATGTACTCTCCATCTGTCTATCTCTCAGCATAGTGCCTGGAGTATGGCAAATATCCCTTAAAAAGCAAGGCTAGTAGCAACTTATCATTATTATTAGAAATGGCACACAATGACCTATTTAAATCTCTAACATTTGGAAAGTAAATTTCTTAACTGATACCTCTTTTTGTTTGCTACAGCTGCAATACCATAAGCACACCAGTAAGTCATTTACCACTTACTATGAGCCAGCCATCGTGAATACAAAACCCCGTGAAACACAATGGTCGGGATCCATCTGTTTCTAACTCTCTGCCATTACCATGGCCTGCCCCAAGCCTTCTGCTTCCAGGCATTTTCCCATAGAAGCCTTCCTGCGTCTAATAGTTGCGTTCCACAGTGCCATCCATGCTTCAGTATTATTGGCACTATTGCTCTAACCACTAGGGACGGTATCAGTTCTATAAGATGTTGAAATGTACATTTAAAACATTTACAGTTTTGGGGGCAAAACGTGTTCGTTGCTCATTATAGCAGATTAAGCTTCGCTAAGCTCAAGAATCCCATCCCACATCACAACCCACTGCAATACAGGTGTTTACCACTTACAAGAGAACCCCAATCACATGAAAATCTAACTTCTCAGCAGAAGAAAAACAGAGAAGCTGGGAAGATCCCCTGGAGTAGGAAATGGCAACCCGCTCCAGTATTCTTGCCTGGAGAATACCATGGACAGAGGAGCCTGGTTATCATGGGATGCAGAGTCAGACACAACTGAAGCAACTTAGCATGCACATAAAATAGATAACTGATGAGAATCAACTAGATAGCACAGGGAACTCTGTTCAATGGTCTGTGGTGACCTAAATGGAAGGAACTCCAAAAAAGAGAGGATACATGTATACACACAGCTGATTCATTTTGCTATAAAGCAGAAATTAATACAACACTGTAGAACAACTATACTCCAATTAAAAAAAAATAAAGAATTGAGAAACCCCTATACTATGGTCAACTAATATTCCACAAGGATTCTAAAACAATCAATAGGAAAATAATTTTCTTCTCAATAAATGGTATTAAACAACTAGATAGCCACATGCAAAAGAATGGAATTGGACCTTTACCTCACATGACTTGCAAAATTTAGGTTTTAACAAAACCTAAAGCTATAAGGGGAACACTTCATGCAAAGATGGGCACAATAAAGGACAGAAATGGTATGGACCTAACAGAAGCAGAAGATATTAAGCAGAGGTGGCAAGAATACACAGAAGAACTATACAACAAAAGATCTTCACCACCCAGATAATCATGATGGTATGATTACTAACCTAAAGCCAGACATCCTGGAATTCCAAGTCAAGTGGGCCTCAGGAAGCATCATTATGAACAAAGCTAGTGAGGGTGATGGCATTCCAGTTGAGCTATTTCAAATCCTAAAAGATGATGCTGTGAAAGTGCTGCACTCAATATGCCAGCAAATTTGGAAAACTCATCAGTGGCCACAGGACTGGAAAAGATCAGTTTTCATTCCAATCCCAAAGAAAGGCAATGCCAAAGAATGCTCAAACTACTGCACAATTGCACTCATCTCACATGCTAGTAAAGTAATGCTCAAAATTCTCCAAGCCAGGCTTCAATAGTACATGAACCATGAACTTCCAGATGTTCAAGCTAGATTTAGAAAAGGCTGAGGAACCAGAGATCAAATTGCCAATGTCCACTGGATCATCAAAATAGCAAGAGAGTTCCAGAAAAACATCTATTTCTGCTTTATTGACTATGCCAGAGCCTTTGACTGTGTGGATCACAACAAACTGTAGAAAATTCTTAAAGAGAAGGGAATACCAGTCCACCTGACCTGCCTCCTAAGAAATCTGTACACAGGTCAGGAAGCAATAGTTAGAACTGGACATGGAACAACAGACTGGTTCCAAATTGGGAAGGGAGTACATCAAGGCTATATATTGTCACCCTGCTTATTTAACTTATATGCAGAGTACATCATGAGAAATACTGGGCTGGATGAAGCACAAGCTGGAATCAAGATTCCTGGGAGAAATATCAATAAACTCAGATATGCAGATGAAACCACCCTTATGGCAGAAAGCAAAGAACTAAAGAGCCTCTTGATGAAAGTAAAAGAGGAGAGTGAAAAGGTTGGCCTAAAACTCAACATTTAGAAAACTAAGATCATGGCATCTGGTCCCATCACTTCATGGCAAATAGATGGGGAAACAATGGAAACAGTGACAGACTTTATTTTGGGGGGCTCTAAAATCACTGCAGATGGTGACTGAAGCTATGAAATTAAAAGACACTCCTTGGAAGAAAAGTTATGATCAACCTAGACAACATATTAAAAAGCAGAGACATTACTTTGCCAACAAAGGTCCATCTAGTCAAGGCAATAGTTTTTCCAGTAGTCATGTATGGCTGTGAGGGTTGGACTATAAAGAAAGCTGAGTGCTGAAGAATTGATGCTTTTGAACTGTGGTGTTGGAGAAGACTCTTGAGAGTCCGTTGGATAGCAAGAAGATCCAACTAGTCCACCCTAAAGGAAATCAGTCCTGAATATTCATTGGAAGGACTGATGCTGAAGCTGAAACTCCAATACTTTGGCCACCTGATGCAAAGAACTAATTTGAAAAGACCCTGATGCTGAGAAAGATTGAAGGCGGGAGGAGAAGGGGACGACACAGGATGAGATGATTGGATGGCATCACCGACTCAATAGACATGAGTTTGAGTAAGCTCTGAGAGTTGGTGAAGGACAGGGAAGCCTGGTACGCTGTGGTCCATGGGGTTGCAAAGAGTCGGAGATGACTGAGCAACTGAACTGAACTGAAAGCTATCAAATTTATAGAAGAAAATATGATGGTAAATCTTCATGCCCTGCCTTGGATTTGGCAAAGGATTCTTAGATAGAACAACAAAATCATGAAAAACAGCAGCAAAAAAAGAAAGTGAATTTCATTAAAATAAAAATATTTGTGCTCCAAAGGATACCATTAAGAAAAGTGGAATATTTGCAGAACGGGAGAGCATGTTTGCCAAATATCTGAAAAGGGACTTGTATCTAAAAATAGGTAAATAACTCTTAAAACTCAATAAAAGGACCAAAAAACCCAATTTAAAAATGAGCAAAGGATAAGACATCACATTTTTCCAAGAAAGACATACAAATGGCCAATAAGCACATTAAAAAGTGTTTAACATCATTAGCCATGAAGGAAATGCAAATCAAAACCACAATGAGAACTCTTCATGTCCACTAGGATGACTAGGATCCAGAAGTCATACAGTAACAGGTCTGGTGAGAATGTGAAGAAATCAGAACCCTCATGTACCACTGGCAGGAATATAAAATGGTACAGCCATTTTGGAAGACAGACTGTTTCTCCAATGTTTAAACACAGAGTTATCATATGATCCGGCAGTTCCCTTCCTGGGTATATATATCCAAGATAAATGAGAATGTCTGTCTGCACAAAAACTTTTACACGGATGCTTATAGCTGCAATATTTATAACAACCAAAACCCGGAAACAACCAGAATGTCCAACAGACAGACGAACAAAATGTGATATATCCATGCAACGGAATATTGTTTGAGCATAAGAAGGAATCATATTGATACATCCAACAACATGAATGAACATTGTAAACGTTATAGTGAGTGAAAGAAACCGGGCACCAAAGACAACATGTGATAATAATAGAACTTCATTCATGTGAAAGTCCTGTAGAGACAGAAAGTAGATCGGTGGTTGGCTGAGGAGTCTGGGGGGTGTGTGTAGAGGGGTGAAACCAAATATAATGGACAATGAGTTTTTTCTGAGGTGATCCAAATGTTCTAAAATTGGCAGTGGTGATGGTTGTGTAAATTGGTAAATAACTAAAAATGGTTGAATTGTGCACTCTAAATTGCATGGTGATTTGCATGCATATCTTTATTGAATTTTATCTCAATAAAGCTGTTTATTGGAGTTTCCCAGGTGGTACAGTGGTAAAGAATCCACCTACCAATGCAGGAGACACAAGAGACACGGGTTCGATCCCTTGGTGGGGAAGATCCCCTAGTGTAGGAAATGGCGATGTGCTTCAGTATTCTCACTTAGGAAATCCCATGGACAGAGGAGGCTCAGTTCAGTTCAGTTCAGTCACTCAGTCGTGTCCAACTCTTTGTGACCCCATGAATCGCAGCACGCCAGGCCTCCCTGTCCATTACCAACTCCCGGAGTTCCCTCAAACTCACGTCTATCGAGTCAGTGATGCCATCCAGCCATCTCATCCTCGGTTGTCCCCTTCTCCTCCTGCCCCAATCCCTCCCACCATCAGAGTCTTTTCCAATGAGTCAACTCTTCGCATGAGGTGGCCAAAGTACTGGAGTTTCAGCTTTAGCATCATTCCTTCCAAAGAAATCCCAGGGCTGATCTCCTTCAGAATGGACTGGTTGGATCTCCTTGCAGTCCAAGGGACCCTCAAGAGTCTTCTCCAACACCACAGTTCAAAAGCATCAATTCTTCGGTGCTCAGCTTTATTCACAGTCCAACTCTCACATCCATACATGACCACTGGAAAAACCATAGCCTTGACTAGATGGACCTTTGTTGGCAAAGGAATGTCTCTGCTTTTGAATATACTATCTAGGTTGATCATAACTTTTCTTCCAAGGAGTAAGCGTTTTTTAATTTCATGGCTGCAGTCACCATCTGCAGTGATTTTGGAGCCCCCCAAAATAAAGTCTGACACTGTTTCCACTGTTTCACTGTCTATTTCCCATGAATTGATGGGACCGGATGCCATGATCTTCATTTTCTGAATGTTGAGCTTTAAGCCAACTTTTTCACTCTCCTCTTTCACTTTCATCAAGAGGCTTTTCAGTTCCTCTTCACTTTCTGCCATAAGGGAGGTGTCATCTGCATATCTGAGGTTATTGATATTGATCCATAGGGTCGCAAAAGAGTCAGACACAACTAAGCAACTGAGCACGAACACAGAACTGTTTATAAAAATTTGCAAAGAGCTGTTAAAATGAAAGTTAACATTCATTCTCTATTCCTAATTTATATGACATTTAAAAGGTTAATTATATAATGTCACTGTAACATTCAGAAATCAACTTTCTAATGCTTAAAGAAATCTTTAAAATTGGAAAATGCATTGAGACCTTTGGATGACGAAATTTTTTGTATTATTGCTATAAGTAATCATCAGCTTGCACAGAATGTGTTATATTTAGAATTGAAAGATAACAGGTTCTACTTTACTGAAAATCTATATTCTTCATATTAGTGTAAATGGTTTTCCTTCTTAGTACAAAGGTAATTTAAGGGGAAAGTGTGTACAGCTTGTGGTTTGAGCATCCTCATTAATGTGTTCCAGTTTTACTTTGCTCACATCATTGTCTTCTAAATGCACTGCATTATGTAATATTTAGAACATCCTTTTCTGAATGTGAAATAAAATCATTTTGCAGAAATGAATTTTTTTTTTTTACCACACCACTCAGTTTGTGGAATTTTAGTTCCCCACCAGGGAACCCTGCAGGGGACACTTGGAGTCTCAACACTGGACCAGAAAGGAAATCCCAGAAAGAAAAGATTTTTACACAAAGTTGCGATCACAGTGACAATAATACAAAAAAAAAAAATCTGTCTATTGGCAAACATAGCAGCTTTCTCTCTTCCATCAAAAGATTCTGGTTTTGTAGCAGATTTTAAACCAAAAAACTAAGTGCTTGTCTGTCCCAGAAAATGATGTCCCCTTAATGGGAAAGAGCAGAGAAATGGCTGAGTACTCTCTTTTAAACTGATAAATTTCTTTATCAGTATCCATAAAGAGAGGCTGATTTTGTCCATGGTCAGTTAACAATGAAGAAGATAAAACGATACTCCAAACTGGTTTTCTAGAAGGATACCCAAATGGCTCCACATAAGGAAACTAAGGAAGACCACTCACAAGCGTGGGATTACAGTCTGGGGCAAGCGTAGAATGTCCAGTGGAAATACATTAATAAGTAATAGGATGTGCTGCTTATGGGTAAGGGATCTGAGAATTACTTCAAAACTATTCTTTATATATTTCTGAATTATACACCAATGTTTTACATTCCCCCAATCACATAACATTCCAAGAGTTGAATAGATATTTGTTCACCCATGTTCATAGTGGCATTATTGAGAATAGCCAAAAGGAGGAAATAAGGCAAATATCCATCAATGGATGAATGGATAAAAAATGTGGTCCAACCATGCAATGGAATATTATGCAGCCTTAAAAATTCTAACACATGCTACAGCATGCTTGAATCTTGAAGACATCATACTCAATGAAATAAGCCAGTCACAAAAGGACAAATATTGTATGATTCCACTTTATGAGGTCCTTCAAGTTCAGTTCAGTCAGTCATGTCTGACTCTGTGCAAACCCATGAACCGCAGCACGCCAGGCCTATATGTCCATCACCAACTCCCGGAGTCTACCCAAACTCATGTCCATTGTGTCAGTGAAGTTATGAGGTCCTTAGAGTAGTCAAATTCATGCAGACAGAGAGAGTAGAATGGTGGTCAACTGGGCCTGTCGGGGGAAGGGATGGGAACTGTTTTTTAATGGCTGGAGAGTTTTAGTTGGGGAAGATGAGAAGGTTCTGGAGATGGATTTGGTAGTGGTGGTTGCCCAGCTGCCCTTGTTGTACTTCATCCTACTGGACTACACACTTTAAAATGGTTAAAATTTAAAGAATCTGGGAAAAATAAAAAGGTATTTATGTATAAGTGAATCACTGTTGTATACTTGAAACTAACACAACATTATAAATCAACTATACTTCAATTTATTTAAAATGATAAATTTGTTATAAATATTTACCACAGTAAAATCTACTTTTCATTTGTATTAATATTTCAAAACATACATAAAATTTACTTAAATTTTGCATAAATGTATTAATTATAATGCCAATGTAACCAAAATACATGGCAACGTGCAAGGAGCTTAAATATCTCAGCTGAGGCACTGATCCACCCCCATCCTATCCCACCATGAACAGGAAGCAGACTTGACTTCCATTTCAGAAGTAGGATGGCTCAGATGGAGAATTGTTCATCAGTGAACATAAAACACAGTAAGTAATGGTTTCTAGATGCTTCCCGGCTACCTGCCGCTATTCTGTTCCTTGTCTGAAACACAAGATTTAAGTGGCTGCCTCTCCTCTGGCAAATGAGATTTTCACAGAACTTATTACCTAGTGACTTCTAACATACATGGCATAATTTAAAAGAAAATAATCAATGAGCCTTCCTAGTGCCTTGAAATCCCTAGACCAATAGCCTTGACTCAAAGCAGCTCAGGCTAAATTGCATGAAAAGCTCACAAACAGTGTCAGCATCAGAGGATCTTGGGTTTGTGGGGTGGAACTCAGCCCACGGGTCAGAGCTCCTTCCTAAGACACTACCTGCTGATTCTGAAGTTGGACGTTTGCTGATTATGAAGCAATTGGTCAATAAGGACAACTTGGATTACTTTTTTCTTCAGGTGTCCTGTGTGAAAACATTCACTATCAAGAATTTCTGGAAGAGTTAACAGAGTACCATTCACCAGCACCATTAGGCAGAATTCTCTATTTATCAGTAATTTTCATATAAGAATTCAAACCATGATTTGTAAGAAGCCATTACATCAAGCCAACTAAAACTAAGCGGCCTGACCTTGTTACTCTGATAGCTAATGATTAAGATGACAGCAGATGGGGAGCTGTATTTGTAGCTCAAATAACCTTGTGTTTCTCAAGGTCAACTGTGAATTCAGATAGTTGTCCCACATGCGTGCATGCTCAATCACTAAGTCAGAGCATGCACACATGTGGGACAACTTTGCCACCCAAAGGACTGTTTTCTGCCAGGCTCCTCTGTCCATGGGATTCTCCAGGCAGGACTACTAGGGTGGGTTGCCATTTCCTCCTCCCGGAGATCTTCCTGACCAAGGCAGGCGGATTTTTTTTTTTTTTTCCCCACACTGAGCCACTAAGAAATGGCATCCCATAGTTTACATCCATCTAATGACCTATTGGCTGTCATCACCATGGGGACCAGAATACTTAAAGTGAACGCTTTAAGTCAGAACTCCATCTACTCCTTCTCTCCAGACTTTGGAGAACCTCTCCACCAGCACAGGACTGCAGGCTTTTTAATAAAAGCCATTGTTAGAGGTGAGGGGTGGGGTCAGATTTGCACAAAGAGCCTCACTTCATCATTTAGAATTGCGATTTCTGGTCAACTGAATTAGTCAGTTCTGTTCTGACAACTTTGCAGACAGCAGCTCACCAGATTTCTGTCTTTAATTCCTCCACCTTCTCTTCTTTGAGAAACGCATTTTCAGCAAGTTTGCACTCATTTTCCACATTGTCTGATTTAGCCAAATCAGCCGCTGAAAGCTTACATAGGATTAAAATATTAGCATAGTCTTACATCTTGGTCCAAGGATAAATCCTCCATAGAGCTCCATGTGGATGACAGTATAAACTGCTGGCGGGCTAGTGACCCTCAGAGACTGGCTTCCTGTAAACCTGCCCCTGCCCCTGTTCCCATGTGATAGGCTGGAGAACCTAGGAAAGCTGGTATTCAGGCCACGCAGATGAGGGATGACAACCATCTCTTTCTCCTCCTCTAACTTTAACCTTAGGGGCTACATCTTTGCTTCATTCATTTGTGAAGGGAGATGCGTGGCTATGTGAGGACCTAGGGGACACGATCTCAAATCTCGGCACTCCTCCCGGGACCCTTTTCCTGTGGGCTCTTTCATCGGCCACCAGAGCTGCTGATCCTTGGCTTTCTCCTCCTAGCCTCCCAGGAGTGCCACCGTCTGATCCGTTTTCGTGGAGAACAAACAGGCATCTCTTGTGAACAGAAGGTGAATGATTGACAAGACAAGGGTTAATCAGAGAGCCCCAGAGGGAAGCATTTGGAGAGATGAATGATGTTCAAAGCCTGGTCAAGGAGAGCAGGCTTGTTTAATTTAAGGGAGAGATCAAGGGCTGAAGGTATTCTGTCCCCAAACTTAATCTCTCAAGTTTTGGCACTGAAGACATGTCTAGCTTAGCGGCTGGAGATGATGTTTGGACGAATTCAGGGAAAATGTTTAATTCAGTCTAGCAAGAAGTGTTTATCCAACTCACATCACCTCCATTTCATCAATTCCATCTGCATCTGCTGTTTCTTCTCCATCTTCTACTCTTGGGTCATTATCACTAGATTTGGTAAGAATTTCTTTCTATATTAATAGTTCTAATGAGGATGTATTCTAATATTATTCTGTATTATCACTTTATTAATTTTAATTATATTATTATGTACTGTATCTAATTGCCATATTTGTATTCCTGAAAATTATTACATGATAAAAGCTACAGGACTCAAGGCAAAAACAGGGTTCAATGGACTACTCATAAAATTTCTAATCAGAGAAGTGACAAAAACAACAGCAACTCTTATTAAAATACTGGCACAGTTTAATCTCCACTGGCACTTGTATCTAAATTCACAGTCCAGACATCATAGCATCCTTATATTCTAGGGCTCCAGTTTCTTCCTTCAAGATGTAGGTCTTTGAAGACATGTGTTTCCAGTAGAGACCAATTTCATCAACACAAAATGTATCATCTGAAGGCAGCTTTCCTTATTATTGCATTTTGGTTAACATATGGAAAAAACGTCTGTGAATTCTTCATCTGCATTTGCGGCTTCCTCAGAAAACTTAACACCGTCCATTGGTCCACTGACTCTCAAGCTGTGGTTCTCTAACCAGCAACATGCTGCTGCTGCTGCTAAGTCACTTCAGTCGTGTCCGACTCTGTGCGACCCCATAGACGGCAGCCCACCAGGCTTCCCCGTCCTTGGGATTCTCCAGGCAAGAACACTGGAGTGGGTTGCCATTTCCTTCTCTAATGCATGAAAGTGAAAACTGAAATAGAAGTCACTCAGTCATGTCCGACTCTTGGCGACCCCATGGACTATAGCCCACCAGGTTCCTCCATCCTTGGGATTTTCCAGGCAAGAGTACTGGAGTGGGGTGCCACTGCCTTCTTCAAACCAGCAGCATAGCCTCCTGCAAACTTTCTCTAGCAATGCACCTGGAGGTACTTCTCTTTCTCTGGTCCAGTGGTTAAAATTTCGCCTTCCAATGTAGGGGATGCTGTTTCCATCCCTGGTCCAGGAGATAAGATCCAACATGCCTCGAAGCCAAAAAACAAAAACATAAAATAAAAGCAATACTGTAAAAACTCAATAAAGACTAAAAACACTATGAGGCATGTTAGTCACTCAGTCATGTCCGACTCTACGACTGTGTGGACTGTAGCCTGCCAGGCTTCTCTGTCCACGGGATTAACCAAGCAAGAATACTGGAGTGGGTAGCCATTCCCTTCTCCAGGGTATCTTCCTGACCTGGGGAGCAGGTATACAAAAGAATTCATGAATACATCTTTGCACAAGTTAAATGAAGAATTAATAAAATGAATGTATCTTGAAAGAAATGCACCAGGAAATTTTGTTTAAACTACCAATCCCAGGCCTCTTCCCCTTTCCCCACCCCACCACCAGGGATTTGTGATTCAGTAGCTCTGAAACATTTAAAGTCTAGATAAATTCTCTTCCAAACGTGGCTTTCTTCCCCTTGAGGCTCACATTTGGGGCCACTGTGCAGATGGCTGCCAACGTATGTTTGACTAATCCACTGGGGTCAGAGAGGCATTGTAGAAGCAAAAGCATTCAAGAGAAGATACGAGATAACAAATTGTTTCCTATGGGCTTAGAGCTAAAAACTTCTGCCTAATGACATTTCAATTTTATTTAAAGAAACCTAAAACTTCTAATAAAAGAGATTATTCTGAGCCTCAGGCTCCACTGAACCTGTGATCTTAAGAGAGGATCATTCTCACTTGCTAAATAAGTATCTGTGATGTCATTTTTTGCTGTTAGACCAATCAGCAGTCTGAAGAGATACCAGGCTCAGAACAGACATTCTGTAGTTTATTAGTACAGATAAAACATGAGTAACTTTCCCAGTGAGGAAAAAGCCAAAAATTACAGATTTATGAGCACGAATGAAACAGGAACTGGAGAAGTGACCAGAATCTGTGAGATGAGGAAACTGAGAGGCATAGAATGCAATATTACTTCGTTAAGGAAACAGAAACTGGGATTTTGAACCATCCAGCTGTCTCTGAATACACTTGAGATATCAAACAGTTGTTTGCACCTCTATAAATAATATGAAAGACAATGAAATACAGACATAGACACTCAAGTAGAAAGTGTGAAAAATAATTTATGCAACTTAATTTAGAATGTCTTTGCTTATTCTTCTCCAAAGCTTTTTGAGTTTTCTAGCCATTTCTTCCTCGGGAATCTTCCTGACCCAAGGATCAAACCCAGGTCTCCTGCATTGCAGGTGGATTCCTTACCATCTGAGCCACCCGGGAAGCCCAAACTAGATCACAGGAGCAAGTAAAACACTATTCCAGTCCACTGTAAAATTGTATCTACTCATAAAGGATGGTTTACCTAAAACTTGGACCCAAGTGTTCCCTCTCCTGGTCTCTCTCAAAAGACACTTGATTTGATTGAAATTTTAATTTTTAAAAATTTTAGTTTGGAGGGATGCAATTCCAGCATGGAGAACTGGAGACCCAGGGAGACTTTCCAGAAGGTCAGGCAGCATCCTGACTTTTACTAATGCCTGTGGGCTTGATTTCAGTTAGATCAGGAGATGTGAACATCTTGGTATGTCTTTCTGAGCAGTTAAAAGAATCAGAAGTAGTTAAGATTTAGAAACTGCATTAAATACAATGCATTTAAATCTGAAACACTTTGGGAGACCTTTTAAAAGATCTAAATGCTGATCTTTTTTGGATAAGAAAAAATAGAAAGCATTATTATCTCCCACTACAACTCATTTGAAGCTAAGGAAAATCGCATTCTATTTCATTCAAATTATGCTTTGGCTCCACGCGAATGATATATGCTATTTGAGAAAATGAGGGAGATGATCGCTTTTCGGCTAATAGCCCAGGATGTGTGTGCACACATACACACGAGCATGTATGAGAGAGTATCTTATAAGCCAGGGCTTATTTTTGCAAAAAAAGAAAAACAGTTAAGATTGCAGTTTAGTGAATATGAATAGTTTTATGGTCAAGTTCAGCAGTTGCATTGTCAACTCAGTCACGTCCAACTCTCTGCGACCCCATGGACTGTAGCCCACCAGGCTTCTCTGTCCTCTGGGATTCTCCAGGCAAGAATTCTGGAGCGGGTTGCCATGCCCTCCTCCAGGGGATCTTCCCAACCCAGGGATCAAACCCGAACCTCTTACATCTCCTGCATTGGCAGGCGGATTCTTTGCCTCTTGAGCCACTGGGGCTTCCCCAAGTTCAGCAGGAATAATCCTAAATAGTAATTGATTTGCAGTGCAATTACCATTTTGATTAATTTAGCCTTTCCCGGTGCCCACAAGGTGGTGGGAGGGCCATGCTAATAGCCTTTTCGATGACTGGTTTTGTGTTTTGGGTGCTGGATGTGAAAAGTCTTTTAAAATAACTACAATACGTCAAAGTCAAGTATTTCATTCAGTTTGGTTTCTAATTAGCTTTAAAAGAGGGCATGTCAGCCACTGGAAAGTGAGATATACATTGAACAAAAATACTTTATCCTGAACTTCTGTTCCTGAAATTGATGAGAATTTGTCCTTAAAAAGAAATGAGACACTGCAAAAATCCTGCCAGTTCAAGGAAAAATTGTTGGGCAGGAGGGGTGATTTTGATGACGATTATCCTTCTCTGCCTTGTCCTTGGTCCCCTCCCCAGGTCAAGGCTTGGCTGTTGGGATATTGCACTGGGCAACCCTCAGTCAAACTGAGACCTCCTGTCTTAGAATCTGGTGAACAGGGTCTCTCTTCAAAGCTCTCCCTCCCCACTGAGTCCTGCCTTCCCTGTGGTCTCTCAGTCTTGCTCCATCTACAGTGGCAGCCAATGGGTGTGTTTTTGGTTAGTTCCCACCATCCCAGGACCCCAGTAAAAACACTGGCATTTCAACTGGGCCGACAGAGAAATACTGCGGAAGACTACACAATGCCCTCAGCTGTCCACTGTGGTTAGATACCAGAAGCAAGATAGACTCGGCAGAAAGCTGTGAAACCCAAGATGACTCCACCAGCCATTCAGATGCTCTCTCCAGCATTATTTGGGTTCAGATTATTACCTGTAAAATCAGACTCTCTGAAGATTCACAATTAGTGCTAGTGAGATTTAATCTTCTTAGTGATGTAGTTAAAAAGAAAAAGTCCCAAACCATGACACCTTGAATGAAAAAACCATCATATCCATATCCGTGGCTTTCTCACTTACTAGCTTTGTGACACTGAACAGTCTCCTTTAGTCTCTCTGACCTCCAGCAATAATCATAATAGCGCCAGTTTTACCCAACTCACAGGGTCTTTTTAATGTCAGAATCAACGCCTCATACTCTGGAAAGGGTATTTCAACAGTAAACTCAAATTGCAAAATATGACAAGGAGCTGATCATGTGCTGAAGTATCTCTCGCCAGGTGGGGCCGTATTGGCCATGATGCTGATCAAGTTAGGAGAGTGAATTGATCCCCCAAATTGGAGCATCAAGGGCTGCCAGATGTTGGGGGGCTATGCATCCAGCTCAATTCCGTCTTGGGAAGTCATCAGGGTTAACTGACCACAGGCAATCGGACAGGGAGAGACAGAGAATGAGAGAGAGACTGGGAGAGAGAAGCTGATAAATCAGGAATTTAATTAGCAGGGTGATTCAGGTGGAAGGTTGAAGCCTAACTGGGTTTCTGTTTACATTAAACAGATTTGATTTGTAATCTGACTCAATTAGCTGGAAATTAAATGCATCTTGAGGCAGAAATACCATGGACGTAAGTATTCTCTTTGGGGGAGAAAAAGAAAAACTCAGCAAAATGACCACATGTAACCTCTTCCTACAATCTTATTTCTGGGGTGCTCCTTTTTTCCAGGCCACAAATGGTCATCTTCTTGCCCACCCCACCCCCACCCCCACCTCTGTGCTTGTCTCAATCAGGATGGAACATACCATTCCCACAGTGTCAGGAGGATGCTTACCGTTAACATGATAAATGATTCCATGCTGATACGGTGACAGTTAACTCCAATGTGTTCATCGTTGCTGTTTTGATGCGGGCAGGATAAAAACTGAAGCAGGAATATTTCCTTTAAAAAAAGAAAGACCCTACCATCAACAGTCTTATGAATACCTTGGAGCAGGTGTCCCTGGATGAGTCATTCTCCCTCGTGATGCAGAAGCAAACCAAGCTTCATCCGAAACACTGAAGTGTGCCTCCATCCCTCCTGGGAGAGAGCTGGCGCTTGTCACTGTCGCCTGGGGGCAAACCAGTGAGAAGGAGACCGAATCCAAACAAAATGATGATTGAGGGGAAACTTAGGATCTCCCCCAGGACTCCTCCCCTGTGACTAGGACCCCAGATCGTTGGCAAAAATCGACCACGTGTCCGCCTGTGTACAGCCTGTCTGTGTCCTCACCTCCAGAGCAGGACTAGAGACGTTGGCATATGAGCCACGGTCACCATGAAGCTGCTGAGTAGAAAGAGGAGGGCCTTTCTGAGCATCAGCTTGACATTCCTCATGACTCAGCTTGACCCAGGTCTCTGGCACGGGCTCCACTGGGGGCCTCTTTTTTGTACATCTTCTTCTGGAATCCCAAAGACTTTCCCCTGGACTAGGGGAGAGAGAGCTAAGACTGGGATGTTTGTTTGTTTCTGGGGTTGCATACTGACATGTGGGAAGAGCCATGGTTAATAACTGAGGTAAATAATTGAAATTAAAAGACGCTTGCTCCTTGGAAGAAAAGCTGTGACAAACCTAGACAGCATATTAAAAAGCAAAGACATCACTTTGCCAGCAAAGGTCCATCTAGTCAAAGCTATGGTTTTTCAAGTAGTCATGTACGGATTTGAGGGTGGCACAGGGGTTGTATTTTGCCAAAGAGTGAACTCAGGGCTATAACTTTGAGCATCCTTCTCTCTCTTTTTTTTTAAGAATTTTTTTTTTAAAATATGGACCATTTTCAGTCTTTATTGAATTTGTTACACTATTGCTTCAGTTTTATGTTTTGACTTTTTTGTTACCAGGCATGCAGGATCTCAGCTCCCCAACCAGTGATTGAACCTGCACCCCCTGCTGCTGCTGCTAAGTCACTTCAGTCCTGTCCGACTCTGTGTGACCCCATAGAAGGCAGCCCACCAGGCTCCCCGTCCCTGGGATTCTCCAGGCAAGAACACTGGAGTGGGTTGCCATTTCCTTCTCCAATGCATGAAAGTGAAAAGTGAAAGTGAAGTTGCTCAGTCGTGTCCGACTCGTCACGATCCCACAGACTGCAGCCTACCAGGCTCTTCTGCCCATGGGATTTTCCAGGCAAGAGTACTGGAGTGGGGTGCCATCGCCTTCTCCTGCAGTGGAAGGTAAAATCTAACCACTGGACCACCAGGGAAATCCCTTGGCTTCTTTCTTACATGTTGGTTTCATCTCTGTGACTCATTTAGGAAAAGCACTGTGTTAGCCACTGGGATGTTCAAAGGTGAGAGAAAGACAGTCCCCATCCTCAGGAATAGCATCACAGATCTTCAGCATTTTGTGTGTGTCAAGCCCTGTATCATATGTGTCTACGTCAGGCAGTACATGCATGCACACATACCAAGTGTCCTGCTGCACCTTTGTGCTCCTGCCAAGAACAGAGCTTTCGATGATGTCAAGCAACGGATGGACATCCAACCCAGCCTCCAAGCGCCAAGCTTGCAGGATGCTTCTGCCTCCCCAGGAAGATCCCCAGGGCTTCCCCTCCCCCTCCCAAACTGCTCTCTGCTCTGGGTCTGCAACGCAGGAAGGCTGATGGCCCAGGGAGTTAAAAAAAAATCTAAAAATCAATAAGATAATTTGTAACTGATCCTTGGGCACCAAACATAGGATTTGCCTCCTGCCTTCTCATTGTTTGCACTTAAAAAAACCTGGTTCACACTGCAGAACAGTGAGGCACGCAGGCTGGCGTTAATTCAAACCCCAACTGGAATTGCTTTCTACCCTCTCATCTGGTTGGAACTTGATCAGCCTCAGCCAAGATGTTCTTTGGGGCCAGGAGGGAAGCTGGAAGCAACTGCCTTCTATTCAGCATAGACTGGGACCTACTTTTGAGCTCACACTTAATACCTCGCTTCCCTTCTGACTCATTTGCACAGTTGTGTCCAACTCTTTGTGACTCCATGGACTGTAGCCCGCCAAGCTTCTCTATCCATGGGATTCTCTGGGCAAAAATACTGGAGGGGGTTGCCATTTCTTCCTCCAGGGGATTTTCCCAACCCAGAGATTGAACCCGGATCTCTTGCATCTCCTGCACTGGCAGGTGGATTCTTTACCACTAATGCCATCTGGGAAGCCCTTCTGGGCCCATGTTTAAATCCCACCTCACAGCAGAGTTCCAACGCTCACGTCTCAAGTAGGCTTTATATACTGATCACTCGCTAAAGTCAGTTTGATAGGCTTGATCTCTGGTGGCCCAAACAGGATTAATTTTTAGGAACAGAGCCCTATCTGGAATTGCTAAAAGAAAACATGCTAGAAAAAGGGAGGCAGCACCATTTGTACAATTATTGCAGCAAATGAACAGGGGCATTCTGGCAGGTTCTCAGTCCTGCTGCAGTCCATCTTGCAGCTGTCTGCAGTTCCGGTGACGTGACCTGCTGCACTTCACGAGACGATTTCCAGGCACAGTCTGGGAGGCTCCCCTAAGAGGTGAGGAAGTCACTGCACAGGGCTGATCCACGCGAATGGAGGACCTAAATCCTGGCTTCGCGCCTGATTGCCTTTTCCACGTATCTTTCATCATCATTAGCTGGACCCAGCTTCCCTGTTCCAAATCAGGGTATTAAAAAAACACAGCGGACTGAGCAGAGAGAGCTGAGGAGGCACAATTCAGCAAACAATCCCAGAGACACAGAAAGGCAGCAAAATCCCATAAAATAAAAACAGTGCATCTGAGACCCAGCCCGGGTAGCAAATCTCATTTGCTGTTGACATGAATCTCTCCACCTGTCAAGGACTCACCGACTACCTTCCATATCAGCATCTGCTCCCTCACTTAACATTGATCCAGAGGAAGTATCTTCCAGACATGCTTTTTATTACCAGGTGGTGAGACAAATGGTTCTTTGGTCAATCAAGGCACAGGGCAACTCTATCAAATCTTTTTTTTAAATTATAATATTCATCTTCCTACTTCTGGTGAAAGATCAGAATAAGGTTGTCTGATAAAATGCCTTAGAGTTCTGAAAAGCAGACGCTGTGTCTACTGTCTTATGCTCAAGATACATTTTTATTTCATGGGAGTTGGCAACTTTAAATTATATGGCTGCCCATTCTTACCCCTCTGGGCAGGACAGCTCGTAACTATAGAAGGGGAAAGCCTCATATATGAAGCCTTTCATTCTCTCCACAGTCATCAAAAATGAGTTTCTTCTGGCAGACAGTTGAGTTTGCAAATGAGTTGAAGTGATTCATAGGCTGCTAGGAAAATAGCACTTTGAAATCTATTCTTAAACCCTCAGCTTTATAAACTCAGTTCACACTTTCAGTATTTCCCAGGCAAACATTCAGAGGCACAGGGAGCCATGAGCCTGTGGCAGGGATGAAATTGGGAAGCAGTACAGAAATAGTCAAAGCTATGACAAACTTAGACGGTGTATTAAAAAGCAGAGACATCACTTTACCGACAAAGGTCGGTAGAGTCAAAGCTATTGTTCTTCCAGTAGTCACATATGGATGTGAGAGTTGGACCATAACAAAGACTGAGAGCTGAAGAATTGATGCTTTTGATTTATGGTGCTCCTTGAGAGTCCCCTGAACTGCAACAAGATCAAACCAGTCCATCCTAAAGGAAATCAACCCAGAATATTCATTGGAAGGACTGATGCTGAAGCTGAAGCTCCAGTACTTTGGCCACCTTATGTGAAGAGCCAACTCGCTAGAAAAGAGCTTGATATTGGGAAAGATTTGAAGGCAAGAGGAGAAGAGGGCAGCAGAAGATGAGATGGCTGGATATCATCAGTGGACATGAATTTGAGTGAACTCTAGGAGATAGTTGGAGAAGGAAACGGCAGCCCACTCCAGTATTGTTGCCTGGAAAATCCCACGGACAGAGGAGCCTGGCAGGCTGCAGTCCATGGAGTCGCAGAGTTGGACACGACTGAGTGACTTCAGTTCACTTCACTTCTAGGAGATAGGGGAGGTCACGGGAGCCTGGCATGGGGTCATAAAAGACTTGGGCTTGACTTAGCAACTCAACAACAGCAACGGGGCTGGCTCTGTGGTCACCACTGGAAGGATCCCTATGGCCTCACTGGGGTGGGCTCAGGCAGGCACACCCTGGACCACTGGTCTAGAAATTAATGTGGACAACAGCACAACGGTAGAGCAGAGAGAGGGACCCTCTTAATCCTCCCTCCCATCATCCTTTTTACTCCCAATCCCAAACCAAAGAGGGACATTTCTCATGGCTTTGTGTTTTGTAAGAAAATTCCCAAATCAGGTATCCTCAATGTCCAGGATCTAACGCTTGATGATCTGAAGTGGAGCTAATGTAATAATAAGAGAAGTGAAGTGGACAAGAAATGTAATGCACTTGGATCATCCAGAAACCATCCCCTCACCCCTAGTTCATGGAAAAGTTGTCCTCCGTGAAACTAGTCCCTGGAGCCAAAAAGGTTGGGGACCAGCGCCCCCAAATGATTCACAGAGCGAGAGTCATGGATCATCTGAGCAGAAACTCTGGACTGCAGATGGCAGGGTTCAGAAGTAGAACTAAGTTCTGTGACTATCTCTCACTGAACCCATCCTCAGGAATGCAAGAAACCTAAAGCAGGGCTTCCGAGAAATCCCTGCATTTTAGAGCTTTAAGAAACCGAGTACTCGCCCGTGTGGTAAAAGATGGTGCATGTGTGTGTGTGTGTGTGTTCAATCACATCCAACTCTGGGACCCCATGGACTATAGCCCATCAGGTTCCTCTGTCCATGGGATTTTCCAGGCAAGAACACTGGAGTGGTCGCCATTTCCTCCTCCAGGGTGTCTTCCTGACCCAGGGATTGAACTTGTGTCTCCTAAGTCTCCTGAATTGCAAGCAGATTCTTTACCGCTGAGCCACTGGGGACTTAGGGCAAAAAAGTGCATCTCCTCATCCCCCAAACAGTGTGAGAGCAGAAGCCGAAGGACCCTGTCTCACTTCCCTCTTCCTTGTCCCCTGAGCGCAGGAGGGACAAAGACGGAAGCTAGAAACTGCTCTGTCTTCACTGCTGTTGAGAGGCTGCTGAGAGGAACAGTGAATGGTGGTAATACATTATTTACGATAACAAAAACAAAATAACAGTAGCCAACCTCTATTAAGAACTGACTGTATTCTAGGCACCGAGCTAAGTGCTCTACACATCATTTATTTACAATTCTTCATGATAACCTTATAAAGCAGATCAATGCAAATAATGTTATGATTCCCCTTCCAGTGGGTGGGAAAACAGTGTTTGGTAAGCTTCTTGCCTGAAATGAGATGGCTTGTCCACCAGAGAGCCAAGGCATGGACCCTGCCCTGCCTGCCTCCAGAGGCCACTGCTGTGCCCCCTCCAGGAAGTATACTAAGAGGTGAGGATGGGGCTTTCAGTTCGGTCCCTCAGTCATGTCCGACTCCTTGCGACCCCATGGACTGCAGCACACCAGGCTTCCCTGTCCATCACCAATTCCTGGAACTTACTCAAACTCATGTCCATTGAGTTGGTGATGCCATCCAACCATCTCATCCTCTATTGTCCCCTTCTCCTCCAGCCTTCAGTCTTTCCCAGCATCTGGGTCTTTTCCAATGAGCCAGTTCTTCACATCAGGTGGCCAAAGTATTGGAGCTTCAGCTTTAGCATCAGTGCTTCCCAGTGAATATTCAGGACTGATTTCCTTCAGGATTGACTGGTTTGATCTCCTTGCAGTCCAAGGGACTCTCAAGAGTCTTCTCCCACACCACAGTTCAAAAGCATCAATTCTTTTGATGCTCAGCTTGCTTTATAGTCCAACTCTCATATCCATACATGACCACTGGAAAAACCATAGCTTTGACTAGATGGATCTTTGCTGGCAAGGTCTCTGCTTTTTAATATGCTGTCTAGGTTGGTCATAGTTTTCCTTCTAAGGAGCAAGTGTCTTTTAATTTCATGGCTGTGGTCACCATCTGCAGTGATTTTGGAGCCCCTCAAAATAGTCTCACTGTTTCCATTGTTTCCCCATCTATTTACCATGAAGTGATGGGACTGGATGCCATGATCTTCGTTTTGTGAATGTTGAGTTTTAAGCCAACTTTTTCACTCTCCTCTTTCATTTTCATCAAGAGGCTCTTTAGTTCAGCCGTATCTCCACAAGGAAGGCCGTGAGACTGGATGTCGGCCTGAAAGACACGATTAGGGAGCCTGGGATCTAGAAAGTGACTGTGTTGGTCACTTGGTCATGTCTGAATCTTTGTGACCCCATGGACTGTAACCCACCAGACTCCTCTGTCCATGGAATTCTGCAGGAAAGAATACTGAAGTGGGTAGCCATTCCCTTCTTCAAGGGATGGTCCCAACCCAGGGATCGAATCTGTCTTCTGCATTGGCAGGCGGGTTACCACTAGCGCCACCTAGGAAACCCTGAGCCCCTGTCTGGAGGGGATATTTCTGCAGGTTAGTTGCTCGCTGTTCATTGCAACACTGGAAATTTTTAAAACAAAACTGAGTTTTTCCAGAAATGTGCTTTCCTAAATTCTTCAGGTGGGTGTGCTATTAATATGGAAATGAGGAGAGAGTTTAATCATGTTTGACTGTTTGCTGGAAAGAAAGCCAACAGTCTGATATGCTAAGTATCATCAGATTTGCTAAATGGGGTCAGGATTACGGGGTCCATGTGGGGCCGATGGATTTCTTACTGCTCATTATTCCTATTGAATGGCTGGAATAGATTCAATGCAGTGAGAGGCCAGGGCACGGCGGGGCAACCGTGCCCCTGCACCTGGCAGGGTGCTCCTGAGAAGCCCTTGGCCTTGAGCAGGATCTGGGGTGGCAGGGGGGCGGTGGGCAGCCAGTCCCACCCCCGAGCCAGGCCCCACCCACCGCCCAGTGATCGGTGTGCAGAGCAGGTGCAGGGCTGGAGTTCAAGATCAAAGGGCAGATCAAAGAGGATTCCTTGCCCTCGCCGGAGTGTAATTGATTTCTGTTTGCAAAATAAGTACACGGATACTGTCTCAATGATTCCTCCTAAGACTGAGGAGAGAACAGCAAGACAGATATTTTCATCTACCTGGTTTATAGACGAATGAATGAGTCCCAGAGACAGTTAAGGGGTTTGTCCAGTGAGACCAGACACAGGCAGGACCAGCGCCCACCCCACCTGCCCCGCTACACCATGATGCAACTTCCCATATGGGGGTCCCCTGAGGACCAGGCTCCCACCCTTGAGTTCCAGCTTCAGCTTGACCTAATGTTGCTCCCAGCCACAGGGAAGTGAGAACCTCAGGGTGATTTCAGATTTCAACTCCCTCTCTCTTCTTAACTAATCTCTAAAGAAGCATGTGGCTCAGATGGTAAAAAAAAAAAAGAAAAATCTGGAGACCTGGGTTCAATCCCTGGGTGGAAAGGTCCCCTGGAGAAGGGGATGGCTACTCACTCCAGTATTCTTGCCTGGGAAACCCCATGGACAGAGGAGCCTGGCGGGCCACAGTCCATGGGATTGTAATCGGACATGACCTAGCAACTAAACAACAAGAACCTGATGACTTGAAATGACAAGAAGAGTGAGATGCGGTCATTGGCCATAGGAGCCTCCACAGATCCAAGTTCAGCAGAGGGTGGGATGCGGGAAACTGAGCTAAGCCAGGGGCCCTTCCCCACCCCTCTCCCAACCCCCGGCCCAGGAGTCAGCCCCAGGCAGAGGGAGAGTCCAGCCGTGGATGGACACCTGGTGACCAGGTTGTCACACTGAGTCACAGACACATCAGAAAGAACCCGGAAGGGCTGGGAGCAGGAGTGGGGGAGCTTTTCTGCAAAATAAGGGAATAGGCTGTGAACAGGTTTGTAAGGCGCTCAGAAGCAGACGTGTGGAAGCAGCCGAACAATCAGAGCTTTGTGAAAGGATACTGTCATGGATTCAGTGAGAACGGCCGTCATCTGAGCGATGGTGCCACCTCTCCAGGAGGGCTCCAAGCTGGTGACTCTGAGTGTCTCCTCCACTTTCAATTGCAATTCAAAACTCACCTCTTTGAGTAGCTTTCTGCGCCCCCCACCTCAACCCCGACAAATAACTCTGCTGTCCTAAGGGATCTGAGCTTCCTGTCCTGAGTGCTCCCAAGGTCAAGTGCACATTGGAAGTACAAGTGCAAATGATTCTTACCAGGAGTTACCCTGAGAACTTTGACTTCATGACAACTATTAGTATGAAAAAAAATGTTAATTAGTACAGGACTATTGTAGGAATAAAAAACATGTAAATATCAATTGTAACAATTATTAGAGAAAATGCAATCTCACATAGCTATGAAATTCAAGATCATTATTATTCATTGACAAATAGTAATGATGGCATAAAACTAAGGTAACCTCAGTTCAGATGAGCAAATAAATTTGACAGCAGAATGACCCTCATTAATGAATTTGACATGAGCCTTCCCCCGTTAATAGATTCTTAGCCAAAGGTGAGTTTTTAATTAGGATATAAATTTCAGGTACATTGATAATATATGTGGAAATGTGAAGGCTTCAACCCAGCAAATACGTATTGCTTCCTCTACATTCGGAGTCAATGTCCTATAAAGACAAACATACAGAGGCCCTGCTCCTGAGTTTCCTCCCCGTAATTCTCTCGAGATGGAGAAAATGACCTGAGATTATTTGGAAGCAAGATGGTACAGGAGAGAGAGAGAAGTTAAAAATACAGGGCAAATGAAGTAAACTTTTGGAGGGAGCAATGGAATGCTGGTACCAGCCAGAGTTCTTGGTCTTCCCCAACCAATAGGAACTGATCAGAGGCCAGACAAGAAATTCCAGCCAGGCTTTACTAGGGTCCCTGCTGCAGCAGAAGGATCAAGAATAGTAATTGGTTCCTTAGCTTGCTCCCCAAGGCAGAGTGAGCTTGTTCCTTATATGGGGTGAGAGTAGGGATGCATCATGGGAGCTGGCTGAACGGGTGGCTTAGGTGGTCTCCCTTCCTCTTTATGGTGTCTTGTCTGGGGGGCAGGAGCAGTACCCTGCTTTTGTTCCCAGCTCTTCAGAAGTGGGTTTTTTGGCTTTTTTTTGTATCTTTGTCTGTAATCTGTCTCCAACTGCACATGCACATATTAATAGTTATTTTCAGTCCCTTGTGTGCGTGAGTGTATGCTCAATCACGTTAGTCATGTCTGACTCTTTGCAACTCTATGGACTGCAGCCCGTCCATAGGATTTCCCAGGCAAGAATACTGAAGTGGTAGCCATTTTCTTCTCCAGGGGCTCTTCCCGACCCAGGGATCGAACCCCTGTCTCTTGCATCTCCTGCCTTGCAGGTGGATTCTTTACTGCTGAGCCACCAGCGAAGACCTTCGTCCCTTCTAGTTTCTCTGTATTCTATTGCTCAAGGAGGAAACATTTGTCCAGGCGCAAGCACTGCAGCAAAAGGTCCCAGGTCCCAGCCTGTCTCAAAGCCACACTTGTCAAAGTAGGTCCTAGGTTCCTTGCTGGAGTCCCAGACTTCTGTCCTCTGCAAATACCCGACCCCTCCCCACTTGCAACCCATCAGATCAGAGTCCCAGGAGAGAGCCTGGGAATCTTCATTTTACTAAAATCCTCAGCTGAGTCTCCTATTCATAAAACAAGAGTGCCTGGCACTCTGAGAACAGGGTTTAAATGTGCTCTTCTGAGGCCATCACCTTATTTTACAGGGGAGGCCCTTGAGACCAGAGGGATGGAGCCAGAACTCCAGAGGTCGGCTTTATTTCACCTCCATATGGCCAGGTCTGTGCCAGGCTCCCAGGAACCAGTTTCAGCTGCCCACAGGGAGTTACCTTCAACATTCCAAATTCCAGCATCAAACTGAATTTGCACTCTGTTCCCGCCACACCCACCATCCTGGGGTCAGCACTGGCCTCTGGAGACCCCGCATCTGGCCTTCAGGCCTGAGGCTGTGCTTCTGAATCGTGATTGGAGGTAATTTTTCTGTTCCTCCTTGGCTTCCTGGTCAATGTTTTAAAACATAAAGCGTGATTTTTAAAAAATGCTACCTATTTAAATCTATTTTTCCGAGAGTTAATAGAAAAGTTATGTATTTAGAAAAGCAGATCTAGACACTGGTATATGACCACCTGCCACCAAATTTTCTCTCCTGACCTGTGTCCCGTGATTCTCCCTTTGGGTGTGAGTGTGAGCAAACCTGTCCTACTGCATTGCATGTCATGAACCCCTGAATCTAGGTTAGACAGTTTGGCAGTATCCTAATCTTTTCTTAGACCCAACCTGAGACAGAGGGTGCTTACAGAATTCCAAGATGAAGAAACAAGCTTTCTGTGTGAAATAGCTTCTGACAGACTGATGTCATCTGACTTCTACAGAAGAGGCCACTTTTTTTGTTATCTCTGTTTTGTTCAGTTAGGTGCCCAAGGAAGTGGTTAATTCTTTAAGAGCGATGGTAAGACTGGCTGGGGCTCCTTTTCATACCTATTCCCTATTTCTTTTTCTTTCTTTTTAACCAGCGCACCCAACTGTAGAGCAATATAGTCCTTCCTTATGTAAGAGAAGCAAACAGACTTCTGCATATCTGCACAATTTTATGACAGATCTCACCCAAAGTCCACTTTCTGAAAGTACCGATATTATACTTTATCCCAAAGCCATTACATCGTTCGTTCCTCCTCTGTCCTCATGCACACCCCTGTGTGGCTGTGGCTTTATGAAAGCGACAGTGGGGTCACAGAGCCGACAGTGTCTTCTGTAAATTGGCTCAAGCTGGCACATCTAAAACACAGAGTCCCCTGAGTCTGGTGGTTTTTCCCACAAAACAGCCCTGCCGCTTACTGCTTTCTGACTTGGCTGAAATCGGGAAAGGGACATGATATCTTTATTTTCCAAGCAGAAAGGTAAAACCAGGCAATGGCAAATCAATCCTCAAGGCACACAGGTCTATTCCTGAAAGCTGGAAAACGTGATTCTGAGAGACCCCCATGGCTGGCCTTAAAAGTCAAAATGTGCTGACTCATCCCCAAGTGTCAAGGAATTTTAAAATCTCAGATGTACTGTTTTCCAAATGGAAACTGATGGCCACTGGCTGACACTGGGTATGACAAGGCCTTGGGACGGAGAGGAGGTGGTGCTGAGGGTTGGCTGGTTCATCCTGAAAAGCTCTATTAGCCCCAGGTTGGGATCGATGTGAGACTTAATACTTTAATGACTGGGCTGCTCATGGGCTCTTGTTTTTAATTCTCTGGTCCCGAGAGAATAATTTTCTTCTCTCAATCGAATCTTCTTGAGAGGAGGAGAAAGCAAGGGGATAAGTGTGGGTCAGGCAGTGCTGGGCAGAGCTTCTTAAGGGAAGGGACCGTTCCTGATACACAGAGCGGGCAGCCAAGGGTGGCCAGTGAGCACCAGGCATCTGGACTCAGACCTCTTCTCCATCCCCTACCAATCCCCTGAGCTGAGTCACTGACATGAGTTGAGTCTCATGTCCTCCTCTGTTTCCCTGCCCCAGGATGGTTAGTATGAAATGAGATCATCACATAAAAAACATTGTGTCTGATGTCTGGCACATAGTGGATATTTAATACTGATAGGGAGTTTCAATTATTTTATTTCAATGTTTAACAACTTGCCTAGAGAGCATCAGAGAGTCAGTATATTTGGTGTGAGTGGATGATACATGAATGACACACTGAACTCATCACAGGTGAAACCAGCTAGCGACTGTTATCAACATCAGAAGTTCCTAATAGGCAGAGACCATCTGAGATCACAGGCAAGCATCAGTCTTTATGCGTATCAGCTAATTTAGCCTTCCAAACAATCCTATCAAGTCAGTGTGATCGTTGTCCTTGTGAAGATGAGAAAACTGAGGAGTTCAATACTTACCCAAAGGCACAGAGCCAGAAAGTGAGAAAGTGTGATTCCAAAGTCCACACTCTGAGCCAAGCATCAGCAAACCTGTAGGCCACTCTTGTTAGCTTCCTGCTTTTGTAAATAAAGTTTTATTGGAACACAGACGTGCACATTAGATTACACGCCATCTCTGCTTTTGCATTACAGTGGCTGAGCTGAGAAGTCATCCACAAGGCCTGCAATGTTTAAAATACTTACTGCCTGGTCCTTCACAGAAAACATTTGCCAGCCTTGCTATAAATCAGTACAGCATAGTACCTTCTTGGTGAGAGAGAGAGACATATCACGTACCCAGACTTCTAAAACACAAGATGGAACATGAGCTACACAGGGGTACAAAGAAAATGGAATAATGTTACTGTGACCTTCCTGGACACAATGGTGGTGAATGTGTGTGTCTCTGTGTGTGGTTGTGGGCGAGGGCAGTGCTAAGCTCCTCTGACTGTGAAGCTGAAGTGGAAGCAAGAACAGCATAAGTGAAGACTAACCATGATAGCTAGGTTTGGCAGTTTTAGATAAAAAAGAGCAATTGGGAGAAAGATTTGTATCCTAGAATAGTTACCACAAGGAGCTATAATATTTCTGCTTTTATGCAAATGAAGTAGTAGGGACTTCCCTGGCAGACCAGTGATCAGGATTTTGTCTTCCAGAGCAAGAGATGCGAGCTCGGTCCCTGGCTGGGCAGCTAAGATCCCACATGCCTTGTGGCCTAAAATCATAACAGAAGCAATATGGTAACAAACTCAATAAGGACTTAAAAAATGGTCCACATCCCCCCAAAAATATTTAATGATGAAATGAATATTAAAAAATCTGTTAAAAATTTTAATGAGGAAATGAACGTCAAGAAGTAGTAAAATCTAATTTAACATCTTAAAATCAGTTTCACCCCTAAGTTTCAACACTCATGAGAAAGTTTCTCCCAACAGAGTCAAGCAAGAGCATGCCAAGCTCACAAGAAGTCTGAGTCTCCAGGGTGCTGTGCAAACACAAAATTGCCACTTGAACTCTAAAAAGCCGACGAGGACATTAGAATTAAGCCGACTACTTAAAGCCAGCATATACGTCATCATAGCAGCTATCTGTACCTGCTTTTTGTGCAATTTCTTCAACTCTTGCTCCTCAGTACATTTTTTCCTTATTTGCCGCTTACCTCATTCATACCAAGCAATTCAGCAAGGGAATAGTCTTCTTCAAAACATTTAAAATTGGATGAATATTCCCTTTGATCTCTTGTTTATTTCAATGTCTGACACCACACTTGACTGGTGAGCATTCCTGGTCTCCAAGAGAAACAACCACTCTCCCCTGGGTGTTCCTTGAAAATGATGTTACTTTTCTCTGATGGTAAACATCACACAGACATAATACTGAAAACAGAAAATTTAATAAAGTAAAGACACGTTTGACCATCTTTCTCTGGAGCTTCAGAAGCTGTTCAGTGTTTTATAAGCAGTACATGGCGTAATGCAGGCATACCCAGAAAGATGGATAGTCGTTCCATTATTTCGAGATTTCCCTTGGTGATCATAGCTGCAAGGCTTTCACTGCTTCCTGGATCGTTATTACATGATTCCTGCCTTTTCAGCCTATTTTTCTCTCACGTTCTTCTAGCTTGAATGAGGAGTTTATGTTTTCGGTAAATAGAGGTAAGTTAAATGAGGTTGAAGGTTTGGGGAGTCAATTGAAATCAACTGCTGTTAAATATGGATGAAGGTTACAGGATCAAAGCCTCACTTGCCAAAAGAAAAAAAAAATCTCTTATTTTGCACAGTTGCTGCTCAAGGGCATTTCAAAAAGGGCTCTTTAGCATCTCCAAGTTTTGTCTCAGCCACATTCTATTCCATTTCAAGTCACACATTTTTTTTTACCTTAATTATCATCCCATTCTTAAAGAGATGTTCAGATTATGCCAAAAAACTTGAGGTACCCTTTTTTGATGGGGCTTCCCAGGAGTTGCTTATGGTAGAGAACACACCTTCCAACGCAGGAGATAAAAGAGACACGGGTTCCATCCCTGGTTCAGGAAGATCCCCAGGAGAAGGGCATGGAAACCCACTTCACTATTCTTGCCTGGAAAATCCCCATAGACAGAGGAGCATGATGGGCCATAGCCCATAGGGTCACAAAGAGTCAGACATGACTTAACAAACACACACACACACACACACACACTTTTTGACAAAGCAGATATTTATTGAATAGTGTGTAATGTCTGGGTTCTCATCTGCTTCTTAATTCTGCTTTTTGGTCCATTTCTCTCTAAGATGAGGAGAGGATGAGGTTGACCCAGGAAGCCCGAATTTAATTCCATATTAAAGTCTCATTCCATGAGTACTAGATGGAGGCCAAGTCCAAAGAGATACAGAAAGACCCCCCCCAGCTGAACACTTCAACTTCTTCTAAGAAATGAGATATTAATGATCTGTTTAGTTCAGTTCAGTTGCTTAGTCTTGTCTGACTCTTTGAGACCCGGACTGCAGCACACCAGCCTTCCCTGTCCATCATCAACTCCTGAAGCTTGCTCAAACTCATGTCCATCGAGTTGGTGATGCCATCCAACCATCTCATCCTCTGTCGTCCCCTTCTCCTCCTGCCTTCAATCTTTCCCAGCATCAGGGTCCTTTCCAATGAGCCAGTTCTTCGCATCAGGTAACCAAAATATTGGAGCTTCAGCTTCAGCATCAGTGCTTCCCAATGAATATTCAGGACTGATTTCCTTTAGGATTGACTGGTTGGATCTCCTTGCAGTCCAAGGGGCTCTGAAGAGTCTTCTCTGACACCACAGTTCAAAAGCATCAATTCTTCAGTGCTCAGCTTTCTTTATGATCCAACTCTCACATCCATACATGACTACTGGAAAAACCATAGCTTTGACTAGACAGACCTTTGTTGGCAAAGTAATGTCTCTTCTTTTTTAACATGCTGTCTAGAAGCTGTTAAATACAAGGCCTTCTCAACTAGACACAGAGGCTGGGTTTCCTTTCTATTTGCACCCCTTTCTTTGAAAGGGGGCTTCCCGAGTAGCTCACTAATAAAGAATCCTTCTGCCAATGCAGGAGATGCAAGAAACGTGAGTCAATCCCTGGTTGAGGAAGATGATCTGAAGAAGGAGATGGCAATCCACTCCAGTATTCTCGTCTGGAAAATTCCATGGACGGAGGGGCCTGGCAGGCTAACAGTCCATGGGACCAGAAGACACGACTATGCAACTGAGCACACATTCCATAGAAAGGCCTAAGTGTAATACTGAGAGCTCGTTATCAGAAGATCTCATTAAGCATCAGAAGGAAAATCAAAAGGCTGGGCTTGGGAGAGAAGAGAAAAAAAACACCCAAGAAGGAACAACAGAATTAACATAATTCCAGACTGGTTAGGACTCTCCCAGGCAATAGGAATGCTGCTTCATTCTCCGAGTCCTGGTTTCCCCAAGAGTAATATTAGGGTCATCACATTTTCTGTGAATTGACCAGATCTTAACAAAATATGCAAGAACAAAAGTACTAGACACCTGCATACTACATAGTGGATAATATATTTCAAAGTACTCATTTCCCTCCCCCATACACCCCTTCCTAGGGATGTCTCCCTCTGAAAGAATTAAACATCTCAGCCCCATGAATATCATGTTACTTCTTTTCACCAATGAACTGAAAGCAGAAAGTATGCATACTTTGTCTGAACACAAGCTCTGAGAGCTTTCTCCTGGTTCTCCCATGCTGTTATTTCTCTCCACCTAGAGATAAGCAATGACAGAATAGCTTAGTCTTCAGACTTTAAATTTTTTATGTTCTTTTAATTTTCTATAACAATTTCCTCTGGTTTCTACTTCATTCTGCAGGAACATCCTCTCTGAAAATGTCAGCCTGAGAGAAAGAGGGATGGAAATTCAGAGAATCTCCCCAGGACCAACCCCCAAGGGGATGGAAAAGGAGAGGTGGAAATTTAAGAGCATGATAAAGTAACTTGCAGTCAAACGACTAGGAATTGGCTTCCAGCTTTCAAATTAGCAAGTTAAAAATAGCATTCTCTGTAAGCACATGTGTCAGGAAATGGTCACTCCTGTTCTTCTGATACAAATATAAAATAACTAGATTTCTAGAGGACAATTTTGTAATACTTATCAGGAAGATTTAAAGCAGGCAGGCATAGCTTCCTAGGTAGTAAAACCCCCCACAGGGCTGTGTCGTAAGGGAATGGTAATAGATGTGCATAGAGTCTGTGTATAAGGCTGTTCTCACCAAGAATAAGGGCTGAGGGGCTAACAGTGCTTTTGTTGGAGGTGTGGCATGAATGCAATTTCTCGTACCTTTTCTCTCTTTTTCTCCTTCTCCTCTTTCTTCTCTCCTTTTCTCCTTCTCCTCCTTTTTTGCTTATTTATTTTTAAATTGCCGAGAGAACTTTCTTCATTTTTGTGACAAGGAGGGAAATATATTTCTGAAAAACAATAGAGGGAGGGCTTCCCTGGTGGTCCAGTGGCTAAGATGCCAACTCCCGTTGCACGGAGCCCAGGTTCAATTCCTGATCAGGGAATTACATCACACATGCTGCAACTGAGAGATCGCATGCCTCGACAAGATCAAAGACCCCGCAGGCTAGAACTGAGACCCAGCACAGCCAAATAAATCTTTTTAAAAAAGAAAAGAAAAAAAATAGAGGGAAATTCAGGAAGAGCTTATGTCCCTCTTGGGTAACACTGTTCCCCTCTGGGGGACAACGGCCTTCCCTGTCCCACTGCAGCTAGAGGACTGGCCTCAACACGGGGCTGATCAAGTCAGAGAGGAGGCGAGAGGGTTGTCTCACCCTGCAATTCACACCTGTGCTGGGGGTGGGTGGGGTTTATCTGTAGAAAACATAGACTCCAGGAGCCCAAAAGAAGAGACAAGAGCTCACAGGACGTTCAGCTGGGGCCCGGAGCCCACCTTCCATGAGGCTAACTGCCTGCTTTCTTTCATCCTTATTCACAGTCCCACCCACTTTCACACCTGGGTTAACTCCCTCTCCAGTTGGGTGTTTTCTTTCACTGCTGTTTCCTTGGTTCCATCCTGCTTCCAAGGAGTCATTAAACTCGGTAGGAAAACCATCCTTAGGAGGCCATGCAGCTGCAGAGGCCCATGGATAATAAGTACGTGGTGAACAAATCTCCACATACTTAAAGCTCAGCTGTTTGAAACACACTGAATGCAAAAATCACTGGTGAGTTACAATGTGTTAAATGACTATAATTAAAGGCCTCTATTTTATGACACAGTTCATGATCTTTCATTGTAAAAATTGTAACTGGGGCACCTACAGTGGTGGACACTACATTTTTTATGCCTTTCTGTGGGACTGAGAAAGAATGGGACAAAAGCATACTGGAAAGATCATTATGTTATAGGAGGAGTTTTATTATTTGGGTTCTCTGAGGCTCTTCCTAATCTTTAGCCAATGATTTTTGTACAGTGTTGTACACTGTCTTCCTGCTTTACATCTGTTGACAGAAGAATGGGAAGTCAATTACATTTCAACAAAATTTCCAGCTGCTGAGCATGTCTAGATAACTGGTCTGTTGCTATTTTTCTAATGTGGGGTTTTTTGTTTTTTTGTTTACATAAAGCAGTTGTGAAAACAAGACATGAAATACTAAACTCGTTGAGTTCAGCATAAGTTTGGCCGTTTTGGAGAAAAGCTAACTGGTCAGATATTAAAGCAACTTGATCACTTTCTCATTTAAATGAAGACTTGTAGAATTTCCCAAGATCTATCATTAGAATTTTATTTTGTACCCAGAAGCCTATATTTGATACAATTTTCTTTTTCGCTCATATATAACTTCTGTGTTCTGTGCTGTCTTGTCCAACTGTTTTTGGCTTTACAAACTGTAGCCCATCAGACTCCTCCATCCATGGGATTTCCCAGGCAAAAATACTGGAATGGGTTGCCAGGCCCTCCCCCAGAGGATCTTCCCAACCCAGGGATCGAACACACGTCTCCTGCATTTCAGGTGGATTCTTTACCACTGAGCCGCTGGGGAAGACAGTACATACTTCTGAGTTTGACTCTATTCCTGCTTAAAAAAAATCTAAGTTGGAGGACTAGTTCTTAATCATTTCCATCAATGGGTGAATGAAATTGTTAACTTTTTGTTAAGTACAAACCATAAGATTGATATTTGCCTTTTAGTGTAGCCAACTTACGATATTCTATTACAACATAATTTATGAGCCTGATTTGACAACGTTTTTAGTGTAGTCATTATTCAGATTGTCTGTAGTCATTCTGCTTGAGTAAGGACCATAAGGTTCAGCTATCATGGATGATAAATGTTCTGGATTCCAATCTTGTTGCTGCCATTGATGTTCTGAGCTCATCCTTTTATCTTTGTGTCCTCAAGGAGAAAGTACAGCTTAGAAAGCCAAACTTGCCACCAAGGATATAGAAAGAATAGATATAATTCCTGTAAAATGCTTTTAAAATGGAGAGTGATATTTGCTTAATGCACCTTGAACTTGTTACAAAGTCCAAGCTCATCTGGAGAAGGAAATGGCAAGCCACTCCAGTATCCTTGCCTGGGAAATCCCATGAACAGAGGAGCCTGGTGGGCTACAGTCCGTGGGGTTGCAGAGAGTCTAAGCATGCACACACGCATGGTATTTCCATGTGTGATCCTTTATCTCCTTTCAAGAGGAATGAAGAGTCTTTGCCAGACCACTGTCTGGCCAAAGGGCACTACTGTTTTATATGCGTTCCTTATTTACTCTTTGCAGCACTGTCTTATTTCACAGACAAGGACATAGAGATTTAGGATTCAGATGCTTCATACTTGCCAAGGTTCCAGTTTGCAAATGCACAGCCAGCATATTAGCCCTCTGTGTCCCCAGAATCCAGGCCTGTCTCTCTGTGATTCTGCCTCCAAAAGCAGGCATTTAAAACCCTGGCAAAAAAAAAAAAAAAGGACCTGGCGAAGAATGGGAGGAGACAGCAGTGTCTTCATTCCAGCACCAGGTCCAGCTGCTGTTTTCAGCTGAGTTTCAAGCTCCTGTGAACTGGCAGGAGTTTTCCAGCAAAGGCAACCTCATGATTGACTGCTGATGAGTCAAGTCCATGCCATAGCTTATCTGTGCTGCCTTCTGCAGTTCTGTGTAGACAAACTGCAGGGTCATAGCAGGTGTCACTGGACATAGGGTTCTGTTGAAGTGAGATATTTCCACGTGAGGCCAATAGGAACAGTGATTTGTGGCTCTGGTTTCAAAAGATTCTACTTAAGTGAAAGCCCCATTGAACAGATGGAATCCTAAGTCTCTGTCCATAATGTAGCTAATATTTATAACAAAAAGTTTATTTTGATGCTCACATGTGTGCTGGGACTGCATCTGAAGGCAATGAGGGCTTTTTCCAAAAGGCATTTATTTGGTTTTGAAAAAGATGTGGCTGTGCTTTTTGGTTTAATCACCAGTCTTCCCAGAGACAGAGGAAAATAATTGTCAGTTGGGACTTAAAGCTTTTATGGGACAGACGGTAATCGGGAGAGAAAGGCAAACCCTCATTTATTGGGGCGGGGTGGGGGGGTGGCGGGTGGAGATGGAGCAGCGAGGGGAGAGAATGTAGCACAATGTGATACAATGGAAAGGCATGAGCTTTGTGGTTAGAAAAATCTGGGTTCAAATCCTGGCTTTGCCTTGTGTAAGCAATTATTTATTTAATGAGTTCTAAATCCTGTGCCAAATATTGAGTGAGGCATTAGGCACACACAGATAAAAATGGAATGGTTCCCAGAAGCACACAGTCTAGAAATATACATATATTTCAGAATGTTTAAATTTGTGATGGCTAAGCACAATGACAATGACCTTTTCTGGGTACTAGGCAAGCACATCTAAAAAGTCAGAGGAAGAGGGCAGACCAGGAAGGCTTCCTGGTTGGTGACTTTGGATGATTTGCATAATCTCTAAACATCACTTTTCTCAAGCTGGTAATAACTGTCTTGTTAGACTGTTGTGAGAATTAAACACACTATACACATGCTGTGTGTGATATGTGTGTACTGTGTTTACTGCGGTACCAGGCAAACAGACTATACCTGGGGCAATGTAGGAGATGAGGGTTCGATTCCAGGGTTGGGAAGATCCCCTGGAGAAGGAAATGGCAACCCAATCCAGTATTCTTGCCTGGGAAATCCCATGGACACAGGAACCTGGCAGGCTACAGTCCATGGGGTTGCAAAGAATCAGACATGACTTGTTGACTAAACAACAACTATCAACAGTTGTGATGCTAACCATGACGACTGGGAGGGCAGATGGTATGGACCTGAAGGACCAATGAGTCCAAAGACAGGAACTCTGGCAGAGTCAGAAGAGCCAACTGCTCCGTTGCTCAAAATCAGGCTAGATTTCTATCCCTCCTCTGTGCCCTGAGTGAGCTGCCCTATGCTGCTGCTGCTGCTAAGTCGCTTCAGTCGTGTCTGACTCTGTGCGATCCCATACACGGCAGCCCACCAGGCTCCCCCGTCCCTGGGATTCTCCAGGCAAGAACACTGGAGTGGGTTGCCATTTCCTTCTCCAATGCATGAAAGTGAAAAGTGAAAGTGAGGTCGCTCAGTCACGTCCAACTCTTTGCGACCCCGTGGACTGTAGCCTACCAGGCTCCTCTGTCCATGGGATTTTCCAGGCAAGAGTACTGGAGTGGGGTACCATTGCCTTCTCTGGAGCTGCCCTGTAAGTGTTATTTAATCCCATTAAATTGTGATCTCGCTGAAAGTGAAAGTGAAAGTGAAATTGCTCAGTCCTGTCCGACTCTTTGCGACCCCGTGGACTGTAGCCCACCAGGCTCCTCCATCCATGGGATTCTCCGGGCAAGAATACTGGAGTGGGGTGCCAGAGAGGCACAAAACTCCGTCTCATGAGACACTGTGTCCAGGATTTAGCTTCAGTCCTCTCACATGGGAGTCTACACATCCATGGAGGGAAGGAAGTAGAAGAGAAAGAAAAGATGGACAGAGAAACAGGTGAAAGGAAGAAGTCAGGTGGAATCGCTGTCCGAGGACACTCCCTGCAGCTGCTGCCTCTCCTCTATTCCACGCTTCATAGCAGCACTTTCGATGACCAGCTCATCTCTCCGTTACCCATCATTCTCTAACCAGACACACGCACAGTCTCAACCCTAATTTCTTTATCTTCCTTTTCTTTCCTTCTTTGTTGTTGTTCAGTCGCTCAGTCATGTCCAACTCTGCGAACCCATAGACTGCAGCATGCCAGGCTTCCATATCCTTCCCTACCTCCCGGAGTGTTTTCAAACTCATGTCCTTTAATAGTCAGTGATGCCATCCAACCATCTCATCCTCTGTTGCCCCCTTCTTCTCCTGCCCTCAATCTGTCCCAGCATCAGGGTCTTTTCCAAAGAGTTGGCTCTACACATCAGGTAGCCAAAGTATTGGAGCTTCAGCTTCAGCATCAATCCTTCCAATGAATATTCAGTGTTGATTTTCTTTAGCATGGACTGGTTTGACATCCTTGGTGTTTGGTCATCTTTCCTTTTTAGAGAGTTGAAATTCTAGCCATGCCACATACTGAGCTATACTGGCCTGATGTAAGCTCTTAATCTCTTAGAGTCAGGTGAAGAGAAGTCCAGTTAAACATGGCAGATTTAAATATACATGAAGTCCACTTCTTCCTAAAATTCTAACTACAGTGAATATTTTTACAAACATTTAAATAAGAGGGGTGATCAACATGAGAACAAAGTTAACAGCAGAAAAGAGTGGTTAAAATATTTTGAAAGTAAATCCTTGGCTTTGTCCTTCCAATTTATTGACTTGCTCACTTGAATCCAATAGGGAAAGTATCTGGAGGCACAATTGAGGTGGGGAAGTCATTCACAATAGCAGAGGTGAACTACTATCACTTTGATCCTAGACCCTAACATGGGCTACGGTGGCAGAGAGACACCCCCAGCTAGATGGGGTCAATTCATTCAGCTGAGAAAATGGCGTGAATGTAGTGCTGATTTCAGGGGCAGAGGAAAAAGACAGCTAGCCCACGTCTCTATATATTACTTAGTGGGATGTACAGAAGATAATAAAGAATACACTTATTGATTGACTAATGGACAAGCCCTAGCCAATGCCCTCCAAGAGTGTGTGATATGCATCTTCAAAAAGAATTGTCCAGACAAGGCGGATGCCCCAAGAACACAAAGTACACAGCTTCCCAGCAGGCATAAGATTTGGGTGTCTCAACATCTCAGCCCCCAAATAATCATAGTTTTCTTCTGGTTGATCCCTGAAATTCCACACTTAGCCCTCCCCTCACTTGCTGTGTTGATTTTTATCCTACCGGGTACCAGGCCTGCGTGGGCTGGGCTGAGGGTACAGGTGGGATGAGAAACCATCCACTGTTCTGGGGAATAATGGACAAGTACACAGGTAACTATCATACTGGAGTGAGCCCAGGAGCCACAGGGTACCCAGTATGCTGTCTGCGCCCAACACAAATGCAAGCACACACCCAGCTCAGCCAGGTCCTGGATCCTTCTCTGTAGGGCAAAGGATTCTGGAAGGGAAAGATGTTGCATGGGGGAGTGATATCATCATGTTTGTGCATGAAAATGCAAATCAGGACAACAAATGAGGAAGTTGCATACGTAATCCATTATGTCACTTCTAATGTTCTACTGTCAGTTCTAATGTTCTAAATATCCTTAGAAGGGACAATGAGTTTTAAACAAGGTATGTACTTTTTGGAGTGACTAAAGGTTTCAAAGACTACTTTTTTTATGACTCCCTCTTTTATTAAATTTATTTTTAACTGAAGGATAATTGCCTTAAAATATTGTTGGCTTCTGCCATACATCAACATGAATCAGCCATAGGTATACATATGTGCCCTTCCCCTTGAACCTCCTTCCCACCTCCCACCTCCCACCTCCCACCCCACCCCACCCACCCCTCTAGGTTGTCAAGAGCAGCAGATCTAAGCTCCTTGTGTTATACAACATCTTTCCACTGGTTATCTAGTTTTTCACATGGTGATTATATGTTTCGATGCTACTCTCTAAATTTGTCTCACCCTCTCCCAGTAGTGGGATTGTTGGTGATAGAGTAATTTTATCCCTAGCTTTTTAAGGAATCTTCATACTGTTCTCCAAAGGGGGCTGTATCAATTTGCATCCCGACCAAAAATGCAAGGGGGTTGCTTTTTCTCCACACGCTTGGCATTTATTGTTTGTAGATTTTTTTGATGATGGCCATCCTGACCAAAATGAGGCAATAGATCATTGTAGTTTTGATTTGCATTTCTCTAATAATGAGCAATGCTGAGCATCTTTTCACATGGTTATTAACCATCTGTACATCTTCTTTGGTCAAATGTTTAGATCTGCCCACTTTTTTATTGAGTTGTTTATTTTTCTGGTACTGAGCTGAATGAGCTGCTTGTGTGATTTAGAGATTATTCCTTTGTCAGTTGTTTCATTTGCTATTAGATTGGCCTGTTCTGAGGGTTGTCTTTTCACCATGTTTATATTTTCCTTCACTGTGCAAAAGCATTTAAGGTTAATCAGTTCCCATTTGTTTATTTTTGTTTTTATTTCCATTATTCTCAGAGGTGGGTCATAGAGGATCCTGTTGTGATTTATGTCAAAGAGTGTTCTGCCTATGTTTTCCTAAAAGAGTTTTACAGTTTCTGGACTTATATTTAGGTCTTTAACCCATTTTGAGTTTGTTTTTGTGTATGGTATTAGGAAGTATTCTAATTTCATTCTTTTACATTAGCTGAAAGACTACTTTTTATATTAAGACAGGAAGAATTCCAAAACAGGTCTGAGCACCAGAGGGAAATGGAAAGGGGAAGAGAACCACTGAGAAAGGAAAGGAGGAAATTTGATGCAGAACAGACCAATGATTGTCTTATGCTTGTCTCACCAGGCCTGTTATCAGAAGGACGTAACTTACACGCATTGATTGCCTGGCTTTGTGTCCTCAGTCATGTCTGACTCTTTGCGAACCCATGGACTGAATCCCACCAGGCTCCTCTGTCCATGGGATTTTTCAGGCAAGCTTACTGGAGTGAGTTACCATTTCCTCCTCCAGGGGATCTTCCTGACCCAGGGGTCAAACCCACGTCTCCTGTATCTCCTGCATTGGCAGGCAGATTCTTTACCACTCAGCCACCTGGGAAGCCCATATACCTTAATTACTTTTCCTTAATTTATCAGAAATTATTATTTCATGAATTTGAAATCCAGTTTCATTTATTTTTACTGAAGTATAGTAAAAATTTTATTGTTGTGGTAGTTTCAGGAGTGCAGCACCGTGATTCAGTTCGTGGACTGTGGCCCGGCAGGCTCCTCTGTCCATAGGATTTTCCAGGCAAGAATACTGGAGTGGGTAGCCATTTCCTTCTCCAGGGGATCTTCCTGACCCAGGGATCTAACCCAGGTCTCCTGCACTGCAGGCAGATTCTTTACTGACTGAGCTATCAGGGAAGCCCCATGCGTGTGTGTGTGTGTGTGTGTGTGTGTGTGTGTGTGTGTGTGTGTATATACACACACACATATATTTATATACATATTTCTTTTTCAGATTCTTTTCCCTTATAGGTCATTAAAGAATATTGAATAGAGCTCCCCATGCTATACAGTAGGTCCTTGTTTATTTTATATATAGTAATGTGTATCTGTTAATTTCAAACTCCTAATTTCTATCCCCCTTTCCCCTTTGGTAACCAGTTTGTTTTCTATGTCTATGGGTCTATTTCAGTAAAACCCAATTTTAATCAACAGTAAAATGACTAAAGTATCTGTAGCAAAATTAGCCTCCCCAAAAAATAAAATTTGAAGGAAGTTTTAATACCTTTGGTTAAAGTCCATATTCAGTCACTTTGAGAAATTGTTAAAGTTGAATTTACTCATCCCAAAATTTGTTTTTGAAAAGAGCAGCCCAAGTGTGTCACATGACTGCTGGCCAGACTCTAAGCATTCCTGGTAGGGTGTTCTGCCTGTGTTGGCTTGTCCGGGAAGTACAGCCTTCATGTAAGTGATAGAGGAAAATTAAGTATCTGCAAATATTTGCCAAGTGTCTGCCACATCACGGGCACCATGCCAGTCCCTCAATGGGGCAGTAGACTAAGAGGCCGAGGCTGAGAATTCATGGTCCTTTCATTCTAGGTCAGGAGATAGGCAAAATCAATTAAGTGCAAAGGCATGTACAGAGTTAGCCCTGTGAAGGAAACGCTAAGGGAGAGTTTCCTAAGAGAACAGGATCCATGAATTCAGTTTCCCAGAGAGAGGTCAAGACAGGCTTCGAAAGGACACGATATTTAAGCAAAGAACTGGACTTAACAAAGAATTAGCTGGGGGACGTGTGAGAGAATGTGATCAGGACACAGAAAAAGGCCTGTACGTAGGACCACAGTCTTTGCTCTAATCAAGATCTATCAAGAGGACATACAGATGCCCAACAGGCACATGAACAGATGATCAACATCGCTCATCAAAAGGGAAATGCAAATCAAAACCCACAAGGGGATGTCACCTCGTGCCTGTCAGAATGGCCATCATCAAGAAGAACACATGTAACAAATGTTGGAGAGGGTGCAGCAAAAGGAGAACCCTTGTATGCTGTTGGTGGGAATGTAAACTGGTACAGCCACTGCAAGAAACAGTATGGAAGTTTCTCACAAAACTAAACAGAACTATCATGCTGCTGCTGCTGCTAAGTCACTTCAGTCGTGTCCGACTCTGTGCGACCCCGTAGACAGTAGCCCACCAGGCTCCCCTGTCCCTGGGATCCTCCAGGCAAGAACACTGGAGTGGGTTGCCATTTCCTTCTCCAATGTATGAAAGTGAAAAGTGAAAGTGAAGTCGCTCAGTCGTGCCCGACCCTCAGCGACCCCATGGACTGCAGCCTTCCAGGCTCCTCTGTCCATGGGATTTTCCAGGCAAGAGTACTGGAGTGGGGTGCCATTGCCTTCTCCATAGAACTACCATATGACCCAGCAATTCCACTCCTGGATATATATATCCAAAACAACCAAAAACACTAATTCAAAAAAATAAATACACCCCAGTGTTCATAGCTAGGACTCCATGCTCCCAGTGCAGGGGGTTGGTCTGGTTCCATCTCTGATCAGGGAACTAGATCCCACATACTGCAACTAAGACTCAGAGCAGCAGAATTAAAAGAAAAACAGCTGTGGTTTGTATACATACAACATAATACTACTCAGTCATTAAAAAAGAATGAAATTTTGCCATTTGCAGGTACACGGATGGACTTGGAGAGCATTTTACTACATGCAATAAATCAGATGGTAAAAGACCAATACTGTGTGATATCACTTCTTTGTGGAATCTAAAAAATACAGCAAACTAGTAAATATAACCAAAAACACAGACCCACAGATCTAGAGAACAAACTGGTGGTTACCGGTGGAGAGAAGGGGGAGGGCCAGGATAGGGCTGAGAGAGAAGGAGGCACAAATTACTGGGTGCAAGATGAGCTCAAGGATGTTTTGCACAACGCGGAGAACAGAGTCAATATTTTGTAATAACTGTAAGTGTAAGATAACCTTTAAAATTTGCATTAAATTTTTTTTTGGCTTTTTAGAAAAAGAACTAGCTAGGAGAAGTGTGAGAAAATGTGGTTGGCACAGAAAAAGCTTATGCATAGGAATACAATATTTGCTATAATTGAAATCTGTCCCAAGTGCAGGAGGTCACAGGAAGGGAGCTGGGAAAACCGTAGAAGATAAACAAGCAGCTGTGAAGTCTTGGGGCTCAACCCTCCCAGGGAGGCCTGCCTTCCCCAGAGGGAGACCTGTGATCCTGACAGATGTGTGGGATCCAGTTACTCACGTGACTGCACATTTCTGAAAACTCGCCGATCACCACAGAAGACCATCCCTTTGCTGGAACATACCATTCCGCTATCTTGAATAATTTGGGAAAAACAAACAGATGGGAAATGCCGAGAATTCATTCCAGGTGAGTAAATATTCCATCGCAATTGTACAGAGAACGTGAAAATAAAAACCTCTAGGGCAGGGGGAAAAAAACAAGCACACCTGGGAATTTTGGACAAAATGATAGATCTGTCGTTTCATTTTTCCTGGATGGATGACATCGCAATTGGATTTACTTTTATCTTCAGAGATAGAAAAATGTTGTAATCTTTTATTTTCCTTTAAAAAAAAATAACAAAAAAATAAACCACTCTCTGGTTCCAGATTGCTTTCCCCTCGGGAGATGTTGCCGGGCGGCCAGGAGGCAGGAGGTTCCAAGAAAATAAGTAGAGCATGAATCGCTCCCGAGGTAGAGACGTCTTTCCACATGTGACTTTCAGAAACAGAGCTCTTGGCCCATGAGGGCCAGACATCGGCTTCGGTGATCAGTTTGAGGTTAATCATAGAAATGAAAGAAATCCAATACTCCATAAAGCTAGGCCTCCTCACTTCTCAAAAGTCAAGACAGCCATCATCCATCTACCTGGCTCCCCTAACTGGCTGGAGGAGTTATTAGTTTTAGGAAGTGGATTATCCCCAGTTAGTACTGCTCTGTCGCTTGCTCGAGGCTGGAAGCCCTTGCAGCCAGGTGGTGGTGAACAGCGGGGCTGAAAGGCTTCTTGTAGGTCACACCGTACTGAAAGGAGTTTCATTTCATCCTGATTCAGTCCTGAACTTGAAACCAAATAGCCATCAGTATGAATTATCAGAAGGTCACATGAAGAAAAATGTTAATACTGTTAATATCTTTCCTCCAAAATGTTTCCTCCTGTCTTCCAATATTCTTTTCATTTTTCTTTGAGTATGTAAGATGATGAAAGAAACTACCTATCATTTCCTAAAAGCTGCATATTCAGCTAATAGTTCTAAATAGCAGCACGGTTCTCATTTTTAAGGCTCTCTCCAGGAAAAGAAAAAAAAAAAAAGGACTTTGGTTGAGAAAGCTGAGTGCTTTTTTTTTTTTTTTTTTTTTTTTTTTGCCAAACCTCCTCTGAGCCTATTCCATTTGAAAATGAAAATCTAACATCACATCCCTAAGGATCTTGGAATGGTTTATGGTTGCTCCCTCTCCATGTCTTGAGTCAGAATAAATGAAACATTTCAGGCTTCCTTGACTGAAGGCTGACATTCTGTCTTTCATGAATGTCTGCTGGCCATAGAAGGAAATGAAGAAATAATTTCAGAGTTCCTATTGATCTGGCATTGCATTAACCATCTGCTGAGCCAAGCTGCTTATTGACTAAATGCTCGCTGGCCACTTCTAATTAGCTCAGCGATCCTGAGCGATTTTAGGATGGGGTGAAAAGACGCCGGAACAGGAGCCTCTGAAGCTGCCACAGAGCTATCCATATGACCTCTAAATGTCATTCTTACTTCCCAACCATACTTTAAAGAGTGGAAAGGCAATATTGGATTCTTAATGACAAAAAAGGGCTTCCCAGGTGGCACGAGTGGTAAAGAACCCGCCTGCCAAGGCAGGAGGCATAAGACATGCGGGTTTGATCCCTGGGTCAGGAAGATCCCCTGGAGGAGGGCATGGCAACCCACGCCAGTATTCTTGTCTGGAGAATCCCATGGACAGGAGTGTGGCGGGCTACAGACCGTGGGTTGACAGAGTCACACGACTGAAGCGACTTAGCACACACACACACATTCACAAACAACCCCATGTATGGGGAAGCATGAAGCTATCCCTTGAAAAAAATTGCTGATCCACACAGAGCGCAAGCTTTTCTTTCATGGAGTCAGATGGCCGAGTCCATGAGCTAAGACCAGGTCTTTCTGTGCAGGAATTCCGTCTCCCTCTCAGTCACTGGTTACTTGCAGTGACACCCTTTTGGAAGCCAATCTTACCCACTTAGAATCTGTCTTCGAAGTTTTTGGAATCTCAAAGAAAATCAGGGAACAACTAGACTTCTGTAAAAGTAGACTCTGTATTGAAATGTAAGTTACATATGGAAATGTGCCTATATCATTAGTTTGAACTAATGATATGAACATTTCCATATAAATATATATATATTTTATAAAGTGAGAACACCTGTATAACCAGAAAACACAGCAAGAAACAGAGAATTACCTGCACTCCAGGAAGCTTCTTCAGTCACTTCTGTCCCTGTCTCCAAAAGGGTAACCGCTATGCGGACTTCTAAGACCATAGTTAGTTTGGCCTGGTTTTGAACTTTATATAAATGGAATTGTTGTTCAGTCACTTAGTTGTGTCCGACTCTTTGCAACCCCATGGACTGCAGCACCAGGATTCCCTGTCTTTCACTATCTCCTGATAGTGAAAGACATGTCCATTGAGTCAATGATGCTGTCCAACCATTTCATCCTCTGTTGCCCCCTTCTCCTCCTGCAGTCAATCTCACCCAGCACCAGGGTCTTTTCCAATGAGTTGACTCCTCTCATCAGGTGACCAAAGTATTGGAGCTTCAGCATCAGACATAAGTCCTTCCAATGAATATTCAGGGTTGATTTCCTTTAGGTTGGACTGGTTTGATCTCCTTGCTGTCCTGAGGACTCTCAAGAATCTTCTGCAGCTCCATAGCTCAAAAGCATTAATTCTTCGATGCTCAGCTTTCTTTATGGTCCAACTCTCCTATCCATACATGACTACTGGAAAAACCATACTTTTGACTATATGGACCTTTGTTGACAAAGTAATAGACTATGTAGTATGAAAACTTTTATCCTCAGCTCCCTTCAATCAATATTCATCTTGTAATATTCAACCAAGAACAACAGAATTTTGAGGCTAAGCTACATGGGAGGTAATATCTGGTCTATACTTATTTCTTTTGCCTAATTTTGACAAGTATGTATGAAAATCAAAAACCAAACTCAGCCTTTATCAGTAGGAGTTTAGCAAACCAGTGCAGATGGTCAGGAAGAGAACACTTTGAGTAAGTAGAAATCACCATGTCTAATTACTTCAGAAACATTTCAAAAGGCCATGTGAGTTCAGGTCTAAAAGAGTAGTAGAAAGTGCGCACATGATTTCAACTCTGATACAAATGTATGCCTAGTCATAGTATTACAGTGACTCCCTGCTTTCAAAATTTTGCAAAATTCTTCTAAGCCTCTTAAATTCCCTGCAGCTTAGAGAGCCAACAATATAAATATTCACAGGAATTTCCAAAGCAAAAATTGCTGCTTGGCTCCAGACAAGCAAACCAACAAGAGACTCTACTGGAACAAGATGCAAAGCACAGTCATATTGAATTTGAACATCAATTTTAAAAGCGATTCTTTATAATTTCTGGAGCTCATAATCAGAGAGGCAGCATACTGAGACTATGCCAGATAGCTTAACTCTTCCACTTGGGATTTGCTTCTGCTTTTATTTAAAAATAAAAATAACCTGTAATACATAAAAATGTTTTCCCTCATTTTATTTAGTCAAAGTCACGTTTTCTGACAATTAAATCATGCTTCCTTATTTCAGTAGAGGGAATGTTTGATTTTTTTCTTTTGCCTGAAAAAGGGACACTGGAAAGACATCTATAGGAAAGCACCCACATCCTGAACTGGCTGTGGAGAGACCAAGATGAGTACAAGATGAAAAGGGATGGAAGATACAAAATTAGCATAGGTTCATGCCCAACTGAGTCTCAGAAACCAGCATGGAGTGCTGAATATATCCAGAAAGGGCCCATTCATTCATTCCTTTAGGAACTTTGATTGCGTCTTTACCAGATATCAAGAACAAGCTGGTAATGATTTACCAAATGAATAAAGTTTCTTGCTCAAGGGGAAAAAATGCATTCTTGGGACCAATCATGTGCTAGTAAACATGCTCTTCAAGGGAAAAAAAATCCCTGTTTTTCACTCTTTTGTTGACGTGATATAAGTATTCTCTCCACCTGTGATTTCAAGATACTCATTGAATTATGTGATCATAGTACAAAAGGTGAGTATTCATCTACGCAAGTAATTATTTAACTACGTTGGGTAAATAGGTGGTTATGCTTCTATGGATGCTTATGATAGGAGGGATGATGAAAGAGAGGTAAATTTTCCTCTACTATAGTGAGAAGTGAATAAATGCAGGTAAAAACGGAAAGGATGGTGAGAAGTACCATGCTTTACTAACAGGCTGTTGAAAATAGTTGTGTCTGGAATCCAAGAAATAGGCAGAAGAAACTGGGGATAGATATTCTTCCAATAGCCTTGGAGAGCTTTATGAGTCTTTAAACTAGATCTTGAAAAATTTAAAACAGGGTTAATAAAAATTAAATTTAAAAAAGGTACCCATTGAAGTCGCTGAACCAGAGTTGGAGGGAGATACAGAGTTGGGCTTTCGTGATTAAACAAGAGTCAACTCTGATACATCACTGCCTAGAACAAGCATTGCTGATGATGTGGAAAGGTATCCTTGAGACAGAATAAAGGCCGCATACACAGCACTGCACCTTCTCACCAATTAATCAAGGAAAACTGAGTGTGTATTCTCTGTCTCTGGCGGCCCATGTGCATGAGTCTCAGTCAAGTCCAGCCTTGCTGAAAAGCGAGCCATGGTGTTCCAAAGGGAAGCAATATAAGCAGAATAATTTTGCAGGGCAGGGATTTAGAAGAGCTCCAGTAGGTCAGCAAGCCCAGATAGCTCCCTGTGCAATTCCGCTTTGAAGCCTGAAATTCCCACAGTCAGCATCAGGAGGCCTTGTGAAGTGCCAGTCCCAGAGGGGTAACAAGTCACTCCCCTGGTAAACAGGTGGTGTGACGCAGCAGAAGAAGATCTGGCTGATCAGTAAAGGTATTCCATTCCTGGTCAGATAATAACTGATTGTGAGGTGTGTGGCAAGTCCCTCAGTTTTGAATCTCAGTCTCTGTGAACCCAATGACATCCTTTGTCATGCTCATCTGATATGTTGCAAATCACCTCTGTATCAAGCAGGCCTCTGGACCAAGACGGCAGATCTGTTGGTGGCTCTGTGCTACAAGGCCCGATGCTTTGACAGTCCGCTTTGTTTGGAATTGGGGTATGGAGAGAGATGTCCACCTACTTTTTAAACTGTGTGGTATTTAGTTGCTAAGCCCTGTCTGACTCTTTTGTGACCCCATGGACTGTAGCCCTCCAGGCTCCTCTGTTCATGGGACCTCCCTGGCAAGAGTACTAGGCTGGGTTGCTGTTTCCTTGTCCAGGGGATCTTCCTGACCCAGGGATCAAACCGATGTCTCCTGCTTCTCTTGTGTTGGCAGGTGGATTCTTTACCACTGGGCCACCAGAAACGTGTTCTGTAAATAATTCACACTTTCAGTTCAGTTGCTCAGTCATGTATGACTCTTTGCCACCCCAAGGACTGCAGAATGCCAGGCTTTCCTATCCATTGCCAATTCCCAGAGCTTACTCAAATTCATGTCCTTTGATTCAATGATGCCATCCAACCATCTCATCCTCTGTCATCCCCTTCTCCCACCCTCAATCTTTCCCAGAATCAGGGTCTTTTCAAATGAGTTGGTTCTTCACAGCAGGTAGCCAAAGTACTGGAGTTTCAGCTTCAGCATCAGTCCTTCCAATGAATATTCAGGACTGATTTCCTTTAGGATGCACTGATTGGATCTCCTTGCAGTCCAAGGGACTCTCAAGAGTCTTCTTCAACACCATAGTTCAAATACATCAATTCTTTGGTGCTCAGCTTTCTTTATAGTCCAACTCTCATGTCTATACATGACTACTGGAAAATCCATAGTTTGACTACATGGAACTTTGTTGGCAAAGTAATGTCTCTACTTTTTAATATGCTGTCGAAGTTGGTCATAGCTTTCCTTCCAAGGAAAGTGTCTTTTAATTTCATGACTTCAATCACCATCTGCAGTGATTTTGGAGCCCAGAAAAATAAAGTCTCTCACTGTTTCCCCTGTTTCCCCATCTATTTGCCACGAAGTGATGGGACCGGATGCCATGGTCTTAGTTTTCCGAATGTTGAGCATTAAACCAACTTTTTCACTCTCCTCTTTTGCTTTCATCAAGAGGTTCTTTAGTTCTTCACTCTCTGTCATAAGGGAGGTGTCTGCATATCTGAGGTTATTGATATTTCTCCTGGCAATCTTGATTCCAGCTTCTGCTTCATCCAGCCCAGCGTTTCTCATGATGTACTCTGCATATAACTTAAATAAGTAGGTTGACAATACACAGCCTTGATGTACTCCTTTCCCTATCTGGAACCAGTCCTTTGTTCCATATCCAGTTCTAACTGTTGCTTCTTGACTTGCATACTGATTTCTCAGGAGGGAGGTCAGGTGGTTTGATATTCCCATCTCTTGAAGAATTTTCTATAGTTTGTTGTGATCCACACAGTCAAAGGCTTTGGCATAGTCAATAAAGCAGAAGTAGATGTTTTTCTGGAACTCTCTTGCTTTTTCCATGATCCAGCAGATGCTGGCAATTTGATCTCTGGTTCCTCTGCCTTTTCTAAATCCAGCTCAAACATCTGGAAGTTCATGGTTCATGTACTGTTGAAGCCTGGCTTGGAGAATTTTGAGCATTACTTTGCTAGTGTGTGAGATGAGTGCAATTGTGCAGTAGTTTGAGCATTCTTTAGCATTGCCTTTCTTTGGGGTTGGAATGAAAACTGACCTTTTCCAGTCCTGTGGCCACTGCTGAGTTTTCCAAATTTGCTGGCATGTTGAGTGCAGCACTTTCACAGCATCATCTTTTAGGATTTGAAATAGCTCAACTAGAATTCCATCACCTTCACTAGCTTTGTTCATAGTAATACTTCCTAAGGATCACTTGACTTTGCATGGTAGAATGTTTGCTCTAGGTGAGTGATCACATCATTGTGGTTATCTTGGTCATGAAGATCACTTTTTATAGTTCTTCTGTGTATTCTTGCCATCTCTCCTTAATATCTTCTGCTTCTGTTAGGTCCATGCCATTTCTGTCCTTTTTTAAGCCCATCTTTGCATGAAATATTCCCTTGGTATCTCTAATTTTCTTGAAGAGATCTCTAGTCTTTCCCATTCTATTGTTTCCCTCTATTTCTTTGCATTGATCACTGAGGAAGGCTTTCTTATCCTTCCTTGCTATTCTTTGGAACTCTGCATTCAAATGGGTATATCTTTCCTTTTCTCCTTTGCCTTTCACTTCTCTTCCTGTCACAGCTATCTGTAAGGCCTCCTTAGACAATCATTTTGCTTTTTTGCATTTCTTTTTCTTGGGGATGGTGTTGATCACTGCCTCCTGAACAATGTCACGAACCTCCATCCATAGTTCTTCAGGCACTCTGTCTATCAGATCTTATCCCTTGAATCTATTTCTCACTTCTACTGTATAATCATAAGGGATTTGATTTAGCCTAGTATAAAGTGGAACATTTCTCTCTCATTCTTGTGGTGATCACCAGCTTTTACTAGTGCTTTGTAAAGGTCCTCGAGACTTTCAAGATGTCATTCAACTATCAAGTCAGCATCAAACTTTCAGAGTCTAAGAATGACATGAACATCATAAAATTTTTTGCAGCATTTCTCTGTGAGTCAAAGTGAGCAGAAGCATAAGAGAGGCAGGAAGTTTAAGTACCAGGAACCAAGGTGAAGAGATAGATTCCACTGGTACTTTAACAGAGTAAACCGGGCATGGAGTTTCAAGAGGGAGTTTCCTGTCTCTCCTTCACAGTGCATCCGCATCCACCCCGAGAGTATTATGAATGTGTGTTTTTATCATCCTCCCAATATCTTAAAAGTTACAGCCCAGTAACCACACATCAGAATTCACTTTGGTCAGCAGTAATTGACAAACAAAACTGTGCTAATTTCACCCTGCTCATCATAATTGTACCCCAGATCACAATAGACCCAGACAACACACAACACAGACCTTGAGTTGGCTCAAACGAGAACCACAGTGCCCTTCAGAATAGGGTCCTGGGGATCCGAACACATGCCTGTCACTGCCCTGGTTTTTAACTCCTGTTTGGAGAAACACAAATTTTGCCAAATCTTCATTTTTAAATCTCCTGGCATTAAAAAAAAAAATTGCTCTCCAGCCACATTTAAGCAAGGAAATGTGTTTTTCTAAATACTTAACTTGGTCCTGGGGAGGAGACATTACTTCCATCAGAGAACATCATGGGTTTTAAAATTTTGACAAACTCCATTTGTTCGCAGGCATCTGGCGTGAGCTGACATCAGCGTGACTCTGGCAGCCAGTTGGCATTCGAGCCCTAGGATAAGAAATAAGAACTTTAGAAGTAAATTGTCCAGGGGAAAGGCCATTTGAGGTCTTGCAACCCTAGCTGCCTCAGAGTTTTTCCAGAGATGATGAAGCCTGTGGTTAAGAGTATCCATTGATCGCAGGACCAAAATGGGCTTCCACAGGCCGAGAAGCTTCTTCATTGATCTATTTATACTTGCATCATAAATTTTTTTCTGATTCTGAAAGAAATGCAAGCTTGTAAAAATACAAACGGTAAAAAATTATAAGAAGTAAAAGCAAATGTCTCCTGTAATCACATACCCCAAAAATAATGTAATTATTTTTTGTGGATTTCCTTAAGTTTTAATGCCTATGTGAATATCTACGTAATAATTACCATTACTTAATAAAAGTGGATCATAACATATGCGTATATATAGATATACACACATATAATACACAATATATATGTGTATTATACACTGTATGTTCCCCTGGTGGCTCAGTCAGTAAAGAATCCACCTGCAATGCAAGAGGCCTGGGTTTGATCCCTGGGTTGAGAAGATCCCTTGAAGAAGGAAATGGCAACCCACTACAATTCTTGCCTGGGAAACCCCATGGACAGACAAGCCTGGTGGGCTACAGTCCATGGGGTATCAAGAGCCAGACATGACTTAGCAAATAAACCACCACCATGTATATATATAAGATATATATATCTTTTACCCCTAGTTATTGAAGGGAAGTTATGACCGACCTAGATAGCATATTAAAAAGCAAAGACATTACTTTGCCAACAAAGGTCCATCTAGTCAAGGTTATGGTTTTTCCAGTAGTCATGTATGGACATGAGAGTTGGACTATAAAGAAAGCTGAGTGCCAAAGAATTGATGCTTGTGAACTGTGGTGTTGGAGAAGACTCCTGAGAGCCCCTTGGACTGCAAGGAGATCCAACCAGTCCATCCTAAAGGAAATCAGTTCTGGGTGTTCATTGGAAGGACTGATGCTGAAGCTGAAACTCCAATACTTTGGCCACCTCATGCGAAGAGCTGACTCATTTGAAAAGACCCTGATTCTGGGAAAGATTGAGGGCAGGAGGAGAAGGGGACAACATAGGATGAGATGGTTGGATGGCATCATCGACTCAATGGACATGGGTTTGGGTGGACTCCGGGAGTTGGTGATGGACAGGGAGGCCTGGTGTGCTGCGGTCCATGGGGTCACAAAGAGTCGGACACGACTGAGCGACTGAACCGAACTGAACTGATCCTGGACATCTTTCTAGGTCAGTTCATGTAGTTCCATGCCTTTCTTTTTGGGGTCTGGACAGAAAGGCCCCTCTTTTAGGGTCATTGTGTTTTCTTTGTGAGGGGAACAGAGGAAAGGCAGCGTCCCATTTCACAGAAGGACAAATTGAACAGCAGACAGGATGCCTGCCCCTCCCAAGGTCCACAACCAGCTGACTCCTCAGCATGGCTGAGACCTCCGCAGTCTGTGCCTTTGGACTAGCGACCCTTTCCAGATGTCAGCCCATTGCTCCCCCATCTCCTGAAATAGGAGTTAAAATGATTACTTTTGAACAGCTAAGCTGTGCTAACCATAGATCGATTTTGCAGGTTGCTACCAAGAGGGATACTCAAACAATCATTAAACCACAGCGGATGGTCATTCATTCCCGCAAGAACTAAAAATAAACCCAGTAGGTCGTCTCTGCACTATTTTCCAGCAGAACTCAAAACAAACCAATGATACAGGCTTAGCAGTGCTGGTGCCTGTTCCCTTAAGAGAAACAAACTCTCGGAAATTACAGTTATTTATTGTTCCCTGTTAGACACAAAGACCATCATGAGCCTTGCTTTCTCTATTGACTGGGGAAGACAGCATTCATCACAGCAGGAATCTGAAGTCGGGGTTGGGATTGCACTTTGGGCTGCTTCTGCAAGGAAGGGCTGGAGAACCCCTGCTCTCCACGCTTGATGCTCTGATGTAGTATATGCAGGACACCCTGTCCTTGTTCCTGTCCTTCCACCCAGACCACCCACCCCTCCAGACGCATCTGCTAATGGGCATTGCCTTCTATCAGACTGCTCATCACCCCCCACCACTCCAGCCTTGAGCCCTTCCTTCACCAGCTTCTCTCTTCAGATACCCAGTTCCTCTTAGCTTCTTTTTGTTGCTCTTCTGTCTCCCCCATTGAGCTTTGCAGGTGGCTCAGTGGTAAAGAATCCGCCTGCAATGCAGGAGACACAGGTTCGATCCTTGGGTCGGGAAGATCACCCTGGAGGAGGAAATAGAAACCCACTTTGCCTGGAGAATCCCATGGACAGAGGAGCCTGGTGGGCTAGAGTCCATGGGTTGCAAAGAATCAGACATGGCTTAGCACTGAACAACAACAAACTGCCTCTCTCCTGCTCAGACTGTCTGTCCGGGCCTTATCCCCTGGCCTCTTTTCACTTGCTGTCAGCCATTGATTGAGTTGTTTCTTCCTCCAATGCAACCAGCATCATCTTGCCCACTTCAATCAGCCCTCAGCCCACATCAGTTCAGCCTTAGTTCCTGCCAAGTTGCTGTATGGATGTCCACCTTCAAGGTTATTTTCACACCAGATGTCCTGTCTCCTGTCTCCTCTCTCCACTAAACCCTCTGGAAGCACACCTCCCATCACACCCCTTTCCTCTTTCAGACATGTCCAGGGGACCCACTGCTGGTTTGCACTGGGCCTCTCAACAGCTGTTTGTTGGTGCTGAGACTTCAAAGGTGAATAGTATCTAAATCTCTGCCCACAGAGGTACACATCTCACCTGGAGGAGGATGAGCCAGTGAATAACACGTGGCCAGCCCAGATGGGTGCAGGAGGAGGGGAGCCCAGGTGCTGAGGGGCTCCAGGCCAACTCTGGGCATTAGGGGAGCTCTGGGGAGGGGATGACAGGTCACAGCCAGTCCTGTCACCTTTGAACCAGGTGACAAAGGGAGTCATGACCCTCCACCATCTGGCCTGAGTTTCTAACTTCCTCTCCTTGCCTCCCTCCCGTCCCACAGCTCTCTCCCCCGCCCCAGCAACATTCTGCAGCTCTCTTACACCCCGGTCTTCTTGGGGTCCCCTCTGCTTAGAAAGCCTCCTGCCCCCATGCCCACTTTGTCTCTCCAGTCCCCAGCCAGTATGACCCCTCGTCCGCTGTCAGCTGTCCCGTTCAGGTGTTCAGTCTACAGTTACTTAGCAAATGTTTACAGAGTGCCATTTTGGCCAGGTGTTGAATAGGGCAGAATAGGAAGGGAATAAAAGATTTAGAATCTGTAGTATAAGCAGCTAACTCCCACCCCCGATTGATGGTGTCATTATATTGCAGGTAAAAGGTTTTCTATTAGACATCTGACCCCTATCTACTGGCTAACTTCTGCTGTCTCCTCCTGTCTCTTCTGGTTCTTTTCCTTCATTCCTGTAGTCTTTCAGATCTTTATCATTCATGTATTTGCCACATGCCACCTTGTGTTACTGATTTATTTCATCTGCATTCTTTCTCTGTCTCTGCTGCGAGCTCCTATTGGCAAGGAATCTCTCTTTTACTACACTTCTATATTCCCATAGTTAAGGTTCTTGGCTCTGTAAGACATTTAGGCTTTTTTCAATGGATAAAGAAGATGAATGAATAAAGAATATGTGAATATATATATTCAGCACAAAAAAGAATGAAATAATGCCATTTGCAGCAACATGGATAGACCTAGAGGTTATCATACTAAGTGAGGTAAGTCAGAAAGAGAGACGCAAATGCCATATGATATTACTTACATGTGGAATCCAAAATATGACACAAATCAACTGAAACAAAAACAGACCCATAGACATAGAGAACAGACTTGTGTTTGCCAAGGGGCAGTAGGGGAGGAGTGGACTGGGAGTTTGGGATTAGCGGAAGCAAACTAGTGTACACAGAATGGATAAACAACAGGTCCTACTGTGGAGCACAGGGAACTGCCCTCAATACCGTGATACACCATCATGGGAAGGAATATGAAAAGTACACATAGGTATAACTGAGTCACTTTGTTCTACGGAAAAAAATGAACACAACATTGTAAATCAACTAAACTTCAATAATTAAAAAAAAAAAAAAAACGGTCCCATTCCCTTGTTGAATGGGAAATTGAGGACACGGATGGGAGGAGGAGGTGGGCCCTGCAGACACCCACACCCCACAAGGTGCTGGCGTTGATGTCTTACTTGGGATGAGTGGGAAACATCACTATGACAGTGCCCAGCCTGTCCCCAGAGAGGGTGAGGTCCCCTCACATCCTCCCCTGGGCAGCCTCTGGGTCTTCCTCACTGACTGTTGTGAAGAGAAGCATTTCCATCCTCCAGCTCTTTCTCCCACCATGAACACACCCTGGCATTTCTGTTGTTCAAAGCTGGACTCATAAGCCACTACCTAATGCAATAAATTTCTTTTAACACTAAAGCCAGAGCTGTAATGATTTATCTCAGGATCTCAAATCATTTTGACTCTCACGTATACTTAAATTATAAACCATGTCAGGAAAATATCTCATTTTCCATAAGTAGTAATAGTCAGGTTTATAAGTTACGGGATAATATTTTATATGAGAAAAGGTTGAACTCTTGTCATTTCCTTCCCAAGCTTGAAATAAGTAACACGAATAAAATGGGTTTTCAATTTTCCAGTGACTTTGAAAACTATCTAAGTGGGAACCACTTCCCTTTTTCCTCCAAAGCAGAGACCTACATTCTGTAGACTTTCAGAAATATTTTTGAAAGTTTTCACCTTGCTGTTGCTTCAAGATTGCTGATAAGCTGGAGTTTAAATTGAATTTATTTGAAATAGAATTAACAAATTGAATTTTTTCTGGATTCTGTTCTATCTTGCCAAAATTTTAATGAGCTTTTCACATAGAACCTTGAAAATAAATGCATTAATAATAATTCCAGCCACAGTCATATTAGTAGAAGAGTTACCAATGTTGAAAGGTATGAGAAATGTTCCATTACATATAAAGATTAGATAAATAGATAGAGATAAATTAAATTGAAATAAAACTAAAGACCTAATAGTGACCAGATATTTTGGTAATTTCTCTCTTGTATGTCTTTTTTTAATAGTTAAATATTTATAAAATCAACTTCTGGAAATGTTCAAACACAGCCATGTTCAGACAAATAATATACTTGACTCGTATTTCCTATTTCTTTATACATCTTACCTTTAACAGAAAAGAAAATATAACTGTGAGAAAGCAGAGCTGCTGTAAGAGAAACATCTGTTTCTCTATTCATAAAGCAACTGAAAAAAAACATAAAAAATTCAGTGGACATTATTCAATTAAAAAAAAGCCTTTCTTCAAGAAAACATTTTAGTGCACCAATTTTGTTTCATTACTAACGGGGTCATTTCAATTGTGGAATACTAAAACTCTTTTTCCATTATCACTGTTAATTGTGCAGAATACGGAATCCCACCTGCTGACGATTTTGACAAATTTATGTTGCTGATAAAATGAAAACCATCTTCGTTTGCAACCAAATCACAGGTTATCGCTGCCTTCATAACTTGTGAATTGAAATTCACTGCTCTTCCAAACTCAGGACTTCAAGAGCTGTATTTTCTCTCTTATCTGAGATCACCATCAGCAGTGGGGCATTTCATATCACTTTGGACCACATCAGTATCGCTGAACACACTGGGTAACAAGAAGCAAGGTTAATTGGATTGATAACATAGCAATATCCAAATGGCTGAATATTTTAGCATCCCATTTACTATAAATCTGAAAGCACTTGTCATTTTCTCCCTTATTTCTGATGAGAGGCTAGCCCCCAAGTTTTACTGTGTAACCTTATGACTCTGACCTCTTCCCTCAAGCATTAAACCGGTCACCTTGGCACTGACTAGTGACTAATTCAGATGGAACAGCAAAGCTGGTTTTGTTTTATGAGGAGAGAGAGAGAGCGTGTTTTCCATAGCGCAGCCCTGCTTGATTTGTTTCTCCATCACTTTTCAGAAGCTCTATTCTTTTACTACCCAGGAAGGGGGAAGGTTTACATCTGCTCCCAACAGAACTGCTCATGTGCGAGGGAAACATGGGCTCCAGGTGCCCCCCGGCACCACTGCCATCTGAAATCAGGCAGCCTGCTACCCATAGGCATCTGTGTATCCAGTCGATGGTTTTGAGGCCTGCAGAGAGCACCCACCAGGGATGGCTGGCAATGAGAGTGTGCTTCAGAAGCTGACAGCTAAACCCAGGTCCCCACCCCATGGGAGCCCTGTTGGCCCACCTCTGTGGAAACTCACCAGCTCCAGGTTCACACCACACCTGAAACACAGCGCCTGAGCAAGTGGATACACTGACCATCCGTTCTTCCAGCCAACATTTATGACGGGGGTAGGGGTTTGAGGGCCCAAGTCTGGAGATGCAAAAATAAAGGAGACCCAAGGGGCTTCTCTGGCGGTCCAGTGGTTAAGAATCTGCCTTCCAGTGTAGGGGGTGAGAGTTCAACTCCTAGTCCAGGAACTAAGATCCCTAAGCCTCGTGGCCAAAAGACCAAAACATTAAACAGAAGCAATGTTGTAGCAAATTCGATAAAGACTTCGAAATAAAATAAAGGAGACCTAACTGCCTCCTTCCAGCTCACAGGTGGAATCACTCATACCGGGAATGGAGACGACACCGCTCTGCAACCACTGTAGGAAGCCATCCTGATATCATGGGATCCTGAAAAGAGAGGTCTGGTGGCAACAGAGAAAGGAAAATGTCCAGAAGAGCGTCACTAGCGCAATGAGGAGTCAGCAGCACCTGAGCACACAGGGCTGGATCTGACGGGCTTTGAGGATTCCATAGGTGGACAGTTGCCATCAGGCTCCTGTCTCATCAAACACACCACGAGTCACGGAGTCGCCGATATTTACTGAACACCAACTCTGCCCCCACGTTATATCATCTCCTTGAATCCTGAGAATAATCTCTCCAGTTGACACTGTCATCCCATTTTACAGATGATCAGCTGAGACTCCATAACTTTCCTGAAGTCTCACAGCCAGCAGATGTGGGAATTAGAATTTGACCTCTACAGCAGTGGTCCCCAACACTTCAGGCACTACAGACTGGTTTCATGAAGACAATTTTTCCATGGACGGGAGTAGGGGCTGGTTTGGGGATGATTCAAGCGCACTACATTTATTGTGCAGTTTAGTTCTATTTTTATTATTACATCAGCTCCACCTCAGAACATCAGGCATTAGATCCCAGAGGTTAAGAATCCCTGCTCTAAAGTGAAAGCTGTTTCTTTTTTTTTGGTCTCTGAGCCAGGTTTCTACCCCAAGAGGACACGGAGGTTCCCAATAAGAGCTGGGCATTTCTGCTCCAGGTTTGGAGCAAAAGGCCAGCCCCCTTTACCCCCTTCTCCCACTGGGTCCCTTGATTCACTGGATCAACCTACCTAGGATTTTCCCCAAGCCAGTCATGGCTGGGCCAGTTTTATTACCTTGTGAAAGTGAAAGTTGCTCAGCTGTGTCCAACTCTTTGCTGCCACATGGACTATACAGTCCGTGGAATTCTCCAGGTCAGACTACTGGAGCAGGTAGCTGTTCCCTGGTCCAGGGGATCTTCCCAACCCAGGGATCGAACCCAGGTCTCCAACACTACAGGCAGATTCTTTACCAGCTGAGCCAGCAGGGAAGCCCACCTGGCTCTTTTCTCTCCCACGTGAGTGGATGGGCCTGAGTGTCTGGGCCATCTGTTCCTCCAGCCTCTGCCAAACCTGGATTTCTTTCCATCACCTACTGTCCACACTGCTAGTTCCTACTTCTCCACCCTGTTTCTCTTCTAATCCAATGGTCTTTTTTTTTTTTTTTTTTTCCCCATACTCTTCCTGATGGATGCTGGTTTCATCCAAATAATCTACTAACCTGCCTTCTAAAAATGATTCTGGTCAGTCTAAACATTTCAAGGCTTTAAAGAGATGTTACGTTTTGGAGTCAACACATCTACAAATTATAACTCTGCTACTTACCAGCTGAATGGTCTTGAGCAAGTGGCTTTACCTCTCTGAGCCTCAGTTTTCTCATCTGCGGAAAGGATATAGTGATGATGCTCTCACAGGGTGATTGCAAGGACTCAGTGATCTTGTTTTTACAAAGAGCACAGAGCAGTGCTTGATATCAAGACCACTGCACTGCACAACATCAAGCTGGGATGGGGATAGTGCCCCCTGGATATACACAGTTGCACAGTGCACAGACTATGCTGGAGACAGGACTGTATCCAGCAGTCCTGCCTAGTAAACAGTTAATAATCAAGAAAATGTTATTATTCTTTCCTTTCCTCCTTGCTAGTAGCTGCTTTGTAATAGGTCTTTAAATTGTCCCATGTGGGATGGTTGCTGTTGCTGCTAAGTCGTTTCAGTCGTGTCCGACTCTGTGCCACCCCCATAGACGGCAGCCCACCAGGCTCCTCTGTCCCTGGGATTCTCCAGGCAAGAATACTGGAGTGGGTTGCCATTTCCTTCTCCAATGCACGAAAGTGAAAAGTGAAAGTGAAGTCACTCAGTTGTGCCCAACTCTTAGTGACCCCATGGAATGCAGCCTACCAGGCTCCTCCATCCATGGAATTTTCCAGGCAAGAGTACTGGAGTGGGTTGCCACTGCCTTCTCCAGTAGGATGGAGGGCATAGTTAAAGATTTAAAACTCCCCTGTGATCCTCATCTATACAAATTGTTAAGGAAGACTTTAATGTAGAAAAGCAGATGTCTTTTCTAGACTAGCTGTCTCTCTTGACAAGGGCTTAGACACAGTAGCCCCTGGGTGCTCTTCTCACAGCCTGCTGGGCAGACTAGCTGCTTAACCCAACCTACTCATTTCTCCATACTGTACTTCTGCCAAGCAAGTCTTGTATATTGAATAGGTATTTGCACAATAAATGTATATTTTCCAGTAAGTGCCTCTGGCTTCACTGTACTGCCAGAGGACTTTCTATGCAAGCGGCAAGGTCTCTGTAAAAAAGGAGGTCATCTGAGTTGTTTTCCATCCAAAGACCTTTAAATCCCCTACTTAACATTATTAGTTCCCGAGCCCATTGTTGATAATAAATATCCTTGTGATTGCTTGACCTGAACATGATTGTTTGAATTTCAGCCCTATTTTTACTTTCCCTTCATAGCCAAGTTCTGTGTGATCTGTATCTACCCTCTCTATTGTATCTGCTTCCTACGCTCCAGCCTCTATAATCTGTCTTTGATCAGTTTCTCTTAAACTCTCTTCTGCCTTGTTATGGCTTTTCCTTTTCTTTTTCTTGGCGTCCCTCCAGTTTCCCCAATTCTTTTCCTTTTGAAGTCACCAATGACTTCTTCCTAGTCGAATGCTGGCCTTACCAGGCTGCAGAGAAATCACCTGGGGAAAGGAAAGTCTTTCCACAAAAGTGGTGTCAGAATAACTGGAAATCAACATGAGGAAAAAAATAAACCTTAACCCTTACTTCATAATTTCATACCTCCAAATTACAGTTAGATGTAAAAGCGAAATCTTCAGTTCTTTGGAAGAAAACATTGAAGAGAATCGTTGTGACCTTGAAGCAAGTAAATACTTCTTAGACAGGACCCAAAAAAATTAACTACCAAAAAAAAAGTGATAAATTGGACTTCATCAAAACTAAAAACTTCTACTCAACAAGAAAGAATCATGAAGACAACAAACAGGCAAACCATAAACTATCAGAAAAATTAGATAAATCTGACAAAGGACCTGTATACAGAATACACAAAGAACTCTCACAACTTAATACTAAAAAGCAAAAACACCAATGATAAAAGTGGCCAAAAAATCCTTGACCAAAGAAAGGGTCCGCAAGCACTTGAAGAAGTATTCAATGTGATTAGTCATCAAGGTAATGAAAATGTAACAGACTGACAATACGAAAGTTGATGAGATACAGAGCAAAAAACATTCTTAAACCTTGTGTAAAATCATACAACCACTTTGAGAAACTCTTTGGCAGTTTCTTATGGCACTAAACATGTAACTGTATTATACCCAGCAACTTTGCTCCCAGAGTTGGCCCAAGACAAATAAAATCAGATATCCTTTAAAAAAAAAAAAAGGCTTCTACAAAAATGCCACAGATGCTTTACTGAGAGTAGCCAAAACTGGGAGAAAAATGACCATCAGAAGGAAAATGGATTTTAAAAGTGCAGTAGAGCAATCCGATGGAACACTACTCAGACTACAAAGGAGCAGTAGCTATAATACCATGGATGGCACTCAAAAGCAGCCTAGTGATAGCAGACAGACATCAAAGAGTGTGTAGCCAGTGACTGCATTTATGTGAAATTTATGAGCAGGCAAAGCTCAGCTATGGAGACAGAAATCAAAACAGTGGCGTCCTCTGAGGTGGGGTAAGGGGGTTGGTGAGTGGGGATTGACTGGTTGGGGATACAAGGGAACTTTCTGGGGAGATGGGAGTGTCCTATATCATGATAGGAGTGTGCATTAAGTGTGTGGACATTTGTCAAAACTCATTGAACATGCGCACTTAAGATCTGAGAATTTAATTGAAAGCTGTAATTCAATAAAAACAAATTTTTAAACAAATGAAGCTTCCCCTTCTCAAGCTTTTTTGCTGTTATTTAACATCTCTTCAAACTGTACCCTGGCTCTAAGGGTTTCCCAGCCCCCTAACTCCCCTACCTCACCCCACCCCTGTTCTGTGTGCTGCCTGCGAGAGGGTGGACCCTCATGCCCTCATCCTCTTTCCTGTATATTACCTCATCTGCTCACTCATCCTGAGCACAGCCCTGTCAAGATACAATAAACTAAATTCACAGATTCAAGACTTTTTTCCTAACAAAGTTAGAGAACATTCCTTCTGCAACCTAAGAAATGCACCCAGGGTGATTCATGTCCCTTCCCCCCCACTATTTCCCATGGAAACCAAGCAAAACCAAATCGCTTACCTGGAAATAGCAGACGACCCACAAATGTCCACAGATACCCGTTTTGGCACCCCGCATCCTCCCAAGTTCAGGTGATGATGTCATCCTTGCTTTTTTGGAAACTGGCTCCCTTTATGCTTTCAGTCCTGTCACATTCAGAGGCTAAATTCACTGGAGAGTCATCACGGCTAATGCTGGTCTCCCAGTGACATCTAAGTGCATTGCTGATGTTCAATGAATATTAATAAATAATAGCAACTGTAGGCTTGAGTAAGAGAACCAAGCCCCAGGCACTCTGCGACCAGGAAATCTAAATAAGAAATTTTGAAGCTTTCTACTGTCATTAATTAAGATTAGAAAGCTAGTGAACTATGCAAAAAAAATGAAGCAATCTTTTATGTTCAGGCCCAGAAATGCTGAGGATGATTGCATTTTACTGGTGTCTCTTTGTTTTGCTTTATTGTGTGTGTATGTGCGTGCGCACGTGTGGCAAAGAATCCTAACTCAGACAACCATAAAGAAAAGTCATTAGAAAGAGCAACTGAAGAGCATACAGCTGTTATTTCCTTACTAAGCGTTATTACTCAGCTAAATACTCAGAAATGTGCAAAAAGAAAAAGGTCTGGCTATAACATTTTTTAAAAAGAACTATCCAAATGAACTTACTTATAAAACAGAAACAGACTCACAGACTTAGAGAATGAGCCTATGGTTGCCAGGGAGAAGAAATATTTAGGGAGTTTGGGATCGACATGTACACTCTGCTAAATTTTAAATGGATGACAAACAAGGACCTACTATGCAACACAGGGAAATCTGCTCAGTGTTATATGGCAGCCTGGATGGGAGGGGAGTTTGGGAGGGAATGGATACATATATATGTATAGCTGAGTCCCTCCACTGTTCACTGAAACTATTACAACTATGCGTGCATCTCTGTGTGTGTAAGAAAGTCATTTAGTTGTGTCTGACTCTTTGTGATCCCATGGACTGTAGCCTGCCGGGTTCCTCTGTCCATGGAATTCTCCAGGCCAGAATACTGGAGTGGGTAGCCATTCCCTTCTCCAGGAGATCTTCTCAACCCAGGGAGTGAACCCAGGTCTCCCACAGTGCAGGCAGATTCTTTACCAGCTGAGCTACCAGGGAAGCCTAAGAATACTGGAGTGGGCAGCCTATCCCTTCTCCAGCAGATCTTCCTGACCCAGAAATCAGACCAGGGTCTCCTGCTTTTGCAGATGGATTCTTTACCAGCTGAGTTACCCCAATACAAATAAGAAGTTGTTTTTAAAAAAAGAGAGCTACCCAGATTAAGTAGTTTTCTGTTTCCAGCCCTTTGTACCAAAGACGTTGAATGGCTTTTTCCATTGTCTATTAATAGAAATATTTTTGCCTGATTTTCTGAAGCTGGTCCTGTCTGGTTTGAGAGGATAGTTACGGATAGAAGTCATCACTACTTTTTTACTGCTATCCCTAAAGACATATCAAAGGCTTGGACATCTTTTGATAACACACATTCTATTTTACAAGATTGAAATCATTGAGACCTGGGGCTCATTTCCTGGGGCAAATATGTGAGCAGAGCCGGGCTTGAGAAAGAAGAAAGCAGGGCGAAGGATGTGCAGGACGGCTCTGAGTTGGGAAGGAGAAGAGGATGTGAGACCAGGGGTGACCACAGCCACCACAGGGGCGACCAGGACGCCCCGAGGGCTCAGTGAGCACCGGACCCACCGTGATACCCACTCGTCCCACCTGTCACCTGTGCTTGCACAAAGCTCTCAGGCATACGTGTCCAAAGGGCTGTACTAATTTTTTGTTTTAGTGTGGAAAATTTTTTTTATTACAGTATAGTTGATTAACAATCTTGTGCCAACCGCTGCTGTACAGTAAAATGACTCAGCAACACACATATATACATTCTTTTTTGAAAATAATCTTTTCCATTATGGCTTTTTCCCTAGAGATTGGGTATAGTTCCCTGTGCTAACTCACACTGCTACGCATGGGGCCGAGAGCCCTGGCTTCCCGCATGGTAACCAGCGTTCATTTTTATCCACGTCCAGAAAATGGTCTTCTGCCATCCACTCTTCATCTGTCACAACCTTGGTAACTGCCCCATGAGGAGCTTGTGAGCGAGCTTTGTGTGACGCTCTGGAGCCACTGCTTGGGGCCAAGGTCTCTGCAAGGTCGCTTCTGCAGGACTAGTGGGCCCAGACCAGCAGCATCTCGGGTGGGTCACCGGAGGTTTGGGACCCTGTGTTGTCTGCTGTCCAAGTCCCAGTGGGTAGTCTGGTGCACAGCAGGCACTCAAAGAATATTTATGGCTTTGTTGAATTTGCCATGAGAGATTCAGAAACTCACTGTTTCAGGACCTCCTAAATTATGTGGCCAGAAAGACAGGATGAAATAGTTGTACTTGTCCCTACGAGAATTCTCTTCAAAAGGAGTATAATGAACCAGCCATTTTAATTATTCCAAGGACACTGCCCGGTCAGTGTCTCACTGAACCACACACATGCCGGAAGTCTGGATGCTCTGGATTCTGTTTGGTTTTGGTGCCTAGGGTCCACCCAATTCCCATTTCCTTGTTTCTGCTTTTGTTCCTCAGGAGACTTGAACCAAAACACCTCCTGCGCTTAACCAACTAGAAATGAGTAAACGGAGCACCTCAGATTGTAATGAAACAAAGGGCCATCTCAGAAACTGCACAGCTAACCCCTGAGGAGCGAAATCTCAGACTGGACTCCCCGGAGGATGTGCTGGCAGTGGGGTGAACGGGCAGCCTCCTCTGTGCCCTCCTCCATGACAAGGGAATCATTTCTGATGGCTTTCTGCAAAGAAATGTGAGCACACCTTTCCCAGTGTAAAAGAGTTAGTGCAAGTAAGTAAATAATTCTGAGAGGGTACTTGGTACTGCATCTGGCTTCTCCCATCCAGGTGGCACCAGTGGTAAAGAATCTGCCTGCCAATGCAGGAGACGTAAGAGACTCAGTTTCAATCCCTGGGTCGGGAAGATCCCCTGGAGGAGGGCACAGCAACCCACTCTGGTATTTTTGCCTGGAGAATTCCACAGACAGAGGAGCCCAGCAGGCTACCGTCCATGGGGTCGCAAGAGTCAGGCACATCTGAGCAACTTAGCACACACGTCTGCCCCTCCACGCTGATCGGTAGGACCATTGGCTTCTGGGCCTGGGTCTGCTCAGTTCACAGCCTGTCTCAGCCTTTTCTTCTCTATTTGTTGTGCCACCAGAATGACGCTTTTGATTTAAAGAAGAAAAACAAATAAAACCAGAAAGTCTGGGGACACAGCAGAACCTTGATTAAGAGAAATGTTTGGGCAATGGGATATTTGGATTAATTCCATGTTCTATGATACCAAAAGTTACATGTAAGATATCCTTTCAGCTTCAATCCTTGTGATTGAAACCATTTCTCAAATAAGCTACTCCATTCCTCTATCTTTGTAAACATAGTAGAATCTTCCTCTGAGGACAGACAGTTGGGTAGTCAATCTTGGCCATCCTTCCTGAATGCTGATGGTAAGGTGATTCATGGAGATTTGGAAAGAGTAGAAACCAGATGTGAGCAAATTCTTATACATTCTAGGAGCTCAGATTTAGAAATAAGTCTTTTCAGGGATTTCTCTAGTGGTCCAGTGGTTAAGACTTCGCCTTCCCCCACAGAGAGTGCAGGTTCCATCCCTGATCAGGGAGCTAAGATCCTACATGCCCTGGGGGCCAAAAAACCAAGACATAAACAGAAGCAATATTGTAACAAATTCAATGAAGACTTTAAAAATGGTGCATATCAAAAAAAATCTTTTAAAAAATGTCTTTCCATTTTCATTTTGTAATTTGCTGTTGAGGGATAAAGGGGATCTCATTCATTGGTCTTGAGTTGGAGGCCAGACCATTGGAGATTTTGTTTTTCATTTAGAATCTTAGTGAACAGCTATTTGATTTATTTTCTAATTAATACTGTATTCCAGGTTTTTGAGTCTATGGACTCATGCTCTTCTGTAGATGAAAATACCTCGTAAAATTATGAATATGGTCCAGAGAGTACTGAGTATAAGTTTTTACAACATTGATTAATATTGTCCATTAGAGGAAATTTTGGTTTTTAAAAGACTTGTTATTTTTTAAAACAAATAACAATCTAAATGGGTTATAGAAATATCTCTTTTGGAGAGATGGCATAGTATAATAGACTGAGTTCTGGTTTTGAAGTGAAGCACATCTGAGTGAAACAGCTGCTCTGCCCTTGCTGTGTGACCCTGGGCAATTCACTTAACCTCTCTGAGGCTTGACTTCGTCATCTGAAAAAAATGAAGACAAAACCCCTCCTGTCAGGGCCAGAATAAAGATTAAATGAGAGGCTATGTATAAGAACCTGGTGCCTAGTGGCTGATGAAGAAAATCAGATAGTCTCCTGCCCTGTCCCAACTTAGAAAGGAATGGTGTCATATGTTTTATTGATCAAACACAAATATTCTTCCTATTTGCCCTAGAACGGTAACATTGCCTGCTCGGGTCATAGCTGCTGCAGATTCTATTTGTGATGGTTAATTTTTTTATCAAATTCACTGGGCCAAGCGATGTCCAGGTGTCTGTTTCTATTTCTGGGTGTGTCTGTGGGGGTGTCTCTGGAGGACGTTAGCAGTTGAATCTGTGGATTCTGGAGGGTAGATGTGGCTTCTGGAAGCACATCTGGCTTCCCTGATGTGGGGGGTTATATCCTATCCTTGAAATAAACAAAAGATGGAGGAAGCGAGAATTGGCCCCTTCTTGGCAGGCCTACATGACCTGGGACATCGGTCCTCTCCTACCCTTGGACAGGGATTCACTCCATCGCCCCCTGGTCCTCAGGCCTCCAGATGCAGCCTTGAACTCCAGCGTTGGTTTTCCCAGGCTCCAGTCACAGACGGCAGACTACCCGCCTGCATCATCTTGTGAGCCAATTCCTTATAATAACCTCCATGTATCTCCTGTGTTGGTTCTGTTTCTCTGGAGAACCCTGACTAACATACCATTTTCAGGAAGTGATCCCTACTACCCAACCTGGACTAGAACTCTTGATTTAGGGAAACCCTAGCCTTCCTCACCCACCAGCCCACAGCCCTCAGCCCTCAGCCCTCATCCCAGCTCTTGTCAGCAGTCGGGGAAAACCACAGCTGCAGAATCACCAGGCTGGGAATTCTCCAGGGATTTTTACATAAAGTCGTCTCACTTTTTTTTGTTAGTTATCTCCCACAGTGGCAAAACTCATTTCAGCGTGATCTTAGAAACGGAAATCTGTGTTCACACAGATTAAAAAGAATAAGCGATGTAAGTGATCTAAGAATTGTATCAGTCAGGTTACCTCTTTGATATTTGACTCCAGAGTGAAATGAGGCCAAACCACTTTAGAAACAGGTTTTAAATGAGTCCTCATGCCATAGCCCCAGCCCCAGAACAGAAAGTTTAGGAGGAAGGTACAGGGTGCTTTGGGGCTTCCCTGGTGGCTCAGATGGTAAAAAATACGCCTATGAATGCAGAACAATCCTTGGATCGGGAGGATCCCTTGGAGAAGGGAATGGCAACCCGCTCCAGTATCCTTGCCTGGGAAATCCCATGGACAGAGGAGCCTGGTGGGCTACAGTCCACAGAGTCTCAAAAGAGTTACACATGACTGAGCAACTAAACAGCAACAGGTGCTTTGAGGGTCCCGCTGCCTCTCCCCTCGCCTTCCTTCCCCACTAGAGCTGGAAGTGTACAGACTGGACCCTAGTGTGGTGCCCTGGCAGCCTTAGTGAGCCAGTGTTTAACTTGCTTCCTCTGCAAATGGAAAATAAGATACCTACTTGGTAGGGTTGTTGTGACACTTAAAATGAAAATATCTGATAGTTATATCAGAGGTTCTCCATGAGTGGCAAGTATTTTCTGCAGGCACAGGGAGTAACATAGGAAATAGGTTGTTGACTGACCTTTGAAAAAGGTGGACTCTGTTTGCCAAGGAGGTGGAGTAGCCAGAATCATCCATGCATCACTGGTGAAGTGTAAAATGGTGTAATCATTCAGGAAAACCAAAAAAAAAAAAAAAAAAGAATTCATCTGAGACTTGCCATATGACTCAGCAAGACCACTCACAGATATAGACTCAAGAGAAATGAGAATGAATGACCCTTCCAAAAAAGACTTATCTGAGAATATTCAATCAGATGCATCAGATCTATTCATAAGAGCCAAAAATTAAAAACAGGCTAATGTCTGTCAAGTGGCGAATGAATAAACAAAGTGTGGTTGATCCCTACAATTGAATACTCTGCAGCTGCAAAAAAAGAGGGAACTATTATTTCATACAAGAGCATGAGTTAATCTGAGGAATATTAGTTTCAATGAAGGAAACCATATATATGAGAAAATAGACGCTATATAACCCGAGAGATCAAGAATTTCAGAGGTCAGTGGTGAAATAGTGACTCCTGCAAGGGTGGGATCATAATATTGGCAGGAAAGGACCCTAAGAGAACTTTCTGAGGTGATGGACATATTCTAAATATTGACTTGGATGAAGACTGACCAGACAGGTACAAAACTCATCAAGCTATATTGTTCAGGTGTGTGCACTTGATATTTGCAAATTATACCTTAAAAGTAAATTTGAGATTCTCTTTGGCAGTGAACAAATTCCCTTAAACAAATTCTTAGGCCATCCGTGCAGTCATTTCCAGGAGGCAGAGAAGCCTAAACCCCTCCCCCACCTGCCCCGTCCATCACCTCCCCCTACACCTGTGGGTGGGCTCTGCATGGCTCTCTGAGAGCAGAAGCCTCCAGCCACTCGGCAGATGGCAATCATATTTCTGCTATGTGACAAGATACAGGAAGATACAGGAAGAACACGATAATACCTCCTCATTCTGGAAGGTATTACAGACTACGTTACAGGAAGTCTCTAATCTGGTGTTGGGAAAGGAGCTGGAACGTAGATATTTGTAGCTGCATATTTGGGTACAGCTGGGTGTTTCTCCCAGGAGCAGGAGCAACTGATACTGTGTCACTCAAGGGACAGGAGCCTGACAGCCCAGCCCCTCAAGAGGAGCTTTGGCTTCACAGGGCAGTCAATTACACAGCCAGCCTGCTGGGATGGGGGCAGGGTGCTGGCTGCTCATCTCCCCGCCCTGAATCCCCACGCTGTGACTTGGCAGGGTTTTGCTAGCACATCATTCCATTCTTTCATCTGCCTTCAAAGAGTTTGAAAACATGTTTGTGAATTACTTACTTTTGTGGAACCTATTAAATCAGAAGCTTCTTTTCTTAATATAACAAGTAGATTAAAATGTGAGCAATTTCATGGTCTGCAAAGACAGTCAAATGTTGATTTAATTCCAGAAGGTGTGCTCTAATGCACGTTCATAAAGCCAAAGTGTGTTTCTTATGAACAAGGAATTACTATGTGCAGGCAGGCAGTGGTGGTGACGAGGGTGCTGGGGTTCTGGCCCATGCATCAGAAGGCCATCTAACACTGCCATGTGCTCTGGGCCACGGGCAGAAGCAAGCCATGCCTGTGGGGCCTCGGTGACCTCCAAGAGTGTGCATGCCCAGTTGCTAAGTCGTGTCTGACTCTTTGCGACGCTGTGGACTGTGGCCCTCCAGGTACTTCTGTCCATGGGATTCTCCAGGCAAGAATACCGGCGTGAGTTGCCATTTTCCTCCTCCAGAGGATCTTCCTGAACCAGGGATCGAACTCAAGTCTCCTGCCTCTCCTGCACTGCAGGTGGATTCTTTATTGCTGAGCCACCAGGGAAGCCCACCTCCAAGAGCACTGGCGCCTTTTAGGATCAGAATCATCCAGCTATGGGCAAACAGTCTACAACTGCTTCTGCAGAGTTAACAGTTATTAATAACACCTGCTGTTTCTCAAGTGCCTTCTGTGAGCTTGGTCCTCTTGCCTAGGTCTCTTCCTAGGCATGGGGTTATTTAACCCTTACAACTCTGAGAAACTGGCTCAATATTAGGGGCTAGGATTTAGCAAACACAATTCCATAGACTGTGTATAGTCCAGGGAGTTGCAAAGAGTCGGACATGACTGAGTCACTTTCACTTTCATTAGCAAGTCCAAGGCATTTAACCCTTGCAGTGGCAACTCCACAAAGAGGGAATTATTCTGCCCATTTGACGATGAGAAATTTGAAGTTTAAGAAGCCAAGGAGCTTGTCTGGAGGTTACACAGTCCCGAGTTGCACAAACGTAAGATTTAGTTCAACCTAACACCCGTGTCTGAGCTCCCCACCCCCACCCCACCTCAGAGCAGGTTTGCATCAAGGAGGGTGACAGGGAAAAGGGGAAAGCTGGGGAATTCAAAGAGCTTCCCAGGCAGCTCAGATGGTAAAGAACCCACCTGCCGATGCAGGAGACATTAAAAGATGTGGGTTCGATCCCTGGGTCAGAAACATCCCCTGGAAAAGGGAGTGGCTACCCACTCCTTGCCAGGGATGCCTGGAGAATCCCACAGACAGAGGAACCTGGCGGGCTGTAGTTAGACACGACTGAGTGACTAGCACTTTCACTTTTTTTCAGGGCATTTAAAGGCCAGTTCCCTGGGTGCGGGGAGGGCAGGACTGGGAGCCTCTGATTAGCCACAGAGACGGGTGCTGGAGAAGACGGAGCCCAGCGACCATGAGTGCACGTGTGTCTGTGTGTAGCTGAACTGGCGGTGGTGATGGCAGTGAAGGTGGAGAAGTGCGTGGTCGGCGAGGTGTGCTGGGAGGGCGCCAAGGTTTCTGTCCTAATTTTGGAAGCAGGTACCCTGTTTCCATGGTGGCCAGTCTCTACCCGAAGAGACTAGAGCCAAAGGCAGGTGGCTTTCTTTCCCAGAGAATTCAAGGGCTTGGGCGCATACACACACACACACACACACACACACACACACACACACCCCAATCCTTTGTCCCAAAATAGGGCAGTTCTTAACATGGCAATTTATTTTAAAATGTTAGTGTTCTCTGCTGGAATTATTTTTAAAATTCCTGCCTGGATCATTTATTTCCCCAAGTAGAACATCAGCTCCTAGAAGGCTGTCACGGCAATGCCTGTCAGCGCCCTGCCAGGTCATCTGGGTCCAGGCAGTCCTGACCCACACTTGAGGCACCAGTTGGTGGCCTCCAGGTGACCATCTCCTGAGCCAGAGCCTGGGTGGGCCACAAGTGCAGGACAGAGAAAGCCCTGGACCAGTTTCCAGCAGAAGTAATGCCAGGCCATCCCCATTGCGAGAACCCAAAGGCATCATAAGCACTGTCTCCCAAGACTCCTCAGAGGGATTTTACTCCAGATGGCGGCAGGCGCTCCCCAGGGCAGTCTCCCTTCTCTTCCTCCCTTTCACTTTCTACCCTTTATTCCCTCCCATCCCTGTTCCCCTCCCTGGGCTTCCTGGTATTATCTCCCAAACACACTCCTGGCCCTGGAAACTTTGCATCCGTTTTCAGCTCTCGAGAAAGTAACCCTAATAAGACAAATCTTCACTGTCCTCAGGAATCAGCATTCAGATCAGTGATTCTCAAAATGTGGGCGCCAGGCCAGCAGCATCAGGGCCACAGGGAATTTGTTGAAAATGCAAATTCCCAGGCTCCACCCAGACCTGCTTAATCAGAATCCCGTGCGGGGGGGTGGGGTGGGGACCAGAAGTCTGTGAGTTAACAAATCCTTCAGATGATGGTCCTGTCTTTTTTTTTTTTTAATTTTATTCTATATACAAAATTTCAGATTTGTCTTCTTTTCTAGTAGGTCTTGGAACTGTTCATCTGAAACAGAAGAATAATTCAACATCTCCTAATTTTCAAGCTGTCCTCCCCACTGATAGGTTGCATTTCACTTCACTAGCGAATTCTCAGGAGAAGGCAATGGCAACCCACTCCAGTACTCTTGCCTGGAAAATCCCATGGATGGAGGAGCCTGGTAGGCTGCAGTCCATGGGGTTGCTAAGAGTTGGACATGACTGAGCGACTTCACTTTCACTTCTCACTTTCGTGCATTGGAGAAGGAAATGGCAACCCACTCCAGTATTCTTGCCTGGAGAATCCCAGGGAAGGGGGAGCCTGGTGGGCTGCCGTCTATGGGATCGCACAGAGTCGGACACGACTGAAGCGACTTAGCAGCAGCAGCAGCAGCGAATTCTCATAAATAATTAATATAAGACTGCATCCAGTTTAAGAGCTATAGGTCTGCACTTATTTGAATATTTTTCAAGAACGTGGAGTTTTTTTCTCTACAAGACTGCTTTTTTTAAAACTAAAGATATAGCACCTCTATCTTTTGGTCCAGATGATGGTTTTGTTTGTTTGTTTTTATTTTGTTTCCAGCTTGATTGAGATGTAATTGACTTATAACATTATGTAAGTTTAAGGCTTATAAGATAATGATTTGATGTCTATATGTATTGCAGGATGATTGCCACAGTAAGTTTAGTTAACACGCATCAGCTCTGGAGCTTCCCCCCGTGGCTCAATGGTAAAGAACCTGCCCTGCAATGCAGGAGACACAGATGACGTGGGTTCGATCCCTGGCTTGGGAAGATCCCTGGAGGAGGGCGTGGCAGCCCGCTTCAGTATTTTTGCCTGGAGAATCCCATGGACAGAGGAATCTGGCGGGCTACAGTCCATAGGGTCGCAAGGAGTTGTCGACTGAAGAGACTTTGCCCATACCCACAACCTAGACATGGTACACAATGCGGTTGTTGCACAAATAACAGAACGAAGGAGGGAAAGGAGTTTGCACCTTTAGTCACCGCCAATCAGACTGACAAATACATGCTCAGAGCCTTCCGGGAGAAGTCTGATGACAGCCGGGCTGACCCTGGGCGAGCAGGGACTGTGGTGTGAGACACCCGCACCAAAGTAGGTCGTCTCTCCATACACTTGATTTAACGAGGCTTTGCCTAGGATCGTCGCCTAGGGTTCAGTAGCTGACAGCCACAGCCTGTGCTCTATGTCAGTGATCTTTCTGGGGATTCAGTTTCCCTTCTTTCAGCTCATGATGACCCTGCTAGTTGTCAGTGTGTTCATCATCAGTGTGTTCATCATCAGTGTGATGAACCCAGTGCTGAACATCAGTGTGATTACAGAGGCACACGCCCCCCAGACAGGCAGCAAGGAGACCAAGGGCGGAGGACCACACTGAGTCCAAGCCCCACGTGGACACTAGGAGGCCCCGCTGCCCACTTTCCACTTCCTCCCACCCAAATCATTCCATCACAACAGCAAGAAGAGGTCCAAACAGATGGCCCAGATGGGGGGCGGTGCGGGGGGACGGGGAGATTCAGAGAGGATGGGAGGGCTAAGAGAAGGGCCCAGAAGTGACCCAGATGTTTGGGGGGAGGATGGAATTGGTGAGCCCATAGGACATTCGTAGGCAGCAAAACCATAAGCACTGAGAGATGAACCCACAGGCTTCACTCTCTCACCAGTGGTGAACCCTCCTCAGAATGCTGCTCTTATAGGTGGGGAGGGGGGAACTGAGTGGAGTCCAGGACAGGGGCCTCTCTCCGATACAGCAGATCAGCTGAGCTCCCCGCCCCCCGGAGCCACAAGTGTGAACACTTGCCGAGTGGAGTTTTTAGGCTTTGCTGCCCGCGGCAGTGTGATGTCCACACGAGACCCTTCCCTCTGGACCCTAGGGTTGGGATCAGTAGTTCTGACCCTGTTCTTTCAGGTCTGAGTCTTTACTGGCACTGATTCTCTACCGCACAGCCTGCTCTATGAGGGAACAGGGCAAGACTCGCCATGCAGATGTGCAGGCCAGCACCCCAGGCAAGTATGCGTCTCTGTGACGCTGCTGTAGTCTCCACTGCCCTCCACCCAGGCTCTGCGTGCGCCCTGCTGGGGTGAGTGCCTGGTCGGGGCCTCAGGTGTCCTACAGCCCTCAGGGTGTATCAGTGGCACCATCTGCCCAGAGTATCACTCCCTCTGGGACCAAGAGATCAGTGATGAGCAGACCCCTGCCCTGTGCTAATGGGCTGATGGGAAAGAGCCTCTTGCCTTTGGCCTTCTGGCTCCAGGGTCCCTCATCTGTGAGCCAGCCCATCGTTCATGCTAATGGAGGCCACATCTTGGGTAAGGAAGGGCTATGAAGTACGTGAGGCGCTGGCAGCCTCACACCTGGCCTTATCAAGGGTGACTGAGCGCTGCTGGATGCCACGTCTGGGGCTTCCCGGGCTGGTACCCTGGCTCCGGCAGGACAGCTGTCCGAGGCTGCTTTCTAAATGACTTACTTACTCATTTGCTGTCCAGAGTCCTTGTTGCCGCACAGGCTTTGCTCCTGCTGCATCACTGGGGCCTGCTCTCTAGGTTGGTGCACAGGCTTCTCATTGTGGTGCCTTCTCTTTTTGTGCGGCACAGGCTCCAGGAGGGAGGGCTTCAGGAGCTGTGGTTCCCAGGCTTAAGGGCACAGGCTCAGTAGTTGTGGTGCGTGGGCTTAGCTGCTCCGTGGCAGGTGCAATCTTCCCAGATCAAGGATCGAACCCGTGTCTCCTGCGTCAGCAGGCGGATTCTTTACCACTGAGCCATGAGGGAAGTCCTGAGGCTGTTTTAAATAAACACAATCATTCACTTGGTTTTGGTCAAGGTGCTACCAGGACGTGAGTCATTCCAAACTCTGTGACCTTCAGGAGGCAGTGGCTTTGAACTGAGCTGTGTTAACCTGAGTGCGTGTCAAGGGTGGTCTGGAACACTTGAGCCATCGGTGACCCTTTCCCATCAGAGTGGGTCCAGGGCCACCCTGGGAACCTGCATTTCTACTGCAAATTACAACCTCAACATACTGTCACCAACTCTTACTACTTTTTCTTTGAACCTGCTCTAAATTCTGAAGTACTTTGCTCAGATGCTTTGTTTCACCCAGTGGCTGTAACTATAGTTTGTCTGCTTCAGGCAAGACGTTTAGAAGTGGATTGCCATACAACTGCTGCGGCTGTAAGAAATGCACACATTGCAGAGCTTCAGTCCCTGGGTTGGGAAGATTCCCTGGAGGAGAGCACAGCAACCCGCTCCAGTGTGCTTGCCTGGAGAATCTCATGGACAGAGGAGCCTGGCAGGTGGGCTATAGTCCATGGGGTCGCAAAGAGTCGGACATGACTGAGCGACTTACATATGAGAGGAACGTGCAAACAGCTTAAAAAAAGGGGAAAGCAGGGAGTTCCATTTGTTGAACTGAATATTGTATACTGTCCTGTTTGTATGAGTTTGTTTATTCTGTTCTGGAAATTTCTCATGGCAAGCTATAAATTAGTTCATTCCAACAATATTCTCTAATTTCAATAAAGAATGCCAGCTGTTGAGTCAGTCTGCTTGACTTCAAAGCCTCCTCCCATCACTGAGGATAGATGTGTATTCTTTCTGTACTTTCATTTCCTCTTTAAAAATTTTGTTTTAATTTGTTGTACTTAGACCAGAATAAAACTGAAATTTCAAATTGATGGGGGGGATGATGCCCAAGAAAAATGGTGCCAGAATAATTGGTTAACAAATAGTTAAAATAAGGTAAAACAGTTTTGAGTGTTAAATATTAACAAAAAGGAAAACAGAAAGAGACAGAGAGAGAGAGAGGAAAAGAAAGAAAAGGAAGGAAGGGAGGGAAGAAGGAAAGAAAGAAAGAGAAAGAAAGTTCAAAGATTAATTCAAGAAAGTATACTGGAGCATAACTATAGAGGAAACATTTGATAGATACAATAGTATAAAAACTTACCTTTATCAAAAAACAAAATTGAAAGTCAAACAGCAGGGGAAAAATAACTTTTCAAATATAAATGTATAACAGAGGGTTGTTCACTTTCTAGAAAGAGTTCTTAGAATCAGGAGGAAACAATGACCATGCTACGAAAAAACGGACAAAAGAAAATAAACAAGAAATCCATAATAGAAGTGGTACAGATGAAAACTAAACTTGTGATAAACATTCCATGGCAATGGTAATTAGAAAAATGCCAATTAAAAACATGAGCTCTCATTTTGTATCTATTTAGTTTGCCATATGTATAAAGAATAATAATAATAACCTGTGCTGGCAGTACTTTGGGAAAACAGGCCTTCTGATACAGGACTGACAGGAGCACACATTTAGTAAAGATAAACTTCTATTTCTGGACAATTTCAGCAAATGTTTACTGAGCACATATGCTTCTGTACCAAGCACTGAGTCAGACCTGGGAACATAACAGTCAACAAACCGTAAAGGATCCTGCAGTTCTTGGAGCCTGCAATCCAGTTCCAGGAGGTTGGAGGGAGGGAGGAAAGTGATGGAGAGACATCATTAGAACACACCTAGTGTACACACCCGTGCTAAGGACAGAACAATAGTCAAATTCCACAGGCTTGATGGCCCCCACCTACACAGCGGCAGAATTCCAGGGGGAACATCCATCTGTGCCCACCCACTCACCCTCGTCACACTTCCCCCAGGTTTTTAGAGGGAATTTCCAAGAGGTTTCTTATAGATTCATTTAAAAAAAAAACCAGAACCATTCCTATCTCTTTCTTCTCCTGCTGGTACTTCACCATCACTGGGGCCATGGGGGCTCTGGGGCAGGAATTCTGCCCCGCTCGGGGCAGCCTCTCTGATGTCCTCCCAGCCATAAACAGAGTAGAGGAAGGCTCTGTTCCATTCAGGTCTTATGTATGAGGACTATGTGTCCTCATACAGCTCCTCGAGGAGTTGTACCCTGCTCTATAAAGAAATACGAACTGTCAGATTTCTGTACTCAGAATGCCTCCGAAGCTGGCTTTCTTCCCGGGATCAACCCTAGAGAAATTACAGAAGCTGGAAGCACGTATGGGCTTCTGAAACTTTTAAAAAGTGAGAAAAGCCCTGGGAGGATGAAGATTGTTTTGGACTGGTGTATGTGGGGGCAGGTGACTGGAGGCAGCGCTGACACAGTGGGATGAGGGAAGAGTTGAGGTTCTAGTCTCCATTCTTCCTTGAGATGTCCTGAGCCACCTGCTCCTTCTCCAACAAGTCAACAGCCACTGTGCTGTCCACTGTATCAACAGGACTCCACCAGGGGTGAAGCATTGGTGAAAAATGAAAAAACCAGAAAACAAGACAGAACATCCATTACAATCCCACAGCTAGAATTCTTGCCAGGAGAGATGGCTGGAGGAGTGAGAGAGACCAGGAGTACATGAAAACATGCTCCAGTACTTACTAGTGAGCAGGAAACTAAAGATACTATTGAGTTTTTAAAAATCAATAGGGGTAAATAATCATGAAAAGTTTTAGGTTAAGGACACACACAGACAAAAATAGAATATTTCGCTTTTAAACCAGCAGAAGAAAACTCTACCTACAGGAAAATAGGAAAAGAGAAAACAGAGATAAAACAGAGAAAATGAAAATGGAGTGCAAGAAAAAGAATGGCAAAAGCAGTTCCTAATAGTATAGTAATCAATAAATATAAATGGGTTAAACCTACATATTCATTAATCTACCAATCAGACATAACCTTATTAAAAGTTCAGCTGCATTTTTTTTAATTCAACGAACTTAGTGCTAGACTTTATACGAGAATACCAAGCCAAGAATAGCCAGCTCAACTCTGAAAATGAAGGGTGGAGAGTAAGAACTTGTCTAGCAGATTTCTTAAGACATTAGAAAGCCAGGGTAATAATAACATGAAGATGGGGATAAGAATAAAAAGAGAGCTGCTCAGAGGCAGATCCATGCACATATACAGCGTCACCATAGAGGACAGTGTGGCCTCACAGATCACCCAGGGTAGGGTGAGTTGCTCAATGGATGGCGCCTGAACACTAGCTCACTAAAGAGGGAAATTAACAACAGAGTCCCTCCCTGATACCGCTTAAAAGTCGATCTCAGATGGATTAAAAGCGAAACGTAAAAACTCTGATGTAATCAGAAGACCGTTCAATAGACCATTTTGTGACCCAAGGACGGAGAAAGACTTCCGACACTTCAAAGCTTCCATCAAGTTCACCCAGCAGAATCCACTTCCCTGTTTTCCCGCTCTATCCTCCTGCTCTGTCCCTGGGCTGTGACGCACTTTTCCACAACTACATCAGCCCCTGAAATTACACTAGGTGTCAGGCGCCCAGAGTTTCAATTATCATATCAGACAGTCCCAGTTTACAATCAGCTAAAACATCCTGCCACATCACCTACCTCTAAGAAACACAGTAACAGCATTATGTGAAAATCATGATGCTATACTGCAAAACCATCCAAGAGCAAACATCAGAATGCAAACTAGAGAAACAACAAATCTGTATTGGTGGTAAGATTATATGTCTGTGTGTCCTTATATATTTTACAAATTTTCTGCCTGAATCAAATAGCACCTTTGTAATTAGAGGGGGAAAACCTTGCTTCTCCAAATGAGCAGGTGCAATGGGAAACTGCCAGTGGGTGTGTGACCACACCACTCTGGAAAGAAGGGTAGCAACTGTGCCCACATAAATAGATACATCGAGTGTAAACTTCTAGTGTATGCGCCACACTCCAGAACATCACGCAGAACCCTCAATTAAACATTGAATTGACTTGTTGCTCCTGAAATCACATCTCCTGGGACCACTCAGGAATGAAACTGCCTGAGGGTGTGCACTTCTATTTTTAAAGTCCAGAAAGTACACATGTTCATGTACACACACACACACACACACACACACACACACACACACACACACTGCTCTGGATTCTTTGTATCTGTCCTGGATCCAGTGATTCTGAGTGTTGCAGGGGCTTCTATTTCTATTTTCCTCAGCATCTCATTCCACCAATTTGCTCCTAACTAGAAGTAAAAGAAGCTTGGTTCATGGAATTGAGAACATTTCTTTACTTAGACAACTTTTACAGGCTCTCCCTCCTCAATAAATACATTCATAAGTTTCTATCAAAAAGATCATCAACCTGTGATTTTCAGCCCTGAAGATCTCATGTTTTAAAATGTCCTCGTTCTCAGATGTGAAATCTGATGAGCGTCTTCTAAATCGGCAATGATGTGGTTCATGTTGGTATGAAATGGCGCAATCTTCTTGACTGAGAGTCATCAGCTCTGGAGGTCTACTGACTTTGTTTTTAGTTTGTTTGGTATCCTCATGAATTGTCACTTTGGAAGTGGAGTCTGGTCAGACACTTTGTATATTCAGAGACATGAAGAGAACTAGAAAGAACAGAATTGGATTTGTAACTTTAGGACACTGTCAAGACTGAGTATTTCTCTGTATGAATCAAGCACATATTGGCATCTATTTTAAAGCAAGCACGGTTCTCTTCTGGGAGCTTGATCATGGCCTTTCTTTCTGTTTTTTTTTTCCTCCCTCCCCACCTCATTCCTTACTGCATCTCTCTCTTCTTTATTTCCTACCTTCTGCAATTATTTAACACAGAAACGTCCATGCCCATAGCAGCCTGCTACCTGTTTTGAAATAAAAAGCAGGAGCCTTGCCCTCACTTCCAGGAACGTGGAATCCAGATAAAGTCCTATATGCCCCTGCACACACACAAAAAGTCCAAACCCAAGGTTAAGACTTGATAGCTTTAAATTATAACATAGAAGAGATGTTGACAAGATAGCAGGATAAAGTAAATGGAAAGGAAATAGATCATCTAGAGAAAAAGGAGATTTTATTTTATTTTTTTGCTGGGGAAGGTTTTTCGGTCTCTAGCCAGTTAAACAAATGAGCATTACTCAGGAACCTGAAAAAGACGGAGGAGCTGTGTTTACTTGAGATGGATCACACGGAATGCTTATTGAGGTGAGAGCTTAGATGGAGAGAGAAGCAATGTTTCTTGCAAAGCGGAGGTGAACAAGGAAGGCACGGGATGGCACTGGGGAAGAGAACACGGCCATCTGACTGAGACAGGAATTCCTGCCGGGCAGTGAGGGAGAGAGGCAGGTTTTTCCATCTGCCTCCTTTTCCCAGTGAAAGCGAGTTCAGACAGCATTTGGACAGGAGCCCAGAGGAGTGTGCTGGAAGAACTCGTTTAAAACATGGCATCAGAGCACATCTGGCAGGCAGTGTTTCCACGGCATTCATGACCAGCACCTTGCCTGGACCCTATTTCCAGGGCCATCAAATTAAGGGGAAAATAAATCCTAAAGACAGAGGTCTGGAGCTTGATGAATGAGGCCAAGCCTATTTCGTTGGGTGTCTATTGGCCTCAAGGTTTAGGCAGATTTTCCCTGAAAACACCTTTTAATCTAATCACACACTTTGCATCATTTTTCCATCATTGATGGAAATTGAGCACAGTGATTAGCTAACAGGAAATATGAAACAGTATATTCTCCATGGTTATACCTTAAACCTTTCATTCTAGGAAGCCTAAAGATCTTTTCTGGAGATTATTAAGCAATCATAGCTGCTTAAGGAAACAATAATTTTTTTAAATCTCCTGGTGCCTTAGCAGGATAGAGTATCTGACCCACCCTTCTCAATAACAAAATCAGTCTTGCATAGAATGTCTAATTTTAAAAGGAATTTTAAGGGGTCATATGAAAATGATCTGGAGACTTAGAATCTTTTGCGGTCTTTAGGTAAACTGAAAAAAATCAACAAGCAGCAAAGTACTGTTGGAAGTTTTCCAAGTAAGTTACACACAAGCCACTGGATACCAATAAGCAGTCTTCAAAGTACATGGGTAAAAAGAAATGGCTGTTTCACAGAAACAACAGAGCACCATGAACTTGGAATTGAGCAAGAGGGGCCCAAGACCCTGTCCCAACCTGCAGAGATGAAACTCAAGTACAAATTCCTCAGAGTGGAAATGACAGACGCCTCGGCCAAGGAAGATCCTACTGCTAATCAATCATGGGATTCTTTCAGCTGAGTCTGAATGCAACCTCAGAATCCTTCTCAACACGGTGCCTCAACAGGTAGTGCCCATTTCTAAGAGCTGATAGAGGAGGTGGGATCTATTTGCATTCCTGACGTGGATTCCTACTTGCATGATGTGCAGTCAGCACACTGACAAAGTAAAACGTAGAATAAAAGGCTGAACAGACAGCTTGGTGACGGAGGTGTGGAGGGGAGAGTTATTAGGGTGAAGCATGTAAAGTTGCCATATTTGTAGGTCAAGTGTTGGTCGAGAACAATCAGCGATTTCATACAGTTCAACCTGTTATTTAATGAGATGGATGGGGTGGCACTTGAGCTGGTTAGTCAACAGTAGGATGATGCAGATATAGAAATACCTGGAAAGGAGCTCTCTGGACAAAAGATCACGTGCACGGTGCCAACGGCAAATCGCTGGGCCAAAATGCTGCATCACAGAGAGATGTGGACAGAGGCCGAAACAAGGGGGCTGAGGGCTTAGGAAGGAGAATGGATTTCTTCTATTGCAATGAAGACTTTAGCAAGAGAGTCATATGACCTGATGAAAGCAAATGTTAAGATTGTTCTGGCTGGGACTTCCCTGGTGGTCTAGTGGTTCAGATTTCACCTTCCAATGCAGGGGATGTGGGTTCAACCCCTAGGCAGGGAGCTTAGATCCCATAGGCCTCACAGCCCAAAAGAACAAGCAAAACATAAAATAGAAGGAATATTGTAACAAATTCAATAAAGACTTTAAAAATGGTCCACATCAAAAAATTCTTTAAAAAAAAAAAAGAGTGCTCTGGCTGCTGTATGGGAAATAAAGTGTGGAACAGGAAGACAGTTCAGAAGTTTACTGCAGAGGTCCAAGTGACAGGCATCCATAGGGGCTTGAATGAGGATTATGGCCAAGAGGCAGGTGAATGTGGCTGAATTCCAGATACATTTTGAAGGCTGAGCTTCCTAGCCTCCTGATAGTAACAATTATAACAATATAATCATTAATCATAAAAAAGGCTGAGCATTGAAGAATTGATACTTTTGAACTGTGATTCTGGAGAAGATGCTTGAGAGTTCCTTGGACCGAAAGGAGATCAAACCAGTCAATCCTAAAAGAAATCAGTCCTGGATATTCATTGGAAGGACTGATGCTGAAGCTGAAACTCCAATACTGTGGCCACCTGATGTGAAGACCCGACTCATTGGAAAAGACCCTGAAGCTCGGAAAGACTGAGGGTAGGAAAAGGGGGTGACAGAGGATGAGATGGTTGGATGGCACCATTGACTCAATGCACGGGAGTTTGAGCAAACTCTAGGTGATAGTGAAGGACAGGGAAGCCTGGTGTGCTGTGATCCATGGGGTCACAAAGAGTCAGACATGACTTAGTGACTGAACATCAACAATAATTAACCATAAGCAGAAACCACCAACCATTACTGTCTGTCGAATACTTTCTGTGAGCCAGGCCTGTTTGTTGCTAAGCATTTTGCACACATTATCTCAGTTCACACAAAAAGTCGACAAGAGTAGACGCTATTATTATCCACATCCTGCAGATGAGAAAACAGCTCAGAAAAAAAAAAATTAAAAGCTGATCCAAGAACATATGCCCACTAAGTGGTAAAACTGGAATTCAAAATAAATGGGTCTGTTTCCCAAGGCAGAGTTCTAGAATACTCTAAGTTCTCGACATCCAACAAGAATCCACAGAGGAGTGTGCATGTGTAATGCACACCTGAGTGGGGAGGTGAGGGGAAAGGGAAATTCCCATGGAAATTTCCAGAAGTGGAAACCACAAGGAGGGAAAGACAGTGGGGGGAGGAAATAAAACCAAAATCGTTCCTTTGACTTTTAGTGGATGAATGCTAACTAAGCACCAAGATGTTTCTCTTCTTAACTAACCCATTCCAAACCTACAAGTGTACACGGATCGAGCCAATACATCCCTCATTCAGATATAGCATCTTACCTTGTCCTCAGCTGGCCTGTTTTTCCTAAGGTTGTATGGCTTAAACACACAAGGAAATCAACCCTGAAAACTCTTTGGAAGGACTGCTGCTGAAGCTGAAGCTCCAATACTTTGGCCACCTGATGCCAAGAGACAACTCATTGGAAAAGACTCTGTTGCTGGGAAAGATTGAAGGCAGAAGGAGAAGGGGACAATAGAGGATGAGATGGTTGGATGGCATCGCTGACTCAATGGACATTAACTTGGGCAAATTCTAGGAGATGGTGAGGGACACGGAAGCTTGATGTGCTTCTGTTCATGGGGTCATGAAGAGTCAGACAAGACTTGGTAACTGAACAACAACATGACCTACACATGGCAGTCTCCTCCTCAGCTTCATCAGACGTTGCAGAAAGCCAAATGGAATTTTACATGAAGATCACAATCACCCAGAATGACACCTGAGATGCATCCAGTTGACTTGCCTTAAACACCCTTTATCCCTGCATGGTTCCAGCATTTTAGACTCCAGATCACTCTGGATAAGTCTGTTCTTTCATTCAATGAGTGGAAGACTTTGAGTCTGCATGCAACAAGAGGTATAGACAGTTTAAAAAAATTTTAAAAAAATACCTCTTTGGAATGGGAAGTATACTGGCAAAGCCAGTGGAACCAAGTTGTCAAACTGAAGTTTGTCTTCATCAAAAAAGTGAGCAAGGCTCTTTTTTATCAGAACTGTTAAGTTTCCCAAGAGGGACAGAGCTACAGACTGTGAGAGATGCTAAAAACACAGCTGTGGCTGAACACACAGTGTCTACATCGGAGCACAGCGGGGAAAGGTCTGGAAGAATTCTCTCTCACTCCTGAGTGTCACCTTTAAATTCAAAGGACACTTTAGAGCCTGTTCTTGATAATCTGTCCTGGGATCCCGTCCCAGGTGAGTCACCCACTGTCACCTGCCCTATGCTATTCAGTAGATGACAGCTGGACCTGCCTTGGAGGGAGACTGACAGAGGCGTGTGTTAGTGCCTGAGTGTATCCGCCTGACTGCATCCTACATGCAAAGGAACACAGCAGAATACTTCTCTCCTTCCAGTGATCAGTATCTTTTCCCTTCCATAAGAATAACATTCAAGAGTTACATTCGGGGCTTCCCTGGTGGCTCAGTGCCAAAGAATCCACCTGCCAAGGCAGGAGACGCAGGTTTGATCTCTGGTCTGGGAAGGTCCCACATGCTGAGCAGCTGAGCCCATGCACCACAGCTAGTGAGTCTGTGCACCCTGGAGTCCGGGCTCCACGACAAGAGAAACCGCCGCAGTGAGCAGCCCTCACACTGCAACAAAGAGTAGCTCCCACCCTCTGCAACTAGAGAAAAGCCTGCATGACAGTGAAGACCCAGCACAGCCAAAAATGAAAGCAAATAAAATTTTTAAAAAAAATTACATTCGTATATAAATGTAATACTTCTTAGTACTAATTTGCAACCCTCCTGCCTCTGCACTGGAACCGAAGAGAACTGCTTTGTCTACTCAGCTCTCTGTCGGGGTTCCGGATAAAGCTCACTTCCTGTGAAAAGTAATGTGATTATCAGACATGATATTCCTGTCAAGATCCAGGCTCCATGTTTTATCTCCTCACATCAGACAACAAAGCTAATTAACTCATAGCATTCAAAGGTCTGGGAACTTCGTGAGTCAAGGGTCACAGAGAACCCGAGAAAGCGTTGATGATGATGAAGTGTTAACAACTAATTACACATCTGAACAGGGGAGATCAATACGACCCTGCAGAGCCTTCCTCCCTAATTGCCTCGTGGAGCAGCAAAATGCCTTATAAATGAAAAAAGAGGCACGCAAAGAGGATAATGGGAACACTGCTTTTGAAAGTAACCAAGAGGCAGAAGACAACAAGGGCTTTTGAGAGATGTCAGGTTTTACTCCATCCTCTGGTATGGGCGAGTCCCTTAACTGCTTGGCATCTATGCTGGTCTATGGACAACAATTTGGGCAGCAAGGAAATAGTGAGACAACATGTACTCTGAATATGCACATGAAAGTGATGCTGATGAAATGTTATTTGCTCAAGTAGACTCAGAAACTCACATGCCTTGAAGCTCTAGCTGTTCCCTCTGTTCTTCCTACAATTTCTGACTTTGCTAGAGGTGGCTCCAGGGTTTTTGAATATCTAAGCTTCCAGGTATTTAAAGGTGAAAGGGCAAGGGGAGCAGGCTCAGAGTCTCCAGGGAAACTGTAGAGAGGTGGAAAGCAACAGAGAATTTTTATGAAAAAGTGCTGAAATGAAATATCTTGACACTTCCTCTTTCCCAGCCACATGTAGATGCTATAAAACTTCATAGTGAGATTGTTACAGTCCTTTACAGAGAGATGGCCGAGCTCCTAACAAGTCCATTTGCTTCCAGCCAAATAAGACCCAGACGATGTAATGAATACTTAATACTGTTGGACCTCTACCTTAAATTCCTTGCATCATTGTGACCTGAATTTTAGAAAATTACCATTGAGGGGGGGAAACGTATACTTTTTTTTAATACATTTAACCACTGAAAAAGATTTCAAATACAGTTTTTAACTGCTATGGCTATTTGCTTAGATAAATCCTTCATTTTTTAATAAAAACATTGGCACCAAATTCTATTTTGTTCCAAAATAATTATAAAATAAAACATTGATATCCTTGGGGTGTTTTCCCAAATCTACTCTGAAACTGTCCATATTCAGAACCACTAAGATAATTTCTATCATAAATATTACAATTTCTAACATGCTAGCTTTTTAGGCAAATGCCTTCAATATCAGGGGTGATGACTCCTATTTCCTCATCCTGTTCTAATAACTGATTCATTTGTGGTGATGAAAAACAGCAATTATTTTTGCCTCTATGCCCTTATTTCTATGCAAATTTCCCTCTTATTTATTTTCAGGCAGTGACAATTGCCTGGACAACCCGGATGAGATAATATCATTGCCACTTCCCAGTATTAAGTAATGTTAAAATAATGTCTTATAAAATCAACAGAATAATAAAAATAAAATCCTCACAAACCCTATTTGAGGAATAGCAATTCAACACAAAGGTGCTTTGTAAAAAAGTCTCCCCTGGTGGCTCAGTGGTAAAGAACCACCTGCAGTGCAGGAGATGTGGGCTTGATCCCTGGATTGGGAAGGTCCCCTTGAGATGGAAATGGCAACCCACTCTAGCATTCTTGCCTAGAGAATCCTATGGACAAAGGAACCTAACAGGCTACAGTCAATGGGGTCGCAAAGGTAGAACTGGACACAACTGAAGTGACTGCATGCGACCCCTGTAGAAGTCAACAGAAACTCAGGAAGCAGAAAACCTCATCTTTATAAGCTCTGAGAATGTTTCCTCCATGGTCTATGGCTGCCACCCAAACAGGCAGAGACTGTGTTATGTATATTCCAAAGATTCAGGAAGAAAGATGGATGGAGGGAGGGAAGGGGCTTAGGAGGAAGGGAGGAAGGAAGAGAGAAAGAGGTCAGACAGGCATGTGTAAGTTTATGTATGTGTATGTGTGAATACATATTTCTAATTTCAGCAAGTTTGAGAAGAGCTACAGGGAGGGGAAAGACAAGCACAGCTGACCCTTAACAACGTGAGGTTGGGGGCACTGACTCTCCCCGCAGTCAGAAATCCTCCAATGACTTAGAGTCCGCCCTTCATATATGTGGTTTGGTTTGGACTTTGATATTTACTACTGAAAAGAGTCTGTGTGTAGGTGGACCTGCATAGGTCAAACCCTTGTTGTTTAATAGTCAACTCAAGACGGTTGACTTGATGAGTCTTTTGTGACTACGTTTTAATGTCTGTTTCTTCTAGAGTACATGTGTGTGTATGCTCAGTTGCTCAGTCATGTCTGACTCTGCAGCCCCATGGACTGTGGCCTGCCAGGTTCCTCTGTCCATGGGATGCTCCAAGAAAGAACACTGGAGTAGGCTACCATTTCCTCCTCCAGGGGATCTTCCTAACCAGGGAATCAAACCCATGTCTCCTGTGGCTTCTGCATGGGCAGTCAGATTCTTTAACACTGCATCACCTGGGAAGCCACTTCTTCTGGTGCTTTCCATTTAATTCAGTCCTTCCCACCCTATTTCAGAAAGCTATCTAATGATAACAATATATAAAACCTCTCTATATTTAACATTAAAACTCTTTACTCTGCTAATTCTGGGGCTTACTGTCTTCACTAAGAAATTGGGACCTGATAATCTCAACAGTTGAGTCTAAGACAGTATTTGGGTTTGAAGCTGCAGATGGAAAGAAGCAAAAACTTAATTCATAACTTCAAAATCCTCTGCTTCCCTTGGTAGGAATTACTTGGCTTCTTGGTGATCTGGGTGGGGGAGTTGAAGGGAGGTAGAGAGAGAAGATGCCCCTGGCCCTCTCCCATGAGCTTCCAGGCTGGGTTAGGTCAGGGTGCAGAGCAGTCTTGCCCTAGCCTCCTGATATAGAACATTCTGAAATATTTATTGCATTTTTACGGTACTGTGCTAGGTAGTGAGGGAATAATCCAAGGAGTGCATGGTCCAAGGAGAGACACACATAAAATATTTACCTTTAAAAAAACTGTAGCATCTTAACCACAAGGAAAAACAATTTTTAAGAAATTTTTCTCTGATGGGAATTGTGCATTTTTGCTCAGTTGTTCAGTTATATCCAATTCTTTGAGACCCCATGGACTGTAGCCCACCAGGCTCCTCTGTCCATGGAATTCCCCAGGCAAGAATACCAGAGTGGGTTGCCATTCTCTTCTCCAGAGGATCTTCCTGACCCACGATCAAACCCACATCTCCTGCTTGGCAGGTGGACTCTCTACCACTGAGCTGCCTGGGAAGAACCCCAGATCCCACATATGGAATATGAAAACAGAAGGAGAAGCAGGTGTGGCTCCTTTAAGGACATTTGCTATCTGGAAGATACATATCAGAACAGGCTCCTGTCTGCCCATCCATCCCCACGCAGCAAGCTCAGAGCGATGGTGAGTTTTCTGCAACACAGGCATTGTTCGTATGGTGGATTATTCTCTCCACACAGAAGTCACATAGATAAATAAAGAGTTGTTCCATACAATGAAGGTTTGAAATCCCCATACAGATTTGAATGGGACTAGAAGAAGAATATCAAGAGCAAGAAATATCTTTCCCTGAGTTTCTTTTGAAGTCTAGATCTGGAAATATCTAGATAGTGGTTACACTTTATTCCTCAGGGGGAAAAATAATGAATCCTCACAAGTATTCAGGACTAAGAAAGAAAAGAAAGAAAAAGCTTAGCTTTGGGTGAAAATTAAGACAGAAAGCACTTGACTTCTTTCTGTTCTGAATGAGCGCCCCTCAGGATCAGTGTGATCAGCGTGCCTCACTCTTGGAAGAAAAGGACTACCATCTGGGACTGCAAGTACAGCAGGCACTTCGGGAACCAAATCCGCTCCTCACTGAAGCCACTCTGGGTCTCGGAAGCCTTGTCTGGTTGGGTGGGTCTCAGCGGGAAAGGACCTTATAACCGGGTTCTTGGCTCCTTAGGGATCCTGGCAGCTCTACGCCAACACTGGGAAACTCAGGAGACACCCTGAAGCTGCCCCATCCAGGGAGAATTTCCAGGTTCAGACGACCTCGGCCGCCGTGTTGATCCCCCTTGGAGGAGGGCTCATTCTAGGAGCACCCATCCGCTCAAAGCTTGCTGACAGAAAACCCCACGTTTCTTTTTGCTCATGATGGTCTCATGTATGCAGACCTTTCACTTAAGAGAATCACTGTCACTCTCTACCCTACCTTATCCACGAGAGCCTCAAAATTTTTATTTTGTATGACTGAAACTTCACAAAGTCCACGTTGCCAAATATATTAACAAGAGTTTCATTTCAAATAGGGGATGTTTGCAAGCCCTCAGATTCTCCAGTTATACCCGTGTCTGGCCTGGCACCGGGGCAGGATCCACCCCTCTGTGAAATCCCTGAGCCTCCACTGGGAAGCCATCTTTCCCCACTTGAGAACCTAGTCCTGCACATCTGACAACCTCGCCTTGATGGTCCCTAGAAATTCTGGGTATAAACTCACTCAGGGGTCCTGCGAAGAAGACTCTTCCTCTCTCTTCACCCCAGAAGGCATGCTGCTTTGTGCCAGCACCCCAGGAGGACATGACAGCAGCTTATTCGAGAGAAGAAAGTGAAAGAAAACTCTCCGCCTTTGTCAATAAGATCATCTATACCATTTCTTTCCAGATTCCACATATATGCATTAATATACGATATTTGTTCTTCACTTTCTGAACAGACTCAGACACAGAGAACAAACATGGACATCAAGGGGGGAAGGCAGGGTGAGATGAACTGGGAGATTGGGATGGATATATACTCACTACTATGTGTACTACAGATCACCGATGAGAACCTACTGGAGAGCACAAGGAACTCTACTCAGTGCTCTGTGGTGACTTGAATGGGAAGGAAATTCCAAAAAGAGGGGATATATGTGTACAGCGGGCTTACCAGGTGGCACTAGCAGCAAAGAATTTGCCTGCCAATGCAGAAGCCGCAGGAGACATGTGTTCAATCCCTGAGTCAGGAACATTCCCTGGAGAAGGGCATGACAACCCACTCCAGTACTCTTGCCTGGAGAATCCCATGGACAGGGGAGCCTGGTGGGCTACAGTCCATGAGGTAGCAAATAGTGGGACACAACTAAGCCACAAAACAGCAAACTATGCATGTGTATGGGTTCACTTTGTTGTACAGCAGAAACTAACACACTATAAAGCAACTATACTCAAATAAAAAACTTAAAAAAAAAAAAGACAACTCTGAGCCCTGTTATGGTTTTCAAGGAGTGAGCAGGTTGACCCCAGGAGGCTGAGGGCACCTGGTGTGGGAGCGCTGTAACCTCCTGGCCCCTCCCACTCACCTGCTGGGGGCGGGACCCGAAGCTAGGCTGGATGTTCATCCACGGAGCTCACTCTGCACTGAGCTTTATGATCTGGCCACGCAGAGACCTGGGGCTTCCTGTTTGTGTCTAAAAGCTCCAGTTCCAGCCCTCGAGATGGTTAATTTGACATTTAAAATGCTGCATAGAACATACTATTAAGCCGGCTTCCCTGCAAAGCTCATAAAGATGCACCAAGGCTGGTTCTGGCTCTCTCCGCAGTGCAGCCCTGCAGGGACCATCTTTTACGTTCTGTCTGAACCCCACAGAGCAGGTGGCCCGTCGCTGAACGGGACTGCCATCCTAGTCCATTAGGCTGGATTTTAAAACAATTGGCAAAATTTGTGGGAAAGTAACTTGAGATCTCGTTTTCAATCCCCAAGAATATGTGAGCCCAAGACCTGACCTCCATGGAGCTCTGACTGCAGTGAAGTCAAAATCTGGAGGGTGACTGAGATGCAGGCAGAAAATAGCACTCGCTGGCGTGGTAGGTTACCATCATTACCAGTTCCTACCTCACCAATGCCTGAATCCTCATGACCAAAATCAGACTCCTTTGTCTGATTTCCCCACCCTTGGCTTTCTTTTATTTTTTTTACTTTTTAGTTAAAAATTTTTTTTAATTTATTTATTTTTAATTGAAGGATAATTGCTTTACAATATTGTGTTGGTTTTTAATTTTTTAAAGTTTTTTTTGATGTGGACCATTTTTAAAGTTTTTATTGAATTTCTTACTATATTGCTTCTGTTTTCTGGTTTGGGTTTTTTGGCCCCAAGGCATATGGTATGTTAGCTCCCCAACCATGGATCAAACCTATACCCCCTGCATTGGAAGGCGAAGTCTTAACCACTGGACCCCCAGGGAAGTCCCTACCCTTGGCTTTAGACAAGCTAGTTCTCTCCCCATTGGCTTGTCTGGGGATTTTCTTTTCTGCTCACCTCCTTCAGTGATCATTAATGGCCTTTGGGAACCCTTGAGGCAAAGGAGACCATGTCCTCTGTCCAACTCCAACTCCGAGCCTCAGATTGCACAGCCTGGTGGCGAGGGATGTGGTTGAACAGAGGTACAGTGGAGCTGACATGGTAAGGATGCTCTAGAAAGAATCCACAGGGCATGCTCATGGCCACTTGATTCTGAGAGTGAAGCTAAGGAAGGACCTGGGGAGAAGGCAAGAAGGCAAAGGAGAATCAGGGAGGCGTACACGCACGAAGTGCCTTTCCTGCGTTTCTTACCCCCAGACTAGATTGAAGAGAGGAAAATGTAAGAAATAATCAGGATCGATTTCCCAACTGTGGCAAACATTTTCCAAGCCCTGTGATGGGCAGGGTGTTACAATAGGTCTCAAACTATCCGAAAGCCATGAGGGAGCAATGAGACCAATGAGAGATTTGTAACCCCATGCTGTCTGGGTTTTGGAGACTGGGTTTATCGGAGGTGCCAGAGGGCTGGGAAGTCTGTGCCTGAAAGAACACCCCACATTTGGGGGACATATTTGGAATACCTGGAGCATAGTATTCAGGGAGGAGGGTAGCAGTAGAAAAGATGCTGCAAAGATAAAGGCTTCTATGTCATGCTGAGGAATTTGAACCTAGGGTAGATAAACTAGGTGTAATAACCCAGTGCACAATTTAGAAACGTGATTTTTGTTTTTAGATTTAAAAAAAATTGAAGTATAGTTGATTTGCAATGGTGTGTTAGTTTCAGGAGCACAGCAAAGTGATTCAGTTATACATATATTCTTTTTCAGATTATTTTCCCCAGTGACAACCCACTCTAGTGTTCTTGCCTGGAAAATCCCATGGGCACAGAAGCCTTGGTAGGCTGCAGTCCTTGAGGTCACGAAGAGTAGGACACGATGGAGCATGGACGCCATGCCATAGGTTATTACAAATACTGAGTATTGCTCCCTCTGCTGTATAGTAGGTCCTTGGATTTTATATACAGTGTGTGTATATTTTAATTCCAATCTCTTAATTTATCCCTCTCCCCCTTTCTCCTTTGGTGACCATAAGTTTGTTTAGAAATGCAATTTTGATAACTGGATAGTGTACACAAGAGTAGAAACACCTCATGGGAAAGAGGCTGATGAGTTGGTCACTGAGGTCATGGACCAGATGATAAGAACTGGTCCAGGCAAGGGCAAGATGAGACATGGGCTGCATGAGAGATGGCGAGGATGGGCTGTATCCAAGAGACTCTCGGGAGGAGAGTTAGAGATGTAGAGACAGCATGTGTGAGAGGCTAAGAGTGAAGGGGAGTCAAGGATGAGGCAAGGTGTGTACTGTGATCGGCCTGTTGTAGTTTCTCTTCCAAGGACTGAGGGAGCCCCTCCCCATCCTCAGATCTTGAAAGGGATTGTTGTGAATCCCCTCCCCTTCCTCACCCTTGCAGAAAGGAAGACACAAAACCTTTCCAGAACTTATAGTCATACTCATTCATTAGTCTACTTCCAAGCCAGAAACCAGCAGAGGCCCGGGGATTAGCTTTGGTTAATACCAGGTAAGAACAGCTCCCTGGTGAGGAGAACATCACTGGCCCAGTCTTCTTCAGCCTTTCATTTCATTTATGAGAGGAGGGAAGAACCAAAATCTTTTTCTGCTTGAAATAGATGCTAACTCACCTCTTGGATACAGCCGATCAATAAACATTTAAAAATCAAGACTTTGTTCCCATCAAAGTTGCACCATCCATAAAGCTGGCATTCTGAAAGGATAGGGCCCTTCCTTCTCTTCCAGGTTGGGGACCTACTGTTCTCCAGTAATGCAGTCTGTGCAGTTGAGTGTGCGTCCCTTTTTGGTTAATCGTATTTTTTGGCTCAAGAAATCTTACATTGTCTCATAAAGTCCTGGCTTGTCACCAGTGACTAATGGACGTCCTGTGGCTGTGAGCCCAGGGTTGACCGACAGGATTGGTCGAGTTGTTGAAAGTTGACTTGCAAACAGGTAGAGGGGAACAACGCTGGCATTTGATAACAGGCCAAGTCGAATATTCCAAGCTATTTCTGAACAATGAATTGCATGTGAGGCACCTACCTGTTCAGGTGGCTTTGAAAATCTTTATATCATTGGTTTGTAAAAATGCTATTAGTCCCTTGATTCTTCCACTTAGCACAAACTTTCATGTATAATAAAACCATCTTCTCCATTTGAAACGTATTTGCTCTTCTTTCTAGTTTATTGTGTAACTCTGGGCTAAGAGAAGAAAATCATGTGCCTTCAGCTGCTTAGTAACTCTATTACTCCACAAATGCAGATTTCAGTAAAAAGAAAAGAACATAGAATCTAGAACAATTCTTCTACCTGATTTTCACTGCACTTGCTCTGGATGTTTTTTTAACTGTGGCATGCATATTTATTTTTATCCATTGCACTGTGATTTTCAATTATCTTTTTTTAAAAGGGTTTATTTTAAAATTCATACAGAAGTCTTGGTCTGCTACCAAGTTTTGTGTCTTAATCAGTAAAGTGTGATTTAAATGAGCATACATGTTTGCAAGAGCATCTTAGATAATAAATCCCTGACTCTGAAAGAGTTCTGACATTTTTGAAACTGAACAAATGGACCATGCTGTTTCACACAGCCTTAGGCTGGTCAGATTTAGCAAATAAAAATACAAGATGTCAGGTTGAATTTCAGAAAAATAATTTGGTTTTCTAGGACAGGTATTTGTATGCACTATTTGGAACACATGTATACTAAAAAAATATTCATTATTTATCTAATATTCACCTGGGGTGTCCTCTGTTTTATCTGGTAAACGAAAACCTTCTATAAACTGAAGCTTAACATACAAACCTAATAAGTCTGGCTTCCTTGACATTCTTTGTTTTTACATAAGACAATTTCAACTATTGGAATATTTTCTTTTGAAAGGTAGCCCCGCTCTGTATGTATGCGAAGAGTGCTTTTTTTTTAAAAGTGACTTTGGTTTTATTTTGTTTTTTGCTCTTTTGCAGTATGGCATGGTGGGATCTTAGATCCCCAATGAGGGATTGAACCCAAGCCGCAGTATTGGAAGCAGAGTCCTAAGCCCTGAGACGCCAGGGAATTCCTTCAAAGAATGTTTTTGGCAGGACAAGGCCATGCTTGATTCTTAGGGATTGAGCCTATGGACCATCCTTCAGACAAACACTAAAGGGACCTGTAAGGACAAATCAAAGATGCTGTTCCACATGAAAAGGTGGCTCGCTCTCCATTTCACTCACAACTTGTGAAACAGAATGGGGATCCAGGATTCTGGGATTAATGCAATTCTCAGGCCATGACGATCTTAGCTGGGTCTTTAACTAAGATGGTAATGTGCTCTAAATTTGGGCTTTCTGTAGCCATTTCACTAAATTGCATTCGACAGAGACAAAGGATTCCACTTATATTCCAATGAAAATTGCTTTACTATTAGACAGACCCTCTTTAAGCCTGTGTCACTTTACAAGGGGACGCTAAGGAGAACACTTGGCATTCTTTTTATAGGTTTCCACATAGAGAAAAAGCTCCTATTATTTCCCTTCTAAATTCCTTTGAAAAGTGGCTGACCTTTATTTCCCCTTTTCTCCCAGGATGAGACGATTAAGGGAAAAAAAAATCAACCCACATAGGTATGAGGTCATTTAAAGATAGGCCAATTAATAAAGGCATTATAGAGCATCCATGTTAATCCACTCCTTAATTTGCTCCCACCCTAGGCTGCCTTCTGAGGGCTGGTTGGGATCGTGTGTGGACCTTAGTGATGGAGCACTCTGCTAGGAAAGTGCCCTCTACTTTCCTAGCCAAGGACATTGATGCCCCAAAAGGGACTTCCCTGGACTGAAGTCACATATCCAATAGGAGATACTGTTGTGTCTCACATTCAGCTTTCCTGAATCTTTTTTCAACGATGATTTCTGTTCCCCAAGTACTCTACAGGTATAAGTGAAAACTCATGATTACTTCAAGTCACCAGATCACTCATGTTCACAGCAGAATTATCCACAATCACCAAGAGTTGGAAGCAACCCAAATGTCCACAGACAGATGGAAGGATAAACGAAACACGGTCTCTACGAACACTGGAATACTATCCAGCCTTCGAAAAGAATGAGTGTCTGAGACATACCACAACGTGGATGAACCATGAAGACACATTATGCTCAGTGTAATAAACCAGTCACTAGAGGACACAGTGGAGAAGGGAATGGCAACCCACTCCAGGATTCTTGCCTGGAGAATCCCATGGACAAAGGAGCATGGTAGGCTATAGGCCATGGGGTCAAAAAGAGCTGGACATGACTAAGCAACTAGTACTACTAGTGGAGGACAGAAACTGTATAATTCCACTTCCACGAGGGACCTAGAGTCATCAGATTCATAGAGATGGAAAGTAGGATTGTGGTCGCTAGGGCTGGGGCTGGGGAGGAGGGACTGGGAAGTAATTTAATGAGTACGGTTTCAGTTTTCAGCAAGATGAACTATTGAAGACTGGTTGTCAACAATGCGAATGTACTGATGCTACTGAACTGTACATTTTTAAATGGTTATAATGGAAAATTTTATGTGATCTGTTTTCTACCACAATGAAAAAGAAAGCCTCATCAGAGAAATAAAATCAGATTTTGTGAGAGTCTAAGGCACTCACTTCTAATGCTCTGCCCATAAGAATTGGGTTTAAAACTGAGGACAGACCTGAAGCATTCAATACATAAAGGATGTGTAAGTGGTTAAGAAATCTGTGTCGAGGGTCATGTTGGTGACTCTGGGAGGGAGGAAACGGTGCTTTTCAGGTGACACCCAAGTAGAATCGGACCGAGGGCTTCAGGGAAGGGCTCTGAGAAGGCCGCCCTGCCCCAGGGCACCCCCAGGACTGCCTTATGTTCAAGAGATTCAACTCAGTCAAGTGACTGCCTTTTAAAATGCAATCTCCCTGGAAGAGTTTATCGATACATTCCAAAACTGTGAAAGCAACACACTGGCCTTCTCTCCGGGTTTCCCAACTGCTGTCCACTCTCCAGTTCTGCACCGGACACCCCATGCTTTGAACTCCCATCCCCCCAGCTCTTCTTTCGGAACACTTGAAGGGACGTGATTTACAAACTATAGTGGTAACTGTTTTCATTTATTTACTTCTGGCTGCACTGGGTCTTTGTTGCTGCTCTCAGACTTTCTCTAATTGAGACAAGCAGGGGTTACTCTTGAGTTGCAAAACACTGGCTTCTCACTGTGGTGGCTTCTCTTGTTGGGAGCGTGGGCTCTAGGGCATGGGCTCAGTAGCTGCGGTACTTGGGCTTAGTTGCTCTGCTGCCTGTGGTATCTTAATTCCCCAGCCAGGGATCACACCCATGTCCCCTGCATTGGCAGGCAGATTTTTACCACTGGACCACCAGCAAAATCCTACCAGCTGCAGTTCTTTGCTTGTATCTGTCCGCCCCTGGCTCCGTGGAGGCAGGCATGGTTCCTCCTCTGATCTTCTTGTGACTCAGCGTCTAGAGTAGGCCTACAGGAACCAGTTCTCAAATGTCTGGGTCAGTCAGCAAGCAGTTGAGAAGACCACTGGGTCTGGAAAGCTCAGCGGGGTGGTGGTTAAGCCAAGATGTTGAAGTATCTCTAAAGTTCTCCTTTGCATCTTCTCGGTAGCTATAAAAACAGACTATTCTCCCCGATTCTGATGCCAACATGATGTGAAGGGCTCCTACAGGAAGCACTGAAGCTGTAAAATCAATCTAAGGATTACACTTCCAACTTTTAAGACGAGGTATGTTTTTAAAAGCATACCTTTGAATCTTGCATATTTCAATCCTAACTACTTAATACCTACAAATAAAACACTGTAAACCTTTCCTTTTGGATGCTTAATGAGAATCAGCGCTAATGATACAACTAGAAACAACTGTATCTTTCAGTATTTTAGCAGAATGTAGTCAGTGTGTATATGAATATATATTTCCAAAACACTTTTTTGCCAGGAGACTTAATACTGGACAATTAAATATTCTATTTTCTCTCGTGCAAGTTAAAGTGACAAATAATAATCCTTTGTGAAATCTCTTTGTGACTGCCCATGTCCTGTAGATTTTCTCTGTAGAAAAGAATTTATAAAAAAAATAGATATATGATAACTGAATTGCTTTTCTGTATACCTGAAACACAACATTATAAATCAACTGTACTCTAATATAAAACACAAATTGAAAAATACTTTTAAAGAGAGACATTTAATTTTAAAAAGAAAAGAAATTACAAGGACAGATGTTGAATTGAGGATGTTCTGGAGCTGAGATTTCATATTCTGCATCAGTATTGTAAGTTACAACATGACAGATATAGTTAACCTCTTAAGACTGCAACTAGGTCCACAACTGGGACTAAAATGTATTCACTGCCAGCTTCCACCATAGGAAAGCAAGACAAACTAATGATTTATTGTATTACCAGCGATTTTAACAGAAAGATTTTCCTTTTTTTCTCCTATGAAAAATCAATTCTAAAAGTCTTTGTCTAAGGTTGAAAGGTTACAAAGCCATCTGAAAAGTCATTACCTTATTTTGGAAGTTGGAAATTGAGATGTTTAAAATAATGTATTCAGTGGAAACTGGGAAACATTGACTTCTCCACTTTCATCTTTTGTACAACATAAAATATCCAAGGATTTAACAAAAATTATATGAACCTAAAATTCTCCTCTAATGAGGAAGAAGCCAACCAATCTCTCTTTATTTCATGTACAGTATAAGAACTTCCCTGATGGCTCAACGGTAAAGAATCTGGCTGCCAATGTAGACTTGGGTTCGATCCCTGGATCAGGAAGATCCCCTGGAGAAGGAAATGGCAAACCACTCCAGTATTCTTGCCTGGAAAATCCCATGGACAAAGGAGCCTGGTGGATTACAGTCCACGGGGTCACAAAGAGTCAGACACAGCTTAATGATGAAACAACATGTCACTTCAACATGGTGACATTTCAGATAAATTTCTGATTGAATGAAATAAAATAGGTGGATTTTTTGCTTATCATTTGGCTTCATCCTTAATAGACATGTCTCCTTTTCCCCCAAAATTCAAAAGTAAGGACTTTCTACTCCTTCCTATTATTGCATGGTTCCATTAAAGTTTGTGTAACTATGAGACCCCAGGTGGTAAAGCTTCCACTTTGAAAGAAGATCAAGAACAAAGTTGGCAGTGCTCTGCCTGGAATATCATAATTTGATAGCATAATATAAGGCTTTCCAGCCTGGTATTTAAAAGATGAAAGCCAACATCTGCTCTCCTTGGGGTCTAAGCTAATTATTCTTAACTCAGCAAAACTACCTTTTCATTTCTCTTCCTAGATAGCTAGTTTTTGTAACTGACAAGGAACACTCAGAGCAAGATTTGTAAGGCAACGTTTTCTTGATTGACGCTAATGATTTCCAGATGTCTAGTGTATCTGCTCTTCTTGATGTAGCATTTTAATATTTGCTTCAGCCTCTTTAGGTTTTTAACACCAAAGTTCTTGTGTCATGAAGCAATCACAAAAATTAATAGCATTGACCTCAAGTACTGACATCTAAGTTGAAAGCAGAATGGTAGGAATGTAGCTCATAGTTAGGTGGAACATGGAATAAAATAACACAAAAATCATCTTTATGAAAAAAGTCCTCCCTTGACAGTATGGTGGTTCCTCAAAAAAATTTTTTTTAATAGAATTCCTATATAATCCAGCCATTCCATTTCTGCATATACCAGCATCCCTGGGAGATATTGCAGTTTTGTTATAGATCTCCACAACAAAGTGAGTGTCATGACAATGTGAGTCACACAAATTTTCGGTTTTCTGGTTCATATAAAAGTTATGCTTACAGGGCATCCCTGGTGGCTCAGTGGCAAAGAATCCACCTGCCCATGAAGGAGCCACAGGTTCAGTCCCTGGTCTGGGAAGATCATAATTTGATAGCATAATGTACTATCAGATATACCAGATCAATCTACTGGTCTGGCCAGTAGAAGCATGGTTGCCAGGGGCTAAGGAGAGAGAAGGGGACGACAGAGGATGAGATGGCTGGATGGCATCACTGACTCGATAGATGTGAATCTGAGTGAACTCTGGGAGTTGGTGATGGACAGGGAGGCGTGGCGTGCTGTGATTCATGGGGTCGCAAAGAGTCAGACACGACTGAGCGACTGAACTGAAGGAGAGAGAAGAGTGGGAAGTTATTGTTTACTGGATATAGGGCGTCCGTTTTGCAAAATGAAGTTTGGAGAAGGAGAGTGGTGACAGTTACACAGCAATGTGAATGTACTTAATGCCACTAAGCCGAGCCTTTAAGAATGGCTAAGATGGTATGTCGCCTTGGCGTGATGGATAGAGTTGTACCATTCCAAGGGAGCATCTCCGCAAGGCACACTGGGATGGAAGCAGAAGGCTGGTGGAGGAGGAAGCAGGGCTGATTTCATGCGGGTTGGGGGTGTATAATATATCTGTGTTTGTCCCTGGCCAAGGTGGTTGCACAGTGCAAATCACAAAGCTCAAACACAGGTATAGAAAACTTAACTTTGACTCAAGGTGTCAACATACAAGGAGAATAGTAAAAAGAGAATGGGACAGGGTAGCCCAAGTCTCGCTGTGATAGGTAGCCCCAAAGTTGGCAAGAGGCAGACAGGGTCTCCAGCTGGTGGTTTGAGCAGGGTAAAACCTTTAGGAAGGAATCAGTAGTTATCAGAGCCCCTCCAGGAGAGCTGGGGTTAATAGAGAGCTTTGTACTCTGATGCTGGGAGGGATTAGGGGCAGGAGGAGAAGGGGATGACAGAGGATGAGATGGCTGGATGGCATCACTGACTTGATGGACATGAGTTTGAGTGAACTCTGGGAGTTGGTGATGGACAGGGAGGCCTGGCATGCTGCGATTCATGGGGTCGCAAGGAGTCAGACACGACTGAGCGACTGAACTGAACTGAACTGCACAACAACACAAATTGGCAATTTCACTTTGAGTCCCTTTCCCCCTTAACGTTGTATTCCCTCTGGTCCAGAAACAGTTCTTCTTCCAGAAAAGGACCACCTTGAGGCTGACAGTGTCATCAATTTTATTCTATTCACAAATGGTCCAGCTTTAAGCATACATTCATCCAGCTCACTTCAGAGCATGGGTCAGAATCGAATATGCTAGATCTTGCTCCAAAATAATTTCAAACACTCCATCATGTCCTTTTCAATCTAATGAAAAGAGACAATAGTTCTCTGAAACCCAGATTTTTGGCCCATTCTGTGTGATGAGACCTCGTCATTGCCATAGAATTTAAGTTCAAGGGAAGAGTTATGGAAAGGAAATAATGCATGATGAGCGTGAAAAGAACAGTGAAGTGTCCTGGTTTCCTTCATCCCTCTATGGGCTTTGGGGATCAAATCCCCAAGAAAGTGTGATCTAGACCCTCTAATACTGTGCTTGGGATTCCATTTAAACATAAAATGAGCTCAACATAGAGTTGTGACCATGCTTAATAGCAGAGAGAAATATCTGCTTTAAATATTTGTTGTTTTAGTCACCAAGTCATGTCGAATGCTTTTGTGACCCCATAGACCATAGCCTGCCAGACTCCTCTGTCCATGGGATTTCCCAGACAAGAATACTGGAGTGGGTAGCCATTTCCTACTGCAGGGGACCCTCCCGACCTACGGATCAAACCTGCATCTCCTGCACTGCAGGCAGATGAATGATACACAGCAGTTTAAAAAATTATATTGTTCTCCTCCCCTCTGCTTCGCTTCAGTCGTGTCTGACTCCGTGTGACCCCAGAGACAGCAGCCCACCAGACTCCCCTGTCCCTGGGATTCTCCAGGCAAGAACACTGGAGTGGGTTGCCATTTCCTGCTCCAATGCATGAAAGTGGAAAGTGAAAGTGAAGTCGCTCAGTCGTGTCTGACTCCTAGCGACCCCATGGACTGCAGCCCACCAGGCTCCTCCATCCTCGGGAGTTTCCAGGCAAGAGTACTGGAGTGGGGTGCCATTGCCTTTTCCTCTCCTCCCCTCTAGCTCATACATATTGTTTTAAACATTAAAAATGCCTGCATAAGTATCATAATTGCATTGTTTGTGTGACTGATTTCAGAAAAACAAGATATACTGGAGTGGGGTGCCTTTGCCTTTTCCTCTCCTCCCCTCTAGCTCATACACACTGTTTTAAAAATTAAAAATACCTGCATAAGTATCATAATTGCATTGTTTGTGTGACTGATTTCAGAAGAACAAGATATACTTTGTCACAGATGTTGTCCACAGATAACTATTAACCATGAAGCAATTGAAATCAGGCTCGTGGGTTGAAAGCTATTAATTAATCTATTAATTAACTCAACTTTAAAAGATTGCAAGGAGATTTTAATAGAAGTTTATATAACATCTCTCAGCACTAGTATTCCATTTCCCCTGATAACAAATTTATCAGACACTCTTAATATTGGAAAATCAAAGACTGTTGGGGAAAATTCTGCAGGCGGAGAAAAACTTACAGGGTAAAATTTTCTGATATTATAAAATATTTAAAAGCTATATCATTTCATACTCATGAAATATTGGAATTATCTATATCCCCAATCGTTTCAATCATCTTAGCCTTAGAATACTTTCTAACTACTCTACACTAAAACCTAATTCACCCATTTCTCAAGCATAGAATGAATATAAAAGATCTCAATTTTTACGCCACTGGGGAAGAGTGTTTCCAGGCATGAGCATTTGCGTTGATGACTCTGTTCTGGAGCTCTGTAATGAGAGCAATAAGAATTAAATGTTTTGAACGCCAGGGCATCATTATGGTTCCAAGATTACCCTCCTTCTCTGTTTCCTGGTTTGTACTTGACTGTTCCAATGGAATAAGGAACTAAATTTACCAACTCATGGAGCTGGTTCTTAAGTTCAGAAAGCTTCCATGGAGAATGCTATTCTACAAATGTTTAAAGTGAGAATAAGATGCTGACTCCAGAGGAAAAGATACCTGGGATCTAGGTCAAGAGTGGATGTTCACCTTCAGTTTTCATAAGGGCCTTTCTACCTCTCCTGCTTCTGTCTGATGGTGATCCTGCTCTTGAGAAGTCTATTTTAGCACCTCCCATTGTGGCAAGAGCTCTCTCAATAAGCGGAACAGAGGTAGCTACGATGGTAACACGATTTCAACCAGAAACTAGATTTGCCTCCAGGGAGTGAAGGCAGCTCTGTGCATATTAAATTCTGTATGCGGCTGAAATCTGCTTCTCATTTACTGGGTCTGAAAATGAATAAAATGCATGTTTGGATTTTTAGATCCTTTATCTGTCATCAGAGGAATATTTTCCTGTGCCTTATGTAATTCTTTCAAAGATGACACCAAGAATAACCTGCAAAACTTGTGCTCTTAAACTTATGAAACTGAAAATTGGTTCAGTTTCAGCCAAATATAGCAGATAGCATTACGGCATCTGCCTTTCATGTCCTGAACTATTCCTAGTTTGACTTCAGTAAAAGAGTAAACATTCTTGTTTCTATTATTTCCTTACTTGTGAGCAACTATTTATTATGGTTCTTATTAGTGACACTTTCCTCTGGGGTGGGGCAGGGGGCTAGAAGATGTTCATAGAATCCTCTTTTGGGCCTTTTAAAAATACAGGTGCCAACCACATATATGTAGTCAACTGATCTTCGACAAAGGAGCAAAGGCAATACAATGCAACAAAGATGGTCTTTCCAACAAATGGCGCTAGACACCCATGAGTGTCATGAGTCCAGACACAGACCTCATACCCACCAGGAAAATTAACTTAAAAAGGATCACAGACCTAAATGTAGAAGACAAAACTATAAACTCCTTTTTGTTGTTTTTGTTCAGTCACTAAATCATGTCCAACTCTGCAACCCCATGGACTGCAGGACGCCAGGCTTCACTGTCTTTCACTGTCGCCCGGAGTTTGCTCAAACTCATGTCCATTGAGTCAGTGACCTAAAAGATAACAAATAAGAAAACCCAAATGACCTTGGGTATGACAATGACTTTTCAGATACAACACCAAAGGCAAAATTCATCAAAGAAATGATAGATAAGCTGGGACTTCCCTGGTGGTCCAGGAGCTAACCCTCCACCTCCCAATGCAGGGGGCCTGGATTCAATCCCTGGGCAGAGACCTAGATCCCACATGCTGCAACTAAACATTTGCATGCTGAAACTAAAGATTCCACGTGCCACAAGAAAGACGGAAGGTCCCACGTGCTGCAACTAAGACCCGGCGCAACTAAATAAATAATAGATAAATAGTTTAAAAAGTTTAGAAACTGCTCTGTAAAAGACAATAGCCAAAGAATGAGAAAACAAGCTGCACGCTGGAAGGAAGTATTTGCTAAAGGCACATCTGATAAAGGACTGTTATCCAAATATATGCAGAATGCTTAAAACTCAACAATAAGAAAACAACTCAGTTAAAAAGTGAGCCAAGGGTCTTAACAAACACCTGACCAAAGAACATATATGATGGCAAATGGGCATTAAAAACAAAAAAGTGGTTCACATAATATGTTGTCAGGGAAATGCAAATTAAAGCAAGGTACAATGACACACCCACTAGAAGGGCCCAAATCCAGAACTGACAACACCAAATGCTGGCGAGGGTGTGGAACGACCCTCCTGTTCACTGTCAGCAGGAACGCAAAATGGTACAGCCACGCTGGAAGAAGAGTTGGGCCATTTCTTACAACTCTAAGCATGCTCTTTTACATACTATTCAGCAATCTCATTCCTTGATATTTACCCAAAGAAGCTGAAAACTTATGTCTATATGAAAGCCTACACATGGATGTTTAAAGCAACTTTATTCATAATTGCCAATACTTGGAACCCACCAAGTGAAACTGAAAGTGTTCATCTCTCAGTCGTGTCTGACTCTTGGTGACCCCATGAACTGTAGCCCATCAGGCTTCTCTGTCTATGGGATTCTCCAGGCAAGAATACTGGAGTGGGTAGCCATTTCTAGCTCCATCTTCCCAACCCAGGGGTTGAACTGAGGTCTCCCACATTGCGGGCAGATTCTTTGCCATCTGGGCCACCAGGGAAACCCACCAAGATGTCTGTTAGTTGGTGAATGAATAAATAAACTGTGGTCCATTCAGACAATGGAATCCCTTATGATTATACACTGGAAGCGAGAATAGATTTAAGGGACTAGATCTGATAGATAGAGTGCCTGATGAATTATGGACGGAGGTTCGTGACATTGTACAGGAGACAGGGATCAAGACCATCCCCATGGAAAAGAAATGCAAAAAAGCAAAATGGCTGTCTGGGGAGGCCTTACAAATAGCTGTGAAAAGAAGAGAAGCGAAAAGCAAAGGAGAAAAGGAAAGATATAAGCATCTGAATGCAGAGTTCCAAAGAATAGCAAGGAGAGATGAGAAAGCCTTCCTCAGCGATCAATGCAAAGAAGTAGAGGAAAACAACAGAATGGGAAAGACTAGAGATCTCTTCAAGAAAATTAGAGATACCAAGGGAAGATTTCAGGCAAAGATAGGCTCGATAAAGGACAGAAATGGTATGGACCTAACAGAAGCAGAAGATATTAAGAAGAGGTGGCAAGAATACACGGAAGAACTGTACAAAAAAATCTTCACAACCAAGACAATCACGATGGTGTGATCACTCATCTAGAGCCAGATATCCTGGAATGTGAAGTCAAGTGGGCCTTAGGAAGCATCACTACAAACAAAGCTAGTAGAGGTGATGGAATTCCAGTTGAGCTATTTCAAATCCTGAAAGATGATGCTGTGAAAGTGCTGCACTCAATATGCCAGCAAATTTGGAAAACTCAGCAGTGGCCACAGGACTGGAAAAGGGCAGTTTTCATTCCAATCCCAAAGAAAGGCAATGCCAAAGAATGCTCAAACTACTGCACACTTGCACTCATCTCACATGCTAGTAAAGTAATGCTCAAAATTCTCCAAGCCAGGCTTCAGCAATACATGAACCGTGAACTTTCAGATGTTCAAGCTGGTTTTAGAAAAGGCAGAGGAACCAGAAATCAAATTGCCAATATCCGCTGGATCATGGAAAAAGCAAGAAGAGTTCCAGAAACACATCTATTTCTGCTTTATTGACTATGACAAAGCCTTTGACTGTGTGTATCACAATAAACTGTGGAAAATTCTGAAAGAGATGGGAATACCAGACCACCTGACCTGCCTCTTGAGAAACCTATATGCAGGTCAGGAAGCAACAGTTAGAACTGGACATGGAACAACAGATTGGTTGCAAGTAGGAAAAGGAGTACGTCAAAGCTGTATATTGTCACCCTCCTTATTTAATTTATATGCAGAGTACATCATGAGAAATGCTGGGCTGGAAGAAGCACAAGCTGGAATCAAGATTGCCGGAAGAAATATCAATAACCTCAGATATGCAGATGACACCACCCTTGTGGCAGAAAGTGAAGAGGAACTAAAGAGCCTCTTGATGAAAGTGAAAGAGGATAGTGAAAAAGTTGGCTTCAAGCTCACCATTCAGAAAATGAAGATCATGGCAGCATCTGGTCCCATCACTTCATGGGAAATAGATGGGGAAACAGTGGAAACAGTGTCAGACTTTATTTTGGGGGGCTCCAAAATCACTGCCGATGGTGATTGCAGCCATGAAATTAAAAGATGCTTACTCCTTGGAAGGAAAGTTATGACCAACCTAGATAGCATATTCAAAAGCAGAGGTCCAACAAAGGTCTGTCTAGTCAAGGCTATGGTTTTTCTAGTGGTCATGTATGGATGTGAGAGTTGGACTGTGAAGAAGGCTGAGCACCGAAGAATTGATGCTTTTGAACTGTGGTGTTGGAGAAGACTCTTGAGAGTCCCTTGGACTGCAAGGAGATCCAACCAGTCCATTCTGAAGGAGGTCAGTTCTGGGATTTCTTTGGAAGGAATGATGCTAAAGCTGAAGCTCCAGTACTTTTGCCACCTCATGTGAAGAGTTGACTCATTGGAAAAGACTCTGTTGCTGGGAGGGATTGGGGGCAGGAGGAGAAGGGGATGACCGAGGATGAGATGGCTGGATGGCATCACCGACTCGATGGACATGAGTTTGAGTGAACTCCGGGGATTGGTGATGGACAGGGAGGCCTGGCGTGCTGCGGTTCATGGGGTCAGAAAGAGTTGGACACGAGTGAATGACTGAACTGAACTGAACTGATCAAGCCACGAAAAAGCCCTAGGAATCTTAAACGCATATTACAGAGTGAAAGAAGCCAATCTGAAAAGGTTATATACTGAATGAGTCCAGCTATATGACGAAACTACAGAAACAGTTAAAAAAATTTCATGATTGCCTGGTGTGCAAGGGGTGGTAGGGATGAACAAATGATGCACAGAAGAGTTTTAGGACAGTGAAAATACTCTGCATGATATTATAAGGGTGGATATATGCCATCATATTAGGTTGGCCAAAAGGTTCATTCAGGCTTTTCCACTACATTTGTTCATACGTTTCCAATACATGCTGCAGTGTTTTTGTACTACATTTGTCTAATTCCATAGGATAGGAGCACTAAGAGTGAAGCTTAATGGCAACTGTGGACCTCAGTTAATAATGACTTGTCAATGTAGGGTTATCAGCCATAGCCAAGGTACCTCTGTGGTGGGAATGCTGATAGTGGGGCAGGCTGTGCACGTGAGCAGGCAGGGATACAGGAACCTCTGTGCCTTTCCCCTCCATATTGCTGTGAACTTAAAGTAGTCCAAAAAATAACATTTAATATAAATTTGTAAAAAAAATTAAAAAGCCCACCAACAACAGATGTTCAAATTCTCACTTGAGCTTTAATGCACCCATGTTTCTGACAGTAGGCGAGGGGTGGGGTGGGGGTCACACCTGTGAATTTGAAAAAAGACTCCTCATAATTGTGATGAGCCTCTTAGTTGAAATCATTGGCATTGTAAAGTACTAAGCAGATTGCATTTAATAATGAGACTTTTTAAACCTTTCTGGGCATGCTCAGTCACTTCAGTCATGTCCAACTCTTGGCAACACCGTGGACTGTAGCCCACCAGGCTCCTCTGTCCATGGGATTCTCCCAGTAAGAATACTGGGAGTGTGTTGCCATTTCCTCCTCCAGGAAATCTTCCCAATCTTTAGCATGGGTATTAAGTGATGGAGGATGGCAGAGGAAATGATAAGATTATATTTTACTCCTTCTGCATAAATTATGTCTCTTCTGCTGATAAGTGAAAACAAGCAACAATGTGAGAATTCTATTACCATCACAGACCTGCTACCTTAAATTTTTTGCATGAAGTGTGATACCATTTTTTAAAGCCCAATACAGCTTTTCAGTATATCGACTGAATAAAGTCTTTCCACTTGTTTCCCCAAAGCCTATTTTCCAATTTCTGATTCTGTTTGCAGTTTGGACACACAATATAATCTTAAAATCTCTTTACAAACTGTTTCCAGGTTCTCTGAACAGGACCCTGGAGAAATGGTTCAAAACATGCCTGCACCACAAGTTCTATACAGTAGAGATTTTCTTTTAAATTCTATATAACATCATTGGGTTTTGAAGCAGTTGCTTTAAAAGAAATATGTTTTCCTTCTCCCATCTTAAATGTATAATGTTTAGAAGCTGTCTAAGATGCTTACAGATCTGGGGAAATAGGAATCATAGGTGACTTAAGCTTCTCAACGGTGTAGACATTTTTGAAAGCAGAATAGGTAATTTAACTTTCAGAGATGCTGAAGTGTGGCAGACTGCCCCAGTTGCCCCTCCTCCTGAAACCTAAACACAAACACAGAAAGTAGAATACTTTAGAGTATCACAGTAAAGATGAAACCTATAAAATGAGCTTCCTGTATGGGCATAATAATAGGAGATCACAAAGTATATATTGTCTACTTGGGTCCTATTAGAGGATTAGTATGCTAAGAAAATATTTGCCAGAACTCTCAATCCTGACAGCATTAAGGTGAATTGAAATGTGCAATCCTCTGCAACGAAAATTCTTTATTATATTTGATGTTTTACAGAGGAGCTAGTGGTAAACAACCCACCTGCCAAGGCAGGAGACAGAAACGGGTTTGATCCCTGGGTCGGGAAGATCTCCTGAAAGAGAGCATGGCAACCCAACTCCAGTACTCTTGCCTGGAGAATCCCATGGACAGAGGAAGAAGATTGTCTCTGAATTTGCTCTGCCTATTTCCATGGTCCCTGGGGTAAGTGAAGGCTTACTAAACACCTCATACATACAACCATACACATACACATGCCTTGACCTGACTTCCTCCTCCCCCTCCAGCCCCCACCACAAAATCCAGGACGTACACATGGAGACACAGGATGAATGAGGATATAAGACCCAAGTGAGGAGCATCTTGATGCTTAAATGGGAAAATTGGATTTTATCCTAGAAGCAAGTTACAGCCACTAAAAGTCTATGAGCAGTGGAATCATATGACCTAAACGATGTTTGAGGAATATTCCTCCTATGGTGGATGATGGGGAAATTCATGAAACTGTACCTTGTTACTATGATCTTCTAAAAGGAACAGCAAAATAATCAAGGGAACAATGTGGAATTGCCACATTTCAAGTCGCCTCAGGCACCACTACGAGATTTCAGCCTCTGGATGATAATACTGATGTTAGCAATACATAGTTAAAACTTCCTGAGCTCTGAACAAACCCTCACATATACAGTCAAATGACTTTCCACAGCGATGCTAGGACCATTCAGTAGGAAAAAGGACAGCCTTTTCAACAAATGATACTGAGAAAATCGGAAATCCACATGCAGAAGAATGAAGTTAGACCCTTATCTAACACCACATACAAAAACTAACTTAAAATGGATCAAGGACCTAAAGCTAAGGCGCTAAAGCTATAAAACTATTAAATAGGAAATGAGGGGAAAGTTTTGTTACATTGGATTTAGCAGTGATTTCTTGGATATGATACCAAAAGCACACTTAAATATGACACACAAAATACACTTAAAATGATGTAGATTATACATTTTATATTATGCATAATTTTATCACCTTTTTAATTTTTAAAGAAAAATCTTGGAAGATTATATCTTTTAGCATCAGCTTTGACTTGTAAGGGCTTCCCAGGCAGCTCAGTGGTAAAGAGTCTGCCTGCCAACGCAGAAGATGAGGGTTCAATCCCTGAGTCAGGAAGGTCCCCCCTGGAGAAAGAAATGGCAAGCCACTCAAGTATTTTTGCCTGGGAAATCCCATGGACAGAGAAGCTTTCAGTCCATGGAGTCACAGAGAGTTGGACATGACTTAGTGACTAAACAACAACAACAATATATAACATATAGAGATTGACTTGTAAACAAAATCTCTGTATCAGAACACATTCTGTGTTTGACCTGAGAGTAATCCACTGTAAATAACTTAACTACACAGAAATGTCCAGTCACTCACACAGAAGGACCCAGGAAGGGAGGGCTGGGCGCTGCTTGACTTTCTTCCCACAGAACCAAAGAGAAACTCTAAGATTACTTCCTGATGGAAAACCGAAACTTTGCTGTAACTCTTCCATGTGAGGAAGAAAAGTTTATGTGCATTTCTCCTTTTTTTTACTTTTCCACATGTAAGAATCAGCAGCAAAGCTCAGATCCAGGGGAAAAACAATACACCAACCTTTCCCTTCGCCACGAAATACCATCACCATTGCATTTTCTTCAGCTGATGGAATGAGAGTTAATTGCAAAGCCAAGAACGCAAGCCTATATACCTCAGAAGGAAATCTGGGACCCTTTTCTAGAGCAGCGGTTCTCAAGGACTGCCGAGACCCTGCAACGCTGGTATTGCCTGAGATCTTATCAGTAAGCCCCAGGCACCTATGTTTTAATAAGCCCTGATGAAGTTCAAGAACCTGTCAAGTATGAATGTCATTACCACTCATGCAATAGGAACCCCGGGAAGACAAAAGGGGTGGGGTGGGGGTGGGGCAGGATTTTCAAAGCATGAATGAAAATGAACTGTTGACTTCTGAAAGCATGGAATGGTTGATAGAAATAAAGAAATAGAAAATTAAACCAAGGGAAAATTAATATCCATTTTTTCTCAAAGAGCATCTAATCCAATTAATATTTAGTTTGTTGTTTTAATTGAAATCAATTTTTATTAAAAGTTCTAAAAGAAATGTAGTGAGCACTCTGTATGTTCAAAGGGCTTTTGATACACTTTCCCACTGAGTCCTTACATTATCCCACACGGTGGGCTATTATTAATCCCATTTTACAGATGAGAAAACAGGCTGAAGAGGTTTTTAAAAAAACTTGCCTATAGTCACACAGCTGGAATAAACAGCAAAGCCTGAATTTTACACTGGGTCTCTCTGACTCAGTCTGGGCTTGCTCAGCATTTATTGTCATCTGTTGGGTGGATCTTCCTGGATGTTGAACTTGAAGACAGTCTTAGACGCTCCTGGAATGACATGTGATTCACCTTGCTCCTTTACCCCTTGAACACCATCTGCTTCCACTTTCTTTTTTATTTCTACTGAAAATTCTTCCCTTTCCACCCAGACTTCATTCTGCTGGGCAGTGATTTTCCCTTAATCATGATTTGCACCCTGTCAGAGACTAGTTCAAAAACTCCTAAATACCAAATCGCTCTTTTCTTTGTGTTCTCCTGTGAATTCTCACCTGCAGAGTGGTTCAGATGCTCTCTCTGGCTACAAGCCTTGGTCTGTTATCCCCTTTGCTCTCAAATGCATTCCCTCCTCCCTTGATTGGTCAGTCTGATCCCAGTCTCAGGAACATTCGAAGGTCACCCAGCTCCCTTCTTCAGCTCCCATTGTCTTCTGGACTGGAATACCCTCCCCTCTTTCTTCTGCACATTCAACCCCCTCCCCTGCTCACCTCTTGGCTTGAGCCCACCTTGACCCCTTCCTCCCTTGCCCTCCTTCAGCCCTCACTGTCTTCAGGGGTCTCTCAAGTTCACTAAACAAGATCCCCCTCAGTAGACCATTTGTACATGCACATTTATAAACTACATTAATGAACAAACCATGTGGAAGCTATAAATGTGCATTTCAAAGCATTTGAAAATAGAAATTAAAAACTGATACTTCTGATCTTTCTTCCTTCATCTTAAAAGATAATCCCCGGGCTCTGACCACATGTGTGACCCCTTTGATGATTCTGCCAACTTTCCTTGTCCAGTTTTTCATGCGTCCCTATTTTATATTCCTTAAAAATATGTTGTATGTTCTTAAGGGGAATAACTCTCTTTTCAGTGGCAAAAATGGGATATTACATAGGAGGTGCCCAGTTCTTTTTTTTTTTAATTTTTATTTGCCTATAGTTGTTTTACAATGTTGTGTTGGTTTCAGGTGCACAACAAAGTGAATCAGCCCATTCTTTGATACAAGTTCACTGATGTCCACTGCACTCAGCTGACATGTTAAGTTTCAAGGCTGCTGGTTATTGTCAGATCATAGCTTCTGGTTGTTGCATAAAATGAGATGGCAGTGGTTTCAGTTTGTCTGACTTCAAAGGGAAGCCAGGCAGTGCCTGAGTCCTGTGTCACTTGGCCAGTTCCTGTGAAATTGGGCATTTCCAAAAGAACAGTGTGACTCGCAGCCAGAAAGAGAATCACCTATTTCACCAAGTCTTGGCAAATTGAGAAGGGGGTGACTTTTTTGTTTCTTTCCCATATCCTTGCTGCTCTCTCTCTCTTTTCCCTCACAGCCTTATTAAGATAGAATTGACATATAACAATGACATATAACATTGTGTAAGCTGAAGGTGTAGTAGATGTTGATTTGATACATTTATATATTGTAAAATAATTACCACCTTAGCATTAGCAGACATTCCCATCCTGTCACATAATTATCATTTCTTTCTTTGCAGCAGGAACATTTAAGACCTACTTTCTTAGCAATATTCAAGAATATACTTCTATTAGCTATAATCTCTGTGCTGTACAATAGATGTCCAGAACCTATTAACCCTATAACTGAAAGCTTATACACTTTGACCAATATCTACCCCTTTCTTTCATCCCCCAGCCCCTGACTCTATTCTGTTTCTCTGACTTTGGCTTTTTAATATTTCACATATAAGTAAGACCATACAGTATGTCTTTCTCCATCTGACTTTTTTCACCTAACATAATGCCCTCACATTTCATCCAAGTTGTTACAATGGGCAGGATTTCTTTCTTTCTCATGGCTGAATAATATTCCATTGTATAAACCCCACCTCTTCTTTATCCATTCATCCACTGATGGACGCTTGGGTTGTTTCCAAGTCTTGGTTATTGTGAGCAATGTTGCAAAGAACAAGAAGGTGCAGATTTCTCTTCCAGATAGTGATTTCATTTCCTTCGGGTAAGTAACCAGAAGTGGAATTGCTGGACCATATGGCGCTTCTATTTTTAATTTTTTGAGGAAACTCCGCACTGTTTTCCACAGAGGCTGCCCCCACGTACTTGCCCACCAACAGTGTGCTAGGGTTCCCTTTTCTCCACACCCTCCCCAACATGTATCTGTTCCCTGTCTCTCTTTGAACCCTGTATGGGTGTCCCCAGATTACCTGAAGGTCAGGTGTCATTTCCTGAATCACCTAGCAAGATGAAAGTGTACCCTGACCAACATCTAATCAACAATCTAACATTTTACAATCACGCCTTCTCCCTGATAAAAGTTTCAGTTAATCATTGCTTAGCAAGATAACCTTGGTTGGGAAGAGTCTTATTACTGAGGTGTGCCTTTTTTCTTTATCTTAAAAGTCGTTTCACATCTTTAAATGTAGTTTTATGTTATTAAAAACTCCCTAAACACGTCTCATTTCTTTCTGTTCTCCCCTCCATGTTTTACACCTTTGTTAATTACCTGAGGGATGCAGAAAGTAGCATCTCTACTTTAAAAGTGATGTTTTCCAATGCTGACAAATTAGATAGTTGCCAAGTGTTCAAAGGGAGGGAGGGAAAATGGGTAGGAATTAAAAAGTCACACCATTCTTAATAAATAATGAGAAATGTCTAACCATTGATATGTGTGACTCATCTGAAGGATTGACACCCTAAGTTAGACACACAGTAATCCTGCCAGGGAAGACAAAACTCCACAGCAAGACCTGGCTTCCATATTCCTTGGGGTAAAATGCCAGGGGGTTGCCTGTTTTATTTTCAGGGGAGGCAATGGATGCTTTTATTGGCATCTTGGTGAAAGAATCTTACCAATCAATACTGTGATTTTGTACACGACTTTGGAAAGCAGAGTCTGGTCAGGAAGGAGTCACTTTCCTGGTCCTTGGTCTCCCTGTTACAAGCATGATTGTAAAATGTAGAACTGTTTATTAGATGTTGGTCAGGGTGCATCTGTTTACCCTCCAGCCCAACATGATGCAGAGAAGCACAAGGCTCAGCCATGCCTGCAGAATTCTGGGGGTGGTCTCAGGTGGTCAAGATCAAGCTGGGGCCCAAGGTGACAGTGAAGTTGCTGGTGTTCCCCCATGCCTAGACTTCTGGTGATCTGGGGAGCAGAGAGCAGACAACCGTCCTTATCATCAATATCCATGTGATATTGCTGAATTTGCTGGCTATCTTCCCTTCTATCACCTACTGAAAAAAGTAGTGAAAGTATTAGTTGCTCAGTCATATCTGACTCCTTGCGACTCCATGAACCGTAGCCCGTCAGGCTCCTCTGTCCATAGGATTTTCCAGGCAAGAACACTGGAGTAGATTGCCATTCCCTTCTCCAAGGGATCATTCCAACCCTGGGATCAAACCCAGGGCCTCCTGCATTGCAGACAGGTTCTTGACCATCTGAGCCACCAGGGAAGCCCGCTCGCACTTATTAAGCAACTATTATTTCACCTTTTCAAAAATCACCGGGCAAAGCAGATATCAGGATACCATTCTCCAGGTGAGAAACTGAGTTCAGCAGGATGAAATCATTTTTCCAGATTCACACGGTTATGAAGTAGTAAGTAGACCGTCAAACGGCTTCCCCAGTGGCTCAGTGGTAAAGAATCCGCCTCCAATGCAGAAGACACAGGAGACGCTGGTTTGATCCCTGGGTCAGGAGATCCACTGGAGGAGGGCACAGCAGCCCACTCCAGTATTCTTGCCTGGAGAATCCCACGCACTCAGGAGCCTGGCAGCTCCAGTCCAGGGTCACAGACAGTTGGACACGACTGATGCGACCAAGCACACAAGCACAGTCAGAGGCTGATCTCTAAACCCAGACCTTTCCATCCCACTGGGCTACTTCTCACCTGCATTACTGAGTGGCCACTCACTGGGTATAAACAGATCTGTGCACACATATCCCCACCCCCATTTGGCCTCACATTAGCCTAATCCATCTAATTCCTAAATCCACCACATTTCCTTGGAGTTGCCTGTTGCTGTGATAGCTCAGTCCCTTCTGGTTCCCCATGGCTTCTCCCTGCTCTCCAGCAGCAAGCTGAAGAAGGTGTTTGTTTTTTCTGAAATGCCATCAGTAGCCCCTCCCCCCATTACCTGCAGAATGAGTGTCCAAGGGAGGAATTGTTGTCTTTATTTTGATGGCATTTTGAGCACAGGGCTCAAAATAGCCACAGAGCCCATTAACCGAACTGCAACACAGTGGCAAAAAATTAGAAGTTTTGTTTTCTCTGCATTTTTATCTGCTGTTTCTATACTAGCATTCCTTAACTATTACTGAAGATTCTGGTCTTGAAAGAGGACTAACTCTGTGAGATGTGGGAGGTGGGAAAAAATAGACTTTATCTAACTATGAGAAAAGGATCTTGAGGGTTTTTTTAAAAACCTTCCTTTTCTAAGCACCTTTCCCACCTACATTCTAAGTTAAGAAGAATGTTACCAAATATCTCTTCTTAAAATATGTCCTTTGGAGTCTGTGAAATGGCACTGATATAAAGAGTATAACAAGCTTTTTTAAAAGGAAAGGGGGAAAAGGGAGATTTTTTTCCAGGAGAATATTTCTCACAGTATGGTCCTGAAAACCCTGAGTAGTAACTGAGACCCTTCTAGTGGAAACCTTACAGTTAAAATAACTTTCGCAACAAAATTCACACATTATTGCCTTGTTTGCCCTTATTCTTTCATGAGTACAATCAAGTCTCCTGGGGGCTATTTGGCATGTAGTGACTATCATTTGACAGCTTGTATTCTGATGTTTTTTAAAACTCCAATTTGGTACATCCACTATGAAAAACAGTATTCATGATCATCAAAAACTTAAAAATAGAACTACCATACAATCCAGTAATTCCACTTCTGAAAATATATCCAAAGGAAATGAAAACATCAACTAAAGAAATATCTTCACCCTACATTCATTGCCACATTATTTACAACAGCCAAGAAACGGAAACCACCTAAATGCCCATCGAACGGATGAATGGAAAAAGAAGTTGTGATATATATTTCTAATGGAATATTATTCAGCCATTAAAGGCGAGGCAATCCTACCATTTGAGACAGCATGGATGGACCTTGAAGGCATTATGCTAAGTGAAATAAGTCAGACAAGGACAAATACTATATAATCTCATTTATATGTGTAGTCTAAAACAAACAAAAAACCCAAGATCATAGACAAAGAGATCAGATTTGTGGTTACCAGAGTCCCAGGATAGGAAGGGCAAACTGGAGGAAGGAATCAAAAGGGACAAGCTTCCAGTTATGGGTATCCGGGGTGTAAATTACAACATGATGGCTGTAACTGACACTGCTGTATTATATACAGAAAAGTTGGGAAGAGAGTAAATTCTAAGAGTTCTCATTATAAGGAGGACATTGCTTTCCTTTTCCTTTTCTTTCCTGTTTTATTTTTATTGTACCTATATGAAAAGATGGATGTGTTCGCTGAACCTACTGTGGAAATCATTTCACAATTTGTGTAAATCAAAACATCACGCTATGTACCTTAAACTTATACAGTGATGGATATCAGTTATTTCTCAATAAGATTGGAAATAAAATTTTCACTTTTATTTTCTAACATGATAAACATGATTATAATCCACATAAGCAAAATCTCTTTGGGGTCCCGAATGATTTTTTAATATTTATATTTATTCATTTATCTATGGGCTTCCCCAGTGGCACAGTGGTAAGAATCTGCCTGCCAATGCAGGATCCCTGGGTTGGGAAGCTCCTCTGGAGAAGGAAATGGCAACCCATTCCAATATTCTTGCTTGGAAAATCTCATAGACAGAGGAGCCTGGCAGACTACAGTCCATGGGATTGCAAAGAGTCAGACATGACTGAGCAACTGAGTACACACTTATTTACTTACCTGCACCAGGTCTTAGCTGGGGCAGGTAGGATCTTTGAGTGTGGCACGCCAACTCTCAGTTGCCACATGTGGGATCTAGTTCCCTGACCAGGGATCAAGCCTGGGCCTCCTCAATTGGGAGTGTGGAGTCTTAACCACTGGACCACCAGGGAACTCCCCCCAGTAGTTCTTAAGGAATGCAAAAAGATTGTAAAGCAAAGTCTGTGAGCAGCTATTCCAAGAAACACATGCTCGTTGGAAATTGGTGTCTCATGAAATATCCTGAAAGAAGGCACCGTGTCACCAGGGTGACTCTGGTGAAAGTCACGGGAGGAAAAGTGTGACTTCCAATATTCTCAAGGACGCTCCAGGGACATTGGGCTAGGACACACTTCTGGCAGGCTCTCTGTTCACACAGCAAACTGAAGAGATGAAAACAAAAGAGCAATGATGGACCTGTGATCTGAACACTCATTCAGAGCTGACACTGAGCAAAGGTGAGGGCGCTTCATGGGGAAGCCAAATGACAAATGCAAATGAAAGTGCACATCCACACACACTGGGTTCCTATGGCCTCACGCAAGTCCCTGAAAGCAAGCCAAGGCACTAGGGTCTATTCTGCAGCCTCTGTCTGAGTCCAGAAAGGGAATCAGAGGCAAATGCTATGCCTGCCTGGCACCGGCTCTTCTTGCCTCCAGATGACAGTTGTGGAGGAAAGCTGCCTTTACAGAGAGTCCACCTGGCCTACCTCGTTGAGGATGGTGCTCCTAGAACAAGTGATGGAATTCCGTCTCAAGGCTGCCTCATCGCCTGTCTGGCAGACGCAGCCTAGATAGATATTCCTTGTGCCATCAAACAATACCACATTTTGTGGTTTTGTTTGCACTCAAGGTTGCAATTATCTGATAAGAAGCAGCATTTATGTGCTAATTTCTTTGAAACTTTGGGAAGTTGAGAAGTATAAAGTATCTAATCTTAAAGGAAAGCAAAAGTTGTCTGCTGCTATTGATGGATGTACTTTATAGTGGCAGCTTTCAGGACTTCCCAGGTGGTCCAGTGGTTAAGACTCTGAGCTTCCAGTGCAGAGGGCATGGGTTTGACCCCTGGTTGGGGAACTAAGACCCCACATGCCACAAGGTGCAGTCACAAGAATAAATTAATTAGATAAAATAGATAACCAACAAGGGTCCACTGTAAAATCAGTATGTGTGTGTACTCAGTCACTCAGTCATGTCCAACTTTTCATGACCCCATGGACTGTAGCCTGCCAGGCTCCTCCATCCATGGGATTTCCCAGGCAAGAATACTGGAGTGGGGTGCCGTTTACATTCAGTCAGTTCAGTTCATTTCAGTTGCTCAGTTGTGTCCGACTCTTTCTGACCCCATGAATCGCAGCAGGCCAGGCCTCCCTGTCCATCACCAACTCCCGGAGTTCACTCAAACTCACGTCCATTGAGTCGGTGATGCCATCCAACCATCTCATCCTCAGTCATCCCCTTCTCCTCCTGCCCCCAATCCCTCCCAGCATCACAGTCTTTTCCAATGAGTCAACTCTTCCCATGAGGTGGCCAAAGTACTGGAGTTTCAGCTTTAGCATCATTCCTTCCAAAGAACACCCAGGGCTGATCTCCTTCAGAATGGACTGGTTGGATCTCCTTGCAGTCCAAGGGACTTTCAAGAGTCTTCTCCAACACCACACTTCAAAAGCATCAATTCTTCGGCGCTCAGCTTTCTTCACAGTCCAACTCTCACATCCATACATGACTACTGGAAAAACCATAGCCTTGACTAGACAGACTTTAGTCGGCAAAGTAATGTCTCTACTTTTCAATATGCTATCTAGGTTGGTCATAACTTTCCTTCCACGGAGTAAACGTCTTTTAATTTCATGGCTGCAGTCACCATCTGCAGTGATTTTGGAGCCCCCAAAAATAAAGTCTGCCACTGTTTCCACTGTTTCCCCATCTATTTCCCATGAAGTGATGGGACCAGATGCCATGATCTTCGTTTTCTGAATGTTGAGCTTTAAGCCAACTTTTTCACTCTCCTCTTTCACTTTCATCAAGAGGCTTTTGAGTTCCTCTTCACTTTCTGCCATAAGGGTGGTATCATCTGCATATCTGTGGTGATTAATATTTCTTCTGGCAATCTTGATTCCAGCTTGTGCTTCTTCCAGCCCAGCATTTCTCATGATGTACTCTGCATAGAAGTTAAATAAGCAGTATACAGCCTTGACATACTTCTTTTCCTATTTGGAACAAGTCTGTTGTTCCATCTCCAGTTCTTTTTTTTTCCCCCCATGTCCAGTTCTAACTGTTGCTTCCTGACCCGCATATAGGTTTCTCAAGAGGCAGGTCAGGTGGTCTGGTATTCCCATCTCTCTCAGAATTCTCCACAATTTATTGTGATCCACACAGTCAAAGGCTTTGGCATAGTCAATGAAGCAGAAACAGATGTTTTTCTGGAACTCTCTTGCTTTTTCCATGATCCAGCATATGTTGGCAATTTGATCTCTGGTTCCTCTGCCTTTTCTAAAACGAGCTTGAACATCTGGAAGTTCACGGTTCACGTATCAATATCACAGTAATCCAAGTCTATGCCCCAACCAGTAATGCTGAAAAAGCTGAAGTTGAACAGTTCTGTGAAGACCTACAAGACCTTTTTGGACCAACACCCAAAGAAGATGTCCTTTTCATTATAGGGGACTGGAATGCAAAAGTAGGAAGTCAAGAAACACCTGGAGTAACAGGCCAATTTGGCCTTAGAATACGGAACGAAGCAGGGCAAAGGCTAATAGACTTTTGCCAAGAGAACGCACTGGTCATAGCAAACACCCTCTTCCAACAACACAAGAGAAGACTCTACACATGGACATCACCAGATGGCCAACACCGAAATCAGAATGATTATATTTTTGCAGCCAAAGATGGAGAAGCTCTATACAGTCAGCAAAAACAAGACCGGGAGCTGACTGTGGCTTAGATCATGAGCTCCTTATTGCCAAATTCAGACTTAAATTGAAAAACGTAGGGAAAACCGCTAGACCATTCAGGTATGACCTAAATGAAATCCCTTATGATTATACAGTGGAAGTGAGAAATAGATTTAAGGGACTAGATCTGATAGACAGAGTGCCTGATGAACTATGGACAGAGGTTCGTGACATCGTACAGGAGACAGGGATCAAGACCATCCCCATGGAAAAGAAACGCAAAAAAGGCAAAATGGCTATCTGTGGAGGCCTTACAAATAGCCATTTACATTAGACCACCTTAAAAAAGGGGGGCAGGGAGAAAGCTTCAGTAAAGGAAAACCACTCTAACCTTCCTCTGAGCTGCCTAAATCAAGACAATTTCCAAGGCAGGGCAGATGAAATGTGCCAAACCAAATATGACATGGCCTGAAATCAGCAAATGGAGATCCATACTGGGGTAGTAAAATGGATATACAGCTGTACTTTGAACATGAAGATTATTTTAAATCACCACGTGTATAGGTATTGTAAAACTCATCAAAAGACTTTGGCACCCTGGACTGTCCTTGCCTTACTGGGGAGCCAGCTACACAATCTAGCACTTAGCAGCAGCCATCCTTAGTGTCCAGGTTTGACTGCAATGCTTGCACAGCTGTTTGGGCTGTTTGCACTCATATCTAGATATCGATTTGCAGAGTCGGTATTCTCACACTTGAGTCCTTGAGAGACAGGACCTAAAATCCAGGGCTACGGTTTTTAAAAATAGGTAAAAGGTGTTCTTATTGAGTGACAAGGTTTTCACAATACTTATTAAGTGAAACTAATCAGGTTATCAAGCAATATATAGAGTAAGATTCTATTTTTCCATAAGAAAAATATATATAGGCATAAACTTGTCAGAAGTTTAAAACAGCAAATTTGTTAGTGGGATGGTCTGGGGATGGGAGGTGGGAAGTGTGGAAAGATATACAGGCTTATTTTAAATCAGAAACAGAACTTACCAAACAGCAAATAAGATGGCCTTACATATAAAATGATTTTACGCATCTAAATTTAGTCAAGGAGAAACCAGCAGGACATTAATTATGTTCCAATCATCTAACCAAAATAGGTATGGGCTTGATTCACTGAATTAAGGTATAATTCTACTTACAAAAGCCTTTTCAAAATTCAGTAAAACAGACAACTCACTCACGTCTTAAGAGAATTTGGAAATTATTAACATTATCAACCAGAGGGTATTTTTCTTCAATATTCAGTGAGAAGTCTTTGCAAACATATGGATGCTTTCTATTAATATTTTTAAAAACTTGTTCCAGGATGTATGGTATGTGAAGTGAAAGTTGCTCAGTTGTGTCCGGCTCTTTGTGACCCCATGGACTATAAAGTCCATGGAATTTTCCAGGCCAGAATACTGGAGTGAGTAGCCTTTCCCTTCTCCAGGGGATCTTCCCAACCCAGAGATTGAAGCCAGGTCTCCCACATTGCAGGCAGATTCTTTACAAGCTGAGCCACAAGGGATATAATGGCATTCAAAAAATACTCAATTATTTTGCCCAATGCTTAGGTAAATAATTATTCATCCAAATCATAATTATCAGTATATGATTAGAAAAATTATTCCAACACAACAGGCTACATTAGCATTAAGGGTCACAGTGGTTTTTCTAAACTTTGTGAACCACAAAATGATAAATATGTTGTCATAAAAAATGGGCATGTTATGTAGAATAGCCGTTAAAAATGCCCAGAACATTAAAAAAAAAAAAAAAAAAGGCAGTACAGCTCTAGAGAGGTAATGTTTGAGCAGAAACAAATCTTACATGTTATAATTCTCTCAATTCATGTAAAGGATTTATTCATTTAAAGAGAAAAAGAAACATCAAAAATATAAGTCCTTAACATTACTTGAGGCAGGTTTTTCTGACATCAGCCAAGAAGCCAGCAAGTCTCATTGACTGTTTCTATGGTGATGTTTCTGATAAATACATTGTGATGACAATAAAACCATCTGAACAAAGAAGAACAAAATATCTATTTTCTTTTTATTAACAGAGATTCTCCAGACCCTTCTTTCATTTTTCCATCACAAGAAAAGCCAACTTTGGCTCCTTGACTCAAACTTTATTACAAAGTTATAATAATCAAAGCAGCATGGTATTGGCACAAAAATAAGCCACATAGACCAATGGAACAGAATTGAGAACCCAGAAATAAACCCACACCTATAGGTCAACTAATATTTGACAAGGGCTCCAAGAATGTGGCACACACACACAATGGAATATTAGCCACAAAAAATGAAATCCTGTCATTTTCAACACTACGGATGAACCTTGGGGACACCATGCTAAGTGAAATAAATCAGAGAAAGATACATACTATTTGATCTCACTTATATGTGGAATTCAAAACATTGCACTGATCAAAACAGAAATAGAATGGTGGTTGCCAGTGGCTAAGGGTTGCATAAAATGGGAAGATGCTGGTCAAAGAGTAGAAACTGGCACTTACAAGATGAACAGGTTTCAAGGAGGGCTTCTCAAGTGGCACTAGTGGTAAAGAACCTGCCTGCCAATGCAGCAGAAGTAAGATACATAGGGTTTGATCCCTGAGTCAGGAAGATCCCCTAGAGAAGGAATCGGCAACCCACTTTAGTATGCTTTCCTGGAGATTTCCATGGACAGAGGAGCCTAGCAGGCTATGGTCCATAGGGTCGCAAAGAGTCTGCCATGACTGAAGCGACTTAGCACGCACCCACGCGAGTTCCAGGGACTCTAACGAACAGCATGGTGACTCCAGTCAACAACATTGTGTTGTGTGCGTGAAAGTTGCCATGAGAGCAGAGATTTAATGTTCTGGCTAAAACAACAACAAAATGATAGTTTTGTGAGATGAAGCATGTACTAACTGATCTTATCGTGGCAAACACTTCACAATAAATACGTGTATCAAATTACCACATGACACACCTTAAGTGTACACAGTGGTATAGGTTAACCATCTCTCAAATAAATAAGAGGAAGAAAAAGAGTCACCAAATCTGGGGTTCTATGGGAGCCATTTTAGACAAAGTTTGTAAAGGAAATTCAAAGAAAGTGTCAAAAAATATCCACGACCACATAGGAATTTATGTATACGGCAGGTCTGGCACTTTTCAGTGTTGTTTGTACTATCTTTTTGGATGATGTGAAAGTCATCTGAATCATGTAAACCAGGAGGATTTTATTTCCTCTAAACTCTGATGGCTTAGTGGGTAAAGAGGCAGGCAGGCAGGCTAAGTTGATTCCGTCACGTCTGACTCTGTGAGACCCTAGGCTCCTTTGTCCATGGGATTCTCCAGGCGAGAATACTGGAGTGGGTTGCCATGCCCGCCTCCAGGGGATCTTCCTCACTGGGTAAAGAATCCGCCTGCAGTGCAGGAGATACAGCAGACATGGGTTCAATCGCTGGGTCGGAAAGATCCCTGGAGGAGGAAATGGCAACCCACTCCAGTATTCTTGCCTGAAAAAATCCCCTGCACAGAGAAGCCTGATGGCCTACAGTCCATGGGGTTGCAGAGAGTCGGACAATACAGAAGCAACTTAACAACAAGGGCAGAGGCATATCCATTTGGAGAAAATGCATTTCAATCAGGTCTCCTGGGACACAGAGGTTTTGGCAGGAAGAAGAGATGCAAAAGAGGGAACTGGGTCAGTCCTGAGAAGGAGCTCAGGAAAAGCCTGGAGGTGGGCAAGAACTCACAGCCACCTTGGATGCCAAGTGAAGACAGAGCGCAGTGGGAGGAGGCATGATTCCTGGGAGGGCTGGTAGCCATCCCGGACTGGGTTCCTTTTGACATTTTCAAATTTTATCTGGAGTGAACCAAAGGTCTTTGAAAAGGACTAAGCAAAGGAAGAATCCCTGAGCTAGTATGAGAAAAATGAGCCCGAGGCAAAAAGGGTGGGGGCGGGGTGAGGGGGAAGCACCGCAGTTAGGAGCTTAAGACAGACCAGACAAGGGAAGATCAGTTTGGAAACCACAGCAATAGAAGAGGCGGACACCTTAACGCAGTGATCTGGAGGTGATCTGGCCAAACCTGACAGGTCTCTGGTGATTCAGGGCCCCCCAGGAAAAAGCTGAAACACTGGAGGAGAAATATCCTTTTCTCATAGATAAAAAAAAAAAAAAATCTGGATTTTTATTTTTAAAATCAGCATTGTTCTTTTTATGGATCAGCCATATGTGAAAGAAGAGAACGCTAACAAGTTTGCTTAAAATCTGATGATGGAGCAAATTTCTGCAGCAAATCCTACCCTTTCAAGTGTCACTCAGACAGTGTCTGCCTGGGAAATCTTCATAACCTAGTTGCTTACCGTTCCAAAAAAGACCCTCGCGTTTTAGAGACATCTAACACAGAGCTCTGTCACCTTCCTCTGCTGGCTTCTTGGGTCTGGAAAGTTCTGCACAGGCTCCTCACCAGTGGATGGTCCCACCACCCAAATAATTGACAAAATGAAAACAGCCAGGGTGAAGCCAGAGATAGAGACCAACAAGGTCCAGGAGCCTTACTAAATCTCACTTGGTGAAAAGGAACATCACCAACTAGCCACAGGACATGGCTCTCCTTGGCAAAGAATGTGGCTCTGATTTTAAAAGAGGAAGAGTAGAAACCAAAGTAGTGCTCAGTCCAGTTGTTAGCGCTGGCTTAAGGTGATACAGACATACACAACTACCAATTTTAAATCCATCGTATATCGTATTTAGAAAACTTCTTGCTTTGTAAAACGTGGCAAAGAATCACTTTTCAGATGATTAGCTCCAATGTATTGCTAAGTTCGCATGCTTTGCCACAGATCAGAAAATAGCCTAAAGAGTTTCTGCATCTAGAGTGTTCTTTTCACAGGCTGGCATGAATCAAGCCAAGGAGTGGGAAACGGCAAGTCCTAAATCTTTAGAATGAGTTGATGAGTTGCAGTTATGTGGGAGGTTTATCGATCAGCCACTGCTGTTTGATATTTTGCAGCAAAGGGCAGAGCTTCCTATGGAACTTTATGCTCTCTGCAACTTGGTGAAATTCTTATTATAATGGAGAGGTACTTATTTTATTTTATTAGAGTATAATTGATTTACAATGTTGTGATAGTTTCAGGTGCACAGCAAAGTGATTCAGCTATATGTATATACATATTCTTTTTGAGACTCATATTGGTTATTACGGAATATTGAGTAGAATTCCCTGGGCTCTATAGAAGGTCCTTGTTGATTATCTATCTTACACCCAGTAGTGTGTGCATGTGAATCCCAAGCTCCTGATTTATGCCCCTCCCCACACATCTCCCCTTTGGTAACCATAAGTTTGTTTTAGATATCTGTTTTAATTCTGTTTTTGTTTTGCAAAGAAATTCATTTGTACATTTTTTTAAAAATTGAATTGCAAATATGAGTGATATCATATGATAGTTGTCTTTCTCTGTCTGACTTATTTCATGTCGCACGATAATCTCTAGGCCCATCCAGGGTGCTGCAAATGGCATTATTTCATTCTTTTTTGTGGCTGAGTAATATTTCATCACATGGGCTTTCCTGGTGGCTCAGATGGTTAAGAATTTGCCCACGATGCAGGAGACTCTGGTTTGGTCCCTAGGTAGGGAATATCCCCTGGAGAAGGGAATGGCTACCTGCACTAGTATTCTTGCCTGGAGAATGCCATGGACAGAGGAGACTGGCGGGCTATGGTCCATGGGGTCACGGAGTCAGGCAAGACTGAGAGCCTAAGCAGGAATGCACACACGCATATCCCCTTGTATATACACACCAGGTCTTCTTTATCCATTTCCTTGTCAGTGGACATTGAGGCTGCCTCCGTGTCATGGATATTATAAAGAGTGCTGCAATGAATATTGGGGTGCATGTACCTTTTGGAACTCTGGTTTTCTCCAGATATAGGCCCAGGAGGGAGATTGCTGGGTCATATGGTAGTTCTTTAGTTTTGACTGTACTGGGTCTTCACTGCTGCTCAGGCCTTTCTCTAGCTGCGGCGAGCGGGGGCTACACTCTAGTTGCGGTACGTGGGCTTCTGATTGCCTCGGCTTCTCTTGCCGTGGAGCACACACTCCAGGGCACCCTGAGTTCCTTAGTTGTGGCGTGCGGACTCAGTAGTTGCAGCTCGCGGGCTCCAGAGCACAGGCTCAACAGTTGTGGCACACAGGTTTGGTTGCTCCGCAGCAGGTGGCATCATCCTGGACCAGAGATTGAAACCATGTCTCCAGCATTGGCAGCTGGATTCCTTACCACTGAGCCACCAGGGAAGCCCCTGTTGTTAGTTTTCTAAGGAACTTCTATATAGTTCTCCACAGTGATTGTACCAATTTACATTCCCACCACTCTATTTTTACAAAAAAAAAAAAAAAAAAGGAAAATCATTCTAAGGCTGATGCATGCTGTGCCAAACCTAAGGAGTTCTGGAGGATCAGTGAAGATTCAGTGGTTTTAAGTATTACAGTAGGATTTCTCTTGGAGGAAAAGCTGGTTAGGAGGATGGGCATGTCTGAGTGTAAGAAAAACGTACAGGTGTTCCATCCACAGCATCTTTAAACTTCTGATGTTATTCAGTTTCAGTCCTGGATTGAGAAGGAGGAGGCTGGTGATCGTGATGTCAGCACACTGTCATTCTTGGGGCTCTTTCTCGTTTTCAAAGCCCTTTCATCAAATTATTTCATTTAATCCTACCTATTCAATGAGGTCTTCTATGCCGTTCCCAATTTATCTAAGGAGATTGAGATTCAAAGAGGTTAACCCTGAGATCACACTGCTGGGAAGGAAACAGCACTGGGGAAGAAGCTGGAAGGCATTCCTGGAAATCACAACTTTATTTGACTTCTTGCTTCACGTTTTGAAGTTTGCAGGGGCAGGACAGCAGCAACGAGAGGAAATGATTTTTGCTGCAAAGGCCAGTTTCCAGTTTATGCATCAGGAGACCACGGATGCCAGCCTTCAGTTTTGCCAGCCCTTGTGTTCGCAAAGATGGCTCCTTAGAGAAAACACAGGAAAGTCTGCCTTTCAAAAGACTGCATAAACCAGCTAGGCCACTTCTGCAGAATCCAACATTCACCTTGAAGGCTTTTGCTAATGAGACAAATTTAAGGGAAATAATGCTCTTCTCAACTATCTCATTCCATTAAGGATGTGCCGAACAACTTGAATAGTTAGAATACCTAAAATTTCTATCAGAGCTGTATCTTTCATTTAATTCACTGTATTCTACCACAATATCTACCTGGATATGTTGGGGGGATTATAGAAAATAAAAGCCACTTTTTGCAATTCCAAATATAAGTCACTGTATCTTATGTGTTGTCTCCAAGCAGAGTCATTAAATAATATTAATAGTAGGACTTTTGTTGTTTCAGTAAGTTGTGTCTGACTCTTTGCAACCCCACAGACTGCAGTCCACCAATCTCCTCTGTTCATGGGATTCTCCAGGCAAGAATACTGGAGTGGGTTGCTATTTTCTTCTCCAGAGGATCTTCCTAACCCAGGGATTAAACCCTCCTCTTCTGCATTAGCAGGAAGATTCTTAACCACTACGCCACCAGGGAAGCCAATAGTGGGACTGGCCTCAGTCAAACTTGCTCTCTGAATTGTTCTCAAACACATACTCAGATTCTCCTAAAGTATGCGGAACAAGGTACATTAAAAATGAGATGATTAATCAATGACGAAAATTTGTCTGATGTGTAGGAGTTTTCCATTTCATTTTGTAGAAATGCTTTCTAAGGACATAAAACTTATAAAGCCCAAGTTTGACCCAGAGTTTTAACACTATAAGAAAGGAATTCATTTCCCTTGTGAGCTGAGTTGCCACTTTGGAAAAAGACAGTGCTAAATATGAACGGCTTTAATGAGTTCCTTCTGCTCCAAGAGACTCTGTTTCACAAGAGGAAAGTGTCCAAAATCGTTTTAATAGACTCCATGATTTGAAAGAATATGTTTCAAAACTTTTGTTGAACTTTTCATTTTGATGCCTGGTGATATGTAATTTCACCTTTTGGCCAACTAAATGGTCAGGGGATGGCTATCAACCTTTTGTTTGCAGATTACCTGCTTTACTTCCCATTCTTCAAACACATAGTTATTTTAAGTCTTTTACATTCTTGATACCCTTTTACTTTACTCTGCTGTTTTTTTTTAATAATCTTTTTTTAAAGATTTTTTTATGTGCACCATTTTTAAAGTCTATTGAGTCTGTTACAATACTGCCTCTATTATTTACTTTCTGGTCTTTTGGCCAAAAGGCATGTGGGATCTTAGCTCCCCCAATAGAGAGCGAACCCACGCCCCCTGCTCTGGAAGGTGAAGTCCCAACCACTGGACCACAAGGGAAGTCCCTACTCTGCTTTAATTATATAGGCCTCTCTATGAAATCTTTCAACCATCTGGCTTCGATCTCTTTAGTCACACTGACAACCACTTAACATGTGAATATATCAACAGTTGTAAATGTGTATATGTGTTCCTGGAATTTCACCCATTCATTTAATAAATATTTATTGAGACTCTAATATATGCCAGGCTCTGATATAGGCACTGAGGATAGAGCAATAAACCTAAGAGGCTACAATCTCCTTTTTTGTGGGGTTTACAGTCATGGCAGGGGATGGGTTGACTGTAAGTAATTAATAAAAACAATCTATACTATGTTGGATTGTAATGCAAGCTATAGAGGAAAATCTAGCAGTGAGACAGAGAAGGTGTGTTGGAAGTAGGGAGTGTAATTTCAAATACAGCGCCCACAGGAGCCTTCACTGAGGAAGACCTTTGAGCAAAGGCCTGGTGGTGGTGCAAAGGAGGAGGATGCACGTCAGGAGCATCTTGGAAGCCAATGACCTTGAGTGGGGCCCAGGGTGGAGAGCAGTAAGACATGAGGGAGAAGAGGCATTAAGACCAAAGGGGTGGTTCTGTTTGGATTTGGAATTTTTATGCTGACAAAGTAGAGGCCATGGAGTAGGGAGCTGAAATGACACAACGTATTTGAAAAGTATGATGTAGGCTGAGGGGCTGACGATAGTCTTCAGTAGAGCCAGGTCCAACACAGGGGACCGGTGATGAGGCTATTATGATAGTCAACACAAGAGATGATGTTGACCTGAACCGAGACAGTAGTGATGGAGGTGGTGAGAAATTTGGATTCTAGACCATGTTCAAGGTGGAACAAACAGGATCTGCTACAGATCAGGCATGGGGTGTGAGAGAGAGAGTGTTATCAAGCGTGACTTTGGGATTTGACCTGCACAACTGGAAGGACAGAGAAGTCATTTTACTGATGGGTTATGGTCAGGAGTTGACAGCAGCTCTAGGGGCCCAGGAGCCTGAGACAGAAGAGGCTGCAGGAGCAGGGGGCAGCAGCTGGGGCAATAGGGAGCAGATGGCTAATATGGCCAGAAGATGCTTACACAGTGGGACCTCCCTGGTGGTCCAGTGGTTTAGACTACATGCTTCCGCTTCAGGGGACATGGATTCGATCCCTGGTTGGGGGAACTAAGATTCCATGTGCCGCACCATGCAGCCAAAATTTTAAAAAGATGGTTACACAAGGCGAGTCAGGAAAGCAAGTCAATATTCTGAGGGTAATGAGAGTCAGGTTACTCTGTCAGAGAAAAGATTTATAAATAAAGAGGTAGGGCTAGAATGAACCCTGAATGTTTGAGGCAGAATTGGGAGTATTGGTGTGCTATTTACATCTCTAGATAAATACAGGGATCAATTTACCTCTGTATGTTTTCACAGATATTTACATATAAATGGCTTGATAGAAAAATAGATGCATAGATATACACACACGTAGCAATAGACATAAACGTGTGTGTCTGCTTGTGTGTGAACATTTGTCACTTACTTCCTTGCTCGCCCCACTGAGAGAGCCTAGAGGTTAGGACATGCTAGTAGCAGTGAGCACTCGGGTGCCCAGATCTCGTTCCTAAATGCCATCCTCTATGAAAAGAAACCAGGGCTCCTCAAAGAGCTCACTGATTTCAAGACTGGGGCAGGGAAAGTACAAAATGAGCCATCTTGATGTGCCAGAAAGTGAGAACCACGGAGGCATGGTCAGAGGGACTGAAGAGCCAGCTTGAAGAGACACCCTCTGGCCAAATCTGGATGTGTGAGCATCAAAATAAATAACGAAAGTAATAATACGATCCGTGGGCTAGAATAGGAATTCATGAGTCTATACTGCCATAAATAGATAAATGCAGGGAAGGGAACTATTGTTTTCATAGAATGCCAATACACAATTGAAAAAAGGAATGATGCAAATGGGGGATAGTCATTTGGCAACCATCATAGCAGCGGCTGATTCAGTCCAGAGTTATCAATGCCTCTTAAGACTGGTTGAGTGAAGTTTCAATGAGAAACAGACAATTGATGTAGCTTAGGAGTATGTCCCTATACTGGTCAATTACAGGACAGAATACTGACTTCACACTGGAGGATTCCAGTGTCTGACAACCCAGGAGATTAAGGTTATTATCACAATGATGGGATGCTTCTGAGTGAACTGTCTAGAGCAGAGTAGCATTTCTTTGATGCACCCGACAAAAATGCACGACCTGGGTCAAACATGAAGAAACATCAGATGGATCCAGGTTGAGGTCTCTGAAATCTACAGAATAAAAAGCATGTCATTTTCAAAGCCATCAAGGGCATGAAAGATGGAAGAACTGTAGCAGATGAAAGCAAAAGAACCGGATGTGTCACTTTCAGGAAATGTGTGAGCCTAGATTGGATTCAGGACCAAAAGTGAAAATGAAACATTTTGTGGCAAATTGGGAAATCTGAAGGGATTCTATGGATTGGCCGTACTGTGCTTACGTGGGAGAGAATTCTAGTTTGGGAGAAACATATCCTGGAGTGTTTAAGGATAATGGGACATCATGTCTACACCCGCTCTTAAATGATTCAGACAAAGAATATTGATCATGAGTATCTACCCATCTAGAGAAAGAGAGGTCAACGTGAAATGGCCACATTTCAGAAAACTAGGACAGAAGGACTTACTGAGTTCTTTGTACTATTTTGCACACTGTTTTAAGTTTGAAATTGTTTCAGATCATTAAAAAGTGACTTCATTGGTCCCTGGGCCTAATCCCACCCTTTTACAAGAAGGAAACATTGACTGACACACTGTGTCATGCTAAGTCACTTCAGTCATGTCTGGCTCTTTATGACCCCATGGACTGTAGCCCGCGAGGCTCCTCTGTCCATGGTGATTCTCTAGGCAAGAATACTGGAGTCGGTTGCCATGCCCTCCTCATCATCCAGATCCAGGGATGGAAACTGTGTGTCTTATGTCTCGTCTCTCACGTTAGCAGGTGAGTTCTTTACTACTAGCACCACCTGGGAAGCCCGAATGACACTAGGAACCCCTAAGTTCTGAATGAGCAGTAACACATGAAAAGGATTTTTCAGGTATCAAGTGCCATTCTCCCATTCAAACCGAATACAAAAGTGCCACCCACGCTAATTGCAGCACCTTGGAAAAGGTATTTTGCTGGTAGATGGGGTGGAGCACGGCTTTCTTTTATAAGGAGGTCAGAGGCAATTTGGAGGGTAAGAAATGGTGAAAGATTGTGAAACCAGGTCACATGAGGAAAGGCTGGAAGCCCAGGGCACTTTCGTTTGGACGAAAGAAGTCACACAGGGGATCTGTTATTTGTCTCAAACAATCTGGAGGGCTCTCTTGTGACACGGGGCTCAGACATTTCTATGACCACCAAGGGGAGGAACAGAACCAGAACCAATCAGTGAAAAAAAAAAAAAAAGCGTACTGTTTCACATTTCATCATTTCATCTTCAAGTAAGAAAGAGGGCATGAACAGGGGCTGGTCAGTGTCTCATCACAGGGAAAACACAAGCAGGGTGAGCAGTTGTCAGAAATACTCTATCAAAAGCAAATATGAAAAGGTCTTAGGTAACCTTTAAGCCCTTTTTAAACTCTGTTTACAGTAATAGCTACTATTCACTGCATGTTTCCATCTTTCCACAAGCAGACATTGGGCCCAGCATTGTAGACTGCGCTGCCTCAGTGAGTCCTTCCTACGGCTCCATCACACAGGACCTCTGATCCCCTTTACGCAGATGAACAGAATGAGACTAACAACCTGTCCCACTTGCAAATCAAACACAGCACATGGAAAAAATGGAACCTGGAGTCAGCCCTGTGTCTGTCTACTCCATAAGCCACTCTAAGTCCCAAGAACTCTCTCATACCTCCTCCTTCCAAATCTTGAGCCATTGGTATGTTCACTGGACCAAAGAGCATCCATTGATTTCTCACACTATTCACCGGTGCTCCAATTGTATCTCTCCTTGCTTTCTCAGCCACTTGAGTCTTTAGCTCCTTCCCTACTATTAAGGAAAAGCCATCTTGTCTAGTTGTTTGTGCCTGGCCGGCCTGTCAACACATCAGATGCCTGGGTAGACTAATATTAGACAAGAGGCATGTCCCCCATCCCCACCCCCACCTCCACCTCTAATCAGGTATTCCTTCTGGTACTGAATCCAGTTGCACTCAAGTTTGAGGCAAGCCACATGTTCATTCAACCCTCAGTTTCAGCCAGTTCAGGTCAAAGTGCAATGCATTTAGCAAGCATTTAACCTGGAGCATGAAAAGACCTCCCGAGAATGTTTTGCCTCTGAATTGCACCACCCTAGTCTCTTTGGGTTTCAAGTTTTAAGAAGATGCATAAGGACAGACTTGCCTCTTCTTGAGAAGTAAATGTTAGCACTTGGCTGCCAGGAGGGGAAAAAAAGTGGCTATCATTTTCCAAAGTGAACCCAAGGTGTGAGGATCTCATGAAACAAAATCTGCCTTAAGATGCAAGGAACTGAGGCTACGAAGCAGCATCCCAAGTCACTTAGCAATAAGTGGATAGCAAGAGTCTCCTTAACTGGTGACAACTGTCCCCTGACTTTCTTTAGTGGAGCCTCTTTCCTCCCCCTCCCCCTATTGAGGAGTCTAGAAAGCACAGCTAGAAAGGACCGCGTGCGTGTGCACGCTTGTCACACTTAAGAGTGGCACAACCGCCCTCACAAAACAGAGATATGTCCCTGATGGACTATAAAATGTGCGATTTGGGAAGTTAATTTTGAAATGTTATTAAACTAACAGGAAGTTGGCACTGTACCTCGCTCCCCTAGATACATCAGGGAGGGAGACGTTTCTGGTTGACTGGATCACTTCCTAGAGTGGGATTTTCATCTTTTTATGTTTTTCTCCTCCGGTAGACTTTACCCAAGGAATAGTCCAGAAAGCGTGACTTCAGGAGGTACTAAAATACAGAGGGAAGGGTGCGCATGAATGCCTGGGCGATGGCCCAGGAAAGTCCTGTCCCAATTTCTAGGGAGGCAGTGGGAGGGAAAAGAAAGATCAAGTGCCCTCTGATTACTTTAAAGACCCAGTTGTGCAAAACGCAGGCCTTGTGCATGCACGGGCGTGAGTGTTCTCCGCCTAGACGGCCGAGGCGCAGAATCAAGCAAGCACGTGGCTGACGCGCTGGGCCTTCCTTCAGGCCTGGGGGCTCGGTGGGCACCGGTAGGGGTGAGTGGCTAGGGGCTCCGCGTCAGTGGTGCAGGTTGGGTGAGAAAAGACCCGGATCCCAGGACTTATCTTCGTATTTTAGCGTTTCGTGTGACCCTGTGAGAAGCTTAAGCGGAAACAAGCTTCCGAACACTTAAGGACTCGCATCCCTGCCGCTTCTGCCGTGACTTGAACTCTTTTCAGAAACTGCACAGATTTAATACCACCAAAAGGAGCCGAGTTACCAGGTCCCCTTCAGGCGCTCGAAGGGCTTGTGTCACACCGTCTCTCTCTTCTCCAATCCCCGGCCGACACAAATTGCTCGTGTGTGTGCCCGATCCTTCCCTCCTTGCCAAAGCCCAAGCAGCTCGCAGCACTTGCGGGGTATAAAGCCCAGGGCTGCTGGGCAGGAACCCAGCACCGCTAACGCAGCTCGGGGACGGAGCGGGGCGGGGCCGAGCGCGGGGACCGCCCGGGCGCGGGGCGCAGCCAACCAGCGGCCGCGGAGGGCGGGTCGGCGCGGGCAGAGGGGAGCGGGCTGTCACAGGCGCCTGGCGCGCGCTGCAGGTGGCAACTTGGAGGTGCCACCGCCGCCGCCGCGAGAGGGCCCGGGTCTGGCGGCCCCTTCCGGCCTCCGGGAGCCCTTTCCCGCCACCGAGCCGAAGATCGGACGCAGGAGAATCCGCAGGAAAAAGCCGCTGCGCAGGGACCCGTGAGCAGCCCTACCTCTCCTCTGCCCTTCCGCTACTTTTTTTCTTCGAGGAAGGTTGTGCCGGGGAGCGGCGAACAGGCTCCGGGAGAGGCCGGAGAGGAATACTCCCGGTGACCCAGGTGAGCGCCTTTCCTCCCCCTATCCCACCCCTCTTCCCAGCCGGGCGCAGGCCGGGACGCTGGCTCGCCCAGTGCGCAGGGGCAGCGGCGCGGGCGCCTGCCCTTGGCTCGAGGTCGAGGAGGGAGAAGGCGAGGAAGGGGGCGAGGCTGGCCCGGCCAGGGGCTGCTTGTCCGGAACCACCTGGAATGCGCAGAGACTCTCGGTTGGGCACTTGCGGCAAGGGATGGACGGAGAGGGGCTCAGCGGTGATGGGAGGGCGGGCACCCTGCTTGCCGCGGGCCAGGATCGCCCCCGTGCGCGCCGTTTGGGAGCCGCAGCGGGAGCCGGGCGCGGCGCCTCTGCGAACCCCGGGAGTGAGCACGCGGGTCCGGCGAGCGCACGAACCTTTAGTCTCTGCGAGACCCGGGCTCCGGTGGACGTCATCCCTCCCGGCCCCAGAACTCCTCCGCCCGTCTCGCCTCCACCCCTCCGCGCTCTCGGCGCAGCCTATTCGGAGATCCGTGCCTTGGCCGGCGCGTAGATGTTGCCGTCACTCCCCTCCCTGCCCTCGCCCGAGTTGGAGCGCCCCGGGGTCCCGCTCCTCTGCCCCGACCGCCCAGCAGCGCGCTGGAGGCGAGTTGGGCGGACCGGTTCTCCGCGCCGAGGGCGGAGGTGGCGCGGTCTCGCTCTTCAGTGCTCCCTCTGTCCATACCGCCTCTGTCCATACCACCCGCCCCGCCTGCAGTTTGAACCGCTGGCCCAGGGAGTGGAAACTCTGTAGCCAGATCCTCGCTCGCTCTGGGAAACTGCCTCGCTCGCTCTGGGAAACTGGGGGGCTTCCGGGGATGTTGGAAACCTCGGAGAAGAGGCGAGAGCATCTGCCTCCATCTGGGCGTTTCAGACCCTGCTGTGAATTGGACAGTGGCTCTGACCTCCGTGTCCGGGATCTGGCTTGGGGGTGCTGGCGGCCGTGAGCATGTATGTGTGTGCGTGTGTGTGTTTCTCCGTGAGGCAGAGGTACCGGGGCCGGCTCCCCCTGCCCGGCGGAGACGCAGGGCCCCGCCACCCGTCTTTGCCAGCCGCGCGCAGCTGCACCCAGCAACTCAGCGCTGCTGACTCTTCGCTCCAGCTGCCCGCCCCCATCCCCACTCCACCTAGACGCGTCCGGGGGTGGCTATCATCTGGCCGGAAGGTGCGGACGGAGATCCAGTCTCTCCCGCGGTGAATGGGGCAGGTTTCTAAAATCCAGAGGAATGCTCCTGGCCCGGCTGTAGGGACCTCGGGAAGAGACCGGCGGAGGCGAGTCCGCGCTTCGCGGAGGGTGTCGTATCGCTCGGGAAGCCCGAAGTTGGGGTCGCTGAGCCGCCGAACTGCCTTTGGCGCGTCGGGGTCGGAGGCGGAGGAACCGGCCGGCGGGGGGCGCGCTGCGCGGGCGGTGGGGGGAGGGTGGGGACCAGCTGTGAAGGGCTCCCGGGGCCGCGCATACAGGGGGCTCGGCGCCGGTGTGTTTGTTGGGGGTGGGGGGTGCGTCCGGGCTGCGGTGGGCTCCGAGGACGCCCACTAGCGCTGAAGTTGAGGTCGGGGTCGGTGCCGCGTGGGGATCGCCCTCGCGGCCGCTGCGGATCCCAAGCAGTAGCCACGCGGCGCGTTCGGCTCCCAACTCCGCCCGCCGGCCGCGGCTTTCGCTTTTCATTCTGCAGAGGTGAAGATTCTACGCAGAGAAAGCCGGAGATGGCTGGAGGCGAAATCCTCCGGGGAGCGAGGGCGGCGCCCAAAGACGCGGAATGGAAGAACGCGGGTAGCGCAGTGAAACGCCAAAGATCCCCGAGGCGAGGCAAGGCTGGCCCAGGCCAGAGGTCGGGCTCCCGGCCCTGGCCGCCGCTTTCCTAGGGGACGGAAGGCTCCAGCCTCCCGCGCCCTCAGCCCCGGCTCGTGGTCAACTCCTGTGTAATTCCCTGCGAAGTGCACTGGATTAAGACTGGGCGGGGAAGGGGCTAGAAAGCACGAAATGAATGAAAGTGGAAAGGGCTGTAAATCCCAATTTTAATTCCGGCTTAAATCTAAACTCCATTTGATTAGAAACAGACTCTAATCTGGTCGCGCGGGGTCTGGATTCATTTCTGCTAATGATAGTTACTGGAGGGCCGGGCGAGGTTCGTCCTTCCCAGAATGGAATTGTCCGCAGATGGAGGAGGGAAGCGGTCAGCTCACGTCGGTTTGGAAATGACCTTGCAGGCCTTCTCTTATCTGTCACAGGCATTCCCTCCTGGATCAATTACATACGTTCAGAGGCTTCATGACACCAAGGGGTTAAAATCCTTGCCTGTAAGGAGGGCTTTTTAATGGGCTCCTTAGAACTGCAGTAACCCCAGGGAACATTTTCGGTTCCGAGAAGCAGGGGTGTAAAACCAAAATTTTATAACTCAGCTATGATGTCTAAGTCCCCATAAGGGAGGTTTCCTCCTGACTGTGGTATAAGTTATTGAGGGCAGGGCTCTGTCTGATTCTTTATTCTCCAGGGCCAGGGATATAGTAGGTGTTCAACAAACACATATAGACTGGTACTTATAATTTAAAATGTTGGCCTGAAAAAAAACATTTAATAATTTCTAGGATCAATCATTATTAAAAATCAGAATCTTAAACCAAGTGTTATAGTCATTTTGAGGCCTATTGTGTGTAGTTTAGTTACATTTTTTAAAAACCATTTGTGATTGATGAAATCACTTATGAGAATGAGCTTAGGATGTTGCTGTTCTTTAGTCACTCAGTTGTATCCGACTCTTTTGCAGTCCTATGGACTGTAGCCCGACAGGCTCCTCTGTCCATGGGATTTCCCAGGCAAGAATACTGGAGTGTGTTGCCATTTCCTTCTGCAGGAGAATCTTCCCAAGCCAGGCAGGGACCAAACCTGGGTATCCTACGTTTCTTGCATTGGCAGATGGATTCTTTACTGCTGAGACACTGGAGAAGCCCACTTAGAATGTTAGGAAATTTAGAAATAACAGAATGACTGTTGCATGTTTAAAGCCTCTCTGTAACAGTCTCAGAGTCCTCCAGAAACGGAGACCTCACTACTTTCACAAAGGTTCAATCCGCTCTAGATAAACTCATTATTCAAATGTTGGGAGCTCAAGGTTGAATAGGACAGGGCCTCTGTCCTCACATGCTGGTTGGCAAGCCAAAAAGGAAACGTGATTTTGGTCCTGCTGTGTAGACATATGGGAAAGTTAAGAGATCTCAGTGCTTTGAGTGACAGCAGCAAGGGGCACCTGACTGAGGACGGTCCTGTGGTTTGGATTTGGAGGAGGAAGAGGACTATATAAACAGACTAATAAGAACTTTTCAGTACTTCCCTGGCAGTCCAGTGGTTAACACTCTACCTTCCAATAGAGGGTGCCCTGGTTCCATCCCCCATCAAGGAACTAATATCCCACATGTTGTGCAGTGTGGCAAAAAAAGAAAAATTATATATTTAAAGAAGAACTTTTTTGAAGCTTTGCCTGCCTGTCTGTTCCTTCCTGAGCCATCTCCTGAGCTGTGACACTCATGCCCTCTCTCTCCTCCATGCCTACCCTTCTTCTCTGTAACAGCAGTCTCTAAGTCTATCTGTTTCTTCTCGAAGCCTAAGATTCTTCATGCTACACCTCACCCCGCGTAACCAGCTCACCTCACAGCACACTGAATATTAACATGCTATCTTGAAAATTAAAAAATGGGGAAGAGGAGCAAAAACTCAAGCAGGGGATGATTTGTGTAGGACTTGAAGTCAGAGCGGTTGGCGGTGGATAGTTCATTAAAAAGATCCAGGGAGCGGGATGAGTCATGGTCCGTTCTGGGCAGCCACTTCCTGGTCTGGAAGGAGAGTAATCATTTTCACCTGCCATGCGGTGAGAATCCATTTATGGCTCCTGTGTTATCAGAGACGCTGGGAAGGCACCGGTGAGAGTGAGCACATAGAACCTAGAATTTTCCAATCAGAACCAGTTAACCAGAAATAGCAAGACCCACAATTAGTAAGAAAACAGGACTTTCACTGGAGAGCTGCTGAAGGGGCTGGAGATGTTGAAAGCTATTGAACCAACCATGATCTTCACAGTAAAGATGGAGGAAACGTCAATGGCTGTTATAAAGTTTCTGATTTATCATTTTGCCAGGGAATCATTGAAACGGTGATGGAGAAATCAAAGCGACTACCAGATTGCTGCGGGGAAGAGGATCATTGTGTTTTAATGCTACCTGAGTGAGGCTGCTTCTTTTGGGCAGCTTTTGGTGTCCTGATGACATGATGTAGAAAGCAGGTCAGATAGATGGACCACCTGTGTTCTGCAGGGCCACTGGTCATCAGAGGGCCCAAAGCTAATACTAGGGCTCCTATCCTGGTGGGATGCTGGACAGAATTCAGGACACCAGAGCTAAAAGTACAGTATCTTGGAATCCTCAGTAGCAGAGAGTGAGCAGCTAACTAGGTTAAGAGCAGTGATGTGATAGGGAATGGCACTGCATATAATCAGGGCCGATTAAGAGGGTTTCAGTCAAGTGGAATGAACCCAGATCAGAACCGGAGGAAAGATATGAATGGGCGCAGGAGCGCCTGTAGTACTTGGCGCCTAGGGACTCGGGAACAGAAGGAGGAGGAGAGCTGTCCCATCTCAGGGGGAAAGCAAGGGCAGGAGGTGGAAATCAGAGCCCTTGCTGCTGCTCCTGTGTGTTGCTATGTAAGGTCTCTGAGCCACAGCATCTCCATCAGGAAAATGGGGATAAAGATGCTTCCTGGTGAGGAATCAGTACCATGAAATGCCTCACATCTGGTCTGGCTTCTAGGTTAGCTGCCCTGGCAATAAGCTTCCGGTTTGCTAGTCTAGGAATGTAGGCTGACTGGATGAATTATCACCAGGTCGTTCTCTTCAGCCTCCATTAGAAGTCCAGTCTCACATTTTCAGCTGCCAAGTATCTTCCCTGATAGCTCAGTTGGTAAAGAATCTGCCTGCAATAGAGGAGACCCCAGTTCAATTCCTGGATCAGGAAGATCCCCTTGAGAAGGGATAGGCTACCCACTCCAGTATTCTTGGGCTTCCCTTGTGGCTCAACTGGTAAAGAATCTGCCTGCAATGTGGGAGACCTGGGTTCGATCCCTGGGTTGGGAAGATCCCTGGAGAAGGGAATGGCTACCCACTCCAGTATTCTGGCCTGGAGAATTCCATGGACTGTATAGCTCATGGGGTTGCAAAGAGTCAGGTATGACTGAGCAACTCACTTCCACCCACATTTTCAGCTGCCAAGTAGATATTTTTACCCTGCTATTCCACAGTTACTTGGACTCAATGGATCTCAGCCTTTCATTCATCTGTTTCATGCTTTTCTCCCTTATACCAGTATGTGCTCTCAGTCTCCAGGCAGGAAGCCTGGTCTTCATTTTCTTTGCCTTGCTCTTCTCACGTAGCTCCACTGTAGATACACAGAAATGCCAATAGTCATGTTGTGACTCCCGTTGTCGCTGCCTTCCCCAGTCTCTTCCTGCCTGGACTGTTGTGTTATCATCCCAGCCTACTCTCATCCCACCCCCTAACCTGGGCTTCCCACTCGGTCCTTTGATTGGACAATTTTGATGACATTGCTACCTGGCTCCAAACCTCAAGTCTCTCCTATTTCCTGATAGCCCTTTCAATCTGGTTCATAACCCTGTGTCCAACATTCAGTGTGACCTCCCACTGGCCCCCAGCAGGAAACCCATTACACCTGTCCAGTTTTTTTTGTTGTTGTTGTTGTTGCACACCTTGGCATGTGGGACCTTAGTTCTCTGGCCAGGGGTCAAACCCACAGCCCCTGCATTGTAGGCAGCGTCTTAACCACTGGACCACGAGGAAAGTCCCTGTCCCTGTTTTGATGTACATCTTTAGGTTTTGTGTCCACATCCTTTGCTCATCTATTTCTTTCAACCAAGATCCGCCCCCTCTGTATTTTCATCTTGAAATCCCACTGGTTTTTCAAGGTCTAACTCAAACACCACCTCCCTTCTGAAGTTTTCCCTGATCATTCTCAGAAGGTCTCCCTTTCCCTTCAGCAGACCTATGCTTCTTCCTCATGCAAATACCATGTTTTTATTCTGTGATGTGTTCCTGTTGAGAACTTATTCGTCTTTGTCTTCATCGTTGAGTGGTACCCTGCAGAGTGGAAGCTCCATCACTTTTCATTGAATGAATGATTGTGTCATGAAGCCTGAGGAAGACAATGAAAGAAGGATGCTCCAAACCCAGGTCAAGATGGTAGGTAGGAGGAAGAAGTAGCCTTGATCAGGTCTTTGCAGACAAAGTGGAAAAGAGGCAATTATCTGGAGCGTTCACAAACCACCCTCTACCTCCTTTTGGTCTAGTAACATGAGTAACTCAAGCTTTGGCAGCCAGAGGAACCTGTAGCATTATTGACATTCTTCATTGTAGAAATCAGCTTCTAGTCATGTGAGTTGGACAGAGCTTTCCAAAGCAGGCTGGAGTGTGGGAAAGCCAAGCTGACAGTGATTGGGCTGAAAGGAAACAGATATCCTGGGCAAGATGCCTGTAAATGCTGGATGCAGCCAGAAAGAGGCAAGATTCTCGGTCTGGGACTCAAGAATGTCTGATCTAGAATTCCTTTTAGGAAGCTTTTCATCTGATTCCTCTCATGGCTCCTTGCTTTACAAGATATACATACTATATTATCAAAATCTATAATCATGCATGTGTTCATTAGCATGGGTAGTTGTTTGAATGTTTCTGATGGAGAAGAATGAAAAGACTAGGCCGATCCTCCTGTGTATACAATATATTTGAGGACAGGTGGAAAAACAAGTTATTATAAAAAGCTTGCCAGTTTGCAAGTTCCAGGAACAGAAATGCTTCCAAACAGTCTTAAATGTACAAGCTTTCAAACCTGAGAGGATAAATCCATCCTCATCAAATAGTTATAAACAGCCCATTGCACATGAGGAATGAACAAGTAGGAAAAAAATAGGGCACGATCAGGTGCTGAGGTTTTGAATAGTCAAGAATGAGACACTTTATTAAATGATGTTTGAATTATACTGTCAAACCTCTTCTGAAATCTGAGCAACCGGATGATCAAAGTGATGAAAAGCTGTTGTGTCTCTGCTATATAGACTTTAACACATGGTGTTTATATAGTTTGCATACATACATTACAAAATAGAAAAGATGTTGGTCATCCAGTGTGTGAGAACAGTTAGCCACATGTTTGATTCCTATCTAGGACACTGTCCGAACTGGCTAATAGAAATGATAGTGTTCTTTATCACAGAAACAACAACAAAAATGCTGAATGGCATCTCAGAGTCACAGTATTTTAATTACTACTCTGATAGTTAAAAAAAAAAAATCAGCATTTTGCCATACAAATCTCTTCATCTCTGTAACCTCCTAGATATAAAAGTCCATCGTGGAAGATTCACAAGAACTAATTCAAATACAAGCAAATATTTGTTTTTTTAGGTTTTATTGAAGTATAATTGATTTATACTGTTGCATTAGTTTCTGCTGTACAGCAAAATGATTCAGTTACATGTATAAATGTGTGTGTTTGTGTATATATCCTTTTTCATATTATTTCCCATTATGGTTTGTCTCAGGATATTGAATATAGTTCACTGTGCTATATACCCTTTGTTTATCCATTCTATAATAATAGTTTGCATCTGCAAATGGAAAAAGAAAATATTTTTTTAAACAAATGTGATTTCTTTTTGGCACTTTTCACATTAGGAAAAAAAACTTTTTAACCAACATACAATTCAGTTAGGAAGATAAACCTGCCGATTCTACTGCAAAATGTTTCTGCATTTTAAGATCAAATAGAAATGATTATTTTGTTGATCTAACTCCTCTGCATCATTCATGTTGGAAAAATAATGTCACAGACATTTGTCTCTGCACTAAAATAATCCATGACAAATTCATTGAGACTCTGATCTTGAAGTGATCCACATTGATCATGTAATTACCAAGATAATTAGGTAAAACTGCTGCACCTTCTTTTTTCAACTGGGCAGAGCTGATCTGCTTCTTGAAAAAGCAGTTCAGTTTACAGTGGATGCACGAGTAAGCCATGTTTCGCAGGCCAAAGAGCTTAATAGCCGTAATGCGACTCACTCTGTGGCCACCTGCAATCCTGTTAGTTCTGAATAGAGTCAGATTTTGCCTACTGACCTTAGGAATCCCTGGGGATCACTCCCCGGCTTGTGAAATCAAATTCTTCTGGGCTGCCTGCACTCCACCATTTTCACTTGCTTTTATTCAGGCCACCATGATGTCAAATGATTACATTTGACATCAAAGATCCCAGATGCACCCAAGGATGCTGTTAAACCCACCCTGACTTGAACCCAATAGAGAGGCGCCCATGCGGCCAGCAGGTCACGTGCTCTCCAGCTTTCCCAAAGTCTGGATTGAGTACAGGTTCAGTAGAAAAGTGGAGTGAAAGTGTCAGTCATTCAGTCGTGTCTGACTCTTTGTGACCCCGCAGACTGTAGCCCTGCCAGGCTCTTCCGTCCACGGGATTCTCCACATAAGAATACTGGAATAGGTTGCCATTCCCTTCTCCAGGATCCCAACCCAGGGATCAAACTTGGGTCTCCTGCATTGCAGGCAGATTCTTTACCATCTGAGCCACCAGGAAAGCCCACAGTTTCCATGCTAGTAGTGATTGGATCACTACTCAGCTGGCAGTATTATCCTCATGGCTCCGTGAGGTCCAGCATTCAGCCCTTTGTCTTGGAGACACCACCACACAACAGTGCCTCTTGGCAGATTCTGTGATTGAGGTGAAGTGGCTCTTTCACTCAGGACCCAGTGTGTGAACAAGGATACCAAGCTTGTAAGCTTATGAAATCTGTGTGTGTGTCTGTCCATGCACGCGCTCAGTCGCATCCAACTCATTGCGATCCGTGGAGTGTAGCCCACCAGGCTCCTCTGTCCATGGGATTCCCCAGGCAAGAATGCTGGAATGGGTTGCCACTTCCTACTCCAGGGAATATTCTTGACCCAATAATCAAACCCACATCTTATACATCTCCTGCACTGGCAGACCAATTCTTTATCACTGCACCACCTGAGAAATCTTGGAGTTTATCAGATAGTCAATAGAGACCCATGGAAGGAATTTGTGTAGAAGAGTCATATAGGAAATTAGAAATAGAAGGCTTACTCTGGCTGTGGGCGGAGTAAGCTTGATGGCACAAAAGGGCAGAAAGTTAGATGGGCAACCAGGAAGCTTTTCCACCTTCCACCACACTCCTTGCTGACCTTGGACTTTGAATCTCTTCCCCTTTGATCTGGGTTCTTTCCTGGGAGGCCCCTAAACTTTTTCTCCTATGATTAGATGCTGGAATCTAATCCAGGGCCCAGGTTCCATTATTATTAGATTCTGTTGAATCTAAAACGTGGAGATCTCATTCTTCAAAGGTTGGGTGGCTTAGATACTTTCCTTCATAAATTTTATGAATCTTGGGCAATATTATCATATTTCAACATCATCTACATTGTATTTATAAAGAATGAGTAACGTGCTATTCTTAGTCATTCGCTTTCTTTGGAAAACATATTAAAGATGAAAATGAATTAGGTAATTCAACAATGAGTAATGCTGCTGAAGTGTATGTGCAACCCAGATGTCAAATCTTTTCACTCAGTGAAAAATATCATGATGTTCTGATGTATGTCTTATACCTTCAATATGCAAGTATACACTTATCTTTCAGGTTATTTCACATAGTATTTTGTCTTAAGTGTAGCTTTGTCCACCCCCTAGATACAGTTAGGAGATAACTGTATTTCATGAAAAATAAACAGTGATGTAATTTTCCAGATTGTGGGTTTATCAGCATTTAATTTCCCTGGATGACTGTTTATTCATCTTTATGATGGAGTTACAGCTGCTCCAGCTTTCAAATCTACAATCTGAAAACATCATCATAGATTTAAAAAAACTTTTGTTTTCTAAACCTGATAGCATCACATAAACTTCATGATCGATTTTACACGTCAGCATTATTGAAACATAATTTTGGCCCAAGGAAATGAAAATATCACTTTGCAAGGGTCTGCTTTTCAAAAATACTAAATTCACTGTATTGTAGAAATGAACACAACACTGTAAATCAACTACACTTCAGTAAAATAAACTACAAAGGAAGCAAGACCAAATACTAAACAATTCTTTGGTAACAATAATAATATTATTATTAGAAGCAGAGGTAGTATAGTTTTGTTCTCTGGATAATTGATCTCATTAGTCTGATGACGATGTCCTATTTTTTGGAACTGGCTCAACACTTTCTTTAACCACATTACCCAGAATTTCATTTTATTTTCCTCCCCTTTCACCTCTCCTCCTAGATTTGGATGGTCTCAAAGATATTCTAAGTAATCTTTACAAAGCCTGGGAAGATGATTTGCTCTCTCCTAGACTCCATTTGGCCTAAGGAAAGAGGTGCTGGTTACATCTGGCCAGCTGTTAGTCTAGTGGGAAGTCAGGGTCCATTGGGCAGGGCTGGAATGTAGCATTTGCGACTCTAGCCGTGAGCTGTTTGAAGTTTCAAAGAGCAGCTGGGCTGAGACTTCCCTGGGGGTCCGGTGACTAAGACTCCTTGCTCTCAATGCAGGGGGCCCAGGTTCCATGCTTGGCCAGGGAACCAGATCCTGCATGCTGCAACTAAAGACCCAGCACAGCCAAATAAATAAAAGAACAGCTGGGCTGAGCCACTGGTGACTTTCTATGGGAGTGCGGTTCACTTATTGCCTGGAAATGAGAAGATTTGGGGAAAGTGACCCATTAAATTATTGCTCTGACCAAAAGTATAATTTTAACAAGATTGAGAAATAGGGTTGAAAAATAGAAAAAACGAAACAAGGAAAATAACCATTTCCTCACATTATACTTCACTGTGTTGGATGAAAGTGAGTGCTGGGTGTCATGGGTTGCGTAAAGCAAGTTGCATTCTGTTCACAAAAAATTAGTCAGAGTCAAAGAAATATGCTCTTCCTCTTTCTCTGCCCACTGCTTCTGAATATTGTCCCAGACCTTGCCTCAAAAATAGCAACAACAGGGACTTCCCTGGTGGTCCAGTGGCTAAGACTCAGTGCTCCCAATGCAGGGAGCCTGGGGTCAATCCCCGGTAAGGTAACTAGATCCCACATGCTGCAACTAAGACCCTGCTGCTGCTGCTAAGTCGCTTCAGTCGTGTCTGACTCTGTGCGACCCCATAGACGGCAGCCCACCAGGCTCCCCCATCCCTAGTATTCTCCAGGCAAGAACACTGGAGTGGATTGCCACTTCCTTCTCCAATGCAGGAAAGTGAAAAGTGAAAGTGAAGTTGCTCAGTCGAATGCAACTCTTAGCGACCCCATGGACTGCAGCCCACCAGGCTCCTCCATCCTTGTGATTTTCCAGTCAAGAGTACTGGAGTGGGGTGCCATTGCCTTCTCCGAACTAAGACCCAGAACAGTCAAATAAATAAAAATAAATATTAAAACAACAACAAACCCAACCAAAACTCTCTTCTTTTTCTGATAGTTTTATTGAAATATAATTGGTCTACAGGGCTTCCCTGGTGGCTCAGTGGTAGAGCCAATGTAGGGGATACAGGTTTGATCCCTGGGTCAGGAAGATTCCCTTGGAGAAGGAACTGGCAGCCCACTTCAGTGTTCTTGCCTGGAGAATGCTGTGGACAGAGGAGCCTGGCGGGCTACAATACATGGGACCACAAAAGTGTCAGAGGTGTCTTAGTGACTAACCAACATCATCAATTAACCTACCACACTGTGTAAATTTAAGGTGGACAGCATAATGATTTGACTTACATACAACATGAAATGATGACCCCAGTAACTAGTGACCATCCATTATCTCATACAGATACAAAATAAAAGAAAAAGAAAAAACTTGTCTTCCTTGTAATGAGCAGTCTTAAGATTTATTCTCAATTTTCATATAAAGTATACAGCAACATTCTGGTCTTCATTATATGTATCTTATTGTACATTATATCCTAGTGTTTCCTTATTTCATAACTTTGTACATTTTGACCACTTTCATCCACTTCCTCTTTCTCCTCCAACACCAGCTCAGGAAACCATACATCTGATCTCTTTTTCTGAGAGTGTTTTTGAAGCATAATTGACCTACAACGCTGTGTCTGCTCTTGGTGCACAGCGTTGTGATTTGATATTTGATGGCATCACCGACTCAATGGACATGAGTTTGAGTAGGCTCCGGGAGTTGGTGATGGACAGGGAAGCCTGGCGTGCTGCGATTCATGGGGTCACAAAAAGTCGGGCACAACTGAGCGACTGAACTGAACTGATAATAAGTCTAGTTACCCTTCTACACTGCAGGCAGATTCTTTACTGTCTGAGTCACCAGGGAAGCCCCAACATATTATACAAAGATTAATTACATCGTGATTGGTTATATTTCCCATGGTGTAGATTTTACCCCTGTGACTGGTTCATTTCACAACTGAAAGTTCCCACCTCTTAATCCCCAAATTTTCTTAATGGCTGAGAGCCAGATTTTTGTGAGGCTGTCCTTTTATACAGAGCACATGAGAGTGAAAGTGTTAGTCAGTCAGTCATGTGGACTCTTTGTGACCCCATGAACCATAGCCCTTTAGTCTCCTCTGTCCATGGAATTCTCCAGGCAAGAATACTGAAGTGGGTTCCCATTACCTTCTCTAAGGGATCTTCCCAACCCAGGGACCAAACCTGGGTCTCCCACGTTGCAGAGCACATAGTAGGCATTCAATAAATGCAAAGAATCCTAAAAACTTGATTTAGCATCATGAACCAGGATGCAAACTCAGCGTGCCTGCTCATGTGTTTTCAAAAAAATTTTAGTGGCTGAGTTCATCAGAGTGATATTTTAAAGATCCTTGTCTCGCTTGTATCTGCAGTGAGGGGGTTGCATTTTCCTTTACACCCAACAGTCGGAGAGCTGTGAGCACGTGTGTTCCACCCAGGCTAAAAACACTGCGCTCAGTTCCAGATGCCTTCTTGTCTCAATGGTCCGATGGTCCAATGGTTTCCTGATTGTAGCCACAAGCTGAATTTGTCCCTGTGAAGTTGCTTGCTTGAAATTGATGGTATGGTTCTCCCCTACTCTGCGTTGACTCTTCTCTGCTCATGGAGAGACACACTGAATTCAGAAATTGGCATTTTGGGGCATTGACCTACCGAAGGATTGGTTTGTTCCTGATGTGAAAGCCAGCATCAGAGGTGTGAACAGGATGAGGTCAGTGAGCTTGAACATCCTGAAGCCTTTTATTTTTCAGCTGTGCTCACACAGGGTAGAAGCCTGGCTTCAGAAGTCCTGTGCCCTTTTGAAACAGGTTGAGCAATGTTGCCAACAGAGTCTTCTTCTTCTTTTTTTTTTCTTTTTGAGCCCTTGGTCTTCTTTGAAACATTTATACCTCCACCCCCCCACCCCCACCCAACCCCATAAGGAATTGGACTTCCCTGGTGGCTCAGCAGTAAGGAATCTGCCTGCCAATGCAGGAGACACAGGAGACTCGGGTTTGTTCCCTGGGTGGGGAAGATCCCCTGGAGAAGGGAATGGCTACCCACCCCAATGTTCTCACCTGGAGAATCCCATGGACAGAGGAGCCTGGTGGGCTACTGTCTGTGGGGTCAAAAAGAGTTGGACACGACTTAGCAACCGAGCACAAACTCATGCCACAAGGAATGCATGTGATCATATACTTTGACAAGTTTCAGCACTTCCTTTTCTGAGTTATTTTTCAAAGCAGAAGGCGAGCAATGATCAAAGAGCCGTTTAATGGGTGTAGTGCGTTTTGTTTGTAACAGCACAGAAATGCTTACTTTCTTCAACCTCTGGCCTTTCAGCCCTAGGGGTGAGATGACTAGGTTGATAAAAGGCAGACACCTACTTTCTGAATGCAGTCATTCCCCATTTTACAGAATTGTTTTTCCAAAAGTGCATTTGTTAGTATTTGTTTGAAATTTTGAATTCTTTGCCTGGAGAGAAGATGTTGAAAAATATGGTTAGGTTTCTAGGCTAGTTCAGACAACTATACTCAGTCTGTGTCATGAGCATATGTTGGAATTATTAGTACCACTGGTGGGACTCAGACAGGAAGCCAGTGGTGCCTCATCATGGGGACAGCCTAAGGTGAAAATCTTTGAATTCGTATATAGCATCCCTTCCTGATTCCTCATTCATCTTCTCCTGCCCGCTTCTCTGGGCTCTGATGTCCACATACTTTCTTGAGTCTCGCTTCTGTGCTTTCCATTAGGCTTTCTTCCCCCAATACATTCCTTGTTCCAATTGTATTACCTTCTTTATTTCCCAAATAAAGCTATCATTTCCTTAGTTCTGCTGATCAATCCTGATACGAGTAGGAAAGCCATCTGATTGAATTAACTGTAATTGTATGCTTGTATGGGATTGATAACCCCATAGCCCTTTCGTGCTATTGCATTAAAAAGGAAAATGTCTCACAGATGGCCAACAGTCACATGAAAAGATGCTCAACACTGCTAATCAACAGACGAATGCAAACTAAAACTGCAATGAGATATCATCTCACACTGGTCAGAATGGCCATCATCAAAAAGTCTGCATATAATAAATACTAGGGGCTTCCCTGGTGGCTCGGAGTGTGGAGAAAAGGGAACCCTCTTACACTGTTGGTGGGAATTAAATTGGTACAGCCACTATGGAGAATAGTATGGAGGTTCCTTAAAAAGCTAAAAGTAGAGTTACCATTTGATTTAGCAATCCCACTCCTGGGCATATGTCTGGAAAAGAAAACTCTAATTCAAAAAGAACCCCAAAGTTTATATCAGAACCATTTACAATAGCCAAGACATGGAAGCAACCTAAGTGTCTACTGAAAGATGAGTGAATAAAGATGTGGCAATATATATGTGATGGAATATTACCAGGCCATAAAAAAGAATGAAACAATGCCATTTGTAGCAACATAGATAGGCCTAGAGACTGTCGTATTGAGTGAATTAAGTCAGAGAAATACAAATATTATATGATATCATTTATATGTGGAATCTAAAAAATAACACAAATGAACTCATTTACAAAACAGAAACAGACTTATAGACACACAAACAAATATGGTTACCAACGAGGAAAATGGAGGAGGAGGGATAAACTAAGAGTTTGTGATTAGCAGATACACCCAGCCATATTTAAAACAGATAAACAACAAAGATTTCCTATATTGCACAAAGAAATATATTCAATATCTTGTAATAACGGAAATATATATATATATATATGTATAACTGAATCACTTTGCTGTACCCCTGAAACGAACATAACATTGTAAATCAAGTACATTTTGATTAAAAAAAAATAGAATGTCTTGTAACTCAAATCAAATACAAGGTGTTTTGTTTACTTCAATTTGATTTTTACTTATTTTTTACAAGCAAGGTACTGATGCAGGCCATGAAAATAAAAGTGTAAATTTAAAACGGTGCTTATCATCTTACTGGGAGACAAATATATAAATGCCAATAAACATGATACAAAATGTTATGGATTTCTAAAGAGAATTTTATGAAAATATCAAATTTTATACCTCACTGGAGTGACGCAGATAAACTGATAACGAAAATATTGAAAAACAAGGGACTTCCCTGGTGGTCCAGTGGCTAAGACTCCACGTTCATGATGCAGGGAGCTCGGGGTTTGATCCCTGGTCAGGGAACTAGAGGGGCTTACCCTGTGGCTCAAACAGTAAAGAATCTGCCTGTAGTGCAGGAGACCTGGGTTCGATCCCTGGGTCAGAAAGATCCCCTTCTGGGGGAATAGCAAACTATCTATCCAGTGTTTTTGCCTGGAGAATTCCATGGACAGAGGAGCCTGGTGGGCTACAGTCCATGGGGTCACAAAGAGTTGGGGACAAGTTAGCAGCTAACACTTTCACTTTCCCTGGTGGCTCAGCAGAAAAGATTCCACCTGCCAATGCAGGAGCCACAGGAGAGGAGGGTTCAATCCCTGGGTCAGGAAGATCCCCTGGAGGAGAGCTTGACAGTCTACTCCAGTATTCTTGCCTGGGAAATCCCATGGACGGAGGAGACTAGCAGACTTTGCAATCCACTGGGGTTGCAAAGAGTCGGACATGACTTAGCGACTAAACAACAACAAAACAACATCCTAAGTGCATTCTTGTAAGTGATTTCACCAATCCCAAATAGTTTAAATGTTAAAATTGAAGAAGTTTCTAGAAGTCGCGTCGATCAAGTTACCACGTGCAGAGCTGTCAGGGGGACTTCCCTGGTGGTCCAGTGGTTAAGATCCTGCACTTCCACAGGAGAGGGCACAGGTTCGACCCTTGGTTGAAGAACTAGGATCCCATTTGCCACGCAGTGAAGCCAATAAATGAATGAATGAATCAGTCAGTGAATAAATAAAGTTGCCAAAAATCAGGTGTCAGGGAGGAGAGGTTTCAACTGAATCATCATGAGATAGAGATTTCTATTTTTAATCTATTCGTGAATCACAGGCATCTGTCTTCACCGTATACACATTCCTTCAATTGTCTCTCTGTTACATGTAATGGTTACCTAAGAATTGAGCAGCTCTTGGATGGCGGGTTGTGATGTGAAGAAAAAAAAGGGAGGAAACCAAGAAAGGAACTGCCATTTACTGAGCACCTGCTGTGCTCTAAGTATTCTGACCTAAGTGCTGAAAATGCCCTTATTTCTAACCTTTCTTACAGTTCTGCCGTGATGAGCAAAGACAACAAAATCAAGGCTTGCCCAGGGCAAGTGACTGGCCCACCCAAAGTCGTTTCAAAAAGACAGACTGTCTCTGTGAAATCATACTGGTTCCCTCCTTGCTTTACATCCCTCAAAAAAGAGAGAGAGAGAGAGAGAGAGAGAGAAACAGGGAACTATATTCAATATCCTATGATAAACCATAATGGAAAAAAAATATTTTTAAATGTATACAGGTATATAACTGAGTCACTTTGCTATACAGCAGAGATTGGCACAATGTTGTGAAAAAACCAAATTTCAATTAAAATAAATAAATTTTGAAAGGAAAGTTTTAGTTAGATCCACTCCGAAGTTTAGCTTCCCAAGTGACTCAGTGGTAAAGAACCCACCTGCCAGTGCAGGAGATGCAGAGACCTGGGTTTGATCCCTGAGTTGGGAAGTTGCCCTAAGAAGGGAATGGCAACCCACTCCAGTATCCTTGCCTGGAGAATTCCATGGACAGAGGAGCCTGGCAGGCTACGGTCCACGGGGTCGCAAAGAGTCAGACACGGCTGAGTGGCTAAGCACACACGCACGCACTGAGAAGTTTAATTCCTTGGGTGCTTTGCTCAGATGTCTTTAGCATTTTTTATAGGTCTGCCCTCCTCTCCTGACGTTCTACCATCTCAGTCTTGTTGGAAGGCTGGAGCACCTTATCAGTTTTGTTTTGTTTTTTAAGGTACAGACTGACCCCTCAGTGGTGCTGTGCCAGCAGGCATCCCTGGAGAATGCACTTTGATAAGAATATTTGATGTGACCGGCCTTGTTGCCTGGCTGCATTCCATCATCTCCTTCACACCCATTTCCTTACCTGGATATGCCTTAGATCTGTCTTCTCTCACTGATGTTACTAACATACAATTATTTTCTTGTTATTAAAATCATAATCACGCTTTTGGTTGCTATTTATTCCTGGAAATTGCATATTAAGGTAATTATTTTTATCTTGCCTACATTAACAGCTCATAAATTTTACAGTCGTAAATATTAACCCCTTAGCTGCCTGCCTCTAGCTCCTTGGTGAAGAGATAAGTGAGGTTTTTTTTTTTTCCCTAAGAATTAGGGGAATGCAGAAGGGACTTGAGGATGGATAAAGCTTGCAGCAGCTTCAGAGGTGACAGGTACCAAAAAGCCAATAGAGCTAGCAGAGGGGGTTTGCTGGCAGCACAGAAGGGCTCACTTCCTCATAGCTCGGTTGATAAAGAATCCGCTCTGCAATTCAGGAGACCCTAGTTCGAGTCCTGGATTGGGAAGGTCCCCTGGAGAAGGGATAGGCTATCCACTCCAGTATTCTTGGGCTTTCCTGATGGCTCAGCTGGTAAAGAATGTGCTTGCAATGCAGGAGATCTAGGTTCTATCCCTGGTTGGGAAGATCCCCTGGAAAAGGAAGAAGCTACCCACTCAGTATTCTGGGCTGGAGAATTCCATGGGCTGTATAGTCCATGGGATCACAAAGAGTTGGACACAACTGAGCAACTGTCATTCACTCAGAAGGCCTCACTGAAGTCAGAAAGGACCACCTATCCTGGAAGCTCTATTTCTTCCCACCCCATGGAGCATCCTCGGAGTAGTGACTCTGATCTTGGCTCCCCTGGAATGCGGGCTCCTCTATAAACATTTCCCACTTCCCAATTAACCATAAAGTGGGTTTCAAAAAATGAGCACAAGGCAGACATTGCACCAGCCACAGAGAGGAAGTTATTCTTTTTGAAAGGAACCTTGAGATTCATTGTAGGGTGATGAAGCTTTATGTTGGAGCTTTATGAATTCATCTTTCTATGATGAATCATTAAAAGGTAGAAAAGTAAGTTGAGTGGTGAGTAATTCTTTACATCCATCACAGGCAGGGAAAGACACTGTAACTGCAGCCTCCAACACATGTGGACCAGACTGATCTTGCTTTTTGGTTAAGACCAGAATCACACATATGGCCCCCGGGGGCTTCTCCTGCATCCTTCTCAGCCTCATCTTTTACCCTTCACTATCCTGATTTCCGTTGCAGACACTGCAGTACCCAAGGACCTCTGTCCTTCAATCATTCTTAAAAATGATTGAAGAACCTTTGTTTATTCATGCATACTTATTGATATGTACTACGTTCAAAATTACAACTGAGAAGTTTTTCAGATATTTGTTTTTAATTCACTTAAAAATAGTAAATTCCATACCATGTGAGTGTAAACATTTTTTAAATTTATGTTTAACTGGAGGTCAATGAATGTGAATATTTTTACGAAAGTTACCTATATTTCCAAAATAAGAATAATTTAGGGTAAGGAATGATACTGCAATTCTATTTAATGCCCAGCTTAAGAGAGTGAATTCTTATGTAGGTTCCTGCTTCCCACTTAGAAACTGAAGGTGAGACCTCATAGACCATTTAGCTTCCAGAAACGTCCACTGTGTGCAAAAGGCAAATGACTCTTTAGTATGACTAGGGAAAGGGCTTCCATGGTGACTCTGGTGAAAAAAAAAAAAAAAAAAAATCCACTTGCCAGGCAGGAGACGGGGATTCGATCCCTGGGTCAGGAAGATCCCCTGGAGAAGGAAATGGCAACCCACTCCAGTATTCTTGCCTGGAAAGTGCTATAAACAGGGGAGCTTGGCGAGTCAGTCCATGGGGGTCACAAAAATGTTGGACATGACTCAGCAACTAACAACAACAACATGACTGGGAAAACTGTTTTGATCTCATGGGCCTCCTGGAAGAGGCATAGGGACCTCCCGGAGTCCTGGACCCCACTTTAGGAATAGACTCATGGGCCTTCAGGGGGTTGGAAATAAGCCTGTAGGGATGGATAATGAGAAATACAATTGGAAGTTGAAGTTGAGGCTACAGCATATCCTATTTCAACATTTCTGATCCAAGGAAGGGACTGAGCATTCTTGCTGAGAAGCAGACAATAAATACTCAAGCACATTCCAAAGCCCACTCTGAATTTTTCCTGCTTATTTCCCAAAGGTCTTTTCCAAACATCATTTCATTTCATCTGCACCATAACTTGATGAGAAAACCAGGACCTTATTCTGCTTTTCCACTCAAGGAAACAGAGATGTTTAACAACTTGCTCAAGATTACCCCAGTTCCTTTAAAGGACCCCTGGACCCACACGTCAGATTCCCCAAGATCTCCCCTTGCTCTGACTGTCTCCCCTCACTGTGAGGTCAACCTAGGCACTCAGGGGCCAGGTTCACAGGGTGATGGAAACTATGGGCAGAAGGTGATTGAAACCAGATGTGTAAACTCACTTCTGTGACAGTGACTCATATATGCACCTACGTATTCCTTTTACTGAGTCTCTAGGAAAGAAAAATAGTCAATATTATTTTTATCCGCAGAGAGGATCAGCTGTGTCCTTTGGCTATTACCAAGGAAATCTGTGTGTTCTCACTGGAAAGAAAACACCATTCACTTTTAGAACTAGAGTAGATGAAACCAAATGCTACCCACAAGTCAAGTTCTTTAACTTTTTAAATATCTAGAGGACGTTAGGAAGACCTTGCAGGGGCACTTTGCAAGGTTCCGCGGACTTGGACGGATCAGGAGGGGGCTGTGGGCTGAGTGCTGACAGCTGGCTCCTCTCTGGTCTTTGCAGGCATGTCTGTCACACTTCATCCAGTGCCCTTTAAGTAACTGCTCTTGTCCCAGACCTGCAGAGAGGAAGAGCAGGTTTCTTGAGTATGTGCTAAGGCTGCTTTTGTTTCACAAACTGCAGTATTTTTTAATGCTTTATGCTGAGCGTGACTTAGACTCTTATGCTTTCTTCTGAAGATTGGGTCTACAAGGGGTGACCAAATAGTTCCAGTAATCATTCTAGCAATAGGTGTTTTGTTCTTAAGTGTGGTAATGTGCGGACTCACTGCAAAAGATGGAAGGCAAAAGGAGAAAGGGGCGGCAGAGGATGAGATAGTTAGATAGCATCACGGACTCAATGGACAGGAATTTGAGCAAACTCCGGGAGATAATGAAGGACAGAGGAGCCTGGCATGCTGCAGTTCATGGGTTCGCAAAGAGTCAGACACAGCTTGGTGACTGAACGACAACGATATGTGCATAACATAAAATTTAGTATCTTAATTATCTCTAAGTTCAAGAGTGATACATCCTTTTGCATTGCTGTGCAGCCAGCCCTGAGGACCCTTTTCATCTTCCCATTGAACTTCAACTCCCTGTTTCTCCCTCCCCGCAATTCCTGCCAACCACCATTCTTTCACTTTCCTTCTCTAGGAATCTGACTACTCTAAGGACCTCACAGAAGTGGAATCACACAGTATCCATCCTTTTGTGTCTGGCTTGTTTCATTTAGTGTAATGTCCTCAAGGTTCATTCATGTCTCAGAATTTCATTCCTTTTTAAAGGTGAATAGTGTTCCCTTCTATGTATGGACCATGTATCTATGCATGCATTGACGGACACTTGGGTTGCTTCCACTTTTTGACTATTGTATACCAGCCTGCTCTGAACATGGATGTCCAAATACTTCTTCGAGACATTGCTTTCAGTTCTTCTGAGTTGATAATAGCTTTTAAAGTAGTGGGCTTCCCAGGTGGTAAGGTAAAGAATCTGCTTGCTAATTCAGACACAAGAGAAGTGGGTTCGATCCCTGAGTCCAGAAGATCCCCTGGAACAGGAAATGACAACCTGCTCTAGTATTCTTGCCTGGGAAATCCTACAGTCCACGGGGTCGCAAGGAGTTGAACCTGACTGAGCAGCTAAGCACACTTGGTAGTTACATCTGTAAGGCCGAGGCCCAGGAAGCCCTGGTCAACCCAAGGGTCACAGACTTCCTCCAGCGTGACTTTGGCATGGCCTGGCCTTCCAAGGTGACTTCTCTGTGGCAAGCCTGTGACAGATGCTCTGTTTTAAATTAAGCCTGTTTGGGGAGTTCCATTGGCTGGACGTTATGTTTCATGTGACTTTACCTTGTGAAATTTCTTCCCTAATGGAGCAACTATTATGGCTGATAGGATTGAAAAACAACATAGCCTAGAAATTTTGTAGCCATAAAATTTTTTTTTCTGGCCCCTATAAAAAGATAATAAATAATAAAACTTATTTCTGTGGTCTTTTCATTGACAAATTCAAATTCTGTTCTATGGCTGTGACCTGTAGCACATTCTAAATGAAAGTGAAATCCCTCAGTCATGCCCGACTCTTTGCGATCCCATGGACTATACAGTCCATGGAATTCTTCAGGCCAGAATACTGGAGTGAGTAGTCTTTCCCTTGTCCAGGAGCACATTTTAAAATGGGCTAGAATTTATATTCTTAGAAAAGGGATAATTGGAATTATTAGTCAAATGCTTGTGGGAATATATAAATAATTTTACTGAGTTTTCTGATTTTGATTTTGAAATAGCCTAAGTCTTTACTTGGCCACAATGTGCCTGCAATGCAGGAGACCTGAGTTCAATCCCTGGGTTGGGAAGATGCCCCAGAGAAGGGGTTCGTCAACCCACTCCAATATTCTTGCCTGGAAAATCCCACGGGCACAGGAGCCTGGCAAGCTACAGTCCATGGGGTCACAGAGAATCAGACACAACTGAGTGACTAACACTTACTTGACCACAGTCTCAAATTCCTCCCCCATTCTAGGCCACATTGCTTTCATTATTTTTATGTCCCTATGCATTCATACAACTCTTTCGTAGTCTCTTTCTGGAAATATCTATTATATATTCAACTGTGGCTTGCATGTGTTTTCTCTTATTTGCAACTTATTTGTGCTGTCTTATCTGCTCGTTGAAAGTGTTAACAAGAGATCTCTTTGTGTCTCTCATGAATTATCTACCTTTTCTTTAATTTTGATTGGAGAATAGTTGCCTTCTAACGTTGTATTAGTTTCTGCCGTACAACTTGTGAATACATATACCCCCTCTTTTTCGGATTTCCTTCCCATTTGGGTCACCAGAGAACATGGAGTAGAGTTCTCTGTCTATACAGTAGGTTCCCATTAGTCATCCAGTTTATACATAGTAGTATATATCTGTCAATTCCAGTCTCCCAGCTCATCCCATCCCCTTCTTTCCCCCTTGCTATCCAAAGTTCTTGACCTTGTTTTCCTATAGCAACTTTCGCCTTAACCCACTGTGTCTTGGCAATGGGGCAGTTTCTAGAAAGGAGAGAACTCTTACTATCATGCTCAGAATGGGGATGCGTTACCACTAGGTGTTGAATTGCTTCTAATCTATGTTTTCTCCTCCTTTTTGCTCCCTGTCTTGCTGCCCCTCGGAACATGGCACGGGACCTGCCCATCATCTGGAAACATGTTATCTCTGGGCGTGCGACACGGATGATGTGGGTGAGTCATGAAATTAATGTTTAAGCTGTTGATTTCTCTCTGTGTTTGGAGAAGAAGAAAATTGCCAGATGAAATTGCTTGTTGGGAAAATATCTTTAGCATCCTGGTGCCCACATGCGTGCACCCTATGCGCCTTCATGCTTTGCTCTTGGTTTTCTTTATTTCTGGAAGGAGGGGGTTTGTACGATTTTGAAGAATAGTTCTTTATAACAAGGTAGTTTGAAAATATCCCAAACAGTTTGAAATGGAATTTTCTAAGGCTGTTGTTTGGTTGTTTCTATAAGTTATACACCACGGATATTCACAATTACCATTTGTGGCAGATATGTGTGTTGGTTTTTGTGATGCTGGCATTGTTTCTAATATAAAGGCATTGGAAATGGTACACTGTGGATGTATTTATATTCAATGAGTCGTGAATTTGACATGAAATCTTCTCACTTTAATTAGTCCCACTTTAATTGGTCCTCAAGGTAGCAAGATTCAAAATATCAAACTTTGTTCTTCCAGTGCTGGGCAGTAAGGATGTACTGGGCACCCAGCTATTCCACCTGTGGGACCAGGGAGGGGAGAAAGGGTTGATGTCTGTTGGTGGATTTCTTGCTGTAGAATGGAGACCAGATGACAAGCAGGTTTTGAATACAAAAAGTAGAGTTTTAGTTACATTTCTTTCTAGTTATCAAGCATGTGGGAAATAAGATTCCTCCCCCCGCCCCCCAAAAACGGGGGCATTGATTAGCATGATACTGTAGGAGTGGCTGGTTCAATAGTGTCTATCCATTTTTAATTTCTTTATTTTTAATTGGAGGATAATTGCATTATAATATTACGTTGGTTTCTGCCATACATTAACATGAATCAGCCATAGATATATATATGTCCCCTCCCTCCTGAACCTCCCTGCCACCTCCCACCCCATCCTACCCTGCTCGCTTGTCACAGAGCACTGGGTTTGAGCTCCTTATGTCATACAGCTAATTCCCCCTGGCTATCTATTTTACATATTGTTATGTATACGTTTCAGTGCCACTCTCTCACTTCATCCCACGCTCTCCTTCCCTCACTGTGTCCACAATCTGTTCTCTATGTCTGTATCTCCAAAGCTGCCCTGCAAATAGGTTAATCAGTACCATCTTTGTAGATCCCATATATATGCATTAATATACAATATTTGTCTTTCTCTTTCTGACTTACTTCACTCTATATAATAGGCTCTAGGATCATTCACCTCATTAGAACGTCTGTCCTTTTTTAAAAAAAAAATGTCCTTAGCATGGCTGGTTCCTGGGAAAAAAAAGAAATCCTTTGGGGTATTCTTCTGTAGGAGAATCATTGTCTTGATTATCCATTCCACTTTCATCCTGGGTCTCCCTCTACATAAATTCCAAATAAATTTCAAATTGTCGTCTTAGCCACTTGAGATGCCAGGATTTCACTTGCTGGGAGCAAATGCATGTTACTGTTACAAATACATAATACCATCTGTTATTTCTGGAATCTCTAAAACTATATTGAATGTTAACATGAAATTTGGCATGGATGTTTGTAAGATTTTCTATTCTGGTGTAAGTAATTTGGGAATTTTAATCTTAGACGATTTGGTTGCCCGTAAATATCCTTAGGACTACGTATCATTTGAGTTTACTCTGTTGAGCTATGAGTTGTTGATTTGATGCAATTACCACCTAATCAGCAGTTTTGCCTTTCGGGTTATGCTATGATTTTTCAGTTCCACATCTCAAGTCCCCTTTTGGGATTCCCACTGTGTGTTTTCTTCTCTGTATGTCTGTAGGTCTTTCCATTATCCTTCTCGTTAACGAGCAGTCCTCAACCTGGCACCCAGGGATCGGTTTTATGGGGAAGACAATTTTCCCACAGACCAGGAGTGGGGGATGGTTTGGGGATGATTCAAGTGAATTGCATTTATTGTGTACTTTAGTTCTATTATTATTACATTACCTCCACCTCAGATCATCAGGCATCAGATCCCAAAGGTTGGGGACCCCTGTTGTAAATGATGACCTGCTGGACAACCATCCTTAAAATCTCACTTTCTCATCCAGTAATAATAAGTAACTATAACCTACTTCTTTGAAGTTAATCATGTGCCAAATACTGTGAATTCTTCTTTCTTCAAGGACTCAGAAAGTTTGGAAGATAGCACTGTTTGTGAGATGTTCAGGGAATCTTCTGAAATCTCTGCTCCTAGAAACAGCAAAATACAAGCCAGAGTGTTTGCCTGTTTTTTCACACTCGACTCCATTCCAGAGCATGTGTATCCTATCAGTTTCTCCTTTTCTTTCACTTTCTAAGGTTCCCTTCTACTCTATTTAGGAATCTCTGGATGTGTGTGTCATTTGGGCTTTTTAAATTTGTTTTTATTTCATTTATAGAGAGGGGACAGGCTGGGTCTGCAGCCTAAAGATTTGGTCAATCTGGGATCACTTTCTTAAAAAAAAAAAAGCTAATGGGCTTGTCACTTGACATGGTTTCTTTTCTGGGATATGCATGATCAGATACCATCAGTAGCCTCATTTTTGGCATCACCTTCATCCCTTCCTCTTTCCTAGGTGCTGGGCGATGGACTGCACATGTGTCTCATTTAATCTTCATAACCACATGATAGGAACTTACCTATCATCTGATTTTATGGATGAGTAAACTGAGGTAAAACTTACCTGCTAAAAGCTACCAGGGTCCTAGTCATCAACTGGTTTTGTTTAGACACATTTCCTTTTAACCATTTTAATATACTTTTTGACTCTCCTGTACCTTCAAAACCAGAATTTTGGTGCATCTCAGACAATCTTTTGTCACATACAACTAAATTTGTCTTTCATTTCATCTGGTAGTTATATAAAGCTCTTTCATTGTGCAGGGGGAAAGGGGATTAGAAAGAGTTATAGTAAAAAAAAAAAAAAGAGTCAATCAGTAGGGTGATTTGCCCTATGAAAGTGATTTCTGTTTCTAGAGAAGTTGCTATCCTCAACAGTATAATATTTTGTTAGAACTGATAGTGGTTTTGCTGGAAAAAAAGTCAAACAGAAACTAAATTTGTTTCCCAATTCATACAAAGCCTTGTACCTACAAATTCCATTTAGATTTTCAACTCTTGCTTTTGAGGGTTATTGAGCTTTTAAATCTAATCATGAATACTTCTCTAATAGCTAATTTTCTGCTTTATTAGTCAGGGTAATAAGGCCCTTCTCAAAATCAGAGAGACATGAAAAACGGAAACTTATCTTGGTTAGCTAGTTCTCCCTGCTTGACTCTCCCAAGGGTCTCCATTGAGAAGAATAGGAGTTGATGAAGCCAAGCCATAGACATCTTGGACCAGAAGACTGGGATTTCCAGTTGCCCGAGGTGTGCAGATTCTCCTCACATCTTACCTGAGTTTTGCAACGGCTTGCCAAATCCTTCTTTTCATCATTACGCTATCCTTCATCTGGCTCCAGAGACACATCCAAGCTATAAATCTGCCCATGCTTCCCTCTTGCTTTAAACACCCCAATGGTTCCATCTTGCTTCTGGTCCTGCTTGTCCACCGTAGTTTTGCAACAGCCTGGTGAGCATTATCGTTTATGTGGGTGTCACAGGTAAGGGGCTGCTAATATAAGTCTAAGAATTAGAGCTTAAGAAGTATTTATTTCTAAAGTAAAATAGGCAGTGTTCAAGTTTATCTCTATGGCATTATTGTCTGTACTCACTTTTATTCTGTACTGTTTCATCTGTGTGTAAAATAAAGATCTGTTAATATCCATCTGTGCTGTGTGCTCAGTCGCTCAGTTGTGTCTGACTCTCTGTGACCCCCAAGGACTGTGGCCCACCAGGCTCCTCTGTTCATGGCATTTCCCAGGCAAGGTGCTAGAGTGGGTGCCCTTTCCTCCTTCAGGAGAACTTCCCAACCCAGGGATCAAACCTGCATCTCCCACATTGGCAGGCAGATTCTTTATCATGGGCCAGGATGGGCCATCTATCTATCAGATGTCATATCTGGCTATGTACTGGGGATTGTGTATAAAATCATCAGCCCTCCTTATTTGTCTCATCACCTAGTGGTTGCTGGTGTGTAGCTAATAATTCTGTTTACCAAGAATCTCTGTAGCACTTGTGAGTTGTAACTTTGTAGTTATTGACTGGGTCTATGTAATTTTACTCATGGATAATTTATAGGTAAGAAGGAAAGCAACTATCCCTCGTAGCTCAGATTGTAAAGAATCTGCCTGCAGTGCAGGAGACCCGGGTTCGATCCCTGGGTCGGGAAGATCCCCTAGAGAAGGAAATGGCAACCCATTCCAGTATCCTTGTCTGGAAAATCCCATGGATGGAGGAACCTGGTGGGCTGCAGTCCATGGCGTCGCAAAGAGTCAGGCACAACTGAGAAACTAACCCCCACACACACAAGAAGGAAGGCAAGGATAGTTGAGGAGAACTCCAGCATTGTATTGTATGTAATGATGTTATAAACATTCTGACCCAAATGACAATAATTTCTGATGACCGCATAAACATCAAAGTGACGATAAGAAGTGAAACTTTCAAGAGGACAAGTCATATAAATAAAAAGTTAAGCTTTGTACATTTGTTTCGGTAACAATAAATAATGTAGTTGCTCTTCAAGAGTCCATGTTTATTTACTTTTCTAACATTACCCATGAAATCGAGATTTTTTTAAAAAAAGATAAAGTTCTTTTTGCAAAATACAGTGTTTTGAAAAATCTTATGTGCTGATGATTTTTTTAATAAAATATCTAATTCTGTGCATAGTAGATAATGTCAGAAGTCACACGTTTATGTAAAGTGTTGTCCATACCACCCTCATACTCCTGAAATGTCTGTGCCACTTTATATTCCCAAGTAATTTTGGTGGAGGTGAGCAGTTGGGAAAATCTGGAAGTGTAGATTGCATGAAAGTCATCTGTCTATATCTCCATCTATAAAAAGGTCAAGAACAAAGCTCTTTACCATCACCCGCAAGTTTTCCCTGATCCTGTTACCACCTACCAGATGCATCAGCCAGGTGGCTTTTGGCTCCAGGCTTGTGTCACTTGTTTCTCCTGCTGTGCCCCATGTGTGTCCTGCCTTTAGCATCCCAAGGACTTGCTTGTATCCATGATTTTTCTCATTTTCTCTCTCTTGCTTTCAACTCCTTCCCTTGTCCTTATCTAGTAATTCCTGCTTGTCTTTTACACACAGCTCCCAAAAGAATTCTGCCCTAATAAGCATCCTCTTCTCCCATTCTCCTGGGTATGAGAATCCATCAGACTCTTTCAGCACCTGAGTGTGTCTCCTTGTATCTTTGCATGTCATAAGGAGTGATGGATTTACCTATATATGTCCCTGTTGTTTTATAAAACCAATAAAGAACTGAGACTTCCTCTTAAACAATTCCTTATGCCTAACACCTAAAATCTACAAGAATGTCATGGGTTATTTCTTGAGGATAGATTGTGAAATGGACATGGATAACCAAGATGTTTATTAGTAGGTTATCCCTGAAACCAACACCAAGGAGGAAGGCAGGACAGAACAGAGGGAGAAGTAGTGATCCCTACAAAGGTCTCGGCTCACCCTATGGGGACCCTTAGAGCTGGGATGACCTCCAGGTTATTTCCAATTAGAGCAAGATGGCCCAAGCATCCTTACCTGCTCCGCTGGAAGGATGTATGACATAGGCAAGGCAGCTGTCTTCAGTGGAGGCAGCTCCACGAAGGGCTTCCTATTGACAGCACTTTGGAAGCTGGAGGATTATAAATCATTTGTTCCTGGAAGAATATCATAGTGCCCACACGCATGCAAGCTAGCATCATCACTTCAATCATGTCCAACTCTTTGTGACCTATAGATTGTAACCCGCCCAGTTCCTCTATCCAGGGCATTCTCCAGGCAAGAATACTGGAGTGGGTTGCCAGGCCCTCCTCCAGGGGATCTTCCCGACCCAGGGATCAAACCTGGGTCTCTTTCATCTCCTTCATTGGCAGGCAGGGTCTATATCACCAGCCTCACCTGGGAAACCCCTCATCCTGCCCAGTGTAGGGTTATCATGGTGTCCACTGTATAGCACAGAACTCTTGTGACATTGACTGAAGAAGAGCAAAATGCCTGTGAACTTGGGAAACTGGGGCTGAGAGGAGGAAATGAAACACGTGGGTGATTTCTATCTGCTCTATTAATAGAAATGGTTTTAATAAAAATGGATTTTTCTCTGAATAAGGAGATATGATTTTTTAAAGACCCTTTAAGCTCTAAGCCTTCCAGCCCTGAAAGCAGCAAATGCATTGTTTGTGACTGTTCCAAATATTGAAACTTCTGCTGCTCATTCCACAGACATTTATTGACTCCCCGAAAGATACACAGCACTATAGTAGCTGGTGAGGGACCCAAAATATTGTTTAAATTAAAAAAAAAAAACAATCAAATATCCAGGAGATTTCAACCCATTGGTAGATAAGGTCATCTAGACAATGGATCACAAAGCAGAGCAGAATGAAACTCTGGAGCGAGATGTCACATGAGCTGAGCTTTGAACCTCCAGAGCCTTGAGTCTGACTCTTCCAGAAAATGGTAGCTTTTACTTTTCTCCCCGAAAAAATATCTCATTTGACTTTTGTAGCCTCTGCAACCAATGACCTCCATTTGTTGAAAAGAGGGGCACTCTTATCACAACCTACAGCAGCCAATGAAAACCGAATCATAACTCTTTCTTCTCTGTTCCATTCCCAGACGCTAAAAATGAAATGATGCTTGTGCCTTGTAGCTGTGGTTTCTGTTGGGAAAAAAAGTCCCCACACGTGGAGCTATATATCAGTTTCAGGGCTGGGCCTACAGAGGCTTAGGTGTCTTGCTTGGTGACATTCGCTTCTAATCACCTCTGAGGTTCGCTGTGGGCTCTTGTCCCAACTGGTGACCCTGAGTCACTTGCAGGATGGAGGTGTGCCTCAGCTCATTTCCACTGTGTTTAAAAGAAAATGTCTTTGGGGACTTTCCTGGTGGACCAGTGGTTAGGACTAGTGCGTGCACTGCAGGGAGCGTGAGTTTGACCCCTGGTTGGGAAAATAAGATTCCACATTCTGTATGAATCAAAAACTAATAATGTTAAATATTATCAAAATATAGTAATAATAAACAATAAAAGAAAGTGCCTTTTCACCTTGCTTTTATAGAGGACTTGCCCTTCCTTTTAATGACTTCTCTGGATATTATATTTCCTTTCTTTCCCTACCTTATCTTTAATTGCTAAGATGGTGACAGTGCTGATGAAGAAGGCATGATTCTCTCTCAAAGGTTTAGTAAAAAGGAAAAAAAATGAAGCAAACTGAATTACAATGGCAGAGTTCTCAATTACGCTTATGAGGCAGTGTTGGTAATAAGGAAGTAGTTAAACATTACTTTGCTTAAGAATTCTTCTCGGGACCAATACCAAGTGTCAGCAAAACAAAAAACAATTGATCTATCAAATTCTTTCCTCCTTGGCATATAGAAAATGAGATTATTAGCTTGGCAAAGTTATTCTATAGTCTATTTTAGTGTGTAGCTTTCTCTGCCCACCATTTTTTTCCCTGATGGTCCTGAAGTCCCATATTTTAAAAAATTTAAAACATCAGTTACCCAGTCTCCTCTGCTGACTTTTCTAAAGATGTTACCCTTGAGATAAAGAGAGGAGAGCTGAAGGGCTGTAAACCTGTCGAGTCTGTATTGATCCTTCCTGTTGAATTTAGCATCACTTGCCTGGTATCCATCATGCAGGAAGTAGATACGAGATGCCCAGGTCACCTATCTTTTAGGGAATAATTTGAATATAAGTTTTACTCCATAAGACTATCATCATAGTATCAGTACTGGCTAGAGGGCAGCAAGAGAAACGGGGAAAGCACAGTGTTTGGGGGAAGTGTGTGAGTGTATATTTTCTGTGCTACGGGGTGGATTTCACCCCACTGCCATCTGAAAAGCTAATTGGAAAACTCCAGTACATTGTAGCAGAAGGAATAACAGCATCAACGTGGAAACTTGGTATGAAAATAAAAGCTTAGTGAGCAATCTTACATGAAAGTTGTCACTTTTAAAGGTATCGAAAAAGGCTCTTATAGTCTGTGCAGTTCATCTCGTCTTTGTTTTAGCCAACAAACAGCTTGAGAACCCAAAGCTCACATCATTTCTCTTCTTTTAAAAAAAAAAAAAAAATCACCTGGGCCTCCCAGGTGGCCCAGTGGTAAAGAATCCGCCGCCAATGCAGGAGGTGCGTAAAATGCCGGTTTGATCCCTGTGTCAGGAAGATCCCCTGGAGTAGGAAATGGCAACTCGGTCCAGCATTCTTGCCTGGAAAATTCCATGGACAGAACTACAGTTCATGGGGTCGCAAGAGTCGGATGTGACTAGAGACTGAGGGCACATACTGTCATCAGAGAAGATTACCCACTCCTCAGTGCTGTTCTTCTTTATCCTATTGATTTGGCTTCTGTAAACCATCTATGGTAGCAGAACAATTTGAATTTAGTAAATAGTTTGAAAAGGAAGGGAGCGGCTTGCTTATGGACAATATGAAGCAAATGTCAAAAAACATGATATTTGATATCTGTTTTTTATAACTGTTCTCTTTAACGGGTATAAATTCCCGGTTCTGTTGATGCTGGATTCTTCGGGTAGTGCTAACTGCCTCCATGCCTACCTGACCTAGCCTGAACCTAACTCTTGGATTTTCTGGGGAAGAATTTATGTGAGGTCAATGATTTGTACTTGTTCAAAGGTTACCGTGCTACATAATTCAGCTGTCAGCAGAGCAGGTCTGTCCTGTGTATAGATCTGGAAAAAAAATAAAATAAAAACAGACTACACAACATTTTACTGCCCGGTAAACTGGCAGAATCACATAGGCTATGTCAGCACAGGCTCTGGGCGGTTGGGCAAGGGTTCCTGCTGCTCGTCTGAACTTTGCAGTTCAAGCACGTGGCGTTGGAAAGACAGCCCTGAGATAGCGCAGGGGGAGCTGAACCAGCAACGATGCCCAGGAGATATTTGTGGGGCTATCATGGTGTTTTCATCCAGCAGCTGTGAGTGATGACTAAGTTTGGCCAGTTATCTCTGAAGTCTTATCTCCTCCAGCTTGAGTCCACTGATAGGCTCAAGACTAGACAGAGCCTATTTTTAACAGCAAGTCCTACAGACCCATAATTGAACAAGTGTATGTGTGTGTGTGTGTGTGTGTGTGTTTCGGTTCAGAAGTCACTCCTAAACCGAAGTTCAGATATTCCTAAATGTCTGATTAGGGCTTCCTGTATTTCTTAACCATGGACAACACAGAGATTTGAATGTATTTGGCTTTGGTTTTGTTTTACTGCAGTCTAGTTGATTTACGAGGCTGCGTTCATTTCTGCTGCACAGAATACTGATTTAGTTATACAAACATTCTTTTCCATGATAATTTATCCCGGGATACTGAATGTAGTTCACTGTGCTATTAATTTGGATATTTTGTCTTTTACTCATGATGATGTTTTCCATCCTCCTCCTTGTTGGTCACTCAGTCGTGTCTGCGACCCCATGGACTGTAGCCCACCAGGCCCCTCTGTCCATGGAATTCTCCAGGCAAGAATGCTGGAGTGGGTTGCCATTCTCTTCTTCAGGGGATCTTCCCAACCCAGGGATCAAACCCAGATCTCCTGCAGTACAGGCAGATTCTTCACTGTCTGAGCCACCAGGGAAGCCTGATGATGTTTTGAGGTTTGTCTTTTACTTTGATCTTTTTGAGTCTTGTTTTTCACAACAGTATGTCTCTAATTGGAATGTCATGGTGTATCTGAGGACTGTGCCCACTTTAGACACAGGAGAACATTAACATTGTCAAAATATTTTTACAAGTGTCCAGAAAGGATTTATTCCCCAATCCCCATTTGCCTCCTCCTCAAAGGGCTGCTGCCTATGGGGTCGCACAGAGTCAGACACGACTGAAGTGACTTAGCAGCAGCAGCAAAGGAAATATAATATTTGCATTGAATTCACATCCTTACAGCTCTTGACTCTGTAGCTTTGTACGTGGTGCTTCTCCATAATAAACACTAATGATCGTATTCATAGTCATGGTTTTTATTGTTAGAAAGAAAAACTCTCTTCTGATGATACTATAGATTTTAAGGATACGTTCTTTAAAAGTGAGAAAGTAAAAATGCCTTTTGGGTTTTGCTTTCAATTGTTTTCTTCTTTCCCTTTTTAAAATCATTCCAAATCTTGAACGTGGGGCTCCACCTAGTGTAAGTTTTAGGTTAAAAAAAAATAGCATGAATATAAGGAAAGGGCAAAAATAACCAGAATGGACTTTTTTATGATAAAAATGCAAAACAAAAGACAGTGATATTTCATAAAATGCTTTTGTGGTTCCAGATGCTTCACGGAATTTAGGAATGCAGAAGCATTCTTTTCTGTTCCATAGTTTTCCACAAATTCTTACTTTTATACCTTTTTTTTAAAAGCAAAAATACATTATAGATGCGTGTAAATACAGTTTTAGGTTGTAAACGTTTTCTTTGCCTATGGTAAATGGATATAGATTCAATTTTCCAGTGGTGTAACAAGACAAGAATCTTAAATAAAACAGTTCAGGATGTCTTCACAGTTAGTAAAGTTAGAGTTGCTACCTGAAATTGCTTTTTTTTTTCTTTTAATAAACAAGGACTTAAATTTTAGGCTAACATTTTAATTTAATACTTTCCATAATACGATCTGATTATATTTTGAAAATATTTATATTGCATCCAGCTTAAAGATTGAGTTTGGTTTTTTAACTTAGTAGCCACTAAGTGGAGTTGTACTACTGTCACTAACATAATTTTTTTACAACTTTGAAATGATCATTATAGTATAGTGTTCACTATCTTTCTACTTTGTTCTCATAGAGGGGAGTTGTCGGTGAGTTCCAACAGCAGACTGTATATACATCTCTAAAGCACCCAGTACCAGACTGAAGTAACACATACAGGAAACTGACCTAGCTTCACTATATCAACAGCCAAGAGATGCAGAGAGTTGAGAAATGCACTTGAGAAATATGTCCCCTCCAGTGTTTGGATTTTCAGATAGGCAGCATTTGCCCTAGAACTGACCCATGGTGGTTTCCAGAGAAATATTTCCCATGTGCCCCCTGCATGACAGGTGTTGTATATATAAGATGTATCTACTTTTCGTAACACCCTGTGAATTAGGAACAGAGAGCTATTTTACAGAGAAGGAAACAAGCTCAGAGCAGTCAAATAACTTGTTGGGGTTTGAACTCAAGTCTGTGTCTCTACATACTATGTTTTTTCCTCTGCATCTATTACTAAACTACATAAAGTTTCTGAAATCTTTCATGACAACAACTCTTTTTTAAGATTCCAATTAATTGCTATTTTTATTCAAGACTGAATATGTGCGAGGGGGTTCCAAGGGAGTCGATACTATTGTGTCCTTGAGAAACTTTCATTCTAGCTGAAGAGGCTGAGCACAAGTTGTTACTGTCGCTATTTAGTCTCTAAGTCACGTCTGACTCTTTTGTGACCCCATGGACTGTATGTAGCCTACCAGGCTCCTCTGTCCATGGGGACTCTCCAGGCAAGAACACTGGAGTTGCCATTTCCTTCTCCAGGGGATCTTTCTGATTCAAGGATTGAACCCGACTCTCCTGCATTGCAGGTGGATTCTTTACCACTGAGCCAACCAGGGAAATTCTAGATTTCAGGGAGATGAATTTGCAGGTCCCAAGTCAGAGAAGAGGTTATATGACAGATCTAGAATGTGGATCAGAGATCCTAGAAAGATGAAAACCAAAACTGGCTTGAGGAGAGGCTGATGGCACTGGGGGCAGGGAGAGGGGAGTTAACAGTAGACTGAAGCTAGACCCCTGGCAGTCTACTGTGGAAGAAGACAGGTGAAACGCTGGTCAAAGCCAAGTCTTGTAGATCTTGCTATTATCTCTGGTCTTATTTAGTTATAGGGAGGGTGGCTGGGAAAAGATATTTCCAAATGCTGGAAAATATATTCCTTAAAAAAAATTGAAAAAAGAAAAAGCTTAGCTAAAGATTTATAGAAAAACATTGTCATTATTAGAACCCTATGAAAGTGACCCCATGAAAAGAATCTTCTCATTGCATTTTCAGAAGCATGACATAATGTTTTTGTTTCAAAAGAACATTTTAGCCACAACAATAAAACTGCCACAGAAATTTGTCATTGAGAGGAAGGGGAAAAAATCAACAAAACTTTTCATCCTCTGCTTGGAATGAGCAGAATAAGAAATTCTTTTCTCTTCATATCCTCTATGATTTCATGTGAAACTAGCATTGCCAACTAGTCAGACACATTTTTTTTGTGCCTGTGCTGGTCATCTACAAGTTTTGGAGACCCAGATATCACCACATCTGTGACCCAGATGTAGTCTACTAATCAGAGGACCCCGGCATCAGAGTATGGTTAGAACCTGGGTCTCCAGCTTGGCAGTGCTATTTTGGATTGGTCACACCCAGCTTCTGAAGATCTCCATCATGTATACAGCAGGAAATAAAAACTAGATCATTGGTTCTCAAAGTGTGGTCTATGGACCGACAGCATCAACATTGCTTGGAACTGGTTAGAAATAGGTTGCTGTATTTCTAACCAGTTAGATGAGAGGCCCCTCCCAGACTTTATGAAGCAAAACCATAGGAGCAGGACCCAGAAATCAGTTCTGACATGTTCTGCAAATGATTTTGTGCATTCTACAGTTTTGAGCCATTAGCTTAGCTGATCTCTTAAATTCCTTCTAGTTTCAATGCTAGAAGATTGTAAGAGTCATGTGGCTCATTCTGGCCCTCAGGGAAATAGTTGTCTGGAGCCATCAGAACAGAGAATCATTTGTCTTTAATAAATATCCAGAAGACAGAGACTGCCACGAGTGGCTCACTGTGTTATTTAACCATTTCAAGCTGTTGTACCTTATTGTTTATTCAAAATATATGTAGGATAGTGATTTTGGATTATGGTTACCTTAAAGACAAAAAGAGCTGTGAGGATTCTCCAGTGGGGAAAGTGATTGGGAGGGAAGGAGAGCACATGCTAGAATAAGCATGTAATTGATACACAATTTTAAGTGGTTCACAGATGTCCTAACATTCATCCCTGGTACTAATTTAGACTGGGTTAAGAACTGACTTGGAAATTTTTCAGTAATTGTTAAGGAAAGTAAGGACATTTCTAGGGGTTCTAAAGGAGAGACTCATTCAATACATTTCCTCCAGTTTCCATCTGTTTGTCAAATCCATTTTAAATACTTACTGACGGGGAAGGTGCAATTCTGAATTCTGGGGTGGGATATATCCTATTCTTTGTGAGCTTTCACACTTAGCTGCAAAAGTGGTCAGAACAAGTGCCAAATGGGCCACAGATTCCTTCTGCCAGAAGCTATTTCAGTGTGTGTGTTTGCGGGGGGGGGGCGGTTTTCAAAAGAGGCAGCACATGAATTGGCCTTGGAGATGAGCTAGATGGCATTTCCAAGCTGAGATGATGGCAGGAAGGAAGGCTGGAGATCCAAGGTCGTTCAGGAGGCCCAATTGATGGAGAAGCTTTAAACAAAGAGCCCCTGGCTCCTGAGTTTTCTTCAAGGGCTACATGGAAATTTCTAGAAGGAGATGAAGTAGAATCCTTTCCTTCCCTCATTGATGTTAACATGCACAGCTATCAATTCTCTGCTTTAGAGAACTTCTTCCAAGTGATATTGGATCTTAAACAATTGGGCTGTACTCCTAAAAGAGCAAGTTATAACCACAAGACTTTTGCCCATAAGACTTTTCTGGTAATTTTAAGCTGTGTTTTTACTTCAGTTTTCAAGAAGCTAATGGAGGTGTGCATGCTCAGTCATGTCCAATGCTTTGCAACCCCCATGGACTATAGCCCACAACGTTCCTCTATCCATTGGATTCCCCAGGCAAGAATACTAGAGTGGGTTGCCATTTCCTCCTCCAGGGCATCTTTCTGACCCAAGGATCAAACCCGCATCTCCTGCATTAGCAGGTGGGTTCTTTACCACTGAGCCAAGGAAGCCCTCAAGAAGCTAAAAGTTGGGCCATTTTAGAGAGCTAGTCACTAATCATTTGCTTATTCTCAAAGTGCCTTGTGTGAATTGATTAATTCTATGTACTTAACAGGTGCTCATAAGGCATAGCCTTTTAGTCCTTTAACAAGATTTTAATTAATTCTTGCAAGAGCGATAATTTTCTACTCATTTCTTAGACCTTTCCAATTATAATGACAATAGTTGTGTCTTGATGACCTCATGTGGTGCTTCATTTCTTGGTTGTTTAATTTCGGAAGGAGTAGGGCAGTGTGAAAGTATCTTCTGAGTTGATTGAATTTTCATCCTTGGTATTCACTGCTAGACTATATTAGGACTTCATTACTGACAGAGACTGCTTACATTCCCTGCAAGGGGAACAAACAGTCTAATCTCCTGGAGTTTGCTCAGATTCATATCCATTGAGTTTGTGATGCTATCTAACTATTTCATCCTCTGCCATCCTCTTCTCCTTTTGCCTTCAATCTTTCCCAGCATCAAATTCTTTTCCAGTGTGTCGGCTCACTGAGCCACCTGAGTTTGGCCACATCAGGTGGCCAAAGTGTTGGAGCCTCAGCGTCAGCATCAGTCCTTCCAATGAATATTCAGGGTTGATTTCTTTTAGGATTGACTGGTTTGATCTCCTTGCTGTCCAAGGGACTCTCAAGAGTCTTCTCCAGCACCACAATCCAAAAGCATCAATTCTTTGGCACTCAGCCTCTTTATGGCCCAACTGCCACAAACAGTACATGACTACTGGAACCATGTCTGGTGGTTTAGTTGCTAAATTGTGTCCGACTCTTGCGACCTCAGAGACTGGGAACCTACCAGGCTCCTCTGTCCGTGGGATTCTCCAGGCAAAAATACTGGAGTGAGTTGCCATTTCCTTCTCCAGGGGATCTTCCCAACCCAGAAATAGAACCCGGGTCTCCTGCATTGCAGGCAGATTCTTTGCTGACTGAGCTACAAGGGAAGCCCAGAACCATGTCTACAGGATGCTAAAAAATCAAACAATACAATGTCTATACTGTTGTCATAGCCATCATTACAATCAACCAGGGAGTTAGAATTATTGCTGTGTGAGCCTCATCACTTAAGTTCATGTCTCTGAAGCTGGGGCCCTGGTATTGGTTTTTAACGGCTCCCAGGTGGTTCTCAAGTGCAATTAGAGCTGAGATCTCCTGGTCTTCATGAGACCTGCGTGGCTGTCACATTTGGGCAGTGATGTGACTGATGGAAAGATGTCAACAGTTACAGCCAGAAGGTATGTTTTTTTTTTTTTCTTTAATGGCAATTGACTTGAAAACATCCAGAGACTCTTACATTAAAGCAGGAGATAACATAGCGTGTTGCCAGAGATATGACTCTCCAGGCCCCTGAAGTTCCCCGTGGTGATGGACAGCTGGGAGGGATGAAGCCCATGTGGAGTGAGGGTCTCCGGGGGTCGGGGAGAGCATCACTTGGGCCCTGAGTTCTGTGTTTCTGCTTCCCCATCCATATGCCCCCCGCCACCTCTGTTCTGGGTGAACTGGCTACCTGTTAGCTGCCAGTGCAACCTCCCTCCCCCAACACATTCCTAGGCTTGTGCTGCAAAATTAGATAGATCCAGAACCCCTGAGGGGCTCCCTGGCCAGCCCCCTCAGGATCTCCAGACAGCTGAGAGCCATTCTTGCAATGGCTAGTTGGCAGTCTATCTTGCTTCTCTCTTAAAAAAAAAAAAAATATATATATATATATATATATATAATTTTTAAAATTTATTTTATTTTTGGCTGTGCTGGGTCTTGTTATTGCACAGGCTTTTCTCTGGTTGTAGCCAGCGAGGGCTACTCTCTACTTGCGGTACATGGGCTTCTTACTGCGGTGGCTTCTCACTGTTGTGGAGCATGGGCTCTAGGGTGCTCGGGCTTCAGTAGTTGCAGCACATGGGCTGAGTAATTGTGGTTTCCCAGCTCTAGAGCACAGGCTTGATAGTCGTGGTTCACAGGCTTAGCTACTCCAAGGCATGTGTGATCTTCCCGGACCAGGGATGGAACCTTTGTCTTCTGTATTGACAGGTGGATTCTTTACCACTGAACCACCTGGCGGCTCAGCTGGTAAAGAATCTGCCAGCAATGCAAGAGACCCTGTTCAATTCCTAGGTCGGGAAGATGTGCTGGAGAAGGGACAGGCTACCCACTCCAGTATTCTTGGGCTTCCCTGGTGGCTCAGCTGGTAAAGAATCCGCCTGCAATTCTGGAGATCTGGGTTCGATCCCTGGGTTGGGAAGATCCAGGATATTCTCTCCAATATTTTGGCCTGGAGAATTCCATGGACTGTATAGTCCATGGGGTCACAAAGAGTCAGACACGACTGAGTGACTTTCACTTTCACCAGGGAACCCCTTTTAGCTTCTCTTTTAAAGATTGGGATAATTTTCCTAGAGTTTTTTGGGTGGCAAAACGTTTTAGGTAAATTATTGATCATAATAATTAAATAGCTCATTTCTCTTTGTTTTTAAAAAATGAGAGACAATGAGGAAGTTCATTATAGCTTGAAGCATTTTTAGGTCTAGACCATGCGTAGCTTAGTATTCTTTCGTAGGCAATTATTTCATTTTTCTGGCAATTATTTCATTTTTCTGGGAAGGGGAGAGGCTGTAAAAGATGACATCATGCATCTATTTCTTGGTGTTCTCCCTTTCCAGAAAATTACATATTGAAATCTTTTTAATGTTTTTATTTGATTTCTCTTTTCTTTCACTTCTGACATTTCTTTTTACCCTATACTTAGAGATCAAAATAAAGGTGAGATTTTCACATAAGTTTTACCAAACACAAAAGACAAATTCAAACTTTTAGCAATCATTGCAAATCCCAATTGAAATTTTGCTTTCCTAATATTTCTTCCACTGTTTTTTCTCTCAAGCAAATGATTCTCATGCTTGCTCACCACAAAAGCTTTGTGGCCTTGGTCGATGTACTTAAGAAGAAGATATCCATGACTGATGAGCATTAGATGTATCCTCAAGTCCGGGGCTGTGAGAAGATAGTAAGCATTATAATAAATTTTTTGTTGAATAAATGAATGGATCTACCATAAAAATTTTTCTTTTTTGCTCAAGATGACTACACAGAAACGTTTCTGGGATGTACATATCCATATATTTCAAACTTAAAATTATTTTATTTCATCATAATAACATAATATTCTTAGCTCACTTGCTTATAGTTGGAAAAAGGCCATTTCCACATTATGGACGGTATATTGAAAACATCGTTATGCACACAACTCTATTCGCTTTCCATTGCATCTTGAAGGTACCGATTCTAAAATTGGAATTACTGGGTCCCGGACTGTGGACTTCCCTGGTGGCTCAGCTGGCAAAGAATCTGCCTGCCATGAGGGAGACCTGGGTTTGATGCCTGGGTTGGAAAGATACTCCTGAGAAGGAAACAGCCACCCACTCCAGTATTCTGACCTGGAGAATTCCATGGACTGTATAGCCTGTGGGGTCGCAGAGTTGGACAGGCTTGAGCGACTTTCACTTTCACTCTTCAGGCTGTGCTCAACATCCTGACTCTTTTTGAAGACTGCATGGTTGCTTCCCAAGTTATTGCACTCCTTTACAGGAATTCATAGGGCTCCTAGCAACCCCTGCCAACATTAGATTTATTATTTTAATTCATGTTTCCCAGCTCGGTAAGTGTGAGATGGTACTTTATTTAAATGAGTGCTGTCTTCGTTGTCTATGAGGCTGAATATCATTTCAAAGTGTCTTATTTTAGTGCCTCTGTGTGTGAGCCGCATTTTACTCTTGTCAAATTGAGGTTAGGTATTATCTTAAGGGATTTAAGGAGGTATTTCTAAGAGGCTTACATTCATAATATAGAGAAATTTATTGTGATCATTGCAGCTGTCTTGATTTTCATCTTAGTTCTCATTTTTGTGTCCTACAGAATTATTTTATTTCATTATGTTAAAGCCACTAATAGATTATAAGAGTCAAACAAACTCTAGCTGCTCTCCAGAATTAAACTTCTCCATCTCCCTCTCTCCCTATTTCCGGTCTCTCTCTCCACCTTTTAAGCTTTCATTGGTTAAGCTTTTACATCTTAAGGACATTTCATGGATGTCACGTGAGGGGACAGAATCAGGAAGGGAAGAAGGCTGTGTGTGGTCTGCATTGCCTCGGCACTCAACCCTGGATGGTCTTTTTCTAATTATAAGGCCCATTGCTGTTTGATTAATTTCTAACTTCTCTGCTTCTTCCTGATAATCCCTGTTTCTCAAAGTTGCATCAAAGTATTCTTCTTACTAATTGATTTCTACACATAGTGACAGATGTGAGTTACAGTTCATTTCCAAGATGTATGTCAAAGTCTCTTCTACTGAATTTTTTAAATGTTATAAACCCAAATCTGTAATTTATTCACATTTGCTCAGGACACTTGAACAAGTTGAGTTCTTGCCATTGTTTTCTGTGGATGTAAAAGGCTAAAGAATTGTGAAGGTTCTGAAGATATTAAAAAATGACTGTAATTACCTAGGACAGCAAGGGTTTGAATACCAACTGTTTTTCCAGCATCTGCCTATAAATATATCATGTTGTCAGGCTTCATGGAGCTCACTGAATAACCAAGCTGCCAAATAATTATCTTTGGAAATCATTTAAATGACCACACAGGAAATCCTATTTATCTTAAACAGTACCACACACAGAAAAACACAATGCAATATAATTGTTGACATTTAAGAATATTTAGACTACTGATTCATAATGCACGATCCTTGAATCTTTCAACTTCTCTGCCTAACATGGCTTGGTCAAATAAATGACTTAAAAATACATGACATATGACAAAATGCAGAATTTTGCTCTGGATGAATTATTGAAGTACAGAACAAACACAGTTTAGCCATCTATTAGCTTCATTTGTGGATGTAGCCATCAGGACTGCTCCAGGAAGCAGGAATGAATTTCTCCACCCAGCTATGAATTTCAGCAGGGAATTTTATAGACGCCAACAAGAGATGCTGAGGCACCAAGACCAGAAGAGGAGGGAGCCGTAGCCACCCCAGGCTGACATGGTGAGGGGAGGAAGCTTTTTACAGCATTCACTGTTAGCGGAAGAGTAGGAGAGAATGCATCGAGCAAGAATGGTGCCAACAATATTTCCTTCCTATTTAGGTCCCCACAGCACTAAGTAGAGTTCCCTGCGCTATACAGTAGGTTTTCATGCAGTTCAGTTCAGTCGCTCAGTCATGTCTTACTCTGCATCCCCATGAATCGCAGCACGCCAGGCCTCCCTGTCCATCACCAACTCCCGGAGTTCACTCAGACTCACGTCCATCAAGTCGGTGATGCCATCCAGCCATCTCATCCTCTGTCGTCCCCTTCTCCTCCTGCCCCCTATCCCTCCCAGCATCAGAGTCTTTTCCGATGAGTCAACTCTTCGCATGAGGTGGCCAAAGTATTGGAGTTTCAGCTTTAGCATCATTCCTTCCAAAGAAATCCCAGAACTGACCTCCTTCAGAATGGACTGGTTGGATCTCCTTGCAGTCCAAGGGACTCTCAAGAGTCTTCTCCAACACCACAGTTCAAAAGCATCAATTCTTCAGCGTTCAGCTTTCTTCACAGTCCAACTCTCACATCCATACATGACTACTGGAAAAACCATAGCCTTGACTAGATGGACCTTGTTGACAAATAATGTCTCCGCTTTTGAATATGCAATCTAGGTTGGTCATAACTTTCCTTCCAAGGAGTAGGCGTCTTTTAATTTCATGGCTACAGTCACCATCTGCAGTGATTTTGGAGCCCCCCAAAATAAAGTCTGACACTGTTTCCACTGTTTCCTCATCTATTTCCCATGAAGTGATGGGACCAGATGCCATGATTTTCGTTTTCTGAATGTTGAGCTTTAAGCCAACTTTTTCACTCTCCTCTTTCACTTTCATCAAGAGGCTTTTTAGTTCCTCTTCACTTTCTGCCATAAGGGTGGTGTCATCTGCATATCTGAGGTTATTGATATTTCTCTCAGCAATCTTAATTCTAGCTTGTGCTTCTTCCAGCCCAGCGTTTCTCATGATGTTTCTCTGCATATAAGTTAAATAAGCAGGGTGACAATGTACAGCCTTGACATACTCCTTTTCCTATTTGGAACCAGTCTGTTGTTCCATGTCCACTTCTAACTGTTGCTTCCTGACCTGCATACAGATTTCTCAAGAGGCAGGTCAGGTGGTCTGGTATTCCCATCTCATTCAGAATTTTCCACAGTGTATTGTGATCCACACAGTCAAAGGCTTTGGCATAGTCAATAAAGCAGAAATAGATGTTTTTCAGGAACTCTCTTGCCTTTTCCATGATCCAGCAGATGTTGGAAATTTGATCTCTGGTTCCTCTACCTTTTCTAAAACCAGCTTGAACATCTGGAAGTTCACGGTTCACCTATTGCTGAAGCCTGGCTTGGAGAATTTTGAGCATTACTTTACTAGTGTATGAGATGAGTACAATTGTGTGGTAGTTTGAGCATTCTTTGGCATTGGCTTTCTTTGGGATTGGAATGAAAACTGACCTTTTCCAGTCCTGTGGCCACTGCTGAGTTTTCCAAATTTGCTGGCATATTGAGTGTAGCACTTTCACAGCATCATCTTCCAGGATTTGAAACAGCTCAACTGGAATTCCATCACCTCCACTAGCTTTGTTCCTAGTGATGCTTTCTAAGGCCCACTTGACTTCACATTCCAGGATGTCTGGCTCTAGGTGAGTGATCATACCATCGTGATTATCTTGGTCATGAAGATTTTTTTTTGTACAGTCCTTCTGTGTATTCTTGCCACCTCTTCTTGATATCTTCTGCTTCTGTTAGGTCCAGACCATTTGTGTCCTTTATCGAGCCCATCTTTGCATGAAATGTTCCCTTGGTATCTCTAATTTTCTTGAAGAGATTTCTAGTCTTTCCCATTCTGTTGTTTTCCTCTATTTCTTTGCATTGGTTGCTGAGGAAGGCTTTCTTATCTCTTCTTGCTATTCTTTGGAACTCTGCATTCAGATGCTTATATCTTTCTTTTTCTCCTTTGCTTTTCACTTCTCTTCTTTTCACAGCTATTTGTAAGGCCTCCCCAGACAGCCATTTTGCTTTTTTGCATTTCTTTTCCATGGGGATGGTCTTGATCCCTGTCTCCTGTACAATGTCACGAACCTCCGTCCATAGTTCATCAGGCACTCTATCTATCAGATCTAGTCGCTTAAATCTATTTCTTACTTCCACTGTATAATCATAAGGCATTTGATTTAGGTCATACCTGAATGATCTAGTGGTTTTCCCTACTTTATTCAATTTAAGTCTTATTTGGCAATAAGGAGTTCATGATCTGAGCCACAGTCAGCTCCCAGTCTTGTTTTTGCTAACTGAATAGAGCTTCTCCATCTCTGGCTGCAAATAATATAATCAATCTGATTTCAGTGTTGGCCATCTGGTGATGTCCATGTGTAGAGTCTTCTCTTGTGTTGTTGGAAGAGGGTGTTTGCTATGACCAGTGCGTTCTCTTGGCAAAACTCTATTAGTCTTTGCCCTGCTTCATTCCATATTCCAAGGCCAAATTTGCCTGTTACTCCAGGTGTTTCTTGACTTCCTACTTTTGCATTCCAGTCCCCTATAATGAAAAGGACATCTTTTTTGGGTGTGAGTTCTAAAAGGTCTTGTAGGTCTTCATAGAACCGTTCAACTTCAGCTTCTTCAGCATTACTGGTTAGGGCATAGACTTGGATTACTGTGATATTGAATGGTTTGCCTTGGAGATGAACAGAGATCATTCTGTCTTTTTTGAGACTGCATCCAAGTACTGCATTTCGGACTCTTTTGTTGACCATGATGGCTACTCCATTTCTTCTGAGGGATTCCTGCCCACAGTAGTAGATATAATGGTCATCTGAGTTAAATTCACCCATTCCAGTCCATTTTAGTTTGCTGATTCCTAGAATGTCAACGTTCACTCTTGCCATCTCCTGTTTGACCACTTCCAATTTACCTTGATTCATGGACCTAACATGGCAGGTTCCTATGCAATATTGCTCTTTACAGCATCAGACCTTGCTTCTATCACCAGTCACATCCACAACTGGGTATTGTTTTTGCTTTGGTTCCATCCCTTCATTCTTTCTGAAGTTATTTCTCTACTGATCTCCAGTAGCATATTGGGCACCTACCAACCTGGGGAGTTCCTCTTTTGATATCCTATCATTTTTCCTTTTCATACTGTTCATGGGGTTCTCAAGGTAAGAAGACTGAAGTGGTTTGCCATTCCCTTCTCCTGTGGACCACATTCTGTCAGACCTCTCCACCGTGACCCGCCCATCTTGGGTGGCCCCACAGGGCATGGCTTAGTTTCATTGAGTTAGACAAGGCTGTGGTCCATGTGATTAGATTGACCAGTTTTCTGTGATTATGGTTTCAGTGTGTCTGCCTTCTGATGCCCTCTCACAACACCTACCATCTTACTTGGGTTTCTCTTACCTTGGACGTGGGGTATCTCTTCACGGCTGCTCCAGCAAAGTGCAGCCGCTGCTCCTCACCTTGGATGAGGGGTATCTCCTCACCGCCGCCCCTTCTGACCTTGAACGTGGAGTGGTTCCTGTCGGCCTTCCCATGCCCACACAGGTTTTCATTAGTTACCTGTTTTATACATAGTAGTGTGTACATGTCAATCCCAATCTGCCAATTCATTCCACCGCCCACTTCTCGCCTTGGTATCTACATGGTTGCTCTCTACGTCTGTGTCTTTCTGCTTTGCAAATTAGTTCATCTGTATAAGTCTTCCCTGGCGGCTTCGTTGGTAAAGAGTCTGCCTGAAATGTGGGAGACCTGGGTTCAATCCCTGGGTCAGGAAGATCCCCTGGAGAAGGAAATGGCAATCCACTCCAGTATGCTTGACTGGAGAATTCCATGGACAGAGGAGCCTGGTGGGCTACAGTCCATGGGGTCACAAAGAGTCAGATGCTTCATCTGCACCATTTTTCTAGATTCCACATATAAGTGATATTATAGGATATGTTTTCTCTTTCTGACTTACTTCACTCTGTGTAACAGTCTCTAGGTCCATCCACGTTTCTGCAAATGGCACGGTTTTGTCCCTTTTTAGGGCTAATATCCCACTGTATACGTGTACCACGTCTTCTTTACCCACTCCTCTGTTGATGGGCATCTCAGTTGTTTCCATGCCTTGCCTATTGTAAATACAGCTGCAATGGACATTAGGGTGCATGTGTGTTTTTGAATGATGGTTTTCTGGTTATGGGTTTATGACCAGGAATGGGATTGCTGGGTCATATGTAGTTCTGTTTTTAGTGTTTTAAAGAACCTGCAAACTGAATGGTCCTTGGAGACATATGCAGCCCCTGGGGTTGCCATGAAGCACATGGCATCACAGCCAGGAGGAAACCCGGGGAAAGTACCCCAGCCTATGTCTCCTCTACTTCAGTCCTGATACTGTCTCTTAAAGTCAAAGTCAACCCAAGCAGAGGGTCAGGCAGCCTGAGTGATGGGGCTAGGTCCTAGGAGTAGACCCTCACCCTATCCCCAACTCCCTGGTATGGAGGCATGTGGAAAATGGATCTGGGTTCCTATGGGGAAATAATTAGCAAGAAAGAATTTTGAGTTCCCTTTGAGGACATCTATTGATAAACACATTCAGAAGAGCAGTATACAAGAGAATCATCTATCTTTTAAATAGATCTCTACATGCATTCAGAGAAGGCAATGGCACCACACTCCAGTACTCTTCCCTGGAAAATCCCATGGACGGAGGAGCCTGGTAGGCTGCAGTCCATGGGGTCACGAAGAGTCAGACATGACTGAGCGACTTCACTTTCACTTTTCACTTTCATGCATTGGAGAAGGAAATGGCAACGCACTCCAGTGTTCTTGCCTGGAGAACCCTGTGGACAGAGGAGCCTGGTTGGCTGCTGTCCATAGGGTCGCATAGAGTTGGACACGACTGAAGCGACTTAGCATGCATCCATGCATTGGAAAAGGAAATGGCAGCCCACTCCAGTGTTCTTGCCTGGAGAATCCCGGGGATGGGGGAGCCTGGTGGGCTGCCATCTATGGGGTCACAGAGTCGGACACAACTGAAGCAACTTAGCAATAGCAGCAGCAGCAGCAGCTACATGCACTGGGGCTTCCCTGATGGCTCAGTGGCAAAGAATCTCCCTGAAAATGCAGGAGACGTGGGTTGAGTCCCTGGGTCAGGAAGACCCCCTGGAGAAAGAAATGGCAGCCCACTCCAGTATTCTTGCCTGGAGAATCCCATGGACAGAGGAGCCTGGTGGGCTACAGTCCATGGGATCACAAAGAGTGGGACACAACTTAGCAACTAAACAGCAACAACGACTCTAATGCATAATGTGATAATAATACAAAATAGTATTAGAATATAGCTTCTTTAGAACCATTAATACAGAAAGAAATTCTTGTTAAATCTAGTGTTAATGACCCAAGAGGAGACTTAGTGACCGACTAGCAGCAATAGTATTTGCATTACCTGTTTCAAAGATAAATATTTAAGCTCTTTGAAAATTATTTGAGTAGCAGGAATAAGTAGAGAGATGATCATGTATTGGCAACAGCATCCACTGCTTGTAAATTACAATTGTAGACACCAATTGGGCGAATTTATAAGTCAAAAAACAGCAAAAACTGAAATTAAGCTACCCCTAGCATACTTATTTATTTTTCTCTTTCTTTTGAATTTGGGTTTGCATGTGTTTCTTCAAAAGTTCCACATAGTTCTCCAGAGCGTGAAAGGGTCATTCTATTAATCGGGGGAAATTGCACCTTCCTCTACACAAGGCAGCCATTGATTGTACAGTAAGAGTCACAGAGGCCTGCAATCCAGTATTCTGAGTCATCGTTTCATGCCGGACTTAGCATTATATTCATCTTTTTTCATTCAAGTCAGCCTTCTCTTTGAAGCTGTGTGCCTTCGATTTTAATTTGCTACAGATTTTCACTTTGAAGCAGATGAAATACTTCGATTCTTTGGAATGTCTCACACTTGGTGGTTAGGAGTTATTTTCATATATTTATTGATTACAGTAACTGAAATTCTCCCTTTTAGGATGGGAAAAATATAAACTATGACTCAGGGAAGGTAATGAACAGTTACTGAGCACCTGTCACATGCCAGTCTTTTCATCTTTCTCTTTGTTCTGTATCCTTCATTTTATTTCACAAAGAAGTTTGGAATAATTTTTGTTAAGCGGTCACAATCTTTACCATAGCTCTATGCAGCAGGTACCATTCATTTTACTTTTTTAAATGAGGAAGAAACATCCAGAGAGTTTAAGTAACTTTGTAAAGCTATAAAATGAAGCTGTGTATATGTGTGTGTGTGTGTGTGTATGTGTGTGTGTGTGTTAGTCGCTCAGTCATGTCTGACTCTATGAAACCCCAAGTTAAACCTTGCTATCTCCCTAATAAAAATGAGATGATCTGCTAATATTAAACTCAGTACCAGAACAGCATCAAAATATACCTGATACCCCCTATCAAAAGCTTTCAGTCACACCTATTTCAATGGGATGGATTTTACCACAGCAGATTCATTCAGGGAATTTTGGATCTGCCATGGAGAGCCCCTCGCTAAGCCTTAGTGATTGAATCTAGGAATTTAAGGCCTCAGCTTTTTGCCAGTTTATGCCATACCCTCATTTCTAGTGATTGATAGGTAGAGAACTTATAGACATGTTCCAGGGCAGAAACATGCCAGATAAGCATGCGAGAAAGGTTAATCTGAGTTTCCAAAGGTGTTTGTCCTCTAAAAATATACAAGTGAACTGATTTACAAAGCAGAAGCAGACTCACAGACTTAGAGAACCAACATATGGTTGCCAGGTGGAAGACTGGGAAAAGGGATAATTAGGGACTTTAAGATAGATAACCAACAAGGAGCTACTGTATAACACATGGAACTCTGTTCAAGATTATGTGGCAGCCTGGATGGGAGAGGAGTTTGGGGGAGAATAGATACATGTATATGTATGACTGAGTCCCGTCCTTCTTCCCCTGAAACTATCACAACATTGTTAATTGGCTATTAGAAAAATGTAAATGTTAGTCACTCAGTCCTGTCCGACTCTTTGCAAACCCATGGACTGTAGCCCACCAGACTCCTCTGTCCATGGAATTTTCCAGGCAAGAATACTGAGTGGGTAGCCATTCCCTTCTCCAGGGGATATTCCCAATGCAGGTAATCAATCAGCTATACTCCAAATAAAAAATATACTCCAAAAAAAAATAAATAAAAAGTTTAAAAAATATATAATGACTCTTCAACTTTCAGCTGCTATATGATCAGCCCATCAATTTAATAACAGACTTGGGGGTAGAAAACACTGTCACATTGAATATACAAATCAGATTCACATCCTGATTTCAAAGATGTTGAAACAGTCAGAGAAAAAGCACATGTTAGAAATGAGGAAACAAAGACTTCCTGGTGACGTCATTTTCGGAAGTAAACTTGTTCCTTGTAGTCAGTAAACTTGTTCCTGGATCCAGACGATACTCTGGGGGAAAAAAGCAAAGAGGAAGAAGAAGAGCTGTTGATTTTGAATTGTGCTGCCCTGGATAACCTACTAAGATGGTGATTCTAATGAGTAAATGGGTCACGCCTGGGGCACTGTGTCTCCTGGGCTGGTTCCCGAGTCAGTAGACTTGGATTAAAATCAAGACTCAACCACAGTGTCTCTGAGATTCCCTGGGCTTTGTATGTACAGTGGGCAGGCAAATGGCTTTCTTGTGAGACGGATATTTGAAAGAGCTCACCTCGGTGGGTTACCTTGTCAGGTGGTCAGGACTGTTGTACACTTTTCACGATGGTTTTATGACCTATTGGTCTCAGCCACACAGCCTAGGAGTCAAACAGTAACTAAAAGAGTCAGAAAAGATTATTTCCCTGATTCATCCCTTTGCCTGAATCTCAGGAATTCCAGAGTCCTGCCCAGATTCTCCTTTTCTATTCCCCTCCTTTTTTTTCTGGAGTATTTAAGGTGCACTTCTTGGGCTCAGGGTCCTTAGTTACCCTGTGGCATCCGCCACCTTCCCCTCTGCTGCTCTGGGTCCCTGCCATGACATCAGCAGCAGCTCCCAATTCCTGGGAGAGGCCAGCCACTTCTCCAGGGACCCTTTGCCGGGTCTGCTGAAACTGCAGCATCAGAACTGCCAAATTTCACATCTGAGAGATAGTGAAGGACAGGGAAGCTGGCGTGCTGCAGTTCTTGGAGTTGCAAAGAGTTAGAAACCACTTAGTGACTGAACAACAACAGGGGTCCCCAGGGGCTGCTTTGAGTTGGCACTTACACTTTCATGACAGTTCCTGTAATTCCAGGGAACATTTACGTTTTAATGAAAGGTTAAAATAAGTGAAAATCACCACTCAGGTCTGACTTCCTGCTCAGTCACAAACTACATAGAATCAATAAGTCATGTAACTATCGGGGTCTCAGTTCTTCCTTCCTAAAATGAGGGCTGGAAGAGCTTATTTCCTCGGTCCTTCCCAGCACTGATATTCTCCGCATGAAAACCATTTTGGCTGTTGTAAGAAAATACGAAGCCACATTTGTCGTATTTAGAAAACATTAGTCTTAGAGCCTCCTTAAACATATACTGTTTAGCATTTTAAAAGTAAGCATCTGTTTGATGTTGGGAGAAATTAACTTGTAGGCTCCAGATGTGATCCTGTTCTCCGTGGAAACATCTATTTAAAGCCCACGTCTCTAACCAGCCTGGAGGCAGCTGCCGAGATCTCTCATGTTCCTTTACCTGTTTTCTAGTCTTTGCGGGAATGAAGATTTTGTGACGCTTTTCCTGCTCTGTTGGCTTATTTTTTTCTGTGTTGAGAACTTTTTCTAGCCTGGGATCATTCTCAATCTCCCACTGCACTTCTTCTGTGATGTAAAAACAAAATGTAGTCACTGCGGACCCCCATGGCCTCAGGATTAAGTGTGAGAGCAAACCCCAGTGGTCTTTGGACCTGAAATCACACTGGAGGGCTTTCTACTGAGACGCCATGGAGCAAAATTTTCTAGTTTGATGTGAAAACTCAACATTCCAAATCTTTAGTCTCTTTTGCTTTTCTGTTTCTGCCTTCTCCATAAAAGGTACAGGTTGTTTAAAAAAAATTCAGTGGAGTCCTTTTGAAGATCTAATTGGTTTTATTCAATGATTCATGAATCGAGAGGCATCCCATCTGACATAGTTAAAAAAGCTCCAAGGAGCTGAACCAAATGGAAGGGTTTTATAAGCACATGGGGTGGGGAGAAAGAGCGAGCAGATTCCCTTACTTCCTTTGGGGGATGGAAAATGGGCCGGTTATCAGTGGATTACCTATTTCTGCTGTCCAGGCAAGTCTAGATGGACTAGCATAAGATTACAGACCTGGGAGAAGCAGAAATTGCAAGAAGGTTGGGATTTGAGTCTTGGTTTGCTGACATGAGGCTTAGCACAGGTGACTCCATTTGGAGTCTGTCGTCTCTTATTTTTTAACAAGGTGAAATTACAACATCCTACGTTTTTGGAAAGGTTAAGTTTTTGTGTTTTGAAGGTCTAAGTGACATTTGGTAGAATGTGTGTGTGTGTGTGTGTGTGTGTGTGTGTGTGTGCGCACGCTCAGTTGTGTCCAACTGTTTACAATCCTGCAGACTATACCCCACCAGGCTCCTCCATCCATGGGATTCTCCAGGCAAGAATACTGGAGTGGGGTGCCATTTCCTCCTCCAGGGGATCTTCCTGACCCAGGGATTGAACTTGCATCTCTTGCATTGGCAGGCAGATTCTTTACCACTAGTGGCGCCTGTGTGGTTGATGGACTGTCCCAGAACTAAATAATGAAGTGTGTATGTGTGTTTGGGGGATGGGGGGAAGCGGTGACTGGGGGAAAGGGAGTTCCATGCGCCTTTTCCCTGGCTGTCACGTATCTTAGAGATTCAGAGTTGGTACAGGCTTTTGTTGTTGTTTTTGTTTTTTGAGCTTTTTTTTCTTTTTTGCATTTTTGTATCCCACTCCCAAGTCACATACCCATCTCACTTACATCAACAGCAAGTACTGGAAATTGTAGCCTATTTACTCTTTCATTATTCTCTGGAGCCTCTAGCTTTTAAAATCCAATTTGAGAGAACATTCTTATAACTGAGCCTAAGCTCATGGGAGAACTTCACATTTAGACACTGTAAGGGTGTGTGTGTGTGTGTGTGTGTGTGTGTGTGTGTGTGTGTGTGTGTGTGTTGGGTGCTCAGTCGTGCCCAACTCTTTGTGACCCCATGCTTCTCTGTCCATGGAATTCTCCAGACAAGAATACTGGAGAATTGCCATTTCCTTCTCCAGGGGATCTTTCTGACCCAGGGATCAAACCGACTCTCCCACACTGCGGCAGATTCTTTACAATCTGAGCCACCAGGTAAATGCCCCAAACTAAAAACCTCCAAAAATAAGATCTCAGAAGCCAAATTTAGGAAGTCTAGACTCTCTGTGAGTGATGATAATGGTAAGTCTTATTTTTTATAATATTAATGGCTGCCATTCATTACGCGCTGGTTACATTCCAGATTCCATCTGGTATATATATCACCAACAATTAAGCAAAATTTTTCTTTGCTTTTGTCACAGCAGAAAGACTTAATAGATTTTCCTGAATTTAAAGAGATATGGTTACAAATATTGATGGCTTCACTTCCACTAAGTTGCTCTGTGAGGCCACTGGCAGGTGTGGGCCTGGCCCTGAGGAGGAGCAGAAAGTGAGATGCAATGGGAGGCTCCGGTGCCCAGGGGTGTGAAGGACAGGCCATGGCGGGAAGCACGTGTGAAATCACCAGCAAGGATTGTAACCGGGAGCCCCAGGATGGGCGTCATGGACCAGCTGCTCCAAGGGAATCACGTCTATTTTAAGCCAAGTTGCTTCTCATATGGATGATTCAGTGACATATGCTGGAGAAGGGAAGGGACACAAGGGTTTTTGAAAATAGTTAATGAGTCTCGAGTAGTGCCAGAAAAACTAGGCAACATTTTGTGTGTTTATGTCTGTATATATGAGTGCATGTGTGTGTATGTTCACGTATGTGTCTATACATGTGTGCTTGTGAGTATGTATCTTTTGTTATGAGTATATATACATATGTGTTAATACATGTGTGTGAATATGTATGTCTAAATACAGGTTGTGCTTGGGTGTGTGTTCATGCATGTGTGTGTATGATGTGTGTCTATATGTATATGTATGAGTGTGTATTTATATATGTAGTGTCCATGCACATGTGTGTATCTATACACATGAGAGTACATATGGATATTTGTGTTGGTACTATGTGTGTTTCTGTACATGTGTGTGTGTATTAGTATTGCCACCATTAAGAGCTTGGACAATGGAATGAGAGGCAAGTGGGTTCAAGACTTCCATCATAATTGTATGTCCTCTGGGAAATTTCTTGACCTCTTTTTCTTTCAGTCAGTTTGTCTTTAAATTGGAAACAATAATAATTCATGCCTCATAGATTGTAGTGAGGGACGTGTCAAAAAGCATTGGTAGTGCTCTGGGTGATAAGCAGATAACAGCATTAAGTCATCAGGATCACCACCTTTATCATCATCTCAAGTCCTTGCGTCCTAAGGACACTGAGTCTGTGAGAGTGAGAGAGCCCCCTTCAGTTCAGGATGCTAGGTCTGGTTGGTCTGTGTACTGTTCAAAAGTGTCTGTTAGACTGGTGATGCCTTTCTTGTCTTTCAACACAACCTGGCAAAGCTAAGTTGATCGGTTCTGGTTATGACCTGCAGACAAGGTTGCTGCATCCTCATAGATGAATGGGAGTCAGCCGCACTGTCTGTACGTCTCTAGCTGAAAGCAGGGCAGTGGTCTCTGTTCTGGTGGCAGTGGGGGCTTCAGAGTCTGCTGAACCTGAATTTGAGTCCTTAATGCAGCACTGTATGACTTGGACCCAATTTTTATTTGTTGGGTTGTTTTCTCGTTTCTTTGGGTGTTTTTAGGACCTCAGACGTACAAACTGGGCTTCCCAAGTGGCGCAAGAGGTAAAGAACGCACCTGCCAATGCAGTAGGCATAGAGACGCAGGTTCAGTCTCTGGGTCCAAAAGATCCCCTGGAGGAGGGTATGGCAACCCACTCTGATGTTCTTGCCTGAAGAATCTCTTGGACAGAGGAGGCTGGCAGGCTACAGTCCATGGGGTAGACAAGAGTCAGACACGACTCAGTGACTTAATATGCACACACTTGTGTGAATTAGACTACTAGTAATCCTCAGTCACTGATACACTCCAGTTGGTGTTTTCTCTTTATTTCGTTGTTTTCTAAATGCAGTAAGACCTGTGAGGGGGTTTGCTAGGTGGCTCAGCAGGTAAAGAATTCATCTGCAATGTAGGAGAGACCCGGGTTCGATCCCTGAGTCGGGACGATCCCCTGGAGGAGGAAATGGCAACCCACTCCAGTATTCCTGCCTGGAGAATCCCACAGACAGAGGAGTCTGGCGAGCTACAGTCCGTCGGGTCACAGAGTTGGACACGACTGAGCGACTAAGTATGCATGCATACAAGACCAATGAGACCACCTCCCCAAACAAAAGCCAGGATTTGACAGTGACCTTCACGTAACCATTAGGTCATTCCCTTAATTCATTCCAGCTCCACCTGCCCTGACTTTATCCTGAGTCTCATGTTTGTTGCTCCTTTTCTTTCCTTTCCGTGCGCTCTCACTGCATTCATAAGCCAAAAGGGAACCTTTTCATTATAGTCCTCTTTTACTTTCTGTAAAGGATATAATGTTGCATGTGATCCTGTGAAACTAATTTTTTATTTCAGAGATTCATCTACATGATGATACACTGTACTACCTTTGTTTTGCACTATTGTTTAATATTCTAATGTGTGAAGCATTTCACAGTGTATTTATATGGTCATTTGTTGATGGGGCATTTGTGTGTCTTCATAACGTTATTGTTTTAGAGGGGGCTGTTTTGACATTGAACATAAATCTCTGTGCACATGAGTAAGTTTCTTGGAGAACAGTACAAAGGTTTCTTGAAAAACTTAAAAATAGAGATACCATATGATCCTGCAATCCCACTCTTGGGCATATATCCAGAGAAAACCATAATTTGAAAAGATACATGCACCCCAGTGGTCATACCATTACTATGTACAATAGCCAAGACATGACAGCAACCTAAATGCCTGCCAGCAGGTGAATGAATAAAGAAGATATGATATACCCATGCAGTGGAATGCTACTCGGCCATAAAAAAGAATGAAATAATGACATTGGCAGCAACTTGGATGGACCTAGATCTTATCATACGAAGTGAAATAAACCAGAGAAATACAAATATCACAGGATATCACTTATATGTGGAATCTAACCAAAAAAAGATACAAATGAACCTATATGCAGAACAGAAATAGGCCTATACAAATAGAAAACAAACTTAGACTTGTGAAAAGAGAATGGGGGAAGGGGTAAATTAGAAGTTTGGGTTAACGTGTCCACAATGCTGTACATAAAATAGGTAAGCAACAAGGACCTACTGTTTAGCACAGGGAACTACACTCTGTACTTTGCAACAATCCATAAAGGAAAGCCTGATGGGCTACAGTCCATGGGGTCGCAAAGAGTTGGACATGACTGAGCGACTTCACTTTTACTTTCATAAAGGAAAAGAATCTGGAAAAGAATTGTTATAAATATGCATATAACTGAATCACTGTTCATCTGAAACTAACACAACATTGTGAATCAACTATACTTCAATTAAAAATAATAATTGAAATTGGAAAAGAATTTCTCTTGGGCAGATGTGGAATTGCTGCATCCTAGGGTGTATGAATGTTTAACTTCAGGACCTAGAACCAAATGGTTTTCCAAAGTCAGTTGACCTAATTTTCACTCTCATTGGAATGTAGGTCCATAGTCCTTTAACACTTGTGGGACTTTTTCATTTTTGCTAATTGGTTATCTCCCTGGAGTTCTATGTTTCTCTGACAATTAACAATGATGAATACTTCTTACGCTTACTGGCAGCTGTGAAATGTCTCTTCCTATATTTTGATCACTTTTCTCTTGGGTGGTGATTTTCTTACTTGCGTGTAGGAGATGTTGAGCAAGTTACTTGACCATTTGGAGATTATTTTTGCATCTAAAGATGGGGTTGATAGCTCAGTGTTCAGGGGTTGATTTTGGATTCATGTTTATATAACGTACCATAAGTACTAGCCTAGAGCACAATAGATGATCAGAAAGAAAACTTCTTGCTTGTTTCTTGCTCTCTCCCCACCGCCAGAGCCTCCATTTCATAGACTAGCTTTGTTGGAATTTGCCCCATTTACTTAGTTGGAGAATCTCTGCTTATGGGCCTGGCCAGTGTAGCCCTACTAATATTGTTATACTTCAGAGATTGAACTCAGATTCTCTTGGAAGAAATATGGGGAAAGAAAGTTAGAAGAGAAAAGCTTCAGTACAGTCTTTGGTAAAATAAAGGAGAAAAAAAATCAGCATCATTATTCCATTTTGCTTTCAATAGCTCTGTTGGTATGTTTAAACTGTGTGTATTAATAAGCATGGGCCTCCCAGGTGACTCAAATGGTAAAGAACCTGCCTGCCAGTGTAGGAGATGTGGGTTCAATCCCTGGGTCAGGAAGATCCCCCGGAGGAGGAAATGGCAACCCACTCCAGTATTCTTGCCTGGAGAATCCCATGGCCAGAGAACCCTGGTGGGCTACAGTCCGTGGAGTTGCAAAGAGTCAGACATGACTGAGCATGCAAACGCATTAATAGGGCATTGAAGAGACTTCCTTGGCAGTCCAGTGGTTAAGACTTTGCCTTCCAATGCAGGGAATGCAGGTTCGATCCCTGGTTGGGGAGCTAATATCCTACAAGCCTCATAGCCAAAAAAAAACAAAACATAAGACAGAAGCAATATTGTAACAAATTCAATAAGACTTTTTAAATGGTCTGCATAAAAAGTCTAATTAAAAATATGGCAACTGTGGGAAACTAAGGATTTATGAAATGCTCATTTACATATTTACGCTGAAAATTTGATACAAAGAAGAAGACTCTATGATGACCAGGAGCCGGCGGTCCTAGGATGCCCTCTGTGACTTGTGGTGTTCTCTTTGCTGCTGCCACTGAAGCTGCTTCACAGCACTTTTCAGCGCGCTGCACAGTCATGCAGAGAAGCTGCAGAGGGGCCGGGAAAACGACTCGGAGATGGGTCTGAAGGACACGTGGGATGCTGTGCAGTGATTGCTTCCTGCCCCTGGCTTGTTGTTTCGAGCTTTGAATTCAAGGAGAGTAGCTGGATGTGATCGGAAAACAACTGCCTTTACTTCCCTGGATCTGTTTGTGTTTCGTTGAGTCTATTTCTGGAGGAATAGAAGCCAGGATGCCTGCACTCCGGTCACTTTGAAACTGCTGCCCTGCAGCATGCCATCCTTCATCTGCCTCTATCTGTGCTCAAAGTCCCTCTTAGGATTTGGAGGTAACGTTTTTGTCTTCCTAACATGAATGTGTGCTTATGAGAAGTGACCATTTATTAAACTCGGAACAGGATAAATGTTGAAGCAAGTCCACTTATAAATTCAACCAGGGAAATGTGGAAATTCTTCTTTAGTGCCTGAAGCCTCTGAAAACACTGGTTCATTCGTGACTTTGTTAAGTTGATTGTTCTCTAGTTTTTCTTTGGTTGGAAGGCTTTGCTTTTCAGTTTTTAGCAGGAAAACCTGGACGTGAGAACAGATGGGGTTTAGCTACAACGTCATCTCACCTTCCTCTTTATCCTTCTTAGTCTTGCCAATCTGATTCATCAAAAAGTCTTTGCTCTGAGGACACACACTTAGAGTTAGGAAACAGCTTTCAGTCATTATGGCAACTTCCGTGGAAGAAGTGGTTAAAAGCTTGAATGTGCTCCAAAGAGAAGAACGCCACAGGCTTACGCTCAGGCTTTGCAATTCACAAGTTGTAATTCGTTTTTCTTTGTGCCAAGAATTACACAGATTAGAATAGTCAAATGTAACTTAAATTTATTCTGGAAGTAATAGTAAAACAACTTCATTAAACCATGGATGACACCTACACCTCAAAGGGAGGGAGCTGCCTGTCAGTCAAGCCAGGGATCTATTTCAGGCCGGAGAGTCTCACGTCTGACATTCTCAGTGGTTTCTGTGGGTCTTTTGTGGATCACTGGGAAAATGAATTTTAGCAATAATTAGTTTCAGAAGTAACTAATTAGCAAGGTATGTATACAGAAGCAGCAGGAAACTCAGAAAGGTTTCTCTGCGGGCTCTTCTCTTGTTGAAATCTTTTGATCTTGACATGTATTTTATCAAGTGAGTTCATAATATTTCCAAAGGGGGCTGTTTCCTGTGTCACCCACCTCATCCTGAGAGACAAGGGGCTTTGACTGAACAAGAACCCAACCCCTTTCCTGCCAACTACCGAGTTGCTAATCTCTCTTAATTCTTTCCTTTTCTCAGAATAACTTTCAAGAACAATATTATTATCTGGGAGATTTTGGTGTGATATTTTGAATATTATCAATATTTAGCACCACACTTTATTTTTCTTTGAGTGTCTGTTTCTGAACTATTTCTCATGTTTGTTTTCAACGAATCCAGAAAGTTTTGCAGGACTATACAAAAATTAACCTTCTAGCATGGAAGTTACTGAGAAAATAGGCCTCCCTTAATAGAGCCATTTTGCTTCAAATGAACCTTTTGGTTGGAAATTGGTAATTTTTTGCAACTTGCTATTCAGTTGCTCCATCATGTCCCATTCTTTGCGACCCCATGGACTGCAGCACTCCAGGCTTCCCTGTCCTTTATTATCTCCCAGAGTTTGCTCAAACTCACATCCATTGAATTGGTGACATCATCCAACTATCTTATCCTCTGTTGTCCCTTTCTCCCCTCTGCCCTCAATTTTTCCCAGCACCAAGGTCTTTTCCAGTGAGTTGCCCCCTTTGAATCAGGTGGCCAAATTATTGGAGCTTCAGCTTCAGCATCAGTCTTTCCAATGAATATTCAAGGTTGATTTCCTTTAGGATTGACTGGTTTGATCTCCTTGCAGTCCAAGGGACTCTCAAGAGTCTTCTCCAGCACCACAGTTCAAAAGCATCAATTCTTTGGCTCTCAGCCTTCTTTACAGTCCAGCTCTCACATCTATACATGACTACTAGAAAAAACATAGCTTTGACTATCCTGATCTTTGTTGGCAAAGTGATGTCTCTGCTTTTTAGTACACATAGTGTGTGCCTGATTCCTCCAGAATAAACTGACAACACTTGAGAAATGTTGTCTGCCTGTGGGCTTACTAGAGACTCCTTGCCCAGGAGTTTTATTGGTGGCTGGTCCCATGGACATCCTCTACCACATTCCCATCAAAATTCCAGGCTCCTGGAGGAAAGTGGGTATTCGGCATAAGCCATGTGGTTTGTACCAAGAGTTTGGGCCAAGAGAGTCACCTGATCAGTTGGAAGCAGAGGGAACTCTCCCCCTAATCCAAGTTCCCAGGTAGCAGCCAAGGGGCAGTCCTACAAAGAGGCCTTTCTAAGGAGAGCATATCAACCTTGCCATGCTCACACTTCTCTGCACGGGATCTATTGAAGGTTACTGAACAGCTACAGTGACCTTGAAAACTGTGGTTCGAAAGATTTCATTGGAGTGGAGTGGAGAACAGAGTGGAGTAGTTGGTCAGACACTGGAGCCAGGAGACTGGAAATAATCTAGCCCAAATCTCAGACGTCAGTGTGAGAATAAAAAGAGGAGGGATGGTTGGTAGGAAGAATAAACAGGTTGAAGATAAGCAATGTAGGGATAGGAAGTGGTATCTAGGTCTGGGAGATGAAATACCCAGAAGGCTTTTTTCTGGTAGAGGAAGATTACTTAGGTAGAGCCCCTGGATGGGAAGGGAGACATTCTAAATTCTGGATATATTAATATATATTATCTATATTATATTACAATTTACTATATATCATATTTCCTACCTACTGGATGAGAAGGGAGACATTCTAAATTCTGAATATATTGATATAACATTAATTTATATTATTGCATATCATATTTATAATATATTAAGGGCTTCTCAGGTGGCACTAGTGGTAAAGAATCCTCTTGCCAATGCAGGAGATGCAAGAGACTCAAGTTTGATCCTGGTTTGGGAAGATCCCCTGGAGGAGGGCATGGCAACCCACATATTATTTATATTAATATATATTATTCATATTATTTATATCATATATATTATTAATATCGTATACAACACATTGGAGAAGGAAATGGCAACCCACTCCAGTGTTCTTGCCTGGAGAATCCCAGGGACGGGGGAGCCTGGTGGGCTGCCATCTATGGGGTCGCACAGAGTCAGACACGACTGAAGCGACTTAGCAGCAGCATACAACATATTGTGAAAGTGAAGTCGCTCAGTCGTGTCCGACTCTTTGCGACCCCATGGTCTCTAGCCTACCAGGCTCCTCCGTCCATGGGATTTTCCAGGCAAGAGTACTAGAGTGGGTTGCCATTTCCTTCTCCAGGAGATCTTCCCAACCCAGGGATCAAACTCAGGTCTCCCACACTGCAGGCAGACACTTTACCTACCACCTGAGCCATCAGGGAAGCATGTATTATTACACATAATCAAATTATATGTATATCATATATTATAAAATATGAATATTTTACCACCAATGAAATACATTCAAGATATTGGTAAATTACATTAGAAAAACTGATTCTAACTTAAAATTCATGTCCAAGGTATGTTTTTATGTCGAGTAGACAATGAGAGTAAATCACATAATAAAATAATTAGTGTTGAGAGGAAAATTTAAATTGTATTAGCTG